>NC_064629.1:603280880-603897698 GCF_023864275.1 Schistocerca cancellata | reverse complement strand
CAACCAGTACGTCAGGGACCTTCTTCTTCGACATCTTGGCGAAATGCAGAGCTTCTTTTCCGAAATCGAAATATTTATAACTTTTGGGAAACGAAAGCAATACCGACGATTATGACAGTATGTAATTAGTTCTGCCAAGTATAAATATAGATCAATCTGTCAGTATGGTAGCTTCCTTTAACGCTTACTGATTGCGATAGGAACAGTCCATCGCCATGGGAGCAACAAGAAAGGAACGATGTAAATAGAATGCGAATGTACGCTAATCATTTCTTTTTTATCACTGTATTTGTGCCTACTATAATTACTACAACTGCATGCCCAAAAGACAATAAGGAATGAAAAAATGGGTATGTGAATGTTTGAAAAGAAGAATGACATACTCCATATTAATTTACTCTCTAAAATCCGATATCCCTTGCAGCGATACATTAGTTAATGAAGTGTAGTGGGACAATGTTCAAAACATGACTGAAAATACGTTCACTAAATAGAGATAAGAACATCTATGATTGACATGTCGTCAAAAGTCGACGTACAATTTTAAAATGTTAAAAATAAGGACATGAATTAATATACAATGCTATGCTTGTAACGTACATTGTTATTCTACATTGTTTAGCTCTGGTATTTACAGGGTCACAGAGAAAGCATCCTAGGTTTTGGAGGGAAACGCAGTAATTGTATTGACTGCACTACAACAGAAACAAGAAGCACAACTTAAGGTTCAAATGGTTCAAATGGCTCTGAGCACTATGGGACTTAACTGCTGTGGTCATCAGTCCCCTAGAACTTAGAACTATTTAAACCTAACTAACCTAAGGACATCACACACATCCATGGCCGAGGCAGGATTCGAACCTGCGACCGTAGCGGTCACGCGGTTCCAGACTGTAGCGCCTAGAACTGCTCGGCCACTCCGGCCGGCACACAACTTAAGGAAAAATAATGTAATGAGTGTGCCAGCTCACAACGATATTGAAGCAGATAGTTCCTGTGACTTAGTATGGGCAGAGGTTATATTCCACAACCGGAATAAAATATAATAACTGGCTCCTTTTACCGACCCCCGGTCCCAGATGAAACAGTTGCTGAACAGTTCAAAGAAAACTTGAGTCTCATCGCAAATAGGTACCCTACTCATACAATTATAGTTGGCAGTGACTTCAATATACCTTCCGTATGTTGACAAAAATACATTTTCAGACCATACTGTAGATAGAAAACAACTTCCGTAATTGTTCTAAATGCTTTTTTTAAAATTATTTTGAACAATTAGTTCATGAGGCCATTCAAATTGTAAATGGTTACGAAAACACACTTGACCTCTTAGCCACAAATAATCATGAGCATCACGACGGATACAGAGATTAGAGAACACATAGCCGTAGCGAGGCACAATTCCGTAACAAAGAAATTCACGAAAACTAAACGCGAAATATATCTATTAGCTAAAAATTCGGTTGACGTCTTTCTAAGAGACAGTCTCCAATCCTTCCAAACTATGTAAGTGAAGACCGTATGTCGCTTAAGTTCAAAGAAATAATATCAACAGCACTCGAGAGATTTATACCAAATAAATTAATAAGAGACGGAACTGGTCCCCCATGGTACACAAAACACGACAGAAAGCTGCTGCAGGAGCACCGAAAAAGGCCCGTATAATTTATACGAACGCAAAATGTCCAAGGTTGGCGAAGTTTTACTGAGGCTCGAATTTTGGTGCGGATTTCAATGCGAGATGCATTTAATAGTTTCCACAACTAAATTCTCTCTAGAAATGTGGCTGAAAATCCAAAGAGATTCTGGCCCTATGTTAAGTAAACCAGCGGAAAGGCTCAGTAAGTACCTTTACTGAGCGACAGCGACGGTAATGTTACTGATGACAGTGCCACTACAGTGGAGTTACTAAATGCAGTTATCTGAAATTCCTTCACCAAAGAAGACAAAGAAAATATTCCAGAGTTCGAAATGAGAAGAGCTGCAAACATAATACTGAAGTAGATATCCCTGGTGTTGCAAAGAGGCTGAAATTACACTATCAAATAACAGATGTTGCAGAGGTGCCTGAACTGTCAGTGCCAGAGGAAATGATCAAATATCTTTTCAAAAAGTCTAATGGATAAGGAAAGTAGGTCTAATACATTTGTTTCTGATGTTCTTTAGTAACAATTGTTTTTCAGTAGTAAGCTCCTTGCCTAGTTTCAGTTGCTTTTACTGGCCTGTTTAAAGATAATCAACTATTTAGTAAGGAATTTTAATTTTTAAAGGACTCTATCTAAATGTACTCAAGTAGATTTACATCTACTATAAATGTTTGCAGCTAAACGGAAATAAAGAAATATTTGAGGTGTCAAAATTGTCAACCTTAGGATCAGATCAATTTTGGGATGTCAATTTTAGGTGCAATTCAAAGGTTCAGTTCCCATTTTCTTTTCCAAAAGCGTATACTAACAGTTTAACAAACCATGATATTTTAGGTGATAGTTGCGACTCTGAAGCTTCAGAAAATAATCTTAGAACTCACAATTATTTAATAGTATGGCCATAATATTAGAAGGTAGAAAAAAGTTATCTTAACGTGACAACAATAGCAGCTCTTACTTAAATAGGAAATTGCTATTGAAACAGGTTAGATGTAACTGTAAATTCTGGTTGCAGGAGGATCATTTGAGTGATGTTTAATGTTGACTTTGTTAAGCTAAATTTCACTGCTTCTTGATTACGCGCTAGTGAACCGAGCTGGGACCAGCTAGTTACATCGTTAAGCTATTTAGGGATACTTTTGTGAGGCTTGAGACATTCTTTCATTTTTACAATAAAGGCTGATTCCTATCACACTTTGCACAGGCTTTGGACTGCCAAAATGATAAATGACCATTTACCATATTGGCGTGTTTAAAATCAGCCTAAACAAGCTGAACTAATGTACACTCTATTTACAATTACAACTTAATATTAGCGCCGATAAAGCTGCTTCAGTGTTTTAATAATTTTAACTCAGTAATCTGCGAGGACTCATTGGTCTTCATAGTTTTTTAATACATTATTTTTAACGTATTTTAGTCCAGTTTCTGAATATGGGCAATGGCTTTCAAGCAAGGCCTAATGTTGCCCGTCTCTTCATAATTCTTTACGATTCATTCTATCCTGTCGTCCAGCTTCCTCTTCTTACCTTCAAGATTCATTTCCAATTTCATCTACATGCAGTTTGTGAACTCTGCTTCCTTTTCCAAGCACTCCACCAAAAAGGGTGATTCTAGGGTGAGGCTTTCCTGTAATACTATTTATTTTGTTGTGGCCCCCCTTCAACAGCATTCGTCGTTCGGTGCCTTTTTCCGTAGCAGTTCCACATTTCTATTGGGATGTCCTCATTCTCTATCCAGTTGTCCACAAAGCAGTAAAAAAATTGAGAGAGCCTTCCGTTATCAGGAGCTTCTGCATGAATCTCAATCCATCCATTGCTTAAGTCCTCCGGTTTTACAAATGCCAGCGCTGCATACATGCTGACGTGAAGTCTTAAATCCTCGTTCTGGCGGTACTCCTCAGTTAGACCGAGAACTTGAATTCTTCTCCATAAACTCTTCTTCATATGCAACTAGCATCCATTTATTTCAACTGTGGGAAAAACTTGACGAATGGCCGATATCGCAGCTGCCTCAAAATCGATATTCACTTCTTTAGGACACCACTCAGGGACTGCCTGTTTTATCAGACGAAACAGACGAACATATGTGTTTTTCTTCTTATTAGGGAGCAGTGCAAATACAGTAGGAAGAATGTTTCTTTCTTTAATGGGGCCTCCTAAGTCTACGTGTATGGTGTAGTTTTGTGCAAACTGCTTGCTGCAGCTCTTAAATCTTCCATCCATAAAAAATGGGAACATGTTTTTAAACTTTCTTTTCCTTTGCTTCCACTAAAAATCATTATTCTCTCCTCTAATCTATCGCCTTCTAGAAGAAAATCATTTTTAATAGATCTTTATGAAGATCAATTTCATAAGAGTTCTTAGGCTCTTGTTGATTCCCCCGAGCTTGACTCCGTCGACGACGCATGGTTCTCTTCACAGATTCTGAAGTAGGTATCGCTGTAACAAAGTCATAACCTTTATTATGTACATTTCCCATTTCATCCTCGTACATCTTCGATAACTGTAGTTTCTTCTCGAGACCTTCTATTCGCCCTTTCCACTTGCTTTCTCACTTCCAGAGCCGCATCGTCAGGTGGTCCACAGAGATGTTCTAATACGTCCAACACTTCGAAAGCAGCTTTCCCTTGCAATGATCCGCTTTTCGGTGTAAGCACATCCACGTACCAACACCTTCTTTAGATTCCCTCTGTTTAAGATACGCATAACCATTGTAATGAGCAGAAGGCCTGCCCTTGTTCGTTGTAATAACTTCCATACTGATGGTCACGTTAGGAACTTCGAAAGCAAAATGAGCGTAAGGACTTCTGTTGCGACCGGTGTGCATGTTCGGTGACTGGACACAGTCCACGGGGTCGGGCGGCGGGAGAGGAGGAGGAGGAGGAGGAGGAGGAGACAAGGGGTCCAACCCCTCGGAGCAGGTAAAACCGTGGCAAATGTCCGGCGTGCCAAATGTCCGGCGTGCCAAATGTCCGGCGTGCCAAATGTCCGCACACCGTTCGGTCACACCCCATCGATGTTCACTATAGTGTCCTAGTAACACATAGTCTACGACCTGGTGGTCAATACCACTTCACCAGCTGCGCTTGCCGCCTGATACCCTTCACTAAAGTGCGGTATTATACGAACAGCCGCAAAGGAGATAACGGCCTCAGGAGATTGCTGAGCGTGCGCGTCGGCGCATTCTATTCTGCTTGCTGTTTTCGCGGCCTTCTTCGTTGCTATTGCTGCGGAGAAGATACCATACCGAATAAATGTATGTCGCTACTTCATTAGCACGCAGAACGGCAACCAGCCTCCACCACCGTACTCAACGTTTTGCCATCCTGCAACCTTCAGTGACTGAAGCCAAGTCTTATAAATTGGCGTAAGAAATGTTTACGTCGGCTGCCGTCGCCATAATGGATCCACGACTAAAACGTCGCCGTCGCCGTTCGGACTTTAATTCCGTCATTCCGGCGCAATGCAGCGCGATGTGTGAGAATGTTTCTGTTGGCCTTTATGTTTGTGTCCATTGTGTGTGGCTAAATCGAGTCGCCGGAAGATAAATTCCACTCTCAAAGCGTCGCTTGGGAAACTACAGGAATCGGCAGATTTGTGATGGTTTGGGGAATTATATTTAACACCAGTGAGGTGCAAATTGAAGATTTGTTCATTTAGCATAAGACTGTTTGGTTCACGTTGGGCCATGACCCGGCGTAATTGTTTACAGTAATTTGTTTCATGTGCTTGATAGGTTCCCGGGAATAACGCCGGATAATATTGTGCGGTTTCTACAATATTATACGGCGTTATTCCCGTGAACCTATCAAGAAGATGCAGCGCCGGGAAAGCCTCAAACAGCACAATTTGTTTCATTGTGGTGTGCATTAGTTTGTACTGTGTTTATCAGTTACTGTATTTTGTAGTGAGCAAGAATCATCACTCATTGCACACTGACCGGAAAAAATCGCAACCCCAATAAGCAGTTGTGCGACATAAACGGAAGCTTGTAGGTTGGTTTCTACATTTGAAAGATGATGTCTGCTTCAATTTCGCACCAGTCGCATAAGAGTGGCGCTATTAGCACCACTATGAGAATGAAAATCATGTTTGCTTTAAATACACGCTGAAACGGTCGTGAGCGTTAGTAATCCTTGAGGTTGGGCGTGGTCAGTTGATGTTGGTTAAGAAAGTCTGTAAGGCGACAGAGACACCATTATCAACATCCCACTGAGTTTGAACGAGATCGTGTAACAGGGCTACGAGAGTACGAGAAACTGGATGTTCTTCTGCGATGTTACAAAAGGACTTTGAAGGCATGTAGGTACTGCACGTGACTGCCGGCAGCGGTGCTCACGAGAATGGATGGCCTCGTGGTACTACCGAAGGGGAAGACCATAATGTTCAGCGTATGGCTCTGGTGCACTAGTCACTCGACATTTCACTTATCGTACCCACTGCATCTGAAGCAGCAATTTGATGAACAGTTGGCAACACAGTGACACAACAAACTTTTCCAAATCGGTTACTCGAATGATAGCTCCGAGCCAGACGCCCTGTAGCGTGCATTCTACTGACCCCAAACCACCGCCATATGGGACTTCTGTGGTGTCAAGCGAGAGCTCACTGGAGGTCAGGGTGGAGGACTGTTGTGTTTTCCGATGCAAGCTGGTTCTGCCTCGGTGCCTGTGATGACTGTGTTTTTGTAAGGAGGAGGAGGAGGAGGCCAGTCGAGGGCCTGCAACCAACCTGTCCGCGTGCTAGGTACACTGGACCAACCCCTGGAGTTACGGTCTGGGGTGCGATTTTGTACGACAGCAGGAGCAACCTTGTTGTTTTCCCACGCACCCTGGCTGCAAATTTTTACGTTAGTCTGGTGATTCGACCTGATGTGCTGCCATTCATGAACATCATTCCATGGGGTGTTTCCCGACAGGATAACGCTCGTCCACATACCCATACCACAACCCAACGTGCTTTAAAGAGTGTCGACATGCTGCCTTGTCCCGCTCGATCTCCGGACCTGCCTCCAATAGAGCACATGCGGGACATCATCAGCCGACAACTGCTAAAGGTATGAAATTCCATCGCTCAAACTGATATCCGACACCTGTATAACACAATACGCATGCACGTCTTTATGCTTACATTTCGCGGCGTGCGGTTGCAGCTGTAGCGGTTCTAAAGCAAAGTACTGACAAAGTTGTTTGTGCACTGTATTCAAATGTTAAATTTAGCAGTTTTCAGTATTTCAAGAAATATTAGCAGTGTGTTTACATTTCGTGGCGTGCAGTTGCAGCTGTAGCGGTTTTTAAGTTAAGTTCTGACAAACTTGTCTGTGCACTCTTGTTCGGTTATTAAATTTAGTAATTTTCTACGGTGTTTCGTCTGTTCCTCGCGAAATAACGGTTTAATAAACTTTTGAAAAATTTCGTCCACTGTGTTTTATAGAGCTGTTTGTGTGTTGAAGTCAGTTATTAAATTTAGTACGGTAGTTTTCAGCTGACGTTTCTTATTTTTGTGATAAGTTCCTATGGGACCAAACTGCTAAGGTCACCGGTACCTTGACTTACACACTACTTAAACTAACTTACGCTAAGGACAATACACACACCCATGCCCGAGGGAGGACTCGAACCTCAGACGGGGGCAGACGCGCGAACCGTGGTAAGGCGCCTTAGACCTCGCGCCAACCCTTCTTATTGTTTGAAGTGAAATATTTCAGTAAAACTTTCGTTCACTGTGTTTAATTTCGTTGAGTGTTCCAGTGGTCGCTTGAATTATTGGTTTTATATAAGAAATTGTGTGAAGTTTTTGTGATATTGGTATTGGTATTAGTTGTGGTTTAGGACCACTAATAAAAGTAGTTGCTTTCTTAGTAGAGTGAGAATTTCGAAATCACTGTTGTTAGTTCTTTAAATAGTTCCACTGTTATAACTGAATTTAGGTAACGTAGACGTTTAGTTTTTTCAGTAACTGTTAACATTTTACCATGAGTGAGAGGTGTGGGCTTTGCCGTAGGTTTGTGAGTAGTGGGTTACGATGTGAAATTTGTTCATAGTATTTTCATTTGATGGAAACTAGTGGGAATTCTTACGAGAGATCCTCTCCCGGATATGCGGAATTTGCAGCAGAAATAAGCTGATAGACGAGCAGGAGCGTAAGGAACTAGACAGGATGAGGGGGGTGAAGGGCACTGCCGAATTGGAACTGGCAGTTGGTAACAAGGCAGCTACGAGGAGGAGATATTTAGTCGGTTGTACTTTGCGTATATGCAACAGATTTGACCAACTATCAGAGTTTAGTGGAGATAAGCCTCTTGTAGCTGTAGGAAACATGCAGCAGTCCTCAGCACTGAGGGAGTCTAAGTCAGCTGCAAATTCTAACAGAAAGAAGAAGGATCTGCTGCTAGGTAATTCGCATGGCAGAGATGTGGGCCAGCAGTTGCAGGAAGTGTTGGGGTGTGAGTACAAGGTCACCCAGCATTGTCCCTCACTGGACTCGCATTCGGGAGGACGACGGTTCAATCCCGTCTCCGGCCATCCTGATTTAGGTTTTCCGTGATTTCCCTAAATCGTTTCAGGCAAATGCCGGGATGGTTCCTTTGAAAGGGCACGGCCGATTTCCTTCCCCATCCTTCCCTAACCTGAGCTTGCGCTCCGTCTCTAATGACCTCGTTGTCGACGGGACGTTAAACACCACTAACACACCCAGCATTGTGAAGCCTAGTGCAGCGTTTGCTCAGGTAACTGACAGCATAGGGGAGTTATGTAGGAGTTTTACGAAAGAGGATAGTTAGTGATTGTGGGTGGAGCAGGGAATAGTCTTGACAGGAACGGGGAATACGATGTAGGTGGTGACCTGGTAACGATACCTACTCAAACCGGTGGCAAAAAATGGCTCTGAGCACTATGGGACTTAACTACTGTGGTCATCAGTCCCCTATAACTTAGAACTACTTAAACCTAACTAACCTAAGGACATCACACACATCCATGCCCGAGGCAGGATTCGAACCTGCGACCGCAGCAGTCGCGCGGTTCCGGACTGCGCGCCTAGAACCGCTAGACCACCGCGGCCGGCCTGGTGGCACTAATGTGCACTTTGAGCAGCTATTTCAGCGTCATGATCGGCCTCATCTTAATGCAGCTGTTAGGCGTGTTAGCGTGGGACTGGAGAAAGGGCTGATGGCGGAGGGTATGGCTCACGTTGCAGTGGTGACAGCCGAATCTGTCAACAGTAAGGTTTCACTAGGCATGTCCTGCACCTCAATAGGTATGGGAAGGAGAGGCTGACTAAGCTTATAAGTGACAGTGTAGTGGGTGGTGGTCGGATCACTCATGGGAAAATTACTGTAGTAGTTCGTGTTAGAGGTGCACCGTTTTAGATTGAAATCAGATGATAAGTATCCCTCTTTAAAGTAAGTCTTTGTAACAAAGGAATCGCCTTCAGAGGAGGTCAGGTATCCAAGTATGACGGGAACAGCATATTTCACCAAAATATAAAAGGTATTAGATATAAAGTTAGTGAACTGCTTATATATGTTGACTCTGGCATTATTGGTATATCGGAGAACCACTTAAATAATTTGACAATTCAGAGGCTTCCTTTACCAGGATACAGATTAGCTGGCTATTTTTCAAGGAGTTCTTTGCAGAGTGGGAAACTGGCAATGTACGTAAAAAACAGTATTTCATTTGAGTCCGTAGACGTATCACGGCACTGCAGTGAACTTATATTTGAATGTCGTGCAGAGGCAGTTGAATTTAGTGAAACTAAACATCTAATAGTTGTTATTTCTAGGTCCCCTAACTCTGACTTCGGAGCATTTCTGCTCAAGCTATATAGGGTTCTTGGTTCACTTTATAGGAAGTACCAAAAACTAGTTATATATGGTGACTTCGATGTTAATTTTGTATGTGACTGTGCAAGAAAAAGAACCAATAGACAATACTTTTATTCATTCTTCATTACTAGATTGGCATTTTGTTAGTAAAATGGTGAATGGCCTTTCAGAACATGATGCACAAATTTTAACACTAGAAGGTGTTTGTACTCACACAAAGGTTATATATAAAAACGAAATATGCAGAAAAACTAATCCAATGTCAATAGAGAATTTTTTAAACCTCGTTAAGGAACAAGAGTAGCAGGATGTTTATAGTGGCGATAACATAGATGACAAATATAGTGCTTTCCCTAACACATTTTCCATTCTCTCTGAAAGCTGATTTACCTTAGAACGTTCTAAACGGGGTACTAGTAGCGAAAGGCAACCTGGATGGCTGACCAGTGCGATAAGAGTATCATGTAGAACAAAGTGGCAGTAGTCCATGGTTTTTGCATGTAAAGGATCATTTGAAAACAGAGTATAGCATTTCTGCTTGTCCGTGAGTGACTGGACACTAACTTTGGTGCCACAACAGTCTTTATACACGACCAGAATTTCTTCGTGTTTTGTGAAAGATCGTTCGACAGGGAAATAAATTGATTTATGGGTCGTGCAGACAGTGATTTTGCATCTACATCAACATCTATACTCCCTAAGCCGATGGCACTTTTGGTACCACTAACTGACGCCCCCTTCCGTGTTCCACTCGCCATATCCGCGTGGGAAGAATGACTGTCAGTAAGCGTCTGTATTAGCTCTAATTTCTCAAATTTTCTAGTCGTGTTCATTTCGCGATATGCATTTGGAAGGAAGTAATCTGTTGCCCGACTCTTCCCGGAAAGTACTGTCTCGAAATTTCAATAGTTTCCTTTCTGGGGTGCGCAACGCTTCTCCTGTAGCATCTTTCACTGGAGTTTGTTGAACAACTCTGTAACGTTCTCGCGCTGAATAAACGATTCTGTGACGAAACGTGCCACTCTTCGTTGTATCTTGACTTTGTCGTCTTTCAGTCCCAGATTGATTAACAATACTGAAGAACCTGTCGAACAACCGCCTTGTAAGCCACTTCTTTAGTGGATGAATTACATTTCGTTTCGATTCTTCCCATGAATCTCAGTCTGGCATCTGTTTTCCTACTATTTGTTCTCTTTTGTCATTCCACTTATGGTTGCTCCGGATAAATGCTACTAGATACATTACGGTAGTTGCTGTTTCCAGCAATTTGTCATCAACAATGCAGTTGTACAGTAGCGGGTTTCTTTTCCTATGTGCGCACTATGTTACAGTTATTTACGTTCATTGTCAACTGACAAGTAAATGCTATGGAGAATGCTGAAGACGCTATTGATGTTATTAGTTCTGTTGCAAATGTTGTTTGTAAATAAAGTAGTCCAAAAACTTTTATTTTCGAAGGATCAAACTTCGTGAGGGAGGAAAAATGCTTATAATACTAAAGAACAAGCAGACAAGATTGAATCCTTTCTGGAATGTGTGTCTGAGGATCAGGATAGACTTGACAATACTTACAATGTCACAGGAAAATAGGATAAGGAATAAAATTGCATGTAATTGTTTTTAAAAGCGCATTTCGACTGGGGGAGGCATTGTTTCAGCCGAAGGGGACAGGTACAAAACAGATGGCACCGGAAGGCGTAGTCAGTCTGTACGTAACTGTAGAATAAGAGAGGTAACCCGTGCTATTGACCAGCACGTTGTATTTGGTAGTACTGTAAGTAATTATTGTGTAAGCAAAGATTTAAGGACATGTGTTTTGAGAAAACCTAATGGAAACTTCTTATCCAAGGACAAAGTTCCAGATCATGTACTGAAAAAATCATGACGATACTGCAAACAATGTACCACATCCTGGAAGATCGAGCGCGAAGTCTCAGTCGTAAACTCAGCGATATGACATCACTGAGGTATGATCATATGTCATTCAGACAGCACAGCACGATGCCACACGAACAAGTACATGGTCCATAAGAACACCTATCAGCCCGTTGACATGGCGGGAAAGCACCGAGCTAAAGTGCTGAAAGCCACTGTTGTGACACTGAGGTGCAGCAAAGAACACTCAGCAGCCAGGAAACGAGGGCAAATGTGGTCATCCTTGGCAAGGCATGACATCTTTGATTCAGATATACAGTAATAAAAACTCACGCTTCCAAGCCCACGGACCTTTCAGTTATAGTCAGCCAGCTGTGATACTGATCCTGTGACCTGCTGCCTACCGTTCGCCAGACTACTTCAACCTTTGTGTCTGCAGCCTGCGTGGCCTGCAGAATCTGGCAGCTATCAGCTGCCAATATCATTGATGTGATGTGAAGTCTTTCTGACTTCTATCTCCGGCTTTCTGAGAGCCAAACTGATGGTGTTTCGTGCACTGTCAATCTGTCGCTGTATGCGGGACGCGAACTAGAAGCTACTGCCTCAACTTGCAACTGTCAGCAGACACTGGCGTTCATGGCCTAACTCTAGTGATGAGGCGTGTCGTAAGCCTGCACTATAATATTCATCACACACAGAGTTGTTGGATTTGCTTAGTCACACTCATAAGATGTCCAAGAGAGATCCCTAATAACACACAGTCAGCGATCTGGTGCTCTATGCCACTGTACGAGCTGCGCCTGCCACCCCCTACCTTCACATCGCCGTATAACGTGAACAGCCAGAATGGAGGCAATGGTCTCAAGATATTGCTGAGCAGGCATGTCAGGACAGTACACTCTGTGAGCTTTGTTTGCAGCTTTCCTCGCTGCTGCCACAGAGAAGGTGATTCAATTGTAATACACAACCGAATAAATGTAGGTCTGGCTAATGCTATTTCATTAGCACACTGAGTGCCAACCGGCTATCACCAGCGTACGCAGCGCTTTGTTCACTATGCATTCTTCACTCCACACTCACTAAGGTACTGGAAGATCCCGTCCCACAGATCCCACATACGTCGTTCTATGGCAGAAGTGGCTATCCTGCAGCTCTGGTGTCAGCGTTCAACACAGACTCGACCCCATTACATAGCATGCCAGATCATTACACGTGGTGTCAGATTACCACACTTTGTGTACTTTTTCCCCCGTTTCAATCATTTTCATCGGTTATATTATACTCAAAATTAAAATTTAAACTATAGCAGCGGCAAAGAAATGTGGATGAGGGGCAACAGCATTTGAAAATAGAGCTAATAAGTACAGGAAGAGAATACGCCAACAAAGGTGTAGCTGGATGGCGATGATATAGTGACAGAAGAAATCCATAAAATAGGTAGGATGAAGTGGCGTCTTCTGATGTATTCATTATTCAGCGATCTGTGAATGCACGAGCTACTCCTGTCCATCTGTAAACGTAGGAACTAAAATGGAGAAGGATAATATGCTGAAATAAACAGTTCACATAATATGCAAAAAAACTGGTGATTTCTCAAACTGGGGAACAATCAAGAATGGGGTACCGCAACGTTCGGTCTTGGGTCCTCTGCTGTTCTTAATATATATTAATGACTTGCCATTCTATATTCACGAAGATGCAAAGCTGGTACTTTTTGCCGTTGATACAAGTCTAGCTATCACACCCAATAGTCAAGAATTAACTGGTGAAATTGTAAATGATGTTTTTCAGAAAATCATTAAATGGTTCCCTGCAAGTGGGCTCTCACTAAACTTTGTCAGAACACAGTATATACAGTTCCACACAGTAAATGGAATGACACCATTAATAAATATAGTCTTCGATCAGAAATCGGTAGCTAAGGTAGAATATTCAAAATTTCTAGGTGTATGCATTGATGAGTTGAACTGGAAAAAACACACTGAGGATCTGCTGAAACGTTTGAGTTCAGCTACTTATGCTATTAGGGTCATCGCAAATTTTGGCGATATACATCTGAGTAACTTAGCTTACGACGCCTATTTTCATTCTCTGCTTTCGTATGGCATCATATTCTAGGGTAACCCATCATTGAGTTAAAGAGTGTTCATTGCACAAAAGCGTGTAATCAGAATAATTGCTGGAGCTCATCTAAGATCATCCTGCAGACACTTATTTAAAGGGCTAGAAATCTTCACTGTAGCCTCACCATATACAGGGTGTTACAAAAAGGTACTGCCAAACTTTCAGGAAACATTCCTCACACACAAAGAAAGAAAATATGCTATGTGGACATGCGTCCGGAAACGCTTACTTTCCATGTTAGAGCTCATTTTATTACTTCTCTTCAAATCACATTAATCATGGAATGGAAACACACAGCAACAGAACGTACCAGCGTGACTTCAAACACTTTGTTACAGGAAATGTTCAAAATGTCCTCCGTTAGCGAGGATACATGCATCCACCCTCCGTTGCATGGAATCTCTGATGCGCTGATGCAGCCCTGGAGAATGGCGTATTGTATCACAGCCGTCCACAATACGAGCACGAAGAGTCTCTACATTTGGTACCGGGGTTGCGTAGACAAGAGCTTTCAAATGCCCCCATAAATGAAAGTCAAGAGGGTTGAGGTCAGGAGAGCGTGGAGACCATGGAATTGGTCCGCCTCTACCAATCCATCGGTCACCGAATCTGTTGCTGAGAAGCGTACGAACACTTCGACTGAAATGTGCAGGAGCTCCATCGTGCATGAACCACATGTTGTGTCGTACTTGTAAAGGCACATTTTCTAGCAGCACAGGCAGAGTATCCCGTATGAAATCATGATAACGTGCTCCATTGAGCGTAGGTGGAAGAACATACTGACGAAACGAAAATGAGCTCTAACATGGAAATTAAGCGTTTCCGGACACATGTCCACATAACATCTTTTCTTTATTTGTGTGTGAGGAATGTTTCCTGAAAGTTTGGCCGTACCTTTTTGTAACACCCTGTATATATTCACTTATGAAATTTGTTGTTAACAATCCGAACGAATTCAAAAGTAATAGCAGTGTACATGGCTACAACACTAGGAGAATGGATGATCTTCACTACTCAAGGTTAAATCTAACTTTAGCTCAGAAGGGGGTAAATTATGCTGCCACAAAAGTCTTTGCTCACTTACTTAATAGCATCAAAAGTCTGACAGATAACCATATAGCATTAAAAATTAAATTAAAAGAATTTCTTAATGGCAACTCCTTCTACTCATTAGATGAATTTTTGGATACAGTAAGTGGGTAATTTCTCAACCCCCACCAGAAAAAAAATTAAAAATATTGAGTGTCATGTAATATTTTGTGTAATGTAATATCTTGTAAAGACACCTTTTATTAACCTGACACGTTCCAGATCATTACGAAGTGTCGTATTCATGATCTATGGAACAAGTACTAATCTAATTTAGCCTAATCTAATATGGCAAAGTCCCATCCCTCATGCATCCCTCCCTCACTCCCCCTCCCAACATCCTTCCCCCCCCCCTCTCTCTCTCTCTCTCTCTCTCTCTCTCTCTCTCTCTCTCTCTCTCACACACACACACACACACACACACAGGAAACTAGTAAAGGTACGAAAAAATAATGCAGTGATTGGTAAGGAATTTTAAAAGTATCTGTATCCTCAAAATGTCATCTATCGACAAAATACCAAGTTTGTACTGGACTAGAACTCTAATCCGAATCTCAGTTCATTCTCTTCCAACTATACGATAAGAACAAAGGTTTGTCGAAATTAGTGATCCAGTTTCAAGTCACTAACAGCCGTGAGAGCACATCGTATTCCTAACTGAATTCATTGCTTTGCAGGTGCAGAACAGAACTTGCTTTATAATTCAAGTCTTATATCTTTCTAGGTCTAAAATGTGACAAATGGTGCTGCGAAGTCAGTTACTGACATCATCACGAGATCTACACGATGAGGCGTTTTGTTGATGTGACAAGTCGTCGAGAGTGGTCGTTTGTACCTCGAGTGATTGAATAAAGTGCGTTGAAATTACGGAAAACCTGGTAAAATTAAGAAAAGTGGTGAAAACTACGTAGAAGTGATGAAGATACCGCAAAAAATGTGGAGGGATGAGGTGTACTTACACGCTCGCCTCGATGTATGAAAATCATTCCATTCCTCTACCGGAGGGATTGGCAACTGACGGTGCACGCTATCTGTGCTCTATGGGGTAAAGTCCTGCAGCATACCCCTTTGTTCCACATGCAGTTATGCACTGTGAGTCATAAAAATGAAAGATGCAGTGTACAAAGATTAAGATTTTGGGGTCATGATGACTACCATCTTGGCCACCGAAACAGCGTTCACATAACTGAGTGCAATATTCACCACCGATATGAGGAATCAATGCTCTGGGTCTCTTTGATAACAGAAGAACACCGACAAATCTGCTACCGCAACATTGTGGAGGACGAGATTAAATTTGGAGGTCATCAGCTTCAGATGGCTGTTTGGCAACGCTCCACAATGCCGCAAACTCTTCCAGTTTCCATATACTGAAATGTCTTCCACATTTTTATCAATAAGAAACAGAGCCTCTGGCTTTTATTTGGACAATTTTGTGTGTTGTGGGAGCAGCTTAATTTAAACCATGCGATGTTCAGCTTTCTGTGAGAGTCAATGTATCCAAACGTGTTAATGTCGGTTTAGTAGCTTACACAGACCTTAAAGTCATGGTAGAAAAACAAATATATGGATGTGTACACAGCTGTAGTCATACACTGCTACGATGTGTCACAGAAAAAAACAATGTATAAAACTGCTTATGAATAACAACACAAGAACCCTCTATTGTGATTGACGGTCTGTGGGATATGGTCATTCTCCAGTAGAGGCGACAAAATTTTACACAGATCTGTAGAAGCGACTTCGATCACTGGCCGCCTGCTCCAATGAACCAATACATATACAGCGTGGTCCATTGATAGTGGCCGGGCCAAATATCTCACGAAATAAGCATCAAACGAAAAAACTACAAAGAACTAAACTCGTCTAGTTTGAAGGGGGAAACCAGATGGCGCTATGGTTTGCCCGCTAGATGGCGCTGCCATAGGTCAAACGGTTATCAACTGCGTTTTTTTTTTTAATGGGAACCCCCATTTTTTATTACATATTCGTGTAGTACGTAAAGAAAATATTAATGTTTTAGTTGGACCACTTTTTTCGTTTTGTGATAGATGGTGCTGTAATACTCACAAACGTATATGTACGTGGTATCACGTAACATTCCGCCAGTGCGGACGGTATTTGCTTCGTGATGCATTACCCGTGTTAAAATAGACCGTTTACCAACTGCGGAAAAGGTCGATATCGTGTTATGTATGGCTATTGTGATCAAAACGTCCAACGGGAGTGTGCTATGTATGCTGCTCGGTATCCTGGACGACATCATCCAAGTGTCCGGACCGTTCGCCAGATAGCTACGTTATGTAAGGAAACAGGAAGTTTTCAACCACATGTGAAAAGTCAACCACGACCTGTAACAAATGATGATGCCCAAGCAGGTGTTTCAGCTGCTGTCGCAGCTAATCCGCACATCAGTAGCAGACAAATTGCGCGAGAATCGGGAATCTCATAAACGTCGGTGTTGAGAATGCTACATCGACATCGATTGCACCCGTACCATATTTCTATGCACCAGGAATTGCATGGTGACGACTTTGAACGTCGTGTACAGTTCTGCCACTGGGCACAAGAGAAATTACGGGACGATGACAGATTTTTTGCACGCGTTCTATTTAGCGACGAAACGTCATTCACCAACAGCGGTAACGTAAACCGGCAAATATGCACTATTGGGCTACGGAAAATCCACGATAGCTGCAACAAGTGGAACATCAGCGACCTTGGCGGGATAATGTATGGTGCGGCATTATGGGAGGAAGGATAATTGGCGCCCATTTTATCGATGGCAATCTAAATGGTGCAATGTATGGTGATTACCTAAGTAATGTTCTACCTATGATACTACAAGATGTTTCACTGCATGACAGAATGGCGATGTACTTCCAACATGATGGATGTCCGGCACATAGCTCGCGTGCGGTTGAAACGGTACTGAATAGCACATTTCATGACAGGTGGATTGGTCGTCGAAGCACCATACCATGGCCCGCACGTTCACCGGATCTGACGTCCCCGGATTTCTTTCTGTGGGAAAAGTTGAACGAATTTGCTATTGTGACCCACCGACAACGCCTGACAACATGCGTCAGCGCATTGTCAATGCATGAGCGAACATTACGGAAGGCGAACTACTCGCTGTTGAGAGGAATGGTTGAGAGGAATGTCGTTACACGTATTGCCAAATGCATTGAGCTTGACGGACATCATTTTGAGCATTTATTGCATTAATGTGGTATTTACAGGTAATCATGCTGTAACAGCATGCGTTCTCAGAAATGATAAGTTCACAAAGGTACATGTATCACATTGGAACAACCGAAATAAAATGTTCAAACGTACCTACGTGCTGTATCTTAATTTAAAAAACCTACCTGTTACCAACTGTTCGTTTAAAATTGTGAGCCATATGTTTGTGACTATTACAACGCCATCTATCACAAAGCGAAAAAAGTGGTCCAACTAAAACATTCATATTTCTTTACGTACTACACGAATATGTAATTAAAAAAATGGGGGTTCCTGTTTAAAAGAACGCAGTTGATATCCGTCTGACCTATGGCAGCGCCATCTAGCGGGCCAACCATAGCGCCATCTGGTTTCCCCCTTCAAGCTAGACAAGTTTCGTTCTTTGTAGTTTTTTCGTTTGACGCTTATTTCGTGAGATATTTGGCCCGGTCACGATCAATGGACCAACCTGGTTTGCCCCTTCAAGCTAGACAAGTTTCGTTCTTTGTAGTTTTTTCGTTTGACGCTTATTTCGTGAGATATTTGGCCCGGTCACGATCAATGGACCACCCTGTACATTTAATGGGATGAGATGTATGGTCGACGTCAGCATGCAGATTGTATTTGTTTCCAATATATCGGAAGAGAGAGACATGGTAAAATCTTATTGAGTTCTCTACCAGGTGACATTAGCGAAGTTTCCAAATTCGTAGTTTTACTCCATTGGATGTTACAAAAATAATGAGGAGAAAGAGAGAGAGAGAGAGAGAGAGAGAGAGGGAGAGAGAGAGAGAGAATGAGAGCTGACAACGAGGACGCTGATACCATTACACTGTTGTATTTATAGTGTGGTAATCATAGGAATATGATAAAGGAGATTAGGGCATGTACAGGCGGACATTTACTAACCGTCATTCAGTATCGATGAATTGTAGGTGTTACGCTTCTGTTTGCATTGTGCACTGTAAGATAGTTCGCTATTGTGATAGCTCTCTATCTAGTCAGGGACGGATGGAGGACTAACTATGGAACAGTGCTGTCGGAAAGTGAAGAGATTTCGAGAGAATTAGCAGGAGTCTGTGACTTGATTGGGGTATCAATTCTTCCTGCTCTGGCAAACGTTGCTATCGTGCAAGAATTGTGTAACATAAATAAAAGATGTGAGAGCCTTTTTAACTGTAATTACGCCCTTTATTCCTCCACAAATGTATGATAACGACGACGTGTGTTGGAGTGTAAAGTTCCTGTTGTCAGAGTTCTGACATCTGCAAAGAAAGTAAGTCCTGTCGTAAGGTAGGTACAGATTTGACATGGAAAATTGCAATTTCAACATTTCCATAGACATAAAGGAGATGAAATATTTTACGCGAAAAATTATGTCCAGTCATAAGAAGGATATTGATTAACACTATGTGATCAAAAGTATCCGGACACTCCCAAAATCATACTTCTTTCCTATTAGGTTCGTTGTGCTACCACCTACTGCCAGGTACTCCATATCGGCAACCTCAGTAGTCAATAGACATCGTGAGAGAGCAGAATGGGGCGCTCCGCGGAACTCACGGACTTCCAACGTGGTCAGGTGATAGGGTGTCACTTGTGTCATACGTCTGTACGCGAGATTTCCACACTCCTAAACACCCCTAGGTCCACTGGTTACGATGTGATAGTGAAGAGGAAACGTAAAGGGACACGTACACAACAAAAGCGTACAGGTCGACTTCGTCTGTTGACTGAAAGAAACCGCAGACAGTTGAAGAGGGTCGGAATGTGTAATAGGCAGACATCCAACCAGACCATCACACAGGAACTCCAATTTGCTTCAGGATCCACTGCAAGTACTATGACAGTAAGGCAGGAGGTGGGAAAACTTGGATTTCATGGTCGAGCGGCTGCTCATAAGTCACACATCACGCCGCTAAATGCCAAACGAGCGTAAACATTAGACGATTGAACAGTGGTAAAACGTTGTGTGGAGGGACGAACCACGGTACACAATGTGGCGATCCGATGGCAGCGTGTGGGTATTGTGAATGCCCGGTGAACGTCATCTGACAGCGAGTGTAGTGCCATCAGTAAAATTCGTAGGCGGTGGTATTATGGTGTTGTCGTGTTTTTCATGGAGGGGGCTTGCACCCCTTGTTATTTGGCGTGGCAATATCATAGCACAGACCTACATTGATGTTTTAAGCACGTTCTTGCTTCCCACTGTTGAAGAACAATTCGGGGATGGCGACTGCATCTTTCAACACGATGGAGCACCTGTTCATAATGCACGGCCTGTGGCGGAGTGGTTACACAACAATAACATCCCTGTAATGGACTGGCCAGCACAGAGTCCTGACCTGAATCCTATAGAACACCTTTGGGATGTTTTGGAACGCCGACTTCGTGCCAGGTCTCACCGACCGACATCGATATCTCTCCTCAGGTCAGCACTCCGTAAAGAATGGGCTGCCATTCCGCAAGAAACCTTCCAGCACCTGATTGAACGTATGCCTGCGAGAGTGGAAGCTGTCATCAAGTCTAAGGGTGGGGCCAACATCATACTGAATTCCAGCATTACCGATGGAGGGCGCCACGAACTTGTAAGTCATTTTCAGCCAGGTGTCCGGATACTTTTGATCACATAGTGTACATGGGAAATCTAGTTTCCAGAACCGCAGCTGTCCGGAGGAGGTATTTCCGATACTTTGCTCATTGACGAATGTCACCAGATCGGTATTACGATCGTAATATTTAATCGTAATTACAGCAATGTGGCTGGTTTCCTAGGACGACTCTGCCTGGCGGAGGTAGCTGGTGACCTGAATAATGGACATTTTTGGCTTAAGGCGCGAGCCACTTCTCTGCCTCCGAGCCACTTCTGTGTCTCCCGAACTGGTCATGTGGGGTACGGTGATGCGATTGACCTCTCCATGACGCCCTCTGTGTGGGCGAATACCAAATTAATACTCAGTTTGTATTTGGCAGCATTCGCGATCATGGGGTGTTGAGAGTACTTTTTGATTTTCACATGGATATTTGAGAAGATTCAGTATCAAACACTGGCAACTGTTGGCGCTGGATTTATTGATAACATCAGAATTCCTACCACTCTGGTAATCCTGGACATCCTCCACAGCCAGACGGTCCTCTCAAGAGGGCCGAGTCTGGCTGCAGACTTAGTTAGTTTACTGAGATGCGTGTCCACGGCGGCATCTACCACAATGCGACCTCTGGCCTGTGTTGTTGGTTGTGGACATTGGGACATGAGTGCGTAGGATGTATGAGTGTTCCAGCGATCTCCGACATCTAACCATGACAACAACAACAACTACTACTACTACTACTACTATGGAATGGAGTGTGGTTCAAGTGTGTCATGTTTACTGCTTCTCAATAGTGTCCAGTAGCCTCTTGTCTTGCAACGAAAAGGTGGGAGAGATATTTGCTGTTGTTACCATCCTAACATGTGGTAGACCCTTTCTCCTCGTATTCCTCCTCATTCTTCTTCCTGATGTAGCTGAGAGAACCAGCTGAGGGATTATATAGTGACTTAAAAACCAATAACAATGTCAAATCCCTGAATGATCAATTTATTGTTTCCGATAGAGGTGTTGTGAGCACACTCCAATCAAATGCCTGCCCTATCTCATGAAAATTGTTTAACGTAGTGCAAATAAGCTGGAATTTTAAATTCTCAGCTACCTCCATCGTAATCGACTTCCTGGGAAATGATCTACTAGTGCCAGTATTCGCCAAGAGGACGCAATGAAAAAATTGAGAATGGCGAAGAGTAGGGTTTGAAACCCAGGCAGGTGCGGAATCGAATCCCAGAATTCTCTGTCACATGTACCAGTCCTAGTATCCACCACAAAGATGGAAGGAAAAACTGTTCTACACAGAGGGTATCAAGTTAATTAGTCAATCAATTTGATATAGTGGGGGAGCTTTTTCCAAGACATCCATAGGCCAGCTTTTGCAAGTGCTGGGAGTTTCCAAGGTACTTCCTACTTTGTTCAGGACAAGGGAGGGGTTAGTGTGGTTTCTGATGGAACATGACAGACAGTATCTAGTACTTCTAGAATGCCTTTGTTCCATGCGCTACAGGTTTTCATAGCGCCAGAAATGTGAGAACAAAGACAACTACCAGCGCCAGGTGTGCATGAGAGTGGGAAGGATGTGGAGAACATCTTGGTCTGTGTGTGTTTGCACAGGTATAAGGTGTGCTAACAGGTACTTTGACTTTAGGCAAGGCCGTTATAGGCCGTTATGGTACAATTATTAGAACCTCTATAGACTAACCTCATAAGTCATACCACAGACGCACAGCCGAAGGCCTTCCTAGAAAATGGCCTCACGGTTAGTGAGGTCTCCTGATCAGGGTAGAAAAAAATATAGCCTTGTACACGAGCTAGCCGAAGAGAAATTGCATTGGCATTGTAAATGTTCTAATGAATTTTGTTTGCATTTGAGGTGGTTATTATTACCACGTTTCTATTATCTTTTGGACATTTAAGGATGGCGTACAATCTCCGTTCCGCTGTGAGATTCAGAAGAACAGACTATGAAAGCCTTACCAATACTCACCAACAAACCCAGGATTATGAACATAACACTGTTAATTCTTCGTCGCAACACGGAACAAGTCGATAATCTTCACAATCTCAATTTGACGACGGATGGGAAGTGTCGTTGTCGCGCATGCCAGAGCACCTATTCGGAGCTGAAGAACCGCTTATAATAGTGACATTCCTACCTAGCGTTCAAATAAACAGACACAGCTGTGACAAGAGATAGCGCCACGTAGCGCAAAGTCCAAAGTGCACACACGCGAATGTTAAGCTCTTAAACCACGCCATAAATGTGTCCAAGCATTAATTTTCTGAATAACTTGCTTTTGACGTCTACAGCTAAACCGTTGCAGATGTGGTTGTTCTATAAGTGATAACCAGAGAAAAGAAAATCACGTCAGTGTATTATGTTACATTTAGGGTTACCAGATTTCGGAATGGCAAAAAGAGGAAATTTTCCATATTTTAGAATGAAAAAAGAGGACACTTTCTATTTCTTAAATTTATTACATAAGAAAAGAAATAAAAACATTACACACATCTCGCAAACCTACGTATTTTTCATTTGACTGAATCTTTTTTGAAAGTTCCTTTTCTTGATACAAATATTTAAAAAAGTTCTTGCAATTCAACTTTCTAAAATTAAATTGCACCTTTGCAATCCACTGTACAGTGTCAATTGTGAGTCCATTTCTCTCCTTTGTCCACTGTGCCTCTATTAAGGAGAACAACCTCTCAACCTCTCACCACAAGCATTATGGGCTGGCGAGGCGAAGAAGAATTGTGCAATTTTAATTAACTCGCTACACTGTTCCTCACTGCTACACGACTCAACATACTTGCACCACTTCTTATGGGCCGGTTCTGATTTTCCATCATATGTGGCTATGATTTTTTTTAAACTGGAAAACTGATCGAAGTCTTTTCATCGTCAATTTTAATATATTTATTCAACAAAAATTTGATTGATTCTTCCACGGAAGACCACGATATATCTGAAGAATCGAGCCACTTAAAACAAGAAAATTTTCAAAATGGTTCCATCCACATATTCAGGTACTCCAAACCTCCTTCATAGAGGGTACCAACATGGCACTTAAAATCCTTCACCTTGAAAGCATAACCTTCATTTTCCATTTGAAACAATCTTTCTTTCACTCTGAAAGATATAAAATTTTCATCTTTTCTGTGCTGAAGAACACCACGAAGGGAATACAGTACATTCATGACATCGATAAGGGAGTTTTCTTCCTTTTCTGAGATACTAATACAATTATGAAAAATGCCAACTAAAGATTGGATATGCCATAGATATAGCTCATTGATAAGGTCTATAAAAATTCTTTAGGACTGTTGGAGGTTTGTTTTGTGACAGAAAGAAGGATTTCAGAGCGGGAAACATCTGTGTATGTCTCTGAATGGCTGGAAATAGTGACAGCCATCGGGTCTTGCTATGGCTGAGAAGTTGTTGGTACCATATTTCGACAAAATCACAAAATTTCTTTAGAGGCTATACACGGAGAGTGTATATCGAAAAATGATTATCTATTTTCATTATTAATCCTTGTAAGTCAATTTCAAGAAGGTAAGTTCCGTGCTGAATGCAGTTATTAAGAACATGAGCAGGACATCCCACTCCAACCAATACCTTGTTAAGTAACCTCTTTAGATTAGCGAATACACTGTTTCCATCACCTCTTTTAATGCCACCAAACATTGTGTTGCAATTATCAGCACCAAACGCCACACATTTGTCCTTAATTTTAAACTTGTTAAGCGTATCAGTGATATATGTTGAAATAGTTTCTGCAGTTTCATTTGGTCTACTTTCTATATTTAGAAGTTTAATTTGCAGTCCTCCATTCCTGTGATCAAAGTAATGAACTATAATGGGGATCATTTTAATATTCCCATGGTTGCTAGCATCTGTCGAGACACCAACAAAAGGAATGCACTCCAGATCTTTCATGATGCATTCTAGTGAATGAGGTGCTATAACTGAATTCACTATTGCTTCAGTTTTGGTACGTCCACACGAGATTTTTGATGATATGGACGAGTCATGGAAAATTTCTCTCAACAGTGCGCTGGTGGATTCCATAGATAAGTAACTGCTGTATTGAAACACAGTATGGTAAGCAAGAGTTCCTTCAGGAGCACTTACTTTGGTGTCCAGTTAAGCACAGGGTTTTGAAAAAAAAAAAAAAAAAAAAAAACACTTTACCTGACGAATTTGCACCTCTAACACACTTCATATGTTTTTCTGTTTCCATGTGCACTTCCAGATCACTGGTGCCGTGATTTGCTATAAATACATAGGTCCCTGGGCAACAAACCATACATTCTGCTTCCCATTGAACTCTTCCAGGACGAAAGCTCGGATATTTTTCTCGGAGTTTATCCGTAAATGCACACTTCCTCTTTGGCATGATGAGAAATTATCTTAAACAAAAGTTAAACAAAGAATGATCAAAACGTATTGTTCAGCTAAACCATGAAAAAGTCTTCACTTACAGAACTTAACTATAATTCTGTGCCATAAGCTATATTTTGAAATTCACGAAACTTACCCAATAAGATGAATACGGAAAGTAAAGATGCAGCTGGATGATCAACAAGTTCGCTAAAAACACGTGTGTCACACAAAAACAAACAGCACGTAGACAATCACAGCCATGCTTAGACCATAGATACTATCTATGGTCGAAGCAGCTATCTCGAAGGTAAAAGATATCGGGTGATCAAAAAGTCAGTAAAATTTGAAAACTTAATAAACCACGGAATAATGTAGATAGAGAGGTAAAAATTGACACACATGCTTGGAATGACATGGGGTTTTATTAGAACAGAAAAAAACACCCCATATTGCTAGACGCGTGAAAGATCTCTTGCGCGCGTCGTTTGGTGATGATCGTGTGCTCAGTAGCCAGTTTCGTCATGCTTGGCCTCCCAGGTCCCCAGACCTCAGTTCGTGCGATTATTGGCTTTGGGGTTACCTGAAGTCGCAAGTGTATCGTGATCGACAGACATCTCTAGGGATGCTGAAATACAACATCCGACGCCAATGCCTCACCATAACTCCGGACATGCTTTACAATGCTGTTCACAGCGTTATTCCTCAACTACAGCTATTGTTGAGGAATGATGGTGGACATATTGAGCATTTCCTGTAAAAAAACATCATCTTTGCTTTGTCTTACGTTGTTATGCTTATTATTGCTATTCTGATCAGATGAAGGGCCATCTGTCGGACATTTTTTGAACGTTTGTATTTTTTTTGGTTCTAATAAAATCCCATGTCATTCCAAGCATGTGTGTCAATATGTACCTCTCCATTTACATTATTCCGTGATTTATTCAGTTTTCAAATTTATACTTACGTTTTGATCACCCGGTACATAATTTGTATGCAATACAGATCGATATTTTCGATTTTGTGAGTGCAACAGATCGAATTTAAGCTAATAACAAATGATGCAATTCAATGACCGTAGTGAAAAGTACATAAATTGTTGACGATACGACATGAAAACAAAAATCAAAAAATCTTCATTCCCAAAACCAAAAACTGCGGACGTTAACAGAAATCGCAAAAATGTATGCGGACGCCACATTTCACGTCGAAAATGAGGACATGTCCGCGTAAATGCGGACGTCTGGTAACACTAGTTACATTAGAATCGACACTTATTAATCGGGACTTTCATTTGTTAACATGACATATTTTATAACATTTCCTGTAGCACACTTCTTATGATAACTTTTTAATAACGCATATTTTGCTAGCAATGAAACTGTTCCTTATTTATTTCTGTAGACGTCACAAAAAATGCGCGAAGTGTCTGTTGCATGAAGAAAACATACATTTTTCTTAGACCGGTCACTTCACAGTAACTACTCGTTTTTTTAACACATTCTGCGATAGAGTAAGAAAATATGGTCGTGGCTATTGTTCTGCATATTGTGCTATGTACCAGGCATACTTGATCAAATTCGTAAGACCTGGTGATGCAAACTGACAATTCACAAATGACTGAAGTGTAACAATACCGCTCAGCTGATACACACGAAATGACAAAGGGCTATCGGAAATTATACTGTCCGGCAATTTTGTGCAAATTGCTTTACACTGTCGAAAAATTTCTTTATCGTGACGCTGAATCACGCTGTTAGCTTGGGTGGAATCCGAATTATATTACCTATCTTTTCTTCGTCCTCATAAACACTGAGGTGCCGTTATGTCAAGGCCAATATTCCAACAAAAGCAATGAATTAATTTCTGCAGCTGGTGAGAAGATGTTTTAGATGTAATATTGAAACTTATACTCTCCCATTTTTCTAGATTTCGCTACACTGTCCTTTTTCAATGTTTAGTCTTGATTTGTCTTGAGTTCCCTAACGACATATATAAAGCTGTGGAAACGACGATCCACCGATACTTATCACTGGTATTGTTGTATACGAAATCGTCACAGCATTCACAGACTGCACAACAGACTCTGTGTCTTTCTCACTCGCAATGGTAAAGTGCGATCTGCATGCAGTTCTTCACGAAATCTGACTGATTAGTTTTATACACAGAATTTTAGGGGATGACAAGAATCTTCATCTGCATGTGAGCTACGAATTTCTCTGTAGTGACATCGCCTCTACACGTATACTTGACGTAAACTTCATAATTTTGCGATTTCCTTTTCTGTATAATATCCTGAATCTATTTAACGAGGTTGCAGAAGGCTTACTATTGTTCATCTCACTTGGAATTTAGGTGACCCAGGCTCGTAGATCTCCTTCAGTAATGGTACTTTGACTCTCGCGAGCAATTCTAAATCTTTCAAATAGTACTTCTTTCACAGTTCTGCGAGTTTCACTTACGTGCATATTTTGTACTTCGTGTAAATCTTTCTTCCATTTATACAATTCACGTTCAGATTTTAACAAAAGAAACCGGCTTTGCGCACTGCCTAACTTTAAGCCTTTTTCCCTTCTTCGTTTAACTAAATAATTTAAAGCCCGTTTTCGTCACTGAAAGCTGTTACTGTACATGTTTTCTTTGGTTTAGGAAGGTACTATATTTCTGGTATGGATTTTAATTAACACAACAATCATTGTTCGAGCCGCATTTCATGGAATTGTCCGAGTTATTTCCTGTTTCTTGTAATGTTTCAGCAATTTCTAATGAAATGTCGACATCATTTGAATGATTGTCCAAGACATTAACTAATAGATATCACATGTGTAGGTGTACAGGAGAAATAAGCGATTTCGATTGCACATCACGATCTTTTCCAAGGTTGAAAAATTAATTGGATTTCACATTACTGGGAAACCCTAGAATCTGCACCGGACAGACCCTATTAGGTAGTATATACGAAGAAAACACAAAGAAAACTGACTCAGTTTTATCCAAAAAGAAAACTGATTCAGTTTTATCTCCATTCTTAACACTTAGTGATACGGCAAAGGCAACTGCTAATTGTTATGGATACTAAATGACTTTCGAATTCAAACAAATAGAAACTGTGAACAATTGTGTCAGAATGATCTGTTATCTGTTTACATATGTGCCTGCCGTGTTGTGCATTCGCTGTCTGCTACAGCTGCGGTAGTGGCGTACATTTCTCCAGCTGTCTGGCGAGCTACGAATTTGGCAATTTTCAGCAATTTTTAAACAATACTTGCATCGTGTCTTAACAGCTAAAGCTATGACATTGGGATTTTTTTGGTGTATTCTTCCTGCAAAAAAAAGTTTCAGGGCTGATTTCGACATTTCGGATTGGACAGTTTCTCTGTTAGTGCACCAATAGAGAGTGAAAACGGTCAAGTGCGAAATAGATATAAACTGTATGAGTAATTTGGTAATATGAAAAAATGATAAATCATCATTACTTAAAACTCTGTGAAAACAGAAAATCCGTGTCAATGCATATTTTAGTGGACAGCGATATAAAATGAGCAATAAACGGAATTATGCCTTACGTTATAGGTATTTCAGGTGACCAGAGAAACAAAATACGCACTCTAATGTGGAGAAAGCGGAAAGCCATTTTAAAGAATCTGGGAAAATGTAACAGACTATGAATGATCTTAATAAAACTATATCCCTTCCCTACAGCTACTAGAGGAGCTGTAAGTATAGAATTAGAGAAACACCGTTGAGTGAGGAGACATAGAAAGAAGTAACACTGAATACATCAATCGTCTACCATGATCACTGAATGCAAAATTTCATAGACATTTTTATTTCCTTTGCGTTCTCTGAATTTT
Source organism: Schistocerca cancellata (assembly GCF_023864275.1). Taxonomy (NCBI): domain Eukaryota; kingdom Metazoa; phylum Arthropoda; class Insecta; order Orthoptera; family Acrididae; genus Schistocerca; species Schistocerca cancellata. The sequence continues at coordinate 603,869,086 of NC_064629.1, read as the reverse complement.
GAGGTTATAGTGGTGGTCAGAGGCATACTGTTCTGGCTAAATTTTCGTCTTATGCTGTGGAACACATCATCAGAGGCTCTGGAGATAGTGGGTTAGATTCTTTGGTGTTTACTGGTTCTAAATGCAAACAACTTGAACATCGTACTTCCACAGACAGCAGAAACAGCCGAAATGTTTATTCTTAATCCTACAATTGTCATCGTGTTGTGTCGTCATTCGAATATTGCCAAAGTCTGCTGAGTAGTAGCTCATTCAGGTAATGACTTAGCACGGATTTCTTTGTCATCAAGGCACTAATTTAGTGCATCATGTTACCAGAGATCTCACTCATAGATAACTGTCTAAATATTTTGATTACTAGCCGAAGTATAAGAGAGGAGTCATTAAGTTAGCATTTATTGGTTCAAATGGCTCTGAGCACTATGGGACTTAACATCTGTGGTCATCAGTCCCCTAGAACTTAGAACCACTTAAACCTAACTAACCTAAGGACATCACACACATCCATGCCCGAGGCAGTATTCGAACCTGCGACCGTAGCGGTCACGCGGTTCCAGACTGAAGCGCCTAGAACCGCACGGCCACACCAGCCGGCAGCATTTAATGGAGCTAAAGGAGTTTGTAAGCTTAAGCTTTTGGAGGAAAAGTGAATCATTTAAAAAGTGGCTTCAAAGAATTTGTTGCTCCAATAAAGAGATACATAGGGCACTAGAAGCCAGAAGGGCTACAGCTTTTACGTAAAACAACCAAAAAGGGAAAGATTTTCTCCAATTGTAAAAGCAACCATATGAAATTCTTATATCCATACATACAATCAATCACTGACTTCATAAACCCACTTACTCATACCACCGGGAAGTATGCATGATTACTTGAGTTTCGAAAATGACATGCATCCTTCGGTAGCCATCGGAGTACTCGAAATGCACTGTACTTTAGGTCTGGAGTATTCACAGTGAGTGTGCTAAGGTAGGCCACTCCAGACACGTATATCCAGAACGAATAAATCTATCATGGTGCGGTTTCATTAATTTATAGTGGACAATGCAATGTATTTTCGAACAAACGCAAGTAATTTTTAACATATATACCTGTCGAATTGGGACACAAACTTCTTGAAAAATGGAATTATTTACTTTTTCCCTGGGGCATGGGTAAGCGCTTTTGAAGAGGGCTCCAACGACAAAACGGCCGTGAAACTTCAAATAGTTGCAAAACAACAGTGCCACTAACCATTGTCCCAACATCAGGAGATGAAGTGCCACACACGTCTGTCCTACTGCACGTAACAAATGTAAGCAAACACGTAACTCAGGTAAGGTTCGCATGTTTATCTGTAAGCTTGAAGCTCATCGGTCAGTGCTCTGCCTTTGCAGCTGTCAGAGAACTTGCTGGTGAAGCTGTTCACACTTTCACAATGTATACGACAGCCAAATGCTTTCGTTTATAGTGAATATCGCCGAATAGTTAGAACTACGGTGCAGTTGTATGCTGAAAGGTATCCTGATCGCGCCAAGGCCTCATAATCTGTCTTTGCACACATCATAAAAAAGTCAAGAAACTGGAAGTGTGAAGAAACATATGCCACTACCAGGCAGCCTGATGTCCAAACGGCATCAGCCACAGGTGTGTTCTGTGAATACTCCACTCAAACGCGTTTCACGTTTTCGACATTTCACCACAACAACGGCTTCATGCCAAAGACTTTCAAAATCGAAACAGGTCTCCGACTGGTGTCTGTGAAAACTACCAAGCCATGTGTCTATGCAAGACGTTCTACGATTCTAATCTACCGTACATTTATGTCCGTTGTTGTTGTGGTCTCCAGTCCTGAGACTGGTTTGATGCAGCTCTCCATGTCATTTATGTCTATACTCTGCAAAAAATTATGAAGTGCATGTACCGGTTATTACGACTTGTTCCCATTCCATTCATATACGAGTATAGAGTGCGGGAACAATGTGTACTTGATCATCACAGAGCGCACTGTAAGGAGTCTTGTCCTCATTATCTAAAAATTTTGGAAAGTCATGTTTAGCACAGAGCTGCAATGCAAATTTATTAAACAACCAGTTTCGGTCATAAAAATAAGATATAATGTGTTATAATAATCAAATGTTTGACAAACCATAGCTATTGACATGCGTCGTAATATAAACCAATATGGTAATTCAGTTATACACCGATAGCACATATAGCAGACAGTGGATCTGCAGCGAAGCACATGGAAAAACAGATCCATTGTGTACTGTTGTGCTCCAGGTTTATAGATGAATTAACAAGTTAGTTTTTTTGTCACGACCTTTCATTAAATCATTGTGTGTGAAATCTTATGGAACTAAACTGCTAAGGTCATCAGTCCCTAAGCTTACACACTACTTAACCTAAATTATCCTAAGGACAAACACACACACCCATGCCCGAGGGAGGACTCGAACCTCCGCCGGGACCAGCCGCACAGTCCATGGCTGCAGCGCCTCAGACCGATGAGCTAATCCCGCGCGGCGGCACGACCTTTGTTTACAGTTATGGTTAGTAGTATAGCTGGGTATGTTCGAGCACAGTCTCGTTGGCAGATGTCCCCCTCCCCACCCTTCTGACATATGCCTATTGCTCTACATAAAACGAGGGAAAATTCAAAAGCTGATGGAAAATTCAAAATACCTAGGCTTTTCCCCATTCCTATGATGTCACTGTGGAAGTAGAGCTGTTGTATTAAGTGTAAAATGACGGAAAATTCAAAAATTCAAGAGTGGCATGGTCCTTTTCGTTGAAATTCGGAAGATTCAACCTCTGGAACACGAGACAACTCAGAAAGCAAGATGGCGACTTGAGAATACGAGCGCAGCCCTATGACATGAGAATCCAAGTTGGTGGAACTGGGAACATGAGCATGAGTGAGTCTGTTTTCAACAAAATACAGTCAGGCATGATGTAACTATGATGTTTACACGCTACATCAAAGACGACAATGGCTGTATGTCGACTTCAGTGAACGTTTGAGACGCTAAACTGCGGCAGCCATTCTTGCGGGCAGATTAAAGGAGCAGTTCATTATATCTTCAATTGGTATATTCATTGAAATTTTGGAAGCTTTCGTTGTTTCTATCTTTCAAATTAAGAACTTGCCAGTTTTACGCAAAGACCTGACAATATGGTTTGTAAATAGTAGATTAGCAATATCAGATATAGTGTCATCATGGATCAGACGGTTAAATGCTGTAGTATGGTGGTTGAGATGATGCTTTCACACCTATTCATAACGTGAGTTTCTTTTTTCTTTACGCCAGAAATGCTGCCAAGTAGTAGGGTGTTACGGAGTCCACGTTAAACTCACCTGCGAGAAAGATAGGTGCCAGTCTGAGTAATTTGCTCTATGACATTAAAGATGTCATTAATCATCTTATAATGCAAAGTTATCATCTCGTTTTTGTTGAAACTAGGTGACCAAAGACGTGTTCTTTCTCAAGTATCAGGTTCAAGTGACTATAACGTCCCATGGACCAATTACCACGTTGGGCCCTTCAAGGAGCCAACATGAAGTTTTGTGCCTCCCCCGTCACCTCCCCTAATCAGAATGCATCAACGGAATTGGGGAAGACTTTTGTCAGGCGATCAGCAAGGCACTAGAGCTGTTATAGCTCCTTCTATGTGCCCACTCCACCACCACCTGGTGCCATGGTGAATGAAGAAGTTGCAACAACTATTTAGTTTTGTTCAATGGCCTTGAAACGTCTGAGGCGAAAGCATTTAGAGATCACTCTCCTCACTTTTAATCGACTTCATGGTAAGTCTCATTATCTCCATTAAATGTATTAAGAAGGAATGCTAGGAGTGCTATGTCTCCTTCGGAACAACGTATACCTCTTCATCCCACGTTCGGTCCAGTCACGTAATCTTCTGGGTTGACAAAAGATCGACAACTGCTGCAGCTCTCTTCTCAGTATTTGTACCGACAATGCAGTTTTTGCTGAACACACCGTGACCCACTTCGCGACAGTATACCTTTTGAACGCATAAATAACAATATGAAGACATCTCCGTATACTTCATCCTTTTCATACCCTATTACGAGTGACTGAAACGCCAAAGAAACTGGTATAGGCATGCGTATTCAAATACAGAAATATGTAAACAGGCAGAATGCGGCGCTGCTGTCGGCAATGCCTATATAAGACAACAAGTGTCTGGCACAGTTGTTTCATCGCTTACCGCTGCTACGATGGCAGGTTATCAAGATATAAGTGAGTTTGAACGTGGTGATATAGTCGGCGCACGAGCGATAGGACACGGCATCTCCGAGGTAGCGATGAAGTGGCGATTTACCCGTACGACCATTTCACAAGTGTACCGTGAACATCAGGAATCCGGTAAAACATCAAATCTTCGACATCGCTGCGGCCGGAAAAAGACCCTGGAAGAACGGGACAAACGACGACTGCAGAGAATCGGTTCAACTTCACAGAAGTGCAACCCTTCCGCAAATTGCTGCAGATTTCAGTGTTGGGTCATCAACAAGTGTCAGAGTGCGAACCATTCATCGAAACATCATGGATATGCGATTTCGGAGCCGAAGGCTCAGTCGTGTACCCTTGGTGACTGCACGACACAAGGCTTTATACCTCGCCTAGGCCCGTCAACACCAACATTGGACTGTTGGTGACTGGAAACATGTCACGCGGTCGTATGAGTCTCGTTTCAAATTTTATCGAGCGGGTGGACGTGTGCGGGTGTGGAGACAACCTCATGAATCCATGGACACTGCATGTCAGCAGGTGACTGTTGAAGCAGGTGGACGCTGTGTAATGGGGTGTGGTGTGTGCACTTGGAGTGTTATGGGACTCCTGATATCTAGATACGACTGTGACAGATGACATGTACCTAAGCATCCTGTCTGATCACCTGCATCCATTCATGTCTATTGTGCATTATGACGGACTTGGAAAATTCCAGCACGACAATCCGACACCCCACACATCCAGAATTGCTACACAGTGGCTCCAGGAACACTCTTCTGAGTTTAAACACTTCCGCTGCCCACCAAACTCCCCAGACATGAACATTATTGAGCGTCAGACATGAACATTATTGAGTGTATCTGGGATGCCTTCTAATATGCTGTTCAGAAGAGATCTGCATCCCCTCGTACTCCTACGGATTTGTGGACAGCCCTGCAGGATTCATGGTGTCAGTTCGCTCCAACACTACTTCAGACATTAGTGGAGTCCATGCCACGTCGTGTTGCGGCACTTCTGCGTGCTCGCGGGGGCCCTACACGATGTTAGGCAGGTGTACCAGTTTCTTTTGCTCTTCAGTGTATATAATGAACCTTTCACTGACTGGGAACTCTTTCAGGCTCTTGCCCCGTCACACGATATGGCTCCAGGTTCTCATTCGATTCATAATAAGATGATTCAACATCTGAATGTTATTTAAAGACCGAAAACAGCAACCTGACAGATATTTTATAAACGCCAGCACCTCATTGGTGTCCTCTTTACTTAAGTAAGGGTTACAACACCGCTTAGCTCATCACATTTTCCGTGCCTTCCATGACTGGGTATTCGGAAGTTCCCTACGGATTTTTATTCGTCAGTTTTAAATTCCACCTGTTGTTTTGGGTTAGAGTTGGTACATTACTCAGCTCCCTTGGATCCAAGAAACCGGCGTCCTTCAGGGTTCCATGCTGAGTGTTACATTCTTAATCATCACCATCAATGGGTTAGTAACCTCCGTCGGACCAGTAGTTACCCCAGTGCTGTATGTCGACGACTTACTCTTTTCGTGTAACTTCCAATGTCAAGTCTTGGCTGAATGCCAGCCCCAAGGTGCCATTCGAAGGATCTTCGCACAGGCCCTTTCACATGGCTTCCAATACTCGACTAAAAAAAAGCGCGTTACGCATTTCTGTCATTGTACCTTGGTCCATCCTGAGTCTCAACTTTATTTGCGTACCCAGCGTTTGGTTTTTGTTGTTATTCAGCCCGATTTTTAGGACTCCCCTTTCATGAAACACTGACGTAGCTACCCTACATTCTTCAACTAAAGACTAGCTGCATGAGAAAGCCTAACGCTCTCTGTTTCGATGCCCACAGACCTTGGGGTGTGGATAGTGCTACTCTCCTCCATATTTACTGGAGCCTGGTCTCGTCCCTACTGGACCGCAGGTGGCAAGTTTATGGTTCAGCGGCACCTTGAAATTTGAAATTAATGGACCCAGTCCATTATCATGCAGTACGATTGTCTACTGGCACCTTTAAGGTTAGCCCCATTGACAGTCTCCTTGTCGAAGCTGGGATACTTCCTCTTCAGTTCACATGGTACCAACTCTTGCTCGCTTATGCAAACATCACCAGATAATTTCCTAATTAACCAACTTACTACCTTGTTTGGTATCCAGGACACGAATTAAGAGTGGTATATTTCCAGGACCTAAAGTTTTAATCACTCCCATGACCTTTCGGCGTCTGTTCCGCTAACTTCGTCGTAAGTATCAGAGCACTACCGTCACTTGCACTGATAGCTCTAAAACCATGGATAGGATAAGATATGCTTTTACATCTCATGTCAGTCAGGTATAACATTAGTTGCCGGGAACATGTGGGATTTTCAGGGCACAGCTGATAGCTGTTAACAGAGCCTTACTTTTTAATGAATACCTCCCACGACCACATTTTTAATTATTAATAACTCAATGAGCAGTCTCCATGCTATTTATTGATGTTACTCTTCTTACAGTGTGATATCTGTTATATGACTATCTCTCTGATCTTAGTCGTACTGTGGCTCTTTTGTCTTTCTCGGAGTCCCATTTGATGGAGGTATCCCAGAGAAACAATTACTCGCCCAATATTAACTTTGACGATCCTAGATACTGGTTTGTCTACTGAACTAGATTTCTACTCAGATGGAGATGGAACACCATGTTTTGGGCAATCGCCCTCTCTAATAAACCCCGTGCTATCAACGAGCCTACGGCTGTGTGACACTCCTTCCATTCTTCCCTTAAGGTATCCACTGACTCATGAGACCTCCGCTTCGGTCATACCACATTAATCTTTAGTTCCGCTTTGTGTTACGAGCTACCTCTACGTTGAGACTGCGGAGCCTTACGGACAGTATTCATATCGTGGTGGAATGCCCTCTTCTGGCTCTCCATGCTACGTATGATCTTCCGGATTCTTACTTCTAATAATGGCGGATGATTCGTGGCCAATTGAAATGGTTCTCTGTTTCCTCCATGAAAGTTGTTTACATTCTCAGCTATTACATTTTAAACTACTCTTATGGCTGAGTCGGGGAAGTTGGTGTTGTGGCGTTCTCTCAATATGCTGGGTCTGGAGGACCCTCGAAACCCCCTCCTTTGCAAGCTGCCTAAGCCGCTCTCTTTAACTCTGTTTTAATTGTCTTTGGATGCGCTTGGCCACTTTTCTCTGCCGCACCCCATTTTCCTTTTTAGGGGCATCACTCCGATGAACATTGGGTGCTATTCTCCTTTTTAATCCTTGGACTATACTTGATCGGGGTATGATGGCTGTGAGGGGGGGAGGGCATTAGGGGGGAGGACCCCATCGCATACACAGCCCCGGGCGACATTCACCCAGCCCCACACATGCATTGATCTTATTATTTCTCTCATCTTGTTTTATTACTGGCTGTCTGACGTTCATTACGCTTTCAGCCGACTCACTTTTGCAATAGGAATCTCCCGACTCGAATGAACTTTTTGCTGTATAACTCTTCACCCTTAATCGATTTGGCGAGTGGTTGGTTGCGGGTGGGGTCTCTCAGCACAGATGAGCATTGGGAGACCCCTCATCTGCTCTGAGCTACATACTGACCCGACCCGACCCATATACTTTTACTTCACCTTAATTTATTTCTCTGCTCTGGTATCAATATTGCTTTCAATGTCGCGATTTTACCAGTCCTCCATACTTTTATAATCTGGTGGACGGCACATGTCGGACAAACTGCCTTTTGACTGAGGGACTGGTGACCTAGCTATTTAGTCTCGTAACACCGATCCAAACGACCAACTGATGGTCATTTCTTTTCAGTTTCATCGCATTTTTCCTGAATGTATTTCACGCTCGCTTTCCTGCACTTCCGGTTTATTTCATGTCTTAGTGACTTATGTTGCTGTATTCCTGTCTTCCCAGAACATTTTTGCACTTTCTTCTTTCGTCAATCAGCTGAGATACTGAATCAGTTATACACTGTTCCTTCGCAGCTAACTTTTATGTACTTATATGTGATTGTCCAACTTCTGTAATTGCCCTTTCAAGAGACGTCCTTTCCTCTTCAACTGAACTGCCAACTGCGGCATTCGTTTTCCCAGTTATCTATAGATTTATAGAACTTCAAACGCACATCATTATTCATCAGTACTTAAGTATCCCACTTCTTTCCACAATGAGCTTCTGGACGATTCTCTTATGCTTTAGTTTACTCATCACCATCACTAAATTGTAATTAGAGTCTAAATCTGCTCCTGTGTATGATTTAAAACCCAATATCTGATTTCGGAACCTGTCTGGTCATGATGTATCTTCCCTTATCTCCATGTCTTTCTGGGTAAACCTACTCCTCTTGTGATTTATGAACAGTTCAAATGGCTCTGAGCACTATGGGACTTAACTTCTAAGGTCATCAGTCCCCTAGAACTTAGAACTACTTAAACCTAACTAACCTAAGGACATCACACACATCCATGCCCGAGGCAGGATTCGAACCTGCGACCGTAGCGGTCACGCGGTTCCAGACTGTAGCGCCTAGAAACGCTCGGCCACCCCGACCGGCTATGAACAGTGTCCTTGCCATTAATAGCTGATAATTTATTGCAGCACTTAGATAGTCTTTCTCCTCTCTCATTCCTACTAAAAAGCCCAATTCTTATCATAACTCTCTACCTTCCATTTCTTCCACTACTACAATGTTCCAATAACCCATTATAATTAGACTGCCGTCTCCATTTAAACGCTGAACTATAGCTTGCTGAATTATCGGTTCAGTATCTTCGCGGTTTGTTGCCGATTCTAATGAGAGTAGCCTCGTAACCGAACCGTTCACAGTAACCCACTGTCTGGCTTCCCTTCCTATTCATGACGAATCGTGCCCTGTTACACAATTTTCTACTGATGTTAATATTATTCTATATTGTTGTGGTCACAAATTAATATTTTCTTTCCATTAACTTCGCTTACTTCGACTATATCTAGACTGAGCCTTCGCATTTCCCTTTTCAGTTTTTTAGCTTCCCTGCCACATCCAGCCTTCCGATATTCGACGTTCCGGCTAGTCGTGTGTTATCCTTTCGTTGGTTCTTAAATCTCATTCTCGTAGTCACCTAACGCTTGGTAATCTTCTCACGGAAATCCGAGTAGGGGATTAATCTGGAATCTTTTGTGAATGGAGTCATCGTCATGACAGTTTTCCGATTACGTGCCACATGTCTTCTGGATACATTAAGTATCTTTAATGGAGCGATTTTAGTTGCCTTGAGCATCCTCAAGGCGTTGATCATTGGTGATTCTTCCGCTTTTTTAAGGACAGTAGCCCACGCCCAAGGGCAGGATGGTGCCCAGAACCTCTCTCCACTCCTGCACACTATTTGGCAAGACCGTCGGCAGAATGAGGACGGCTGCTTCTAACGAAAGTCTTCGGCATATATTACTGATGAGTTTTATTCAAAACTCAAGAGATCACAAACTGGACCCAGGGCTTTCTGAGTATTAGTTACTTAGTTAAATGTTCCATAGATCATTTGAACGATTCTTTTGTCGATATGATGTGGAACGAGACAGTTTACATATGTATAAATGATTGGTCTTAACACTAACGAAAACATTATTATTTCAGTCCTAATTATGCAACAACATTTAAAAATAAGTATTCTTTAACTGGATACGAATCTGTAAGTAGAAATTCGTCAAGAGCAACAGAAACTGTACCAAATTGTTTGAGAAACTCAATAATACGCTTCTTTCAGTTGCAAGTTTTCATCAGTATGCACACCCAAAAGTTGAGATCATTCTACTTTACATACTGACTCCTACTAATGTGCTACATCAATTGTTGGTGTTATTCTTTTTGTTGTACATAACTAAATATAGTATGTATCTTCAAAATTTAGGGACAGTCCTCCTGAGAACCATTTTATAATTCTTTCGAAAATATCATTTACTATCCCTTCTGTTGCATTTTCTCTAATGCATATCATGGATTCGACAATTTTTTGGTAGGTTTGTGGAGGTATGTGGCATTAGGTGTCTACGCTCAGGTCATGTAATTCGCGTTAATAGATGACCGCCGATTCGCGTACGCGGTATGACGACCGATGGCGACCCAGATGGGTTCTATAGCATTTACATCATGCGAATTTTGACGCCGAGACATCAACGTAAGTTCACTATATTGCTCCTCAAACCACTGTAGAAAGGTTAGGGCTCCGAGATACGGACAATAATATAGCTGAAAGATGACGTCGTTGTTGGGAAAGACATCAAGCACGAAGGGATGCAGGTGGGCCGCAGTTGTCAGCGTGTCTTCGATTACTACCGCAGTACCATGTTAGCGCAGGAGAATGTCTCCCATAGCTTAATACTGCTCCCACCAGCCTGTGTTCGTGTTGCGCTGCACGTCTCGAGTCGCCGTTCACCTCGATGACGGTGTGTGTGGAGGCGACCATCGCCCGAAGAGCCGAATAAAACTCATCAGAAGAGGCTGCCGAAAGTCGAATCCCTTCGGTTCCGTGTCCACTGCAGTCGTTACCGACGATATTACTGGGTCAACATGTGAACACGTGGGTGTAGTCTGCTCCGGAGCCCCATGTTCAACAATGAACGATGAATGGAGTGCTCCGGAACACTTGCGCGTGGACCAGCATCACTTTCTTTCGGCTGAGATGCCACTGATCACCCCTACTTTATAGAGCAGAATAGCCGCCGAACCGCACGATCTGTGAAGAGTCGTGGAAGTTCAAAATGGTTCAGATGGTTCAAAAATGGCTCTGAGCACTATGGGACTTAACTTCTAAGGTCATCAGTCCCCTAGAACTTAGAACTACTTAAACCTAAGTAACCTAAGGACATCACACACATCCATGCCTGAGGCAGGATTCGAACCTGCGACCGTAGCGGTCACACGGTTCCAGACTGTAGCGCCTTTAACCGCTTGGCCACACCGGCCGGCTAAGGTTCAAATGGCTCTGAGCACTATGGGACTCAACTGCTATGGTCATCAGTCCCCTAGAACTTAGAACTACTTAAACCTAACTAACCTAATGACATCACATACACCCATGCCCGAGGCAGGATTCGAACCTGCGACCGTAGCAACAGCGCGGCTCCGGACTGGAGCGCCTAGAACCGCACGGTCACCGCGGCCGGCTGTCGTGGAAGTCCAACCATTTAGCGTCTAGTAGTAATTTCATTGTCCTTCTATCTCCTTCTGTAGATACTCACGAAAGCAGCACTTGAACATTCGACTAGCTTAACTGTTTTCGAGATACTCGTTCATAATCTCTGCTTAATAATAATCTGCCCTCTGTCACGGTCGCTTTTCTCAGTGGATTTCCCCAGTTGCAGCCCGTATCTCCGCTAGGGTGTTCTCCCGCCCGTGTCTGGTCAGTTTACACACTTTTGTTACGCGTCACGTGTCCGCAACGCCACCAAACGGCATCCAACGTCGCAGTGGGCAGCGGTCATAATATTTTGGTTTATGAGTGTATAAGGACCCTGAATTTAACACCGTGGGACTCACTTTTGTGACTTCTCCCCAGTCACTAAAATATTCTACCTTTTACGAGATAGTTGGAATTATTCAGCACAACTTCTTGCATTCTCTTTCTTATATACGATTCAGGCCAGCTGTGCTCAAAGCCATCACTTTCATACAACTTAAGATCACGCAAAATGCCGAGTAGCAATATTTTATTATTTAAGGTTGTAATATTTGATGAGTAAGTGTACAAATTATCACTAAGCAAGCAGAGCACTCTACTAAGAAAAAAATACGGAAACGTGCAGTCAGCCGCCCTGCCAGGATGACGTGCGTAAACAGCTCTCATCAAAACACAGGAACTTTTCTCGTATGCCCTGGGCTGTTTAACACGAAATTACACGTTGCCTCCACAGCGTCTGGAGGCGCCAACCTCGCCGACAGGCAGCGTGCCTGTTGCAGCTGACAGCGCTGTCGTCAGGGCACTATTTTGCTACGCCAAGTCACATGCACTCACAGCGCCACGCGGATATCCACCAGCGCCCAACTATTTAGGCCATCGTCGGAGCGTGCTATGCCAGTTACGCCCTACGCCTTATGTTGGCAGCACCAGCAGTTCAGTGTCAGAGGTGTAAGTTGGCGGTGCCAGCAGTTTCCTATCACCGCTCCACGCCGGCAGACCCAGCCCAGTTCATCGTGTAGCCGTATCACAAACAACGTCAGAGGAGAAATATTTCTGTTGTATGTACCTGTGTGGATACTCATCCAAGGGCATTGTAACCGACTTTTGTGGTTGTTGATAAAGTTATTCTTTTAAAAGTGACTTTAATCACTCCTCAGTACGAGGATCCTTCAACTCTGACACAATCTCTCTTGGAACACACAATGGGTTATGGTCCCTCTGAGGGTAGCATACACTATGTGATCAAGAGTATCCGGACATCTGGCTGAAAATGACTTACAAGTTTGTGGCGCCCTATATCGGTAATGCTGGAATTCAATATGGTGTTGCACCACCCTTACTCTTGATGACAGCTTCCACTCTGGCAGGCACACCTTCATCAGGTGCTGGAAAGTTTCTTGGGGAATGGCAGTCCATTCTTCACGGAGTACTGACCTGAGAAGAGGTATCGATGTTGGTCGGTGAGGCCTGGCACGAAGTCGGCGATCCAAAACATCCAAGAGGTGTTCCACAGGATTCAGGTCAGGACGTAATGCAGGCCAGTCCATTACAGGAATGTTTTTGTCGTGTAACCACTCCGCCACAGGCCGTCCATTATGAACAGGCGCTCGATCGTGTTGAAAGATGCAATCGCCATCCCCGAATTGTTCTTCAACAGTGGGAAGCAAGAACGTGCTTAAAACATCAATGTAGATCTGTGCTGTGATAGTGCCATGCAAAACAACAAGGGTTGCAAGCCCCCTCCATGAAAAACACGACAACACCGTAACACCACCGCCTCCGAATTTTACTGATGACACTACACATGCTGGCAGATGACGTTCACCGGGCATTTGCCATGCACACATCCTGCCATCGGATGAGCATATTGCGTACCGTGATTCGTCACTCCACACAACGTTTTTCCACTGTTCAATCGTCCAATGTTTACGCTCGTTCTATGAAGCGAGGCGCTGTTTGCCATTTAGCAATGTGATGTGTGGCTTATGAGCAGCCACTCGACCATGAAATCCAAGTTTTCTTACCTCCCACCTAATTGTCACAGGATTTGCAGTGGATCTGGACGCAGTTTGGAATTCCTGTGTGATGGTCTGGATAGATGTCTACCTACTACACATTACGACCCACTTCAACTGTCGGCGGTCTCTGTTTGTCAACAGTTTAGGTCGACCAATATGCTTTTGAGCTGTACATGTCCCTTCATATTTCCACTTCACTATCACATTGGAAACAGTGGAACTAGGGATGTTTAGGAGTGTGGAAATCTCACGTACAGACGTATGACACAAGTGACACCCACTCACCTGACCATGTTCGAAGTCCGTGAGTTCCCTGGAGCGCTCCATTCTGCTCTCTCACGATATCTATTGACTACTGAGTTCGCTCATATGGAGTACCTGGCAGTAGGTGGCAGCACAATGCACCTAATATGAAAGACGTATGTTTTTGGGGGTGTCCGGATGTATCGGGGCAATGGTGTTTCTGGTGCAAAGTACTGTTACCCAATATGGCCGCAATGATGTCATCCAAGATGGCGGCGATGACGTCATCCAAGATGGCGGCGATGACGTCATCCAAGTGCCAGCTTTTGGCAGGGAAAGTGCCGCGCCCCCTCACTTCCCCTTCCCCAGAAAAATGGCTGGCGGAAACTTCAAATTACTACGGAATAATGCATCACACATAGGTCATCTCTACTAACTTGAGAAAATCACAGGAATGATATGTCACTAGGGCTACCTCCACTAACATAGGTCAGCTGGCCACCACCTCTTCCTAGGGGTTGATGGGAAAAGGACTCAGCACTGGGCTGGTGGAGAGAGGAAGGTGTGTACTTTACTTATTTTGGTACGATTTATTTATGGATGGAGTATATTTATCACAGTGGTACAGAACACACGCTCTGACATGCCACACAGCATACAGCCCTGCAAACTACTCCTACATAATTCATGTATAATGCTCTACATACGTGCTTGCTAATTGTAAGCTGTCAAAATAACGCACTGCACAGCCTACAGACATGCAAACCACTCATAAATAATGCAATAATCCAGAGAGCCAAACAACTCATAAATTGTCAAATAATAATCCATGTAAAAGACTCTGCAAACATGCATGCTGTGAACGTCGAAATCATGCACCAGTTTTATTTAAACAGTAAGAGGCATTACCACCATCCAGTGTGTTCACCACGAGGTCCACACTCCAACTGACCTAGTACACAGTACCACCACCAGAGCGTGCTGTCATCTGTTTCGTGACGTAATCCAAGATGGTGGTGGGAAATGGCGGGTAAACGACTCTGTGCTGGGGATGAGCCTTTATTTTGCATGCAGTGTCTCCAGCACGAGATCTAGACTCCAACTGACCTAGTACACAGTACTGCCACCAGAGGGTGCTGTCATCCCTCCTGTGATGTAATCCAAGATGGTTGGGGGAATGGTGGGAAAACGACTCTGGCTGTGCTGGACATGATTCTTTGTTTTGTAGCCACAGTTTCCAGCAAGAGATCGAGACTCCAACTGACATAGTACACAGTAATGTCACCAGAGGGTACTCACATCCATCCTGTGAAGTAATCCGAGATAGTGGTCTAGATGGGGAAAATGGCGCGAAAATGACTCAGCCTGTGGTGAGCTGCTGGGGAGAGTGAGGAAGGAGTGTACTCTATTTAATAATAATGAAGTACACAGATGTGCAGACACGAAATCAACTTTTAAACTGTCCAAATATCGCATAGCACAGCCCACATGCCCGCTAGCAAAATAATGCAACAGACAGGCTATCAACACACGCAAGCACCGCCCCCCCCTACCCCACCCCCTGTCCAGTAGCGCCTCAGGAGGCTAGCGATAGCCCCCGTGAAGTGACACAATCGTCAGCTGTCAAACCACACACAGAGGCCCATTAGGATTCTGAAGCATGAGGCGGCGGCATCCCTTTCATACTTGATACCTGAGAAATTCCTACCAAAATACGTGTTCACCTAGACATCGGTGCTGACGTGACCAGGCAGGAGTGCAGACGCTCCACTGGCGCGCCGTCACAGCCGCGAGCTGCCACCAGACACAGGTGAATGTTGCCTTCATTTTCGAGTATACAGTCACTGTTATAATGACGTCACAGAACTCCAAGGCGTGGCCACGCAGACCCCATATGTGAGACGCCTCTGGACAGCACTTGTCTTTACCGCTGATGACAGAGTAGCACAGGGAGCATTGTTCCTGGTGCGACATGAGACACGCATCTAACCCTGCTTAACCGCCCAATGAGTAACTACAAACCATCACAAGTGCATCTAACAACATACTCAATCTTATATTGATGTCACGTGAATATGTAAAAAATAAGAACCAAGTCGACCTCGCGGAAATTGGTTAGTCTCCCAGAAATAGTTAACGCTTGCTTTCTTGATGTTCCAGCTTGTATGCACAAAAATTCTTGCCCTAACAGAATCCGTTTACGAAAATATCACAGAGTTACGTCGAATGCTGTCTTCCTCGCAGACCTGATGTCGTACCCAGTCCATCATGTGTTAACCTTCCTGCTTTCAACAAACACACAAACGTTCCCTCCACTATCTAGAGGCTCTTATTTCCAAGCTCAAAGGAAGTGAATGAATTGAGCATTATTATTGGCTCTTATCGAATTTACCCGCCGAATTACTGATGCCACCGTTATGGAAGCACCATCCACCTGTTCTTTCTTTCTGCAGATGGGAATTTCAGCGATAAAATTATTTTGCACAGATCGCTAAACTGCACTGAGAGTTAAACCTGCAAAGTCATCTACAGATCATCAATTACATATGAGACTCACAGGAATATTGGAAGCTAGGAAGATATTTACCAGTGCAACAATTTACCTGTGTGCACCGTGTCGATGTAGTTAACTTACAGTTCATATCCTCTGACATACAAAATCATCCCTTTTTCATCAGAGCACCCTCTGCAGACTGAAGTCACTCTCAGAACTGTTCTACAAATTCGGTCTCATTTCCCCTCTGCACAAACGCATTACTGAATCTGCGCCAAACCAGCTTCCTTGCTTGCTCGCATTTCTGCACACATCTCCA
Source organism: Schistocerca cancellata (assembly GCF_023864275.1). Lineage (NCBI taxonomy): Eukaryota > Metazoa > Arthropoda > Insecta > Orthoptera > Acrididae > Schistocerca > Schistocerca cancellata. The sequence goes on along the minus strand of NC_064629.1, from coordinate 603,852,608 downwards.
GACCTGGGGATTACAAAACCACATGTATTTTCCCATGGTTCACCATAATGTTATACCATTTTCGCTGTACTTCTCAATATCAAGCACTAGGCAGCATCCTATCGATCGCTAGCATAACATAATTCCGAAGATATAGACTTGAAATCAATTCTCTACAAACCCCAAACTTTAACGAGAGTCAGCGTGCTGTAAACCACTGAGTAACTAGAAACAAATAGAGGAAACTGATATTTCCACTCTCGAATACCGACGTCGGTGATTAACAGATTACAAATAATCCCTATAGTTTACAAGCCAACTAAGGTCTTTCCCATGTCTAGGGAATAGGCAAATGTGTCTTCCACATGATAGATATACACACCATGATCGATCTTCTCTCAACTAAATAAAGATGCGAAATGTGCTGAAGCAGTCAACCCAACAATTTACATGGGAGGGAATAACGGTCCAGCATAAATGCACATCCATACACAATCTTCTCAAATTTCCACTTGATCATGAAAGCCGCCCAACACACATTAAGTGTTAGTTCGCTATTCGGTCGTCTAGACGACGGAAAAGTTAACTCAGATACATTCCTACACTCCAAGAGGCCTCTGCATTCGGACAGCTGCTGCCATTAATGGGAAACATAAATCATTCCCACCACAGGCCATGCATACACGAAGTCATTCTAGAAAACCGGTCACATATACGTTTTATCATTAAACTTACAATTAAATGATACAATCACGGTTTCAATGAAACAGCATTTGACAATGAGCGAAGTATCAGAAATACACCCTGCTGAAGGCTGTGTCTCCGGAAATTGAAATATCTGTATCTTCCTTGCAACTGGAAACAGTCATCTCCTTTACACATATAGGAACACAAACAAAGACATTATAAGCCTGATGCTCAAATGCGAACATATCACACACACACACCCTCCCCCCCCCCCCCCCATTACTACTAAGTATAATACTTGACCAAAAAATGATTCCATATGATGCAAAATAATACTGACCGGAAATCAACGATGGGTGGGCATGTCTCTTAGGTTTTTCTTGCGAGTGCTGCCACTGTGTCTTAGAAAGAGAGATGTAATCAGCCAGATGTTAAACCAGATCGCAATAACTACTGTATGTTACTGTCAAAAGCGGTCTTGGTTCTACAGGTGTACAAAAGTATCCAATTTAAAGGCTATACCCACTTTACAAATCGAGGTACGACATTACCACTGAATGTGGTGGTTTTTTCTGGACAAATACCATGATGGTGATCATAGGAATGTGTATTATCAGACCAACACATAGCTCACGATGCAAACGCATGATAAAATTACCGCATTTTGAAACCGATTCGGCTAAGGAACTTGGTATGTAAGCGGTATTTGCGACTGCCTACACCGCCCCAGCTAGATAATTCTGTAGTATTTGTAACCTATTTTGTCTCAATACCATATCAGAGGTTCTGTGATATATCCACTGAGTTATAGGTGATGACTGATTGAGAAGGAACACAAACAGTAGTTGTATATGATGTGATGATTGAGATAATAAGAAAACGTACACTAGCTTCTCAAATCTCTAGTGTTTTGCTATCCGCTAGAAATGATGTCTGGGATTTGGAAACAGGTCAATCCATTCAAGTACATACCTGCGTTGGATCCTATTAACAATTCCTTTAATTATTACAACCATTACTCAATCATAAATTCTGGCACTCCCATATCTCGAAACGAGTCACCTTTCCTGAGCCTAGCTGCTACAGTAAAATTCCAATATGGTTTTAGTCACCCCCTACGCATCTTGCAACTCATCCCATTTCTACAGCTTTCTGCATGTGATCGTTCCAATTTAAGTCAGAAACGAGCAGCAGTCAGAGAAAGACATATCCACCATCTTCTGCAACCCATGTAGTAACAGAACGACCTGAGTTAGTGCAACAGGACCGTGTTTTGACTATTCGGCGGAAATGCGCGTAATGTGGTACGCATCCAAACTAGATACAGACACTACAGTCTGAAGCAAATACGCGTCCATTCAAATCAAATCAATCAGCCCAACATGATATTCTCGTTATTCTCTACCCCCTAACAGAAAAAATTACGTACTATAAAAGGTCCACTAACTTCATCCGATACAGAAGTCACCTAGGCACCGACGCTGGCGCAATGACGCAAAGCTGTGGTGTGGTCCAGTCCAGAGAAAGAGATTTGGCAATGCCTCCCAGAATAGCGCAGCATGCAGCCCTCCAAGCATTCCTAACGGTATACCCCGTCCCTCACCGAATGTAAACATCAAACTGCTGCTGCAACTGCACTGCAGAGGCCACTTTAAAGTTTGATCACCTATACTCTAGGTGAATGATCGCATCACACTGACTATACTGAGTCTCAAAAGACCCTCCCTCTGGTCCTGTTTAGTTGTTTGAAACAATGTTTTCTAACACACTTTTGTACAATGACAAACATTTCGTTTTTCTGCCACGACTTCGAGGCCTGTGCCAGGTTCAAAACTGACATTAAGAAGTACTAATCCAAGGCCTTTCATAGGAAACTAGATGTAGCATGGAGTAAATCATGTTCTTACAGCCGATAGCATAACACGCCACACATCGGCTGATTTTAAATAAAAACAGTTACAACATAAGCAAACTGGAAGAGTTTTACGGCGTTGGTGTAGGTCTCCAAACTACAGTCCAAAGGTGATTCATGAGCTCTACAGTTAGACTCGTCTCTCACACTGATGGAACAGCTGATGTCTCTGCATTCCCTTTCGACTGATTCCTCATACTGCATACGCAATCAGTATTTCGGTGCTATTCACCCCAGAAGGTGCTGTCCAACCACCGAAACTCTTTCCCCAACTCAACCAAGCGATATAAGTCAATCATTATGAGAAAACCAACAGCGCACCAATGCAGGGATGGGATGGAAAAGACACTACGGACTTACTGTAATAATAAGCATCACAGTTGATAGCGTGAACAATTTTAGCAATTTTATGGCGGGTAAATTCGGTAAGAGCCAATCATAATGCTCGATTAATTCACATCCTTTGTGCTGGGAAATAGGAGCCTCTACAAAGTGGAGGGAACGTTTGTGTGTGTGTTGAAAGCAGGAAGGGTAACACGTGATGGACTGGGTACCATGTTAGGTCTGCAAGGAAGACTGCATTCGACGTTATTCTGCGTTATTTTCGTAAACAGATTCTGTTAGGGCAAGAATTTTAGTGCATACACACTGGGACATCAAGAAAGCGAGCATTAACTATGTATTTCTGGGACACTATACAATTTCCGTGAGGACGACTCGGTTCTTATTTTTTACACATTCACGTGCCATCAGTATAAGATTGAGAACTTTGTTAGATGCACTTGCAAAGGTTTGTAGCTACATGCAGGCCCTTCGTTGCATTGCGTCAGTCACTCTAGGCAGTTAAGCAGGGTTAGACGTGTCTCATGTCGCACTAGGAACAATGCACCTCTGCACTACTCTGTCATCAACTGTAAAGACACATGCTGCCCGGAGGCATCTCGCATAGTGGGTCTGCGTGAGCACACCTTGGAGTTGTGTGACGTCAGTATAACAGTGACTGTATACTTGAAAATAAAGGCAAATTTCACCTGCGTCCAGTGGAGGCTTGCGGCTGTGATGGCGCTCCCCTGGAGCGTCTGCACTCCCACCTGGTCACGTCAGCACTGACATCTAGGTGAACACGTATTTCAGTAGGAATTTCTCAGGAGTCAAATATGAAAGGGACGCTACTGCATTATGCATGCGGGACCCTAACGGGCGTCTGTGTGTGGTTTGACAGCCGACGGTCGTGTTACTTTGGGGGGGGGGGGGCTGTCGCTAGCCTCCTATGCACTCTACTGGATAGTAAGTGGGGGGCAGTGCTTGCGCGTGTTGATTGTGTGTCTGTTGCATTATTTTGCAAGTGGGCATGTGGGCTGTGCTATGCACTATTTGGACAGTTTACAAGTTGATTTCGTGTCTGCACATCTATGTACTGCATTATTTAGGAGCAGTTTGCAGGTCTGTACTGAAATTATTTCGGTAAATTAGGAGTTGCTTGCGTTACCCCAAGCACATCAGGGCATGTGTTTTACGTCAGTGTGATAAATATACTCCACCCCTAAGTAAAATGTTCCAAAATAAATAAAGTAACTCCTTCCTCACTCTCCCCAGGAGCTCACCACAGGCTGAGTCATTTTCGCGCCATTTTCCCCCTCCAGACAACCATCTCGGATTATGTCACAGAATGGATGTGAGCACCCTCTGGTGGCAGTACTGTCTACTAGGTCAGTTGGAGTCTAGATTTCTTGATGGAAACAGTGGCTTCAAAACAAAGACTCATGTCCAGCACAGCTAGAGTCGTTTTCCCGCCATTTCCCCCCACCATCTTGGATTACATCACAGCAGGGATGACAGCACTTCCTGGTGGCAGTACTGTGTACTAGGTGAGTTGGAGTGCAGACCTCATGGTGAACAAACTGGATGGTGGTGCTCCCTCTCGTTGTTTAAATAATGACTGGTGCATGATTTCAACAGTTGACAATTAGCATGCATCTTTGCAGGGTATTTTAGATGGATTATTGACAATTTACGAGTTGTTTGGCTCTCTGGATTATTGCATTATTTATGAGTGGTTTGCATGTCTGTAGGCTGTGCAATGCGTTATTTTGACAGCTTACAATTAGCAAGCACGTATGTAGAGCATTATACATGAATTATGTAGGAGTAGTTTGCAGGTCTGTATGCTGTGTGGCATGTCAGAGCGTGTGTTCTGTACCACTGTGATAAATATATTCCATCCATAAATAAATTGTTCCAAAATAAATAAAGTACACTCCTTCCTCTCTCCACCAGCCCAGTGCTGAGTCCTTTTCCCATCAACCCCTAGGAAGAGGTGGTGGCCAGCTGACCTATGTTAGTGGAGGTAGCCCTAGTGACATATCATTCCTGTGATTTTCTCAAGTTAGTAGAGATGACCTATGTGTGATGCATTATTCCGTAGTAATTTGAAGTTTCCGCCAGCCATTTTTCTGGGGAAGGGGAAGTGAGGGGGCGCGGCACTTTCCCTGCCAAAAGCTGGCACTTGGATGACGTCATCGCCGCCATCTTGGATGACGTCATCGCCGCCATCTTGGATGACATCATTGCGGCCATATTGGGTAACAGTACTTTGCACCAGAAACACCATTGCCCCGATACATCCGGACACCCCCAAAAACATACGTCTTTCATATTAGGTGCATTGTGCTGCCACCTACTGCCAGGTACTCCATATGAGCGAACTCAGTAGTCAATAGATATCGTGAGAGAGCAGAATGGAGCGCTCCAGGGAACTCACGGACTTCGAACATGGTCAGGTGAGTGGGTGTCACTTGTGTCATACGTCTGTACGTGAGATTTCCACACTCCTAAACATCCCTAGTTCCACTGTTTCCAATGTGATAGTGAAGTGGAAATATGAAGGGACATGTACAGCTCAAAAGCATATTGGTCGACCTAAACTGTTGACAAACAGAGACTGCCGACAGTTGAAGTGGGTCGTAATGTGTAGTAGGTAGACATCTATCCAGACCATCACACAGGAATTCCAAACTGCGTCCAGATCCACTGCAAATCCTGTGACAATTAGGTGGGAGGTAAGAAAACTTGGATTTCATGGTCGAGTGGCTGCTCATAAGCCACACATCACATTGCTAAATGGCAAACAGCGCCTCGCTTCATAGAACGAGCGTAAACATTGGACGATTGAACAGTGGAAAAACGTTGTGTGGAGTGACGAATCACGGTACGCAATATGCTCATCCGATGGCAGGATGTGTGCATGGCAAATGCCCGGTGAACGTCATCTGCCAGCATGTGTAGTGTCATCAGTAAAATTCGGAGGCGGTGGTGTTACGGTGTTGTCGTGTTTTTCATGGAGGGGGCTTGCAACCCTTGTTGTTTTGCATGGCACTATCACAGCACAGATCTACATTGATGTTTTAAGCACGTTCTTGCTTCCCACTGTTGAAGAACAATTCGGGGATGGCGATTGCATCTTTCAACACGATCGAGCGCCTGTTCATAATGGACGGCCTGTGGCGGAGTGGTTACACGACAAAAACATTCCTGTAATGGACTGGCCTGCATTACGTCCTGACCTGAATCCTGTGGAACACCTCTTGGATGTTTTGGATCGCCGACTTCGTGCCAGGCCTCACCGACCAACATCGATACCTCTTCTCAGGTCAGTACTCCGTGAAGAATGGACTGCCATTCCCCAAGAAACTTTCCAGCACCTGATGAAGGTGTGCCTGCCAGAGTGGAAGCTGTCATCAAGAGTAAGGGTGGTGCAACACCATATTGAATTCCAGCATTACCGATATAGGGCGCCACAAACTTGTAAGTCATTTTCAGCCAGATGTCCGGATACTCTTGATCACATAGTGTATGCTACCCTCAGAGGGACCATAACCCATTGTGTGTTCCAAGAGAGATTGTGTCAGATTTGAAGGATGAGTCCTTTTCCCAGCAACCCCTAGGAAGAGGTGATGGCCAGCTGACTTATGTTAGTGGAGGTAGCCCAAGTGACATATCTTCCCATGATTTTCTCAAGTTACTATAGATAACTTTGGTGTGATGTATTATCCTGTTGGAATTTGAACTTCCCACCATTTTTCTGGAGGAGTCGCCATTTGGATGATTTCATGGCCGCCATCTTGGATGAAGTCATCGCTGCCATCTTGGATGACGTCATCGCCGCCATCTTGGATGATGGTACTTTGCACCAGAAACACCCTTGCCCAATACTTCCGGATACTTTTGATCTCACAGTGTACATCGCCCATCCAAAGACTTCAGAACTGTCTTCATTCTTCCATATCAGCGATGGTAGCGCAGCAACTGTGATGGCAGCTTGAACTAACAACTATAAACAATAGATGTGCATTCAGCCAGTCAGATGTGAAAAGGCAGTGTCAAGTAGTGGACATGCAGCCATAGTGTAACAACCATAATAAATCGCAATGGATTAACTTCTCTCAATCAAGTGTTCAAGACATTTTAATTAACGTTTTTAAGAAGAGAGAAGTGTGTGCAAAGTCTGTCCTATTCCTCCTCACACTTTGAGTCCTAAAGGGAAACAACGATGTGTGATCGCCTGCACCGACTTGATTGAAATGGAAAATTCGGACAATTTTTCATCTGGAAAAAATCATCACAGGTGACGAGACTTTACTTATCAATTGTAACACCCAAAAATGACAAAAAAGCTGATAGCCTCGGCGTTGAGCGTACGTGGGCTCCTCCAAAATGACTAAGTGCAGATACAGACATGAAGGGTCAACGTTTTGACGACATATGCGATGCTTTCCTGTACTCAATCACATCGCATATCACGCCGTCGAGTCGACTTTTCGCGCCACTGAGAGCTCTGCATAAGGCCACATATTCCGTAAGCGTCAAAAGCGAACAACTGCGCGTGATGTCTGGGTATGCGACAAACTGTAGCATCGGGCGATATGCTCGGGTGTCCTGCGTGCGTGCGACGACCGCTCGCTACAAGATGGCTACTAGAGCCGACCAGCTATTTTTGTAAAATGGTGCCCACAAATCGTAGAATATTGTAGCTCGAGTGTAAGACAGCAAAATTACCCTTAGTTAAGAAAGTAAGGCGATAAACGAGTATTGGGGTACGGTAGCTCAGCGTGTTCGGCCAGAGGTTTAGTTGCCCTCTGTAATATAAAACTCAGTGAATGGATCAGCACTGAACTTCGAACGGGTGTCATGGGACGTCCGTCCTGAACAAATGCAATACCGGACAAAATTAGATAATCCTTTCATCCGCATCATGACTCATGTAGTCGCAAAAATTTTCGTATTTTATAAACAGGTCACGATGTCGAAATGAGGTTTTTTGAAAATGACAGCACGCAAAGAGAAATGTTTGCAGTATGATTAACACTTAAAAACGTTTTGGTCAAATGCTTGAGCAGAGTGAAGACAAGAGTCTCTATAAATTACACAATAAGTTTTTAGCCGAATTTTCGTAACCATACAAAGAAAGGGAACTGGACAAATGGTATCTCAAGGTGACCAATGCAAGGTCTAGTTTGCAAAGAAATATTAAATTGCTTGAAAGTAATCAACGTAATTAAGGAAAACTTAATAAGTGATTTGAGGAAAAATTGAAATATTCCACCAACAGCTGCTGCTGCTAACTATGTAAATTAAAGTGTGAAAAAGTTCATCTTTTCAAGGCCCAGCTTTTTTGCACATAACAAGATACATTGATGTGATATTTAACTGTCAGAAATGCTTCCTGCGAATATCGTTCTAAATTTGGTATTTTCGAGAACAGAAGACGGTAGTAAGGCTAATGAGGTGTCAATGTCATGCTTTCTGAATAAAACTTGAAAATAAGAAAAGTGTAAAAGACTGGTCAAATATTCTGTGATATGACTTGTCTAAAAGAAATAAAACAGATCAGAGAGACATTTGACGCGCCTGTGAGTGATGCTCAAAATAATGTACAGCAAATGAGGTGTATCAAATGTTTCTCTAATCTGTTTTATTTCTTACTTTTAGGCAAATCGTTTCGCAAACTGTTCACCTTCGGATGCTTCGTATCGGTTTAGCAGATAGGACCTTGTCGATAGAAACGTAATGCCACCATATGTCTAGAAAAGTACATATTGTATATGAATATCGTAAACACAGATTGACTATTTACAGTAAATGAATCACATTTATGTATATGCCAAGCCCTTGTGTTTTATTATAAATTTGATGGGTATTATATCCTGGGATTGGTGTGTATACACTTAAAGACCAAGTACTTTGGCAATATCTTAAAAATATATTTTGAGATGCAGTGTAAAGGGTATATATAAAACTTGGATGACGTAGCAGTTGACAGGACTGCATTTCATTCAGTTAAAATATCAAAAGCAGCTGGGATCGAACAGAGGGAACTCTTCAAATCAAATTACTAATCCCAGACACTACCATTACACCACACACTTCCTGTAAAATAATCCTAATTTTTTGCTATTATTCAGTCATTTTACCGCGATTACCGGCTACTGAAAGTGCTTGGTTAGATAAGAAGCACTCACCTTTAATTTACTGATCATATAGTTGATTGTATCTCTGTTCAGCTCCTTATATTCGAATACTTTGTCTGGCGACCTTCGCAGCTGATGGTATAAAAAAATCATGAAATTTTCCATGCAGATTCCTTCCTTTGCAAATTCCATGCACAGCACTCGTTTATCGCCTTATTTTCCTACCTAAGGCTAATTTTGTTGCCATATTATTAAGCTATAATTTCTACGATCTACAGGCTCCGTTTTACAGAAACAGCCAGTCGGCTCCAGTAGCCATCTTGTCTGTACGAAACCGTCAGAGCCCAAGTCTTACTCGCACTTGTCCGATTTTCCTCTTCATTTTTACGCGGTACAGCTGCTGCTAAGAAGGACAAACTCAAAACGTCGAATCTCTGGCCCGAATTTTTACTTATTACACGTTACTCAACATCTTCGGTTTCGCTGCACACAGCATGAATTTAAGGCCTGCTTCTTAGAAGTTATATCCGAGTTCAGCATAAGGCGATCGATGTGTTTATGTTACATTCCTGGGTGTTAAAGGTCTGGCCGTTTGGTTTCTGCTTAGTGTACGAGAGGTCTTGTGTTCGATAGTCACGAGCGACAATAATTTTTGCTCCCACCAAATGAGCTCCTTCACCTCTGTCAGCGCCAAGTGGAGAACGCCGGGCCAGCCGTTGCTCGTAATTCTAGTCAAACTTGATGTCCTCCCACTGCCGACTGGAGTGAAAACAGATTACATTACACCATGACAGGCGGATGTCGCGGCCATTTAAAATTCTTAATGTTGCTTACACGCGAAATGTAGATTTTGTGTCATTATTGAAAAATACGGAATAAAAACATCATTATATGTTCAAATACAAAGGATTCGAGAAATTCGTTTGGTGCCTCACAATTCTCTGTTTCCAATATTTTTTCTTACTATGCACATTTTTCAGCAACGGCCTTGCAGCAGTGGAGAAACCGGTTCCCGTGAGATCACCGAAGTTAAGCGCTTACGGGCGTGGTCGGCACTTGATTGGGTGACCATCCATGCCACCATGCGCTGTTACCATTTTTCGGGGTACACTCAGCCTCGTGATGCCAATTGTGGAGCTACTCAACCGAATAGTAGCGGCTTCGGTCAAGAATACCATCATAACGACCGGGAGAGCGGTGCACTGACACCACGCCCCCCTATCCGCGTCCTCCACTGAGGATGACACGACGGTCGGATGGTCCCGGTAGGCCACTCGTGGCCTGACGACGAAGTGCTTTTTTATGTACATTTTTCAGAATTTTGGAACAAGATTGTGAATTTCAACAATAATTTCGTCAAAATGTTTGCGAAAGTCATTATTATTATTATCATTTTATATGCGTCTGTTTCTGCAACGAGAAAAAATAATGATAAATACGCCAAATGCAAGAAATAATTATTTTTACCGTGGGTCCAGCATGTGTGCTGGTGACGCACCCACTGATCGTCTGTAGAGTCGATATTTTGTGATAAAGTTTACTTTATGTACTAGCTATTGTAGATAATTTGCTTCCCGTCATCCGTATTATGTAAACACGATGTTAGGCAAGCACCTTTTCCATTCTCATATGTAAGGTATTCTTGAATAATGTGCCGCAAACTGTAACATCTCAATTCTTATTGCTGCCTTCCTTCACTATGATAAAAGGGATGCAGAAAAGAATGTGTCGGCCGTGAATAACTTAAAAAATTTTGGGAAAAAACGCAACACAATTTTTAAAATCCATCTGATAGACCTACCTCATGTCGCATTAAAAATCGTGCATATTGTTAATGCTGGCTGTGGCACTCGAAGATAACTGTTTTCCTCCCAGCTTTTGTTTCGTGAAACATACACGAGGTACACGTGTACTTGACAATGTTGTTAACGTTTTGTCTCCTAGCCCGTTATGCTTTCAACCGGACAGCAAAGTTCTGAAGTTGAGCATAACGAATAAAAGAGGGTTTTCCCGAATTCTGTCACCCACTGTACAACAGGTCATGTACCAAATAACAAATATTCGATTGAAATTTAAAAGCATTGCAATCTAAGAAAAATCTTGGCAATATTGTATTTAATAGTCTCTCTGTTACATTATTACTCTACTACACAACACTAATCAGTAAATGAAAACAAATTAATCAGAAGTATTATAAAAAACCAGGAGCAACTTATACACAGTTTGAAATGAGAGCTATTGGAAAATAATACAAATTTTCATTTTGAAGAGAGGCAAAACTGTTGAGACCTTAAAGAAGCTGAGTTCATTTGCACGTATTACATGTTCCATGGTAAAAGACCTTCTCCTCTTTCAAGCTACAAGATGGTGCACGATCGACAAAGTATGGGTTAACTGTCCATATGTTACATAAATCGTTCGAAAAGTATACAGCAATTTACTCACCATAAAATTCTGCACCTGAAAACTTACCAATACATTCCAAATAACATTAATGTAGAATACCGCACTGAAATGTATGGAACGCGAAACATTTACGAATAACGCGTAAAACAGAAACTCTAACAACAACAACAAAAACATTGGCGATTAAGAGAATCGTCCGGAAGAACCAACATGGAAAGAAGTAGGATACTGAAGTACTTAGGAATGATGATGTGTGTTTCAAGTTTTATGAGGCTGCAGTTAATTCTGTTATGAAAACCACAGGAGGTAATTCAGTTTAAAAGGAAAAAAATAAATGCGCAACAGAAGAAATACTTCAAATGACAAATGATCGACAAAAGAAGTACAAAACTGTTAATGGAAAGAGAGGAATAAAGCAGTATAAGTCACTTAGGAATGACACAAATATGAATTGTAGGTAAGCCATGGTGAAATGGCTGCAGGAAAAATGTGAAGAAATCGAAAAATATGTGGCCATTGGAAGGATTGATTCAACATATAGAAAAGTCAAATCAGCCTACGGCGAAATTAAAAGGAAGGATGGAAACATCAATATTGCAGTGGGAATCCCACTGTTAAACACAGAGGAGAAAGTGGATGGATGGAAAGAGTACACTGGAGGCGGTTGCGTGGAGAGGACTTGTCTGATGACGTGATAGAAGAAGAAATTGGATTTGACTCGGAAGACATAGAGACCCAGTATCAGAGTCAGAATTTAACATGACTTTGGAGTGCTTGAAATCAAAGAAGGGAGTAGTCATAAACAACATTCCTTCGGAATTTTTCAAATCACTGGGGACAAGATGCTGTGTAGCATCTATGAGACTTCCGGAAAAAGATCATTCACGCAATTCCAAAGAATATAGGTGCAGTTAAGTGCGAGAACAATCACAGATCTGCTTGACAGCTAATGCATCCAAGCTGCTGACAAGAATAATATACAGGAAAATGGAAATTAAAATCGAGGATCTATTAAGTAACAATCTGTTGGGCTTTCAGAAAGGTCAAGGCACCAGGAAGCAGTGTTGACGATGCGCTTGTTAATGGAAGCAAGACCTAAGAAAAATCAAGACACGTTCATGGCACTAGTCGACGTACAACAAGCATTCGAAAATGTAAATTAGTGCAACAGTTTCGAAATTCTGACAAAAATAAGAGTACGCTGTGGGGAAAGTTGGGCAATATACAATATTAGCGACCAACCCCGGCATCGCATGGGTAACACTAAGCATCTACGTTCGGACGACTTGTGTGGTGTGGCAGTAATAAATCATTTACGCAATCATTCCTCGTGAATTAGTCCACCTATTAGTGAAAACCGTATTCAAGTCCCTAAAGTACTTCCTGAGATCGACCAACAGATACAGACAGAAAAACGAGGCATGGGACTTTACTTTATGGTATTTACAGATGTACAAGAACCAAGAAGATAGTATAACATTGGAAGACCAAGAACGAAGTACTCTGATTAACATGGTGTAAGACAGGGATGCACTATTTCAGTCCTACTGTTCAGTCTACCCATCTAAGAAGCTAAGACGGAAATAATGTTCAAGAGTTGGATTAAAATTCAGGGTGAAAGGATACAGTGATAAGACTTGCTGATGAAAGTGAAGAACAATCACAGGACTGTTTGAATGGAATGAACAGTATAACTAGTACAGAATATGGATGGAGGAAAAGCCGATGAAAGACGAAATTAATGAGGAGGAGAAGAAATGAGATAAGTGGAAAACTTAACATTAAAATTGGTGACCAAGAAGTAGACGAAATCATGGAATTTTGCTACCTTGGAAGAACATAAAGAGCGAAACGAGGAGGACATAACAAGCAGACCAGAACACGCAAAGCGGGCATTCCTGATCAAAGAAAGTCTACTAGTATCGAACATCGATCTGAATCCGAGGATTAAAGTTTTGAAGTTGTACGTCAGGAACATAACATTGCATGTTAGTGATTTACGGACTGAGGGAAAACCGGAAACGAGGGTGATTGAAGGGTTTGAGACTTGGTGCGTTACAAGGATGTTGAATATTAGGTGGACTGATGAGATAACAAATGAGATTCTCTTCAGGATCGGTAAAAAAGAAACGTACGGAGATCACTGACAAGAAGAAAGGACAGGATGATAGGACATGTGTTGAGACGTAAAGGAATAGTTTCCAAGGTACTAGAAGGTGGAGGTAGGGGATAAAAACTGTAAGGGAAACATATATTGGAATACAGCCAACAAATAAATAAGTGAGGACGTAGGATGCAAGTGTTGCTCTGAGACGAAAGGTTGGCACCGAGAAGGAATTTGTGATGGGCCGCAAAACGAGTCAGAAGACTGGTGACAACAAAAGTTACGAAATAAAGGCAGTTCTAATAATCCAGTTCTTCCGAAATCTTTTATAGCTTTTTGCAAAGAAGATAGTTAACAACGTTATGTAACTTTCGATATATAACAAATTTGCTTAGAAACAAAGATATTATGACTTTCGTTCGTAAGTAACTTCCTAATATGTTAATACATTTCGTGTAAAAGTCACTGAATTACATTAACTAATTACCATATCATGGTGTGGGTTCCTGGTATCATGTCCTAGTTCATGAACCACGGGCAACGTATGAGTGGCCAAGTAAGTGGTCCTGACAGTCGGGATACCAGTTACTTTGGAATAAGGCTGGGCATCTCGGACATATTCCGAGTCGTGGCCACCTTTGTGCTCAGACGGCAAAGACTACCAAATCCACCGGTTAGTCCCTCAGCCGTTAGGGGTAAAACCCAATGGGACTCGGGGCAAGTAAGGCTAGCAACCTGCTTCCCTGGTACTTTAAATATGATGCTGGCAATAATCAGAGCAAAATGCCTCGGACCTTTGGAGGTGACGGAGTCCCACCTCTAACTGACAAACCAGGGACTCCTAAGATACGACTTGGCAAACAAATGGTAATGAGATGGGGAGCTATTAATATCAATGGGGGCTACTCTGGGAAGAAGGTAGAGCTGGCAGAGGCTGCAAGTAAGATGGGGCTGGACGTTTTAGCTGTTAGTGACATTCGGGTAAGGGGTGAGAAAGAAGAGGAAGTGGGAGAATACAAGGTCTACCTGTCAGGAGTCAAAGCAGGAATAGCACAATGCGGTGTAGGGCTTTTCATCAGGTAAGAAATGGAACCCAGCGTAGTTTCAATAAGGTATGTAAACGAACGACTGATGTGGATAGATTTGACAGTGTCTAGCAAGAAAATTAGGATTGTGTCAGTATATTCGCATTGTGAAGGGACAGATCAAGATAAGATGGATAGTTTTTATGACGCACGCAGTGATGTAGTTGTTAGAGTAAAGGACAAGGACAGTGTTCTGCTCATGGGTGATTTTAATGCCAGGATTGGAAATCGAACAGAAGGATATGAAAAGGTTATGGGTAAATTTGGAGAGGATATGGAGGCCAACAGGAACGGGAAACAACTCTTGGATTTCTGTGCCAGTATGGGCTCCTTTTTTAAACATAAGAACATTCACCGGTATACTTGGGAAGGCAGGGGAACCAGATCTGTCACTGATTATATAACAGATCAGGAATTCAGGAAGGCTGTGAGGGACACACGTGTATTCAGGGGATTCTTTGATGACACTGATCACTGTTTAATCTGCAGGCTGAAAGTGCAGGAGGTCAGGTCCACGTGTAGGAGGATAAGAGTGGAGGAACTTCAGGATAAGGAAATCAGACACAAGTACATAACAGCGATCTCAGAAAGGTACCAGTTAGTTGAATGTAATCAATTGCAGTCACTGGAAAAGGAATGGACAAGGTACAGAGACACAGTACTAGAAGTGGCCAAAGAATGTCTTGGAACAGTAGTGTGTAAAGGTAGGATGAAGCAAACAGCTTGGTGGAATGACACAGTCAAGGCAGCCTGTCAAAGGAAAAAGGAGGCATACCAAAAGTGGCTACATACTAGAACTCAGGTAGACAGAGAAAGATATGTTGAAGAAAGAAACAAAGCCAAACAGATAATTACGGCATCCAAGAAGAAATCTTGGGAAGACTTTGGAAACAGGTTGGAGACCTTGGGTCAAGCTGCTGGAAAACCATTCTGGAGTGTAATTAGCAATCTCCGAAAGGAAGGTAAGAAGGAAATGACAAGTATTTTGGACAGGTCAGGAAAATTGCTGGTGAATCCTGTTGATGCCTTGGGCAGATGGAGGGAATATTTTGAAGAGTTGCTCAATGTAGGTGAAAATACGATCAGTAATGTTTCAGATTTCGATGTACAATGGAACAGGAATGATGATGGAAATAGGATCACATTTGAGGAAGTGGAGAAAATGGTCAATAGATTGCAGTGCAATAATGCAGCTGGGGTGGATGAAATTAAGTCGGTACTCATCAAATACAGTGGAATATCAGGTCTTAAATGGCTACACAGGATAATTGAAATAGCGTGGGAGTCGGGACAGGTTCCATCAGACTGGACGAAAGCAGTAATCACACCAATCTTTAAACATGGAAACAAAAAAGATTGTAACAACTACAAAGGTGTCTCTTTGATCAGCGTTGTGGGTAAAATCTTCTCAGGTATTGTTGAAAGGAAAGTGCGAGTATTAGTTGAGGACAAATTGGATGAAAACCAGTGTGGGTTTAGGCCTCTTAGAGGTTGTCAGGACCAGGTCTTTAGCTTACGGCAAATAATGGACAAGTGTTACGAGTGGAATAGGGAATTGTATGTATGTTTTATAGATCTAGAAAAGGCATATGACCGGGTTCCTAGGAGGATTATGGAATAGGAGGCAAACTTTTGCAAGCAATTAAAGGTCTTTACATGGATAGTCAGGCAGCAGTTAGAGTTGACGGTAAATTGAGTTCATGGTTCAGAGTAGTTTCAGGGGTAAGACAAGGCTGCAACCTGTCTCCACTGTTGTTCATATTATTTATGGATCATATGTTGAAAACAATAGATTGGCTGGGTGAGATTAAGATATGTGAACACAAAATAAGCAGTCTCGCATATGCGGATGACTTAGTTGTGATGGAATTCTATTGAAAGTTTGCAAAGTAATATTTCAGAGCTAGATCAGAAATTTAAGGACTATGGTATGAAGATTAGCATCTCCAAAACAAAAGTAATGTCAGTGGGAAAGAGATATAAACGGATTGAGTGCCAAATAGGAGGAAAAAAGTTAGAACAGGTGGAAGGTTTCAAGTACTTAGGATGCATATTCTCACAGGATGGCAACATAGTGAAAGAACTGGAAGCGAGGTGTAGCAAAGCTAATGCAGTGAGCGCTCAGCTACGATCTACTCTCTTCTGCAAGAAGGAAGTCAGTACCAAGACTAAGTTATCTGTGCACCGTTCAATCTTTCGACCAACTTTGTTATATGGGAGCGAAAGCTGGGTGGATTCAGGTTACCTTATCAATATGGTTGAGGTTACGGATATGAAAGTAGCTAGGATGATTGCAGGTACTAGTAGATGGGAACAATGGCAGGAGGGTGTGCACAATGAGGAAATCAAAGAATAACTGGGAATGAACTCTATAGATGTAGCAGTCAGGGCGAACAGGCTTAGATGGTGGGGTCATGTTACACGCAAGGGAGAAGCAAGGTTACCCAAGAGGCTCATGGGTTCATCAGTAGAGGGTAGGAGAGTTGGGGTAGGCCAAGGAGAAGGTACCTGGATTCGGTTAAGAATGATTTTGAAGTAATAGGCTCAACATCAGAAGAGGCACCAATGTTGGCACTGAACAGGGGATCATGGAGGAATTTTATAAGGGGGACTATGCTCCAGACTAAACGCTGAAAGGCATAATCAGTCTTAAATGATGATGATGATGATGATTACCATATCTGATCCTTAAATAAATAACTAAACAATATTTCGATGAACACACTAAAAATATTATCAATTATTTCAACTGCAGAATCCTGGCAGTATTTTCAGTTATGTTGTCTGAGTGAGCGAAGGAATGAGTGTGGCTTGTATGCGAAGTATCAACGAAGATTGTCAGTAACTGAGTGTGAGTGAGCGTGGGAATTTGATTGCGCAACCGTGAAGTGTCACATACCTGAAGGAAAATCTGTAAAGCATCCACTTTTCGGTATTTTAGGAATGAAAAACTAACTTCAGTCCATCACACGATTAAATATGATGTTAATTTGTTTTTATTCGCTTTTTTAGGAAGTGTCTTTTGTAATTTCATGTAAACTGATGCCACGCGGGATTAGCCGAGCGGTCTATGGCACTGCAGTCATAGACTGTGCGGCTGATCCCAGCGGAGGTACGAGTCCTCCCTCGGGCATGGGTGTGTGTGTATGTCCTTAGGATAATTTAGATTAAGTAGTGTGTGAGCTTAGGGACTGATGACCTTAGCAGTTAAGTCCCGTAAGATTTCATACACCTTTGAACCTTTTGTAATCTGATTTCTGATCAGGGATTGGTCCAAAGACAGAGGATAACGGATTATGTGAATCGAAGTATGAAGCTTATTGTCTACTGTGCTATACGACCAACCAGAGAAGAGATCTTTCGGATGTTAGGAGAGGAATTTGCGCTCGCGAGAAGTCCATGGTCGGTGAGGTCACGTAGCCCGGAGCTCTAGGCATTTTCGTTAAAACTGTATAACAGTGGTTCTTTAGAAATTATAAATTATCGGCAAAAGTTTACGGTCATTAGTGGATTAAATCACGAAAATTTCAAAATTTTTAGTGAGAATGAAATTTTACTTTCGGCATGTGGCGTGCTGTGCAGTCATAACCGCGATCCTTCATAATCCAAAAGTGATAATCTGCATAGTATTTGAGCAAGCATTCAAGGCTATTAACCACAATGTGTTCTTATACAAGCTGTTTAATGTCATATGAAATGTGTGCCTTTAGTATGTCTGACTTTCTGGAACTGTATGTTGAGACGGAGTTGGTAGCAAATATGTGTGCACAGAGTGACAATTCACGTATAACAGCTGTTTCAATACAACGACATTTTTCGTTTAGTGGTTACAACCAGGTATGGTAAAAAAAGCTCACTTCAACAATACAATACATTTAAATAAATCTGTACATCCTGTTGACATGTGTAGTGCAGCTAATTTTATTAATGCTCTTCTCAGCTAAGGAACATTACATGGCAGTTCAGGGCTGGCTGTGCCTCTGAAGAACTCACTAACGTGAATGCTTTCAGTGTCAGTAGGAAGGGTGATGAAAACTACGCTGCCACGTGTTCTTCTCAAGTTTTTGGATGACTGCATTCCAAAAGCTGTGTTTCACTGGACTATAATTTAATGGACGTTATGCTACAGCGATGCACTAAGTACTAATGTGAACATATAATAATAACAATAATATTAATAATAATTATTATATTACAACATTTTACATGTTCTGTTGTTATTATTAAAATTGTAGGCATCTGTGGCACGTTAAGTGTGGGTGATGTAAGGGGCGAACGATCCCTTACGCAGAGATAATCACATTACGCCCCACACAGGTCAATGGTATGCAGAATCGATTGTCACGCGCCGCGAACATTAAATGAGTGCATGTGATAATAGTCCGGGTATAGCCGTCGGTCAGTGAGTATATCGTGGTTGGCAAAGAGGGAAAAAGTATCCCATGTTGACTTATCGGCTGAGAGTGTCCCACCGCCACGGTCTGAGTCTCAGTAAAACATACAGAATCGTGACAAGTGATATTACTCACGAGTGTTCAAAAGCTTTATGGAGTGCCGAAAATATGCGTTTGCGTCAACCGCGGCGGCCACAGTGAGGATTGTGTGTGCTAACTATTGTTACAGCGTATGACGGTACAATAAAATATTTGCCTGGATTGAAATAAATCGAAATTAGAAGTGTAAGACGAAAGAAGCGTCAGTCTCACATTGTGTCTAACCAGAATATACCGCTCAACTAACGTGAAATATGTTGACACTGATTACTGCAAAAACCCCTCACCATTGTGTTAAACATTGTTGAGCAGCAGCATTTTTATAAGAAACGATTCCCAAAACAGCTAAAGCCGATTCGCACGTATCTAATAGGTCACAATCCATAAAAATTAAAACCGAGGTTGTTATACGGTTATTAATAAGTGTCCAAGGAATAGAAAAGCAACTGGAATCACTCAACAGAGGAAAGTCCACTGGACCTGACGGGATACCAATTCGATTCTACACAGAGTACGCGAAAGAACTTGCCCCCCTTCTAACAGCCGTGTACCGCAAGTCTCTAGAGGAACAGAAGGTTCCAAATGATTGGAAAAGAGCACAGGTAGTCCCAGTCTTCAAGAAGGGTCGTCGAGCAGATGCGCAAAACTATAGACCTATCTCTCTGACGTCGATCTGTTGTAGAATTTTAGAACATGTCTTTTGCTCGAGTATCATGTCGTTTTTGGAAACTCAGAATCTACTATGTAGGAATCAACATGGATTCCGGAAACAGCGATCGTGTGAAACCCAACTCGCATTATTTGTTCATGAAACCCAGAAAATATTAGATACAGGCTCCCAGGTAGATGCCATTTTCCTTGACTTCCGGAAGGCGTTCGATACAGTTCCGCACTGTCGTCTGATAAACAAAGTAAGAGCCTACGGAATATCAGACCAGCTGTGTGGCTGGATTGAAGAGTTTTTAGCAAACAGAACACAGCATGTTGTTCTCAATGGAGAGACATCTACAGACGTTAAAGTAACCTCTGGCGTGCCACAGGGGAGTGTTATGGGACCATTGCTTTTCACAATATATATAAATGACCTAGTAGATAGTGTCGGAAGTTCCATGCGGCTTTTCGCGGATGATGCTGTAGTATACAGAGAAGTTGCAGCATTAGAAAATTGTAGCGAAATGCAGGAAGATCTGCAGCGGATAGGCACTTGGTGCAGGGAGTGGCAACTGACCCTTAACATAGACAAATGTAATGTATTGCGAATACATAGAAAGAAGGATCCTTTATTGTATGATTATATGATAGCGGAACAAACACTGGTAGCAGTTACTTCTGTAAAATATCTGGGAGTATGCGTGCGGAACGATTTGAAGTGGAATGATCATATAAAATTAATTGTTGGTAAGGCGGGTACCAGGTTGAGATTCATTTGGAGAGTCCTTAGAAAATGTAGTCCATCAACAAAGGAGGTGGCTTACAAAACACTCGTTCGACCTATACTTGAGTATTGCTCATCAGTGTGGGATCCGTACCAGGTCGGGTTGACGGAGGAGATAGAGAAGATCCAAAGAAGAGCGGCGCGTTTCGTCACAGGGTTATTTGGTAACCGTGATAGCGTTACGGAGATGTTTAACAAACTCAAGTGGCAGACTCTGCAAGAGAGGCGCTCTGCATCGCGGTGTAGCTTGCTCGCCAGGTTTCGAGAGGGTGCGTTTCTGGATGAGGTATCGAATATATTGCTTCCCCCTACTTATACCTCCCGAGGAGATCACGAATGTAAAATTAGAGAGATTAGAGCGCGCACAGAGGCTTTCAGACAGTCGTTCTTCCCGCGAACCATACGCGACTGGAACAGGAAAGGGAGATAATGACAGTGGCACGTAAAGTGCCCTCCGCCACACACCGTTGGGTGGCTTGCGGAGTATAAATGTAGATGTAGATGTAGAATTTAATCGGGAATGTTTCTGGGACCACAAGTAACATTTGCATGGGTGTGGTTGGAGGTTGGCACCTCCCCTCTCCACGCCACACAACTGTACCCTGGATCCGCCACTGATATGTCTGTAATTTTTGCCAAATAGAATTTCTCATGGACAGCTGCATCACTTGCGAAAAGCAGCACGTACTTACGTGATGTTAATCGTGGATCGCTGAACAACAAAAAAGCAATGTCTGTTCCCATTTGCAAGGAGAGTCGTAGAACAAGTGTATATTATTATAGACCTATAAAGCTAACTTTAATAAGTTGTAGAATTGTGGAGCATGTAATGCTCACGCATTATAACGTTTTTGGAGAACGAAAACCTCCTTTACAAAAATCAACATGGATTCCGCAAACAGATCTTGGGAAACGATAATTAAATGGACACCCTAGCTGCAAACAGGCGTTGATGTACTTCATTGAAGACATGTTGAAAATGTGTGCCCCAACCGGGACTCGAACCCGGGATCTCCTGCTTACATAGCAGACGCTCTATCCATCTGAGCCACCGCTGGCACAGAGGATAGTGTGTCTGCAGAGACTTATCCCTTGCACGCTCCCCGTGAGATCCACATTCCCAACATGTCCACACCACTACATTCGTAGTGCGCCTAATAGATGTTTGCCCATCATACTCATTACTCGTGGCAGATTAATCTATCAAGTCCCGTATTTAATTATCATTTCATTTCTAGCAAAGTTGCATGGTCATCCACGGTAACTGTTCTTTCGGGAACAGATACTACCGTCATATATAGATCTTGAGAAACTGAGACCGCTTTGTTCGTCCATTAGATCCAGGGCGCACTGTAGTTTACTGAAAAAAAAAAACGGAATTACCGACTGTAGGACCAGATTTATGACTTGCAGCTAGAGCTCAACATTAGCTCTTGACGAACCATGTACAGGTAATCTCAGGAATATAAGGACATTGGTAGGAACGATACTGTGAACTATACAGGGTTATTTTTGCCACCGTGTACAAACCCTAGGGATTGGTCGAAGAGAGGATGCGGAACAAAAAAGGTCTAATGAACTTATGTCCGTAAATCCATGGCTTCCATGCTAGAGACCATTTTTTTCAATCATACATTCTTACAGAGACTGCGGTCTAATACGTACTGTACCACGCGTCCATCATCGAAGTCTAGGACATTTCATGGGATTTGTTATTCATTATGCAAGTAAAACACCTATTAGAGCTACTACATTCATACTTTTCAATAAGAAATTGACATATCCGAAGATGCCTTTTTGTTTTAGGGGAATGCTTAATCCTATCAGAATGCAATTTTCCTGACACACGCCTTCAGCTGATAGATTATGGGCCGTGCAAAGATGCAGATAGTGAGCCAAAGACGTGTCTTGACAAAATGCCTTCTGAATTACTAATACAGTGGAGATGTACAGCATGTTCTACTAGCAGATGTAAATCTAAATTCCAGTATTTGACATGGACAGAGAATTGCGAATGTGATGCACAATGTACAAGGCACACTGAGAAAGAAGTGTATTAGTTTTACACACAGATTCCCATAACAGAGTTTGCTTCTACAATAAAGTAGCGCAAACATAATTATATATTGAAGTGTAAATACCACTTTCTAAATAAACTCCTGTATTCCACTTTTGTTCATATTTTTATTTAAAATGAAAGATAACTTATTTTCCTTAATAAATAGCAGCCAGGCCACTTAAAAATACATGTTACTCGATTCCTTGCCCTTAAAAAATATATTCAGGCACCTAAGTGATGAGTATGATTGTCACAGGAGCAGAAATATACACTACTAAAATCGATGTTGGCCATTTCGGAAAGTGGGGTCTAAAACACCCGGTCGAGAATAAGGTGATATCTACCCAACTTCCTCAGACTCATCTGTACACAAAGGTAACAAAATTCATGGGATACCTCCTAATATCGTGTTATACCTCCTGCAACTCGACGTGGAATTAATTCAAGAAGTCGTTGGAAGTCTCCTGCAGAAATATTGAGCCATGCTGCCTCTATAGCTGTCCACAACTGTGAAAGTGTTGCCGGTGCAGGAGTTTGTGCACGAAGTGAAGGATTAATGACGGGCGATTTGTGTGGTCAAATCATTCGCTCGAACTGTCCAGAATGTTATTCAAACCAATCGCAAGGAATTGTGGCCCGGTGACATGGCGCATTGTTATCCATAAGAGTTCCATCGCTGTTTGCTAACATGAAGTAGATGAATAGCTGCAAGTAGCCGATGGACCAAAGGACCCAGTCCATTCCATGTAAACACAGCCCACACCATTATGGAGTCACCACCAGATAGTACAGTGTCTTGTTGACAACTTGGGTCCATGGCTTGCTAGGGTTTGCGAACGACTCGAATCCTACCATCAGCACTTTGCAACTGAAATCGGGACTCATCAAATCAAAACAGTTGATGGCTGGAGTGCTGACACATTATCTGCGAATCCAGTCATGCTGGCAGCTGATGGGTTATGCATGGGGATCGTATCAACCTGTACCGCATCAAAACAGCCTGAAGATGACGCAATGAAGCGTCGAAACTGGTAGCGACAAAATAAAATAAAATGATAGGGACGACTGTAGGTGTTTTTATTTTTTGTCATTTATTCCCATTAGTTCCTTGTTTGTACACGAACTGATGGAGAGTCCTTCTTTTCCGTCAGTAAATTGCGAAGTGGTTCCATCTTAAGGCAGAAAATCCCACACAGTCCTGGGCGTTACTCTCTCGTAAAGAACTTGGTGATGTACCAGGTGGTTAAAATTAAAGAGCGGCAGCTCACGGAGGTCCAGTGTACGCTATAATTATCCTATGCCAGTGAAATTTGATAGATACGGTATTGCGGTAATGCTGAACAGATTTACGCTGGATCACAAATCGTTCCAATAGTGGCCACCAGGTGTAAATCTGGCGCTGTGGACAGTTTGTAAGTACGACATCCACGCTGTCGTCTGACAAGCCGTAACCCGTGCGAACAGTATGGCTATCGAGAAGAGAGATCGTGTGCAGTTAATGAAACTCTTTTATGTGAACGGCAGCAACTACAGTGTTGCATTGAGAGACTATTCCCGACTGAAAGGTCTGAGGAGAGGCCCTATGTCGATAAATCGTTTATAAAAGATGACAATGAGATTCGAAAACGCGGGTGAGCTTGGTGTGGCACCTGGAAGAGGAAGACGTCCTATTCCGTTCGAAGTTACTGACGACGGTGCCCTGCTGTAACTGACCATGCTGCACGTACCTCGGGAAGTGCTAGTATTCGTGCAGTGTCACCAGAATTGTCCATCCCATAATCAACAGTACGGAAGGTTTCGCGGTCTATTTTACACTGGTACACATACATGATCCAAACGGTACAGCAACTGAAACCGAAAGCTCCGCAGCCAATGTTCCGAATTTGGTTTTAGTATTCTGGCACAGATCGAAGTTGATGACATGCGGGTTGTCAATATTGTATGTAGTGAGGAGGTACGTGGAGTAACGAGGCACATTTTACGGTACAGGGTGCACTGAATACACAGAACTGCCGAATTAGGAGCAGTGTTAAACTGTGTGTTGTGCACAGTGAGCCACTGCACTCGCCGTATGTCACTGTGTGATATCGATTCATAAGCTCCTTTATTCTTGGTCCGTTCTTCTTTCCTGAGAACCTGTCAGGTACAAGGCGTACCGTGACGTCTGCACGTTATCGAGACCTTGTACAGCATGTGATTCCTGTTTATTAAGAATGAAACTGTGTGGAAACCTCTGTTTTCGTGCAAGATGTGGCAACACCTCATGTCGCTCGCCCAGTGAAAGATCTGCTTAATGCAACCTTCCACGAAAGGCTTATTTCCAGTGGTTTTCCAGATGCATGACCTGCAAGATCACCTGATCTGAACCCATGTGACTTTTGGTTCCTGGGACATCTAAAAGAACGCGTTTACCAGGGACACGTTCGGTCTCTACATGAACTGAAGGCCAGTATACAGGAACACGATGCTTAGATCCCACCAGAACTGCTGCAAGCAACTGTTGATCATGTCGTTTTAGGGACGCAGCATGTCTTCGACCTCTCCAGTGCTCATACTAAACAACTGTGTTAGAGGCGGTTAATAATTAAATCACCATTACGCCTTTCTCTCTCGTTTGACCTTTTCTGCTCATGTCCCATTCCTAACCAACTACATATGGGAACATTTCTATATGTATTTTTTACATTCACAGAGCCAGATTTGCATCTGGTGGTCAAAATTGGAACTATTTTTTTTCTAGCGTAAATCAATTCTGCATTAACGCATTAGAATATCTACTATGTTTACGATAATTACAGCCCACACTGGACCTCCGTGGGTAATCACAATTACCCAGTATCTGCTGCCATAAAATCCCATAAGAACCTCAAAATGTTACAAGAATCTGTTTTTTACTGCAAGTTGTTGCTGCAGACGGATGAAGAACAACTTTAACGCTCTGAGAGGAGAGGGCTAAACTACATACATAATGTACGTCGAGGTCCACCAGACAAGTTTCATTCTTCCTCGCTTTTTAGCAGTATTTGCTTCTACAGAAGGTCAGAATCATGGTTTACCACTGTGATGTGATGCCGTAATTCCCATCTCCCGATGTAGTGCTTTAAATGCCAGTATTTCAGACATATATCTTCCTGGTGTTCACATGGCCCGATGTTTGGATACTGTGGCTGGCCACTTCAGTAAAATACACCATGTGCGCCACCATCTTTCTGTGTCATCTGCCGGAATGACCACCGTCTGCAACCCCCGAAGTGTGCTGCCTGATGAAGGAATTCAAAATCCAGGAACTTTAGGTCACAGATCGCTTGTCATATTTTGGAGCTTAGAAATAAACACGATCGTTTGTGTCCAGTCTCCATGACATCCACTTCTGCAACTACTGTGGCCACGTAGTCAACAACGGTAGGCGCTCCCCTCTCATGGTTCCTGTGACACCATCTTCGGGCACCACTTCCCACAACCAGCAGGAGAAGTAGACTCCACTCCGGCTTCTACACGTGACAGGGCTTCTTCTCGGGAATCCTCTCCCTGTAAATACACAGATCAGAGACACGACACCACGCTAGTGGTTACAAGAGCCACAAACTGTGAGTCCTACCCAGTCAACTCTTCATCCGTTCAACAGGCACAGTAGATAAACCCTCACAAGGAGCTCGACCGTCAGAAGTAGTGAAAGATAAAAAAGAAGACATCTCGGGAAGGTTACTCTGGTCATCCTGGAGGTGCCAGATGTCAGCATGCTATAAGACTCCGAACTGATATTGTTCAACTGATGTTGTTCTACCCTGAACAGTGACAAAGACAGTGGTCCTGGGGTGTGACCCGTTGCCGTAGCCCCTTCACGACTATTCAGGACACCCTCACAATGATTATCAACTGGAACTGCAGCGGATATTACTGTCATCTACCAGAACAACAACAGTTAATTTCCACTTGAGCAGCAATCTGTGCTGCTGACGCACACTTTCCTGATGAGCTGCAATCTGCGATGCTCACCGAGACACACACTTTACTGATGACCATTCTCCAACTCTTGGAGATTATAGTGGATTCTGTTGGAACTATACTGGCCCAAACAGAGAAACTGGAGGGTCTATACAGTGGTTCACAAAGACATCGTCAGTGAGTGGATTACCCTCTGTACCAAGCTGCAATTGTAGTGTAAATGCAGACACGCCTGCGGTCATCGTCTGTTACGTTTATTTATCCCCACGCCGGGTATTTGCGTATCTTGAGATGACTACCTTAATCCAGTCCCTATTTGTGTTGTGACTACTTTTCGACAAAAAGCTGGCATGGCTATCCCATATTCTGCAACTAAGGACTAGCTGCACGTCAAAGCTCAACACTCTCTGCTTTCTTGTGGAATGGAGTGCAACACTCCCCTGCATACTTATCGGGCCATGGTCGCATCTCAATTGGACTATGGCTGCCTGGTTTAAGACTGAGCGACACCTACAGATTTGAAGGAACCCAGCCTGCCATCGTAGAGTAAGACGGGCAACTGTCACATTCTGGATTAGTCCGATTAGACAGTGTCCTTGCTGAGGGACGGATCTTCCTTTGCAGTTCAGATGGTACCAACTCTTGCTGACTTACGCAGTCATCATCCAACAGTTTCCAAATCGTCCTGCTTACCATATTCTTTTTGCACACAAGGGGCATCGACACCCTGGCACCCACCCACAGATGGCGGGACTTCTGTCTAACCTCTTTAGAATGTACTCCCATTGTTTCCTGCGCACCACCCCTTGGTTAGTACCCATATCACGAATTAGGACCGATCTATTTCAAAGACCTTAAGTTTCAGTCATCCCCAAGTCCTCTCAGCGTCCCTTTCTCTTAATTCTTCAGGAATATCCCTGTGCTACTGTTATTTAAGCTAATGGCTCTAAAATCACGAGCAGAGCAGGATATGATTTTTCATCTCCAACCCGTCAGGAACAATATTTGTAGCTGGGAACGTGTAGTATTTTTATGGCGGAGTTCATAGCCATGAACAGAACCTTACATTTTACGAAACAGACCTCTCTCGACGGCATTTTAACTTGTAGTGACCTAGTTCAAATGGTTCAAATGGATCTGAGCACTATGGGACTTAACATCTGAGGTCATCAGTCCCCTAGAACTTAGAACTATTTAAACCTAACTAACCTAAGGACATCACAGACATCCATGCCCGAGGCAGGATTCGAACCTGCGACCGTATCGGTCGCGCGGTTCCAGACTGTAGCGTCTAGAACATATCGGCCACCCCGGCCGGCGTAGTGACCTAGTGAGCATTCTCCACGCTATTCGTCCATGTTAGTCTTCCCACCGTCTGATATCCGCTATTCATGAGTTTCTCTACGTTATTAGTTTTAATACCTGCTCCTTTGTCTTCCTCTGGTTCTCAAGTGATGTGGGTATCCCAGGGAATGAAACGGTCCACTTTTTAGTTAAGGAAATTATTACTTGCCCAATATTCGTTATGACGATCATAGGTGTGGATCTGCCCGTGCTAATGAGCTCTCTCTTCACTCGAAAATGGAACAATATCTGATGGGCTACTGGCCTCTCTAATAAACGTCGCACTATCAGTAAGACTGCTGTCGCATAGCGTTTCTCCTAGTTCCTCACTATGTCCCCTCCACACCGGTCCTACCCGACAGCTCACCCCTACTTTGTGGGGTCTTACAGACAGTAGACCACATGGCCATGTATGGAAGTGAAACATGGACGATGAATAGTTTAGACAAAAAGAGAATAGAAGCTTTCGAAATGTGGTGCTACAGAAGAATGCTGAAGATTAGATGGGTAGATCACATAACTAATGAGGAGGTATTGAATGGAATTGTAGATAAGAGAAATTTGTGGCACAACTTGACTAGAAGAAGGGATCGGCCGGTAGGGCATATTCTGAGGCATCAAGGCATCACCAATTTAATACTGGAGGGCAGCGTGGAGGATAAAAATCGTAGAGGGAGACCAAGAGATGAATACACTAAGCAGATTCAGAAGGATGTAGGTTGCAGTGGGTACTGGGAGATGAAGAAGCTTGCACAGGATTGAGCAGTATGGAGAGCTGCATCAAACCAGTCTCAGGACAGAAGACCACAACAACATCAACAACAACAACAATTCCCAACTAACCAACCAATAAATCACTTCCTGGGTCCTACAGCTCTGAGGTGGTAATCAGGGCCACATTAACTCCTTCCTACTTCCGCTGATTTACAGCCAGCCTAATCCCTCCAGGTACAGGCCAGCTTGACAGCCGATGTGATTTTATTTTCTGTGCATGACGTCTTTTGCATCTCGTGATTATCTTGCAAAGGCGACATCAGCGTATTATTTGACAGCTGAGGTCAGACGGCGGGTACACAATCCCATGCTTAAATGATTACGCATAAAACCGTACGAAAGTTTATCCAATTGGAGTGGAAATGAGAAAGTCACAAAGTGAGGATAAGCATCGGAATGAACGCAGGGATCTGACTCAGTCTGAAAACTGAGTCGACAATAGGCTTCCAGAAGGCAAATTAAAGCAGTTTGTGCGAAGTAGCAAGCAAATTACATCTTCTCCAAGTTTATCTTATTTGTCATGAGTGGGCTCATTTTGCAATTTCATCCAATGAACGATTGACGCTACATAATCACCCCTCCAAGTCTTCGTAAGGGGCGACAAAATTTCCGGTCTTGTGAGTCGAAAAGTGACATAGGAACTTAAGCATCATTCTCAGCAATTTTTCGTAGTGGCACTTTCCAGTACCAACTGCTAACCAAATTCTCTCGTGCACTCCTTTAATACTAATTCCTTTAAGTGTTTGTCTGCATTCTAAACTGTCAAGAAGGCTGCAACGCTACAAAAAAACTCGCTTTTTCTAACAGAAATGCCTATAAGCCTTTGCTCAACTGTCCTCAGGTATCTGTCGCTTGTCGGTGGCCCTCTGTAGACAGTGACTTACTAAACGGGCCAACCTCTTCAGAGTGAATCAAACTCTTCAGTTAACTCACACTCTATAGGATTTGAGAAAAACTCACTACATCCATAAGAGGTATAAGTGGAGACATTTTGTTTTGAATGACTGGCAGCAAAGTATTACAATACCCTCCTAATCTTGGTTTTATCTGGCTAGTGGATGTGCTGAACCTAACTCATTGATGTCTCTTATGCTTTTTTTCAATGCATTTTATATTTCACTTAGTATGCCACAAATATATTTGTTACAACATTTATTTTAATTAATCATAAGAATTATGTTTCACCATAGACTTTTAAGGTGTTCTTTGGAACAACGACTTAAATGAAATATCCTGACATCGAGATACAGAGCATCAAACGTTTTAAATATTCTTTCATACTCATTTGAAACGCTCATAGATGAACTAAATTTCAGTCATATATAAACGAAATATTGTGGTTTCATAATATATGACATGACAGTGTAATATGTAAGAATTACTGTCTGCTTTGGATTTCAGTTAATTCATTGTTCAGGAGAACCGCTCTACATTGGCCAATTCCTATATTATATTACACTATCAATTGATGTTAACATCTGGTAATGCTGAAAGCAAGGGGAAACTACAGCCGTAATTGTTCCCGAGGGCATGCAGCTTTACTGTATGGTTAAATGATGATGGTGTCCTCTTGGGTAAAATATTCCGGAGGTACAATAGTCCCCCATTCGGATCTCCGGGCGGGGACTACTCAAGAGGACGTCGTCATCAGGAGAAAGAAAACTGGCGTTATGCGGATCGCAGCGTGGAATGTCAGATCCCTTAATCGGGCAGGTAGGTTAGAAAACTTAAAAAGGGAAATGGATAGGTTTAAGGTATATATAGTGGGAATTAAAGAAGTTCGGTGGCAGGAGGAACAAGACTTCTGGTCAGGTGAATACAGAGCTATAAATACAAAATCAAATGGGGGTAATGCAGGAGTAGGTTTAATAATGAATAAAAAAAAGTACGAGTGCGGTTAAGCTACTACAAACAGCATAGCGAACGCACTATTGTGGTCAAGATAGACACGAAGCCCACACCTACTAGAGTAGTACAAGTTTATGTGCCAACTAGCTCTGCAGATGATGAACAAATTGATGAAATGTATGATGAGATAAAAGAAATTATTCAGGTAGTGAAGGGAGACGAAAGTTTAATAGTAATGGGTGACTGGAATTCGAGAGTAGGAAAAGGGAGACAAGGAAACATAGTAGGTGAATATGGATTGAGGGATAGAAATGAAAGAGGAAGCCGTCTGGTAGAATTTTGCACAGAGCATAAAGTAATCATAGCTAACACTTGGTTCAAGAATCATAAAAGAAGGTTGAACACATGGAAGTATCCTGGAAATACTAGAAGGTATCAGATAGATTATATAATGGTAAGACAGAGATTTAAGAACCAGGTATTAAATTGTAAGACATTTCCAGGGGCAGATGTGGACTCTGACCACAATCTATTGATTACGAACTGTAGATTAAAACTGAAGAAACTGCAAAAAGGTGGGAATTTAATGAGATGGGACCTGGATAAACTGATTAAACCAGAGGTTGTACAGAGTTTCAGGGAGAGCATTAGGGAACAATTGTCACAAATGGGGGAAAGAAATACAGTAGAAGAAGAATGGGTAGCTCTGAGGGATGAAATAGTGAAGACAGCAGAGGATCAATTAGGTGAAAAGACGAGGGCTAATAGAAATCCTTGGGTACCAGAAGATATATTGAATTTAGTTGATGAAAGGAGGAAATGCAGTAAATGAAGCAGGCAAAAAGGAATACAAACGTCTCAAAAATCAGATCGACAGGAAGTGCAAAATGGCTAAGCAGGGATGGCTAGAGGACAAATGTAAGGATGTAGAGGCTTATCTCACTAGGGGAAAGATAGATACTGCCTACAGGAAAAGTAAAGAGACCTTTGGAGAAAACAGAACCACTTGTATGAATATCAAGAGCTCAGATGGAAATTGACTTCTAAACAAAGAAGGGAAAGCAGAAAGGTGGAAGGAGTATACAGAGGGTCTATACAAGGACGACGTACTTGAGGGCAATATTCTGGAAATGGAAGAGAATGTAGATGAAGACGAAATGGGAGATACAATACTGCGTGAAGAGTTTGACAGAGCACTGAAAGACCTGAGCCGAAACAAGGCCCCCGGAGTAGACAACACTCCATTAGAACTACTGACAGCCTTGGGAGAGACAGTCCTGGCAAAACTCTGGTGAGCAAGATGTATGAGACAGGCGAAATACCCTCAGACTTCAAGAAGAATATAATAATTTCAATCCCAAAGAAAGCAGGTGTTGACAGATGTGAAAATTACCGAACAATCAGTTTAATAAGGCACAGATGCAAAATACTAACGCGAATTCTTTACAGACGAATGGAAAAACTAGTAGAAGCCGACCTTGGGCAAGATCAGTTTGGATTCCGTAGAAATATTGGAACACGTGAGGCAATACTGGCCTTACGAGTTGTCTTAGAAAAGGATTAAGGAAAGGCAAACCTACGTTTCTAGCATTTGTAGACTTAGAAAAAGCTTTTGAAATGTTGACTCGAATAATCTCTTTCAAATTCTAAAGGTGGCAGGGGTAAAATATAGGGAGCGAAAGGCTATTTACAATTTGTATAGAAACCAAATGGCAGTTATATGAGTTGAGGGGCATGAAAGGGAAGCAGTGGTTGGGAAGGGAGTGAGGCAGGGTTGTAGCCTCTCCCCGATGTTATTCAATCTGTATTTTGAGCAAGCAGTGAAGGAAACAAAAGAAAAATTCGGAGTAGGTATTAAAATCCAATGGGGAAGAAATAAAAACTTAGAGGTTCGCCGATGACATTGTAATTCTGTCAAAGACAGCAAAGGACTTCGAAGAGCAATTGAATGGAATGGATAGTGTCTTGAAAGGAGGATATAAGATGAACATCAACAAAAGCAAAACGAGGATAATGGAATGTAGCCGAATTAAGTCGGGTGATGCTGAGGGAATTAGATTAGGAAATGAGACACTTAAAGTAGTAAAGAAGTTTTGCTATTTGGGGAGCAAAATAACTCATGATGGTCGAAGTAGAGAGGATATAAAATGTAGACTGGCAATGGCAAGGAAAGCGTTTCTGAAGAAGAGAACTTTGTTAACATCGAGTACTGATTTAAGTGTTAGGAAGTCGTTTCTGAAAGTGTTTGTATGGAGTGTAGCCATGTATAGAAGTGAAACGTGGACGATGAATAGTTTAGACAAGAAGAGAATAGAAGCTTTCGAAATGTGGTGCTACAGAAGAATGCTGAAGATTGGATGGGTAGATCACATAACTAACGATGAGGTATTGAATAGAATTGAGGGGAAGAGAAATTTGTGGCACAACTTGACTAGAAGAAGGGATAGGTTGGTAGGGCATATTCTGAGGCATCAAGGGATCACCAATTTAGTACTGGAGGGCAGCGTGGAGGGTAAAAATCGTGGAGGGAGACCACGAGATGAATACACTAAGCAGATTGAGAAGTATGTAGGTAGCAGTAAGTACTGGGAGATGAAGAAGCTTGCACAGGATAGAGTAGCATGGAGAGCTGCATGCAACCAGTCTCAAGACTGAAGACCACTACAACAATGCTGGGTTTCATGTTCATGTTCCTGCTTTGTCCCAGACAATTGTGAACATGTGTCTGCAGCGTGCTGTGCCTAGCACTGAAGCCTTTTCATTTGCCTCTGCAGCAGCTACAAACGCAGTATGCGTTGACGCCAAAGTATGAGAGCAGTAGGGCAGTCGTAGCGTCAGGACACTTTTAATATCAAATTGATATGAAAATTGATTAAATTGATGAATTTATCACCCCCGCCCACCCCCACCCCCTAAAACGCCCGCCGCCGGACCTGGATGACGTCACGTATTTTTCTCAGCCTGCACGTATGCTCCAGCCCGTCCTCCCCCTCGCCCCTACCCAGAACCTACCCTATTGGCGGGAATTTCGAATTTTGGTGGGAATTTCGAATTTTGGTTGGAATGCCTTTGTCCCAGGGCTGCGCTGACATACCACCCCATCTCCCCTCCCCCACCCGGGAATTGGTGGGATATTAAAATTGCTGGTATCCTTTCTGGAACTTGAACCCTGGTGCTACTGGATGGAAAGCCCAAGTGCACACCCTAACACATGGAAACTGTTCAGATGGAGGAGAGGAAGGTTAAGTTAGTGTACTTTATTTATTTTGGTCAGGAAACTGACGCAAAGATCGATCCTAATTACGTAATCAATCACAAAGATCAGGTCTAATTACGCAACTACACTCCTGGAAATGGAAAAAAGAACACATTGACACCGGTGTGTCAGACCCACCATACTTGCTCCGGACACTGCGAGAGGGCTGTACAAGCAATGATCACACGCACGGCACAGCGGACACACCAGGAACCGCGGTGTTGGCCGTCGAATGGCGCTAGCTGCGCAGCATTTGTGCACCGCCGCCGTCAGTGTCAGCCAGTTTGCCGTGGCATACGGAGCTCCATCGCAGTCTTTAACACTGGTAGCATGCCGCGACAGCGTGGACGTGAACCGTATGTGCAGTTGACGGACTTTGAGCGAGGGCGTATAGTGGGCATGCGGGAGGCCGGGTGGACGTACCGCCGAATTGCTCAACACGTGGGGCGTGAGGTCTCCACAGTACATCGATGTTGTCGCCAGTGGTCGGCGGAAGGTGCACGTACCCGTCGACCTGGGACCGGACCGCAGAGACGCACGGATGCACGCCAAGACCGTAGGATCCTACGCAGTGCCGTAGGGGACCGAACCGCCACTTCCCAGCAAATTAGGGACACTGTTGCTCCTGGGGTATCGGCGAGGACCATTCGCAACCGTCTCCATGAAGCTGGGCTACGGTCCCGCACACCGTTAGGCCGTCTTCCGCTCACGCCCCAACATCGTGCAGCCCGCCTCCAGTGGTGTCGCGACAGGTGTGAATGGAGGGACGAATGGAGACGTGTCGTCTTCAGCGATGAGAGTCGCTTCTGCCTTGGTGCCAATGATGGTCGTATGCGTGTTTGGCGCCGTGCAGGTGAGTGCCACAATCAGGACTGCATACGACCGAGGCACACAGGGCCAACACCCGGCTTCATGGTGTGGGGAGCGATCTCCTACACTGGCCGTACACCACTGGTGATCGTCGAGGGGACACTGAATAGTGCACGGTACATCCAAACCGTCATCGAACCCATCGTTCTACCATTCCTAGACCGGCAAGGGAACTTGCTGTTCCAACAGGACAATGCACGTCCGCATGTATCCCGTGCCACCCAACGTGCTCTAGAAGGTGTAAGTCAACTACCCTGGCCAGCAAGATCTCCGGATCTGTCCCCCATTGAGCATGTTTGGGACTGGATGAAGCGTCGCCTCACGCGGTCTGCACGTCCAGCACGAACGCTGGTCCAACTGAGGCGCCAGGTGGAAATGGCATGGCAAGCCGTTCCACAGGACTACATCCAGCATCTCTACGATCGTCTCCATGGGAGAATAGCAGCCTGCATTGCTGCGAAAGGTGGATATACACTGTACTAGTGCCGACATTGTGCATGCTCTGTTGCCTGTGTCTATGTGCCTGTGGTTCTGTCAGTGTGATCATGTGATGTATCTGACCCCAGGAATGTGTCAATAAAGTTTCCCCTTCCTGGGACAATGAATTCACGGTGTTCTTATTTCAATTTCCAGGAGTGTATATGCATAGCACTACACAAGGATGGCATAAAAGCGCTATACATCGGAAAAACTGACGATACCATAGAACTGGTGTTATCCTGCTGTGAAAAATTTCGCAATACCACTCGAAACTAGCGACGGACACACACACTCAAACTCTACCCTACACCTACAAGCTGGCAGAAGAACAGGCTGGGGAGTAAGGTACTATCTTAATTCTTTCTGGTTTGGAATACGTTCAACTCATGGGATGCTGGTGTTGGACAGAGAGAAGTTTAAAAAGTGTATTACATGTAAGCATACAGCATCAGTAGCTGTTTGATGTCAGAGTTTGTTCCAGGTGCCTGCTCAGAAACCATCCTACAGCCCAGGTAATCGAAGCCAATACACGCTACCACAACTGATGCGAAAAAATGCATCACAGTTCTAATCACACTTCGAAATTGTCATAAAAAACCAGCACTCGTAATGAATAGGTCATAATGCAGCACATGTACTGGGGAAAATCGTGGTCCTAAAGGACTGCAGCGGGGGCGGTAGTTGAATGTGCGTTCTCCTCGAAAGGCGTCCACAAACTGCCGAAAATCGAGGTCCCATTCATATGTCCCTCCACCCCTCCCTCCCTACGTCCATCTACGAGGGAGGGGGGTGGGGGTGGGGGGTGGGGTGGGGACATGCTCCTTCAAACAGCCAGCTGCTCCGCCGACCGCCTTGTGGCGCGGGCAGGCCACTGTCCGCCCTTTGCTGCCACCCTAAGCGGTCACTCGCCGCACTCGGCTTTCCACCACCTGGCCGCCACCTTTAGGCGAGGCTCCTATGCCAATACAGTAGCGTGTATAGTCAACTAAACAATAGGAGATAAAAGGACGGCCACCTCAAGTGCAACTTGTTCATCTAAAATATAGCGACAGAGCCCCCACACGCCACCCCCTGGACAGAAAGTGGCTATGTCCGGTGACCTCCAATGCAGACACGCTTCCCCCGGCCACTCATTCGCAGCAGCCCACAATTCTGAGATGGAGAACAATTGCATTTGACGGCAACGCATCTATAATCAAGCATCTATTAAAAAATGCACAACACATTTGCGACTATAATAAATGTCCTCTTTCCACGAAAATAGGAAAAAGTCCATTTTTTTTAGTTTTATCAGCAAAATCGGTATAGTTTTTACTGCAGTCGCATCTCATTATTTTGTGACGTCCAGGGAAGTGTACCGTCACCGACCACAAATGATGAGCAGAGACATGACCACCCTGCAAAAATCAGGAAAAAGAAAGCTTTGACTATTTTTCTGCGAGAACTACTGGTCACTGAAGACTAAACTCGTTATTTTGAAACCATCATCGGAGTAAACAAACCACGAGAATTAGAACTCCAAAGAAAAAAAAAATCTATATTAAGCCAATTCTTCCAGCTTGTTGAACAAATTAGACGACCTGAGAGAATCTCTCACGTTCAGTGTCTGTAAATAAACTGTCATCCACGTGAGTATTACAAACGTTTCAGACAATCTTTCACGCCATTGGAACACATATCAAGAAAAAAACAACACATTTATTTTACGTTTGACAAAAAGAAGCTATAATCAAATGGTTCAAATGGCTCTGAGCACAATGCGACTTAACTGCTGAGGTCATCAGTCGCCTAGAACTTAGAACTAATTAAACCTAACTAACCTAAGGACATCACACACATCCATGCCCGAGGCAGGATTCGAACCTGCGACCGTAGCGGTCGCTCGGCTCCAGACTGTAGCGCCTAAAACCGCACGAGAAGCTATAATCCAAGAGAATTTAGCTGTTCTGTACACTCTGACAGGGCCCCTTTTACTAGTGCAATGCTATATCACACTAGCGTTTACAAAACAAATCGTGAGAGCTTATCTCGTCCTGTGTAGGTGGATGACTGAAATTTCGTTAAAAGATATCGCGAAACGAAAAAAAGACACAATTGTCAAGAATCATTCCGCAGTGCCCTTGCCATCTTTTCCACCCGCCAGGCCGCACGTGATTGATATCAGTATGATAGGCTAATTAATTAATTAATTAAATTGATCACGAGAGTCACTTTACATGGCAAATATTTTTTTTCCAGCTTTCAGATTACACTAACCAGCTAGGACAACTGGGAATCCATGGAGGGAACACGATGTTCCTTTCGAGGAACACTATTGAGAAATGGCATTTGAAGCTGACCACAGAAGGATTTTACAGTCCAAGACATACACAACATACCCTGCTTAAAAGGCGGTCTTGAGTCTACAGGTACACACGTGACTCACTGGTAATGTTACACTTTCAGGTAGAAATGCTGTCTGCGATTTGGAATCAAGTCTATCCATTCTACAACATACGCAAGTTGTATCTTGTAGAGACATCTTTTAATGGTTACAGCCACTGGTGAATCATATTCGTGCCACTCTCGTATCTCGAAACGAGTCACCCTTTTTCTTTTTTTCTTTCGAACCTGTCTGCTAAGGATCCCATACACCAAGAACCCCAGCGCTGTTTTTAGATAGTCCTTCTGCATCTTGTAAGTGCTCCTAAGTCTCTGCCCCATCCTCCCTCCAGATTAGTCTATGTGATAGTCCAAATTTAAGTCTGACCTGTGCAGAAGTCGGAGAGGGCTATATCTAAGACCTACTGCGTCGTGTGGGCAAACAGGACGAGCTGAGTTAATGCAACATAAGTGCGTGTTTGATCACTCAATGCAAATGGGAACGTGGTGTCATAGCTCTGAAAACCACGTACAGTGTGTAAGGCCAGCGCCAAACGAAGCTTTCCCCTGCAACACGAGGTAGCAGAAGAGATAGTACGATAGGTTACAGTGGTGTTTCCTGTTGGGAAAATTAGGAAGACTACACATTATACATGGTATGGAGGAAGGATAAAGATTTTGCTATACATCTCCAAATCACATAAGGTAGTCCGAAAGAGATCTGTGCCGCTCATGGTGTATTCATGTCTATCACACAACCATATGAAGCGATCCTATTAAATATACAGGTATTGGTTCATTGGAGCAGATGGTTCGTGACTGAAGTCGCTCCCACAGACCGGGGTAAAGTTTCATCACCTGTACTATAGGATGACCGCATCCAACAGACAACCAATCACAGGAGAGGGCTCTTGCGTTGCTCCTTCATAAGCAGTTTAATACATTGTGTTTTTCAGTTGTGACACACCCAATCAGTGCACACCACCGTACACTTTGTTTTTTCGGCCATGACTTAAGAGTGCTTTGTCAGCTGCTGCTAAACAGAAATTAACACGTTTCGATCCTCTGGCTCTCACAGGAAACTGTACATTGCATGGCATAAACTATACAGCTACCAAACCACAGGCTGGTAGAAATAAAACGCAGCCGCGATGTTTCTGATTGTCAAAAATGTGGAAGACATCGCAACATATGGAAACTGGAAGAGTTTGCGGTATTGTAGAGCGCTTCCAGCAACTGTTCGAAGGTGATTACCTGTACAGTTAATATCTTCCCATCGAAAGGGTAGCGGATGTCTCGGTGCTCCGTTTCGAAAAGCATTGTTCCTCCATTTTGCAGCCATGTACATGATTACAGTTCCATTGTTGACCATCGCCAGAAGGTGCTGTTCACAACATGCATGAGTAGCATAAATAAAAAGAGGTACTGTTATTATATTGGCGAAAAAAATTAAAATAAAAACATGTGTAGGGTATAGTAGCACATGGAAATAGAACGAGTCTGTAGCAATGAGAAAACGCTTCCAAACAACTGTATTAAAGTATGACCTTAACATGTAATCCCATGTTCCACAGCGACAAGCAGCAGATATCCAGTGCTCTATCAAGGTTCGCTCCATCTCAACAGAATGATGTCAGTCAATCATTACGCAGTATTCAACAACGTTCCCAGTGGACATTTGGGATTGGAAATACTCCATTGATATGGGACGATGTACTGTAATACACACCACACCTGATAGCAAGATCAATTTTAGCAATTTTACCCAGAAGTCGGAGAGAGGAATTTCCACCACATTCTGCAACCTGTCTAGAAACAGAGTGAGTTGAGTTAATGCTGTAGGAGAGTGTACGATGTGTAAGGTCAGCCTCAAATAAATCCTGCTCCTTCAGAACGATGACAGTACAAACAGTTATTGTGGTGTTTCTTGCTGGGAAAATTAGGACGACTCAACATCGAAGCACATCCGTGCCCCTCAGAATCCATTCACGTCTATCACCCAACATTCTATCATTGTTATCCTGTACCACTGAGCAGAGAAAAATTACGATCTATAAAAGCTCCGTTAATTTCTACCGACAGATTTTTACCGCATCTCTCTCTTCCGGTATATCTAAAACAAATACCATCTACATGCTAGCATCGAGCGTATGTGGCGATCCGATTAAATATACATGTATTTATCCATTGGAGCAGGTGGACAGTGATCGACGTCGCTTGCAGAGACAAGTTTAAAGTTTTATCGCCTGTACTGTACGAGAACCTGTATACTTACAGGTAATTCCCTTTTTAAACTCCTCTCTGTCCAACACCAGCATCTCATCAGTTGAACATATTTCCCACCAAAAAGAATAAAGATAGTACCTTAGGTCCTAGCCTTTTTCCGACCAGCTTATAGGTTTAGGGTAGAATTTGAGTGTGTGTGTCTCTCGCTAGTTTCGAGTGGTATTGCGAATTTTTTTCCCATCAGGATAACACCAGTTGTATGGTATTTTCAGTTTTTGCAGTGTATTGCATTTTTACACCGTCCTTGTGTAGCGCTATGCAGATAGTTGTGTAATGAGGCCTGATCTTTGCGATTAATTATGTAATTAGTATCGATCTTTGCGTCAGTTTCCCGACCAAAATAAATGAAGTACACTAACCTAACCTTCCTCTCCCACATTTGGACAATTTCCATGTGTTAGTTGGGTGCACTTGAGCTTTCCATCCAGGAGCCGCAGGGCTCAAGTCCTGGAAAAGGCACAGCCATTTTTAATTTCCCGTCAGTACCAAGTGCCTCTGGTGGTTTAATTGTGTTAGGAAGGGGGGGAGGGTTACACTTGGGCTTTCCGCCTAGAAGGACCAGGGTTCGAGGCCCAGAAAGGATACCGTCAGTTTTAATTTCCTGTCAATTTCCGGGTGGGGGTGGGTGGGTGGGTGGATGGGGGGTTGTCCGCACCTCCCTGGGACAAAGAAATTCTCACCAAAATTTGAAATTCCCGCCAAAATTCGAAATTCCCGCCAATAGGGCAGGTTGGCGGTGAGGGGGGTAGGGGAAGAGGGGGTTGGGGTACACGTGCAGGCTGAGAAAAATAAGTGATGTCATCCAGGGGCGGGGGTGGGCGTGGCCGGCGGCGGGAGTGTTTAATTGATCAATTTAATTAATTTACATATTAATTTGATATCAAAAGTGTCCTGACGCCGCGACTACCCTACTAGTTATGAGTCGAGTACATATATTTGTGTTTCAGATTAATTATGTTTAAAATTTGCTGACGCTGCCACTCTTATCTAAGATATTTATGATTTATATCTCATTTTATTAACTGAGGTATTTTTCCCTACTAAGATAGTTAACTGTTTCTCATGTCGTATTTCTTCATGTTTTAAGTAGATGGTATTACTGGTATCTTCTTACCATGTTTCACTGCTTTCACTTGTAGACATGCACATTCTTTGCGTCTGTTGACAAACCTGAAGACGATTACAATACACTGAAAATCTGAATCAAGTAAAATGTAAAAATTCGGTGATGAATGATTGATATGAAAAGTAGGCACAATTATTACATACCTCCTCGCAAGGAAGCTTGAAGAAGTTTCCTTTTTGTCAAAGTTTATAACCAAGTGGTTTTGCGCCTTTTCGTCAGAGTAACTCACATGTGTTAACTTTTTGGTCTGTCAAGGAATTGCCTATCGATGACTTAAAGAATATCCGTTGCAATACGGAAAAGTATCTTTCAACCTCACCTCTAAAGGACAGCAGTTGCAGAACGGAAATATCTTGTCACAGCGGTTTTTCCAAATCATCTATTGTTACCCTCAAAGACATCACGATTTTTCAGCTTTTGCTGCCCCAATAGTCAGAAAATAACATGCTACAGGGTCCCTAGTTGGACCGGTGCACCGTGAAAGAGATTTGGGCAACAGAAGAGAGACAAACGAAACATCTGCAATTGGGCGCAGAAGCAATGAAGGAACGTACAAGAAGAAAATGACAGAAAAGCAGGCGATGCAGGAAATAGAAAACACGACCTTCATACACCACCACCAGGAACGTTGGGTAAAAACTGATCTTTGTAGAAAACCATCACCGAATTAATCATTAAGTGTGTTGTATCTCTTATGTGTCAAAATATGATTAGCAGTCTAACAGTAATGATGATGTAGACTGCTATTTGTGTTATATCCTTCTAAAACTGTCACACAGGGGAGAAATAGATTAAATGTTGGCTATTTTATCATGAGGATGCGAGGCTACGCTTCAGACAAGACAATACCTGTATGATGTTTGTGTGGGCTAGTGACCTGGAATTTTTGCATCTTTTGTTTTTCTTTGCAGTGTAACGATTACTGTTCTACTGATATAAAGAATTACTAAGCATATGGAACGTGAATTAACATTTGCCTTTCAAAGAGCTATTTTATTTCTATTAACTATTATAAAAACCTGGTTAAAGAATCCTATTACTAATTTTTCAAAGCGTTTTTCTAATTTTGCATAATCATTACTTTTTATTACATTTTCTTGACTCTTTGTGCTTCGGGGGATGGATAGGATTGGAGGAGCACGGAACATTCAATAGTGGTAAGCCAAATGAATTTATGGTCTGTGTTGATGAAATTGGCGCAAATAATAATTTGTTATGACAGTGAATAGCTGATGTTATTTTTCATCTCTTCTGTTATCGAGGGTATTTCTTTTTTTTATGGAAATAGACGTGGGCAATTCTACAGATTCTTTACATTCATTAATGAACTGTAGCGGTCTCCTTTTTAAATTTCATTATTTCACTGTGTTCTTTTTTCACTACTCATGATGTACCCTGAACACAGCAACATGCAGGATACACTGGTAATGAGACAACAAGTCAGATGATTGTAACTGGTTACTTCACGTAATTCTTGTCATTTAGTCCTATCACACTGTAGAACCTCACAGGTGTTACACGAATGCAAGTACAAAATAACATGCAGATTAAAACCAACGCACGCATCCCATTGTGTTCTCGTGCAATGTGGCCCAGGTGTGGCCACTCTACCGTATTTATCCCTTTAAGCATAAACAACTGCGTTTGAGCTACGATATATACACTCACGGCCTGCGACGGTGGCGCTCCTGGCGGGTGGCTGCTGCGGCTCCGGCAGGCGAGGGCGTCGTGAGATGGCGTCTAGGGACGTAGCGTGCGGCACGCTTGGTACCGCTTCCTCCGACATCTGCAACACACCATCAATTGTGTTGACGCTCATAGGTTTTCCTTTTTGGGTTTTCTGTTTGCTTCCAGTACCTTCTGGGTATTAACACAACAGCAATTTCTTGAAAGAAGGGGAAACTCACAAATATAATCATAATCAACCACCATAATCGCAGCGTAAAGGCGAAGAGAGACTCACATCATCACCGCTAATGTCTTTAGTGGCTGTGCGAAGAGACGACGAAGTAAAAAATATGTATCAAGTAGTCTGCAACAGTGATTGTGTTAGAGCAATTAAGCAGTTATACCAAACTAAAAACAAAACGAAAGGCAAATATTTTCCTCGAGTTGGACACATGTGGAGAAGTTGTAATGAAAATTTATAGTGAATTCTTCACCGAGATCTGCTCAGATAACTCCACAGCAGAGTGATGTAAAACGAAAAGCACACACTCTTTGGTTTAATAGTGACAAGTATAAAATTACGGGAAAGTTTGGTCCACAGTGGTCTGTATGGGGTTTTATTGAACGAATATAGAATTTCAAGGCAACTCGGGTATCTCTTAGGAGAAATATGTGGGATATCTTAAGTCCCCACAAATTGCCCTCCGCAAAAGATTTTTTCAGAAATTCTCGGAAAATTCTGATCCTACGTAAAACCTTATCGAAAGTCTCGAGCATCAACCGTCATCAGACGTACCAGAATAAAAGACAGCGAAAAGGAAACATATATTATTAATGTTACGTTCAAAATCGCAATCACGTAGGAATATTTTACTATAGTACCACTGTCAGGCTACTGTGAAAAAACTTAAATGGATGAACTAGAAATAAATATTCTCTTTCCAGCAAAAACTATTGAAATGGTATAATACGATATTGCGGTGCCTTTGTTATTACGATGCAATGTTCCTTCGGATTGAATATTTATCCGCAGACACGAGGCAAGCGGCTTTCAAGCAAAACGTCTCCCCTCTACGGGAATATACATAATGGATGTACGAGTACAGGTTGTAAACACATGGTTGACGACATATGGAAGTTTGGGTGTGGCCGTGAGTCGTATTTGGATAGCCAAATGGTAAGGCGATCGCTCGCGATAAGCGTGAAATATGGATTTGAGTGCCAGTCCGACATGAATTTTCATTGCCGTTATTCCATTTACGCAACTCCGAATACATTTCATGTTGAAATGGCTGTCAATGAATAATACCCCGTGTTCATACTCAATTCCTGTTAGGTCACACACTGGGTTACCTGCAGAATTACGCTCTTCTCGGCTGACGTCGCAAAACTCACGTTTAGAAGGAGAGTGTAACGAACAGGTGCGCGACATTGTAAAAGTCAAATATCCTTCTACGGG
Organism: Schistocerca cancellata; assembly: GCF_023864275.1. Lineage (NCBI taxonomy): Eukaryota > Metazoa > Arthropoda > Insecta > Orthoptera > Acrididae > Schistocerca > Schistocerca cancellata. The sequence continues at coordinate 603,808,564 of NC_064629.1, read as the reverse complement.
ATCCGGTGAGCGGGCCACTTTTCATAAAGCATTAAATTAATAAATCCTTGAATATATTTTAACCTCGATAAAGAAATGTCTGCAAAAACTAAAGAGTTTCCCGCAACACAGTGTAGATTTAGCAAAAATCTATCGTGTGAAACTGTGTACGATCGCTGCACACGTAGAATGTTCCCAAATATTTTTTGTCTTGAACTGCTGAGTTATAGAGCCCAGTGCGATGCTTAGGAAAGCGAGTATTTATTTATCAGAAACTATGTAAACAGAGAGCACACGAGAAAGCGTGAGAGAGCTCAATACATGCAAACACTGTAAGTAGCAAACTCAGATTACTGAAGGTGCTGTCGTGAATGGAAATGTATCATCGTTGAGTGATTGCAGGAAAATTCAGAACAACAATTACACAATTTCCACTTCGTGTAATAAATTCTACATGCTTTATATGTGAATAAATGTAAAATCATGATCACAGACAGAAGAGGAAACTCCTGGAGCGGTAAGTAAGACAAAAATTTGTAGAAAACGTAATGTGAGAGAAACGGGTGAAGTTGTGTGGAGGGTGTAGTGGAGTGCAGGCATCATGGAATATTTACAGTTGACGAATGATTAAAGACTGTGATACGTTTGGATAGCCAGCTTCAACTTACTTCGTTAATACACAGTACGGGCTACTTTCATGGCAAATAAGTTCGGATGTCTTTGTTATTTGCGATAATGTGATACACTATTTGTTTGCTTCACTTGCTTGTCTTTGTCTTCAGAAACAATCTTGAACGTTTTGTATATACTACATTGCGGTATACTGCTTTTTGTGTTTGATCAAGATTCTGTTAGGAACAGATATTTATTTCCTGAAATATGACAAGTATTTTTAGAAATAGATCTCTACCGTGTCTCGAAGCTCTCCAGACCATCACAACGAGCATCTGAACAAAAATTTTGATTTCAAATTTAACTCACGAAACAATGATGTGCACTTACACTTACCATAGAAAACCCTGATTATCTGACTCTGGGTACATGTTTTAGCGGAAACTGGAGTAGATATCCGGTAGTATATCACGAGGAGAGATACATTTAGCAGAAAAATTACGTTGTATTCATTTCCAGAAGATAATTTGTTATCAGATAGGACCCACATGTGTAATCCAATGCGTAAATAACTACAGCTGCCTCTTTGTGTATCTCCATCACCAAGAGACTTCTGTCAGCAAATAACAGCTCCAATGCGTTTGTAGTATTCTAAATTTCCTTGCATTAGAACATGGCAAAAGAAATTTCTGTCTGAAAGCATTTTTGTGTCAGCACCACAGCCTTACCCATTCTAATTGTCACTTCAGCAACTTACACAACAAATTAAGAGATAAGGGAGAGTAGTATAGCTATGCACATTTTACCACACGCAGGCATCGGGCGACGAAGCACTTAAGGTCACAATGTCACCTGATACCCCAACCACGCTTCTCAGGAAATTGCTTACTGCAAATTTAAGGTTATGACATCACATCAACCAAGTGTCAAGGTCAGGGCCCCTCCAAGGTCACCCACCCATTGTGTCAGTATGAGGACATGACCACACTCCCTCCTTGACCTAGGCCAATAAGATGCCTTAAAAAGGTGGAGAAACAAGTTGTTCCCTCCCCCTCCCCTCTCTTTCTCTCGAGTTCGAATGTGTGAATCTCTTCATTCTTGGTCTGTGCATCATAGGGGAAGTATCATCAGCGTAAAGTGTCATCAGTGATAACCACCATCTCTCTGGAGCTGCAGTTAGGTGGTTTCCTCCACCCACTCCTCTACGAAAATTGTGTCAGGCTATTATCCAGCTTAAAAATGGCGTCAAATATTGTTGCAGAGGAAACTGTGGTATAGTGGTTATGATACTGGCCTATTTAATGGAGGGTCGTGAGTTCAAAACACAATTGAACTGTAAAATTTTAATTTCTATATTCGATTCGAGTACATTCTAGAAGTATCCACAAATGTCAAGAATTATTGTACTGGAATGTTCTGTAACTGTATATATACCGTATGTGTTCTGGCCAGAGGCAGTTCACTCTGCACTCTTGTATGTGCAAGTGCTGAATAAATCTTCGTTCAGTGAAAGTAGTGTTATTCATTCATATAATTACATCTTCTTCTACGTTAAATTATTGTCTTAATTTATGGTAAAAATTATGTATGTCACTTATAGTATGTGAATAAAACATTATGGGAATTGGAAGGGGTGCATTGTCGTGCATTACTATAATTAAATAGCATGTGGCATTTTCTGTAACCAGTCCAATGTATGAGCACCTCTCGCCGCAATTTACAATTTTGGGGTGATTTGTTACATACTTGACCAATTTTTCTGCAACTTTTCCGGGTCGGCAACCAAAGATGCACGTAAACACTAGATTGTAAATAAGCTATATCTGCGAGTAGCCAGACACTTGAGCATGCATTAGAATCCAGGAGAAAAACATATGATGGTGCATGGAAGAAGGGCTGCCTGCAGAAGAAAACGTGACACCAAACAGTAGCTGAGTTCAACATGGCAGAGATTGGTGGACAGGACAAGGACAAGACAAAAGCAACCTATGTAAACGATGAAGTGCAAAGTGGAAGCCTCCGCAGTAACGATGGAAATCGACCGAGACCAAAGAGAAAGAGAAGCCAAATTGTGACCGGAGAGAAAGACCAAGTGCCAAGCAAGGTTATTATTTAATAGTTCATAGTATAGGGATAACAATAGCCGACAATATCAGACACGAGTACAGAACTAACTGACCATTTGCTGGGCAGCCGTAATTATATCAGCTACGAGGAACACTACTGGCCAGCATATTCACATAGCGAGACAAGTGGTGCGCTCATGCTACTAGCACGGTGCTGTAGCGACGCTGTGTCCTCTAATGGCTATCTAGGTCCATTAATTGCGGTGGGCATTCAACTTCCGCAGAGCCGGAAACAGATTCCTTTCCCCCAAAACAGGCGCATATGAGCAGAAACACCTTGGGTCGTAGCTTAGGGGTGGAATGGGGGAACGGGAGAAGACTCGGTCCCTTCAACCGCCGACTGCAGGAAGGGAAGATGTTCGGCAGTGTCCATTTGGACATATAAGGCTGAGTGTGCTACGGATTCCACCGACCCACACTGATACAGAAGCGATCGCTGGTGCACAAGTGGCTGTAATGGGATAACTGTCCAATGTATGTTGCCACTCAGTATCAATGTGGAAGCAGGGGACCTTCTGTTGATCGAAATCAGCAGGTAGACACGACAAATCAGCAAGGGAATGCTGTGCCATTGTCTTGTACCGGACGGTGTAATTGTATGCAGTCAATGTGCTGTTCACACTGATAGGCTGGAGTGCGGCTGAAATTATGCCACCAACGGCTTGCGCCGACCGAAGTGGCCGAGCGGTTCTAGGCGCTTCAGTCTGGAACCGCGCGACCGCTACGGTCGCAGGTTCGAATCCTGCCTCGGGCATGGATGTGTGTGATGTCCTTAGGTTAGTTAGGTTTAAGTAGTTCTAAGTTCTAGGGGACTGATGACCTAAGATGTTAAGTCCCATAGTGCTCAGAGCCATTTGAACCACCAACGGCTTCTCATGCGTAATTAGGGAGAACTGTGAAACGAAACTATATGACCTCTTCAAGTTTCAAATATCTATGAAGTATATATGTAGACTGATGTGAGGGGAAAATTTGTATCAATGCTGGGATCTGAACCCAGGTCTTCTGCTCACAAGGCTGATGCACTAACTACTGCGTCACACTGGGACAGTGGCTTTGTACAACTGCACAGACTACCCCAGCACGCTTCACTCCTCAATCCAAAGTCCCATTCACGCCTCAGCCGAATTGGTATTCCCCCTAAACTCTAACATATAACATATATAGCACCTCAGCATCGAACAAAACGGGGGATCCTGCCTGAAGCCCAGACACCAGTGCTTTAATCAAACGCACCTGCAAGATGTACTTCTGCCCCAGTCATCTGCCCTGTGTCTTGTGTCCTTATTACCCCAGCAGACATACTGCAGAAATAAATCTTTGATAGGAAATGGTTGAAGTCTGTTGGACTCATGGTTCTTTAGGTATTATCCGTCTAGATTTTCGGTACATGGTATATGACTTTATCAAGGTGCAGAATTCAGAAAAGTATGTTTCTCAAGCTTTAATATAGCACTTATGTAGATTACCTATGTCGTCAGTGTTGACTTTCTGTTAACAAAGATCGTCTACTCTGCACTTACAACTTCATTTCGAATAGAGTATCCTACAAGCTCCATTATGTATGGCTGTCAGTACTTATTTTATTAGTGTGTTGCTTTGTGGTACTGCCTACCATGTTTAGCAAAATGTTCCATTGATGTTAGTCTTCTACGCCACATATAACCCAATTTCGAGCATCCTTATTTTGAAATGAAACTTACTTATGACGAATAGCCAGAACTCCAGCAGAGCAATGGAATCAGATGTGTAATATAGATATCTGCATAGTTTACAGGCAAATAATTAAATTACAGGCGATGGAGCACAGCTTTTAAACTTATCTCAGTGCTGATTGCCTGGAATGTGTACTTCTACACAGGTCAACCATCACATGTTCTTATTACTCAAGTAGACAAACTGCAGAACGAGAGTAGTCTATATGTATATATATTGTATTCGAAATTACTGATAGGAAATGGTTTAAGTTGGCTATTTTTCTAAAGACCTGTGGAATAACATGGTCTGTAGTAAACAATCCTAAGTCGGTGATATCTATATTTGATGGTATTATAGAAAACATCAGCCTAGATTAAGAAAAATATGTTTCTCCAGCTGTAATATGACACATACAACACACTTTTTGTCTTTGTTGGAATCTGCATTATAATGTACACCAGCACATAGGACTGATTGTTACAGAGCAAAACTAGCATATTTTTTTAAAAAATGTTTGTTAGCATTTTATAAATTTAAACAGGTTTCCACAGGATCTAACACACAGACATTTACGTAGAAATTATAGTTTCTAGCATTGTAATACGACGATCTTTAGCCACGGTATATGTAACAATCTTATCATAGTTTACAATAGCATTACTCCTCCCTGCTAGTCTTTTTATTGGACACTTAAGTCATGGTTTGATGTTAGGTAGTTACACATCTACATTTTCTTAAAAATCCTAGCGAAGTCTTGCATTATATCCACAACCATAAAATGATAATCCTCTACATCTGCATCTTCGTTACATCATACTCTGCAAGCCATCTAATAGTGTGTGTACTTTCGGTATCACTTTCTGATCTCTCCAACCCTGTTCCACTCGCAAATAGTGCCTGGGAAGAATGACTGTCGGTAAGACTCCGTATTGGCTCTAATTTCGCGAATTTTTCCCACGTGGTCAATACGTGAGATGTATGTAGGGGGGGGGGGGAGTAACATGTTGTCCGACTCCTCCTGAAAAATACTGTCCCAAAATTTCATTAGTAAATCTCTCCGTAATGCACAACGCCTCTCTTGGATAGTCTGCCAGTGGAGTTTGTATAGCGTCTCCGTAAAGCTCTCTCGCCAGCTAAACGACCCGTGACGAAACGCGCCTCTCTTCGTTGGATCTTCTCTATCTCCTCTATCAGTCCCATCTGATAGGGATCACAGATAGATGAACAATACTCCAGAATCGGGCGAAGAAGCGCCTTATAAGCCACTTCTTTCGTGGAAGAGTTACATTTCCTTAAGATTCTGCGGACGAGTCTCGTGTCAACTTTTCCCACTATCTGTTTTATGTGGTCATTCCACTTAAGGGTGCTCTGGATACTTACGCTAAGATATTTTACGGCAGACGCTGTCTCCAACTGTTTGTCATGAATAGTGTTGCTGTACAGTAGTGGATTTCTTTTCCTATGTATGCGCAATATGTTACATTTATTTACGTTCAGGGACAACTGCCAGAGCCTGCACTATTCATCAATTCTCTGCAGGTCGTTCTGCAAATTCTTACTATCTTCCGGCGTTGCTACTTTGGTACAGACAACTGTATCATTTGCGAAGAGCCTTAAAGAGCATCCGACGCTTTCTACTAGATCATTTATATATACTGAAAACAGGAAAGGTCCTATCACACTTCCCTGTGGTACTCCGGATATTGCCTTTACATCTATTGATTTAGTTCCGTTAAGAGTGACGTGTTGAGCTCTCTCTGCAAGAAAGTCTTCAATCCAATAGCACGTTTGCTCCGATACTCCGTAAGCTCGTATTTTTTTCATTAAACGGCGATACGGGACGGTGTTAAATGCCTTACTGAAATCAAGGAACACGGTATCAACCTAAGCGTCGTTGTCCACTGCGCTGTGGATCTCATGGAGGAATAGAGCGAGCTGAGTTTCGCAGGATCTCTATTTGTCGAATCCATGTTGACTTTTATTGAAGAGATGCTCATTTTCCAAAAAATCATAATTCTTGAGCATAAAAGATGTTCCATAATCCTACAACAGATTGACGCAACGATATAGGTCTATAATGTTGTGGATATGTCTTACGGCTTTTCTTAAAAACGGGAATGACCTGCACTTTTTCCAGTCGTTAGGTACCTTTCGTTGCTGAAGCGATCGTTTATAAAATACTGCTACAAGGGGAGCATGTTCTTTGGCATTATCTTTATAGAATCTTGTAGGTACCTCATCTGGTCCTGACGCCTTTCAGCTTCTAAGCGATTGCAGCTGCTTTCCAATTCCGCTATCGATTATTTCAGTATCTGCCATTTCGACGTTCGTACGATGATTGAAAGGAGGGACAGTGTTATGACTTCCACGATGAAATAACTTCGGAAGATAGAATTTAGTATTTCGGCCTTCTCTCTGTTATCTTCCGCTTCGGTGCCGGCGTGGTCGCTGAGAGAATAAACATGATTTTGACCCACTTACTGATTTTACATACGACCAAAATCTCTTACGGCTTTTACTCAGATCGGTTGACGATATCTTACTTTCAAAATCGTTGAACACTTTTCTTATTGCTCTCCTTATGCGCCGCGTGGGATTAGCCGAGCGTTCCAGGGCGCTGCAGTCATGGACTGTGCGGCTGGTCCCGGCGGAGGTTCGAGTCCTCCCCCGGGCATGGGTGTGTGTTTGTTTGTCCTGAGGATAATTTAGGTTACGTAGTGTGTAAGCTTAGGGACTGATGACCTTAGCAGTCTTTAAGTCCCATGAGATCTCACACACATTCTCCTTACGCTCATTTTCGCTTCTTTCAGCATTTGTTTGTCAGCTACGTTTTTACTTCTCTTGGATCTGAGATGAAGTGCTCTTTGTTTACGTGGCGCTTTTCTAACAGGGCTATTAGACCATGGTGGACCATTCCCATCCCCTAAAACCTTACTCGGAACTTTTTTCCATTTGTTCTCCACATCTTCGTCCTCATCACCGAATATTTGATGCTGACTGCTGAGATATTCTGGAATTTGTATCCTGTCTCCCTTGCTGACAAATATATCTTCCTACATTTCTTCACATTCCTAGTAGGACCCGTCGTGATAGATGCCGTCACAGCCTTATGATCACCGATACCTTCCTCTGCGTTAACTGATTCGATAAGTTCAGGTCTGTTTGTTGCCACGAGGTCTAAGACGTTACCCTCACGTGTTGGTTCTCTAACTACCTGCTCAAGGTAATTTACGAACAAGACATGTAGAACGATGCCACACGAATCCTTGTCTCTGGCACCAGTCTAAGACGTTACCCTCACGTGTTGGTTCTCTAACTACCTGCTCAAGGTAATTTACGAACAAGACATGCAGAACAATGCCACACGAATCCTTGTCTCTGGCACCAGTTTTGATGGCATAACACTCCCAATCCATACCCGGTAAGTTGAAGTCACCCCCTATTACAACGGCATGATCAGGAAAAATATTAATGTATTCTGTCTGAAGCGCTTTACAACTACAGATCGTGACCTAATCTGAACTTAGGATTCTACATGAAGCTTATGCATTAGTCCAGATACTTGATCCATTATAACATGCATTTTAACATCACCCAACACCAGTTTACATTACACAGTCATAGGTTTTTATAGTTCCTCGACGTTTTTTCCAGCATTTTCCTGCTAACTTTTTTATCCGCTGTGCCTATTGCTGATGCAGTATTTCCAATATGTAGGGAATATGCAGTTTCACCATGTCTCTACAAATTCCCATCTTTCCAGTATTAAAGCAAACATATTTGGTGTCATGCCTCTCCTATACCTAGTGCTTACATTAAAGTCCTACAACTTATGCCACAAATATCCATTACGCTATCTGCACAATGCTCTTTTTTCTAAGTGTATCTATAACTCAGTGCAGGGAAGAAATTATAATTGGTATGTTACAGATGGTTTGTGTGACACCAGAATCAGATATTTTTCCATGCAACACACCGCGATACACATGAAGTCGATACTAGCGTCGCACAGCATTCGCATAAGCTGTCTTTGGTGTTCCATTCCAATACTATGCAGTGATTAAAATGGCGTCTTTTTAACCCTGCAGAAGACTATCCATGACAACAAATGGTCTTATTGTCTGTCAGTTCTACGTTTTAGCACTGAAATCACTATTCCTTTATGCTGGCCAATTTTTTCAGAGGAAGCGTTAAGATCACAATGTAATCATATTAAGAACTGAAATATCTACATGTTATCAGCCTCTATTGAGAATGTCGATGTATGGTGTCTCACTTTAACAAAAAAACAAAAAAACAAAAAAATTAGCTACATCCTTTGGGTGTGTATACAGGATTTTTGCCAACTCCACAATAGGATTTCTAATGCAACGCAAACTGTACGGAATAGGGAAAACACCTACTCATCCTCTATGTCCGACGGATCATCTAAAGTAATGCGCATGCAGTAAAAACCCACGAAATCATCATTTTTTGCTGCAAATATGTCAACTTATTGCCACTCTCCTTTGGTATTTTACAGCAAATTCTGATATCCTGTACTCCTGTTTTGTATGTGGATTTTTTCCATATTTCCCCATGTTTTACATATTTTTCTACATTTTCCATATTTTACATATTTTTTCTATATTATTCCAGTTTTTCTGTATTCTGTGTGTAAATGTACAAGAATAGTTTTGCTCTTATTGCTTACCATACCAGTTTTTCTTGGCATCCAACAGAGATTCAGATTCCCCCACAAAGCCAGAGAATCTACAAACTGTTTCCCAGATCAGTTCGTCTAGCCTTTCAAATGTCCATCTATAAAAAAAAATCCCTTCGACACACAATGCCAACTGCCAAAACCAACATACAACATACAAGACACACATTCACTGTGGTGGAGGTGCATGTAACGAATGAAAATAATGTTCTGAACACTGATCAGCTGCAGCTATCAAATAGTCTTATATACGCCCGAGACCCAAGACGCATGTAACACATGGAGATAATGTTCAAGGAACTGACTTTATTTTGTCGTAAACACCTAGCAAAATTACGCTATTTTGTGTGCGCATGACAGTTTCTTGCCAGAATCCTCACAGTAAAAGGAAATTCAGAATAGGATTCAGAGGTGACTTCACTTGTGTTACGTCTGGTTACAGTTCAGCGGTGGATCCACCAGCGTTCAGTCCAGGGTAGTACCAGAAGGTGGATCCACTTGCATTATATCCTGGTTAGGTTCCGGAGGTGGATCCACCTGCATTTCATCCAGGGCTGGTGGATCCACGATCGTTACGTATAGGGGCAGTATGCAGAGGTGAATCTACCTTTGTTACAAATGGTTCAAATGGCTCTGAGCACTACGGGACTTAACTTCTAAGGTCATCAGTCCCCTAGAACTTATAACTACATAAACCTAACTAACCTAAGGACATCACACACATCCATGCGCGAGGCAGGATTCGAACCTGCGACCGTAGCGGTCGCGCGGTTCCAGACTGTAGTGCCTAGAACGGCACGGCCTACCTTTGTTACATCCGGAATAGTGTTCGGAGTTGAATGCATTAGCATTAGGTCTGGGGTACAGTCTGAAGCTCCCAAGAGAAACTGGAATGCACACACACACACACACACACACACGCACGCACGCACGCACGCACCCACCCACCCACCCACCCACACACACACACACACACCCACACACACACACACACACACACACACACACACACACACAAATAGCACAACTGTGCTAAGTGATTACAATAGGACGAAGTCAGTTCCTCTGACTTCATTCATCTGTCACATAAATCTTTGGTATGTACACTTCAGGCCATTAAAATTGCTACACCTCGAAGATGACGTGCTACAGACGCGAAATTTAACCGACAGGAAGAAGATGCTGTAACATGCAAATGATTAGCTTCTCAGAGCATTCACACAAGGTTTGCGCCGGTGGCGACACCTACAACGTGCTGACATGAGGAAAGTTTTCAACCGATTTCTCATACACAAACAGCAGTTGTCCGGCGTTGCCTGGTGAAACGTTGCTGTGATGCCTCGTGTACGGAGGAGAAATGCGTACCATCACGTTTCCGACTTTGATAAAGGTCGGATTGTAGCCTATCGCGATTGCGGTTTATCGTATCACGACATTGCTGCTCGCGTTGGTCGAGATTAAATGACTGTTAGCAACATATGGAATCGGTGGGTTCAGGAGGGTAATACGGAACGCCGTGCTGGATCCCAACGGCCTCGTATCACTAGCAGTCGAGATGACAGGCATCTTATCCGCATGGCTGTAACAGATCGTGCAGCCACGTCTCGATCCCTGAGTCAACACATGCGAACGTTTGCAAGACAACAACCATCTACACGAACAGTTCGACGACGTTTGCAGCAACGCACATTGGAAGCGTGTATTCGTCATCGCCATACTGGTGTATCACCCGGCGTGATGGTATGGGGTGCCATTGGTTACACGTCTCGGTCACCTCTTGTTGTCATTGACTGCACTTTGAACAGTGGACGTTACATTTTATATGTGTTACGCCCCGTGGCTCTACCCGTCATTCGATCCCTGCGAAACCCTACAATTCAGCAGGATAATGCAAGACCGCATGTTGCAGGTCCTGTACGGGCTTTTCTGGATACAGAAAATGTTTGACTGCTGCCCTTGCCAGCACATTCTCCAGATCTCTCACCAATTGAAAACGTCTGGTTAGTGGTGGCCGAGCAACTGGCTCGTCACAATACGCGTCACTACTCTTGATGAACTGTGGTATCGTGTTGAAGCTGCATGGACAGCTGTATCTGTACACGCCATCCAAACTCTGTTTGAGTCAATGCCCAGGCGTATCAAGGCGGTTATTATGGCCAGAGGTGATTGTTCTGGGTACTGATTTCTCAGGATCTATGCACCCAAACTGCGTGAAAATGTAATCACTTGTTAGTTCTAGTATAATATATTTGCCCAATGAATACCCGATTATCATCTGCATTTCTTCTTGGTGTAGCAATTTTAATAGCCAGCAGTGTTTAAGAAGCTTTGATAGCTGCAGTTGATCAATATTCCAAACATTTATTTCCAACTGTTATATACATCTTCTATCTTCAAAGTATATATAAAGTTTCAACACCTGCAGTTGGACCGCATTCTGTGTTAATATCATGTGAGAAATTATAAATGGATCTCATTCACCTTCTTCACACTGCATGTATGATTTAGTGATCATAACGGTTGGCTTTGGCAGTTATCACTGTGTGTTGTCAGACGTTTCTTTCTGGCTGGACACTTGGAAGATGAGAAAAAAAAGTGATATTGTAAACACATTGTAGATTCTCTGGCTTGGTGTGGGAATCTGAATCATTGTTGGGTAATAAACAAACCAGATAGTGTAAGCATTAAGAGCACGAATATTTCTGTACAATTATACACAGAATGTGTAAAAAATGGAAAATATCGTAAATATGGAGAAATATGGTAAATTTGGAAAAAACTATTTAAAGTAAGGAAAAATATAGAAACACGCAAATATCTGGATATAAAAGGCAAATACAGGATATCTGTATTTACTGTAAATACTATATAATATATACGAAGGGCGGTAATCAGTTAATGTACTTGCACAAAGAGTGGTGGTTTCAGGGGTGTTCAGTATATGCTCATTAGATTACATAAAACTTTGGACATAGAAGATAAGTAGGTGTTCTGGATATTCTGCATGGTTTACGTTGCATTGGATACCCCATGGAGGAGTTAGCCTAAATGCTGTATTATTATAGATACACCCTGTGGATGTGGCTGCTTTTTTGTTATTAAAGTGAGACAAAACTCATTGACATTCCGTACAGAGACGTATTGTACCTAGATTACATCACAATTTTAGCACTTTCATAAAAAAATATAATAATGATTTTAGTGCTAAAACATAGAACCGGCAGAAAATACAAGCATTTGTCGATATGGACGTTCTTCTGTGGGTTAAAAAACACCGTTCCAATCGTTGCAAGACACTATTGGTAAAATATTTGGATCTGTATCATCTGTTAACAAGTGCTTCATGATATGAGAATAGTATGTCAGACGCAGCTTGTATTGCACACTCCGCCATACTAGTAGCAATTTCATACTGTATCGAAGTTTACAACGTGACAATATATCTGATTCCATTGCCACAAACACTGCCTGAATCAGACCAATTATAATTAATTGCATACACTGATTTACAGATACAGTTAGATAAAAAGACCATTATACAGGTGAAGTAATGGAAATTTGTGACGTAAGATGTACGACTTGAGTACAAGTAGGAGAGGAATGGCAATTGATATGTGTGCTTTAATCGTGGAAGATCGGGCATTCTAGAGACATGATTTCAAGACGAAACTGCCATATTTCCCGACACAATGACAATAAACTATACGATGTGTACGCGGGACTGCTACGGTCGCAGGTTCGAATCCTGCCTCGGGCATGGGTGTGTGTGATGTCCTTAGGTTAGTTGGGTTTAAGTAGTTCTAAGTTCTAGGGGACTTATGACCTAAGATGTTGAGTCCCATAGTGCTCAGGGCCATTTGAACCATACGATGTGTAATTATTATTGAGTATTGCAACAGCCTCAATATTTTAGATCAATTTTCCGAGGCTCGGGCAGGGAAACGGGGCCCACTTGCCGTAACGTCAGTGGTGACGCTGCAGTTTCAGCGCTGACAGCCCGCATCTCGTGGTCGTGCGGTAGCGTTCTCGCTTCCCACGCCCGGGTTCCCGGGTTCGATTCCCGGCGGGGTCAGGGATTTTCTCTGCCTCGTGATGGCTGGGTGTTGTGTGCTGTCCTTAGGTTAGTTAGGTTTAATTAGTTCTAAGTTCTAGGCGACTGATGACCTCAGCAGTTGAGTCGCATAGTGCTCAGAGCCATTTGCACCAGCGCTGACATAGCAACACTTTCCATGCAACCAATGTGTTTTCCCCAATCAGACTGTGCGAGTTTTACCCATAGCGGTCCTGGGAGGCAGCTCTCGCTCTCGCTCTCTCTCTCTCTCTCTCTCTCTCTCTCTCTCTCTCTCTCTCTCTGTTACTGCCCTTGGTATGCGTCAGATCGATCTTGGAGAGACTAAGTTTCTCCGCAATGCTTCTCCCTACGCATAATATATGCATCCCTTATTTCCAATAAATAACCTTGTTGTCAATTACGCCTTTGTCTTATCACCCCTAAACTGATATCCTATCCAGTCGCCTAGCTTGGCCATTCTATATAAATGGTGTGCAGAACTAGGATCTAGTCTACAACCTTTTAGCCTGTTCGTGGCTACTAAAAGACATCCAGAATAACATATTTTCGCGGTTATGCACTATTTCCTTGTGGACGGCCCTACGCTATTTGATTTCAGTGTCCTCTGACTTCACATCATCAGACGTGCTTGCATGCATACTGCGAGCAGCCAGCAGTTCCCATTTCCAGGCAGTTGGGGCTTTTGGGCTTGGTAACATGCTGCTGTCTGTTCGAGCTGGCCGGGCACGACTCTGTGAACAGGGGTGCATCAGGTGTGTGCGCCTTGTGTAGCGTTCCGCTCTAACAAAACTACGGCTCGTTAGTTTTGGTACAGTACATAAATAACGTAACTCGGGACCTTTGCCTTTCGCGGGCAAGTGCTCTACCAACTTTTTTTTTTTTTTAAGACACCCGTTTCAGTTCGTCGTTGATCTATTAACTCAGTTTTTTTATTACAGAGGGCAGCTAACCCTCTGACCGAAAAATTTCATTTTGTTCGCTTTAGTTCGTTGCATCTGCTCGGGGCGGACGTCGGAAGACATCCATTTAAGGTCTTTGTTGACCTATTAACTCAGTTTTCTTATTACAGAGGGCACATTACCTTCTGACCACACACGCTGAGCTACCGTGCTGGCTCCAAGTGAGCTACCCAAACACTACTCACGCCCCGTCCTCACAGCTTCACTCCTGCCAGTACCTCGTCTCCTGCAGGAGAGCTTCTGTTAAAGTTTGGAAGGTAGGAGACGAGGTACTGGCAGAGGTGAAGCCGTGAGGGCGGGGCGTGAGTCGTGCTTGGGTAGCTCAGTTGGTAGAGCACTTGCCCGCGAAAGGCAAAGGTCCCGAGTTCGAGTCTCGGTCCGGCACACAGTTTTCATCTGCCAGGAAGTTTCATATCAGCGCACACTCCGCTCCAGAGTGAAAATTTCATTCTGGAAATGTGAATCTATATAATTATTGTTGCTATTTTATTTATGAGTAAATGGTTCAAATGGCTCTAAGCACTATGGGACTCAACATCTGAGGTCATCAGCCCCCTATACTTAGAACTACATAAACCTAACTAACCTAAGGACATCACACACATCCATGCCCAAGGCAAGATTCGAACCTGCAACGGTAGCAGTAGCGCGGTTCCAGACTGAAGCGCCTAGAACCGCTCGGCCACATCGGCCTGCATTTATGAGTAAGAGAAACCTGTTTTACACAAGTTCAACAAAGTACTGAAGCGATGTTTGATATCGTTTACTTTGTGCTTTTTATTTTACCTGTTTTTTAGGTAATTGCATTTTCTAGCGCTATATGATAAATCTGTTTTTTTTTTTTTTTTTTTTTTTTTTTTTTTTTTTTTTTTTTTTTTTTACTACAGCATCCCTCTGTTCAACGTAACGAATCAACAATTTTCGAATAAAACGAGAATTAAACATTGACAATTTCTATTTTGCTTTACACACTGTTAATATTCAAGTAACATACAGGGGGATAACTATGAAGAACAAAAAGTTATGTAGATTGGCGCTGAGCACTGTGGGACTTAACATCTGTGGTCATCAGTCCCCTAGAACTTAGAACTACTTAAACTTAACTAACCTAAGGACATCACACACATCCATGCCCGAAGCAGGATTCGAACCTGCGACCGTAGCGGTCTGAATCGCCTAGAACCGCACGGCCAGTTATGTACACTCCTGGAAATTGAAATAAGAACACCGTGAATTCATTGTCCCAGGAAGGGGAAACTTTATTGACACATTCCTGGGGTCAGATACATCACATGATCACACTGACAGAACCACAGGCACATAGACACAGGCAACAGAGCATGCACAATGTCGGCACTAGTACAGTGTATATCCACCTTTCGCAGCAATGCAGGCTGCTATTCTCCCATGGAGACGATCGTAGAGATGCTGGATGTAGTCCTGTGGAACGGCTTGCCATACCATTTCCACCTGGCGCCTCAGTTGGACCAGCGTTCGTGCTGGACGTGCAGACCGCGTGAGACGACGCTTCATCCAGTCCCAAACATGCTCAATGGGGGACAGATCCGGAGATCTTGCTGGCCAGGGTAGTTGACTTACACCTTCTAGAGCACGTTGGGTGGCACGGGATACATGCGGACGTGCATTGTCCTGTTGGAACAGCAAGTTCCCTTGCCGGTCTATGAATGGTAGAACGATGGGTTCGATGACGGTTTGGATGTACCGTGCACTATTCAGTGTCCCCTCGACGATCACCAGTGGTGTACGGCCAGTGTAGGAGATCGCTCCCCACACCATGAAGCCGGGTGTTGGCCCTTTGTGCCTCGGTCGTATGCAGTCCTGATTATGGCGCTCACCTGCACGGCGCCAAACACGCATACGACCATCATTGGCACCAAGGCAGAAGCGACTCTCATCGCTGAAGACGACACGTCTCCATTCGTCCCTCCATTCACGCCTGTCGCGACACCACTGGAGGCGGGCTGCACGATGTTGGGGCGTGAGCGGAAGACGGCCTAACGGTGTGCGGGACCGTAGCCCAGCTTCATGGAGACGGTTGCGAATGGTCCTCGCCGATACCCCAGGAGCAACAGTGTCCCTAATTTGCTGGGAAGTGGCGGTGCGGTCCCCTACGGCACTGCGTAGGATCCTACGGTCTTGGCGTGCATCCGTGCGTCGCTGCGGTCCGGTCCCAGGTCGATGGGCACCTTCCGCCGACCACTGGCGACAACATCGATGTACTGTGGAGACCTCACGCCCCACGTGTTGAGCAATTCGGCGGTACATCCACCCGGCCTCCCGCATGCCCACTATACGCCCTCGCTCAAAGTCCGTCAACTGCACATACGGTTCACGTCCACTCTGTCGCGGCATGCTACCAGTGTTAAAGACTGCGATGGAGCTCCGTATGCCACGGCCAACTGGCTGACACTGACGGCGGCGGTGCACAAATGCTGCGCAGCTAGCGCCATTCGACGGCCAACACCGCGGTTCCTGGTGTGTCCGCTGTGCCGTGCGTGTGATCATTGCTTGTACAGCCCTCTCGCAGTGTCCGGAGCAAGTATGGTGGGTCTGACACACCGGTGTCAATGTGTTCTTTTTTCCATTTCCAGGAGTGTAGATTATGCGGACCTTTCTGTATCCTCGCACAGTCTCTAAACTGTTTACCGCTGCCGGTTTCTAATGGAACCTTGTAAGAGACTGATCACACAAGCAAACAAGGCGATCGAAATGTCACGCCCGATAGGCCTGCAACACACCTAATGTGCAGATAACGCAGTTATGGTCTCAGCTGACCAAAACTACGACGAAAACTACCGTAGTCTACGGTAGCCTACTGTAGTTTTGTAACTCTAGCCTTGTGAATACTGGTATCTGATTGCTGGACAACTGCCTGCCAGGCTGCACGTCGTAGTGGAGGCTCGTGCGGTCAGCTGCTGCTGCGCCACACGTCGGCTACACATGCTGTGCTCAGCGGCGACCACCGCGACATCATCCTCATGGTAGCCTGAAGACGCTGCCCGTGAGTGTTGAACGATTATTATTCTGGACCACCTTGATGACTGCCTACCCGAAAACCAGAATAAGAAAGCCCGAGAACATTTATTTCAAATTACAGCTTCATTTAATAGTGTAACGAGATGAAGCCTGGTTAATTCCACTTTAAGTGAAGCAACATTTGCCAGAAAATATTTGTTTATTATTACTGATATGTTGCCTTTTTAACTGAAGTGTAGTACTATGCTGCTTATTTTAATACTATTATCTTTGTGTGGAAGCTGGGAAAATTTTCGAATGTAGGTACAGATGAAGAATGGTTAGGACTAGAGCTAAGGGAAAGGCGCATGTCGCCGTAATACTTCCACTATAGAAGGCATTATCAATAATTATTGTCTAGTGAATGAGCCAAATATGGTTCATTACATCACTTACAGCAGAAAATTTTGGCACTCATGTTGGGAAGTCTAAAGAGTGTTTAAACCAGGCAGTTGGGGATGCAACGGTGTCTACCGAGGGCGAAAAGATGCAGGACAGTTCCCCTGTAGCAACTGTGTTAAACCCATCAGTTCCTGTGGCTTCGTCACCTGTGGCAATGGCAGTTAATCCTGTTGTAAACTTTTCCTTGAGTCGAGAATGAGATTTTCACTCTGCAGCGGAGTGTGCGCTGATATGAAACTTCCTGGCACATTAAAACTGTGTGTCTGGCATACAGTTTTAATCTGCCAGGAAGTTTCATATCAGCGCACACTCCACTGCAGATTTAAAATCTCATTCTGGAAACATCCCCCAGGCTGTGGCTAAGCCATGTCTCCGCAATATCCTTTCTTTCAGGGGTGCTAGTTCTGCAAGGTTCGCAGGAGAGCTTCTGCAAAGTTTGGAAGGTAGGAGACGAGGTACTGACAGAAGTAAAGCTATGAGGACGGGGCGTGAGTCGTGCTTCGGTAGCTCGGTTGCTAGAGCACTTGCCTGCAAAAGGCAAAGGTCCCGAGTTTGAGTCTCGGTCAGCACACAGTTTTAATCTGCCAGGAAGTTTCATTTTCATTGAGTTATTTTATATAGTCTTTTTCAGGAAAGGCGAATGAAAATGTGCACACATTTCTTCAGAATGGTATAGCCCAGACAACTAAGACCAAAAAAATATCGACTGCGGCAAAAACTCGAGTATTCGCAACGTTATCTACAGTGGTATGGGGAGTGTCATGAACAATATAGTAAAAATCCTGACCGGTGGGGTGTGACCGTTGAGGTGGGGGGCATGTAAAGTTAACTTTTTAAGTTTTTTGAATATCTCTAAAACCGTAGCTTCTAACGAAAATGTTTCCCAGTACATGATTAAACTACATTAAATTTCATACAAAACACGTCCTATTTATTTTTCTCTACGACTAATAGTTTTCTCGTTACAGAAGATGGAAAAATCGCCAGTTTTAAAAATTGTGTTTCAATGGTATTAAATCGATATTTATTGTTAAATGAAGAGGGTTAAGAACAAATATTAAATGTGTGTACCACATCTAGGTGCAGTAGTTGTGTATTAATGGATAAATTCTATTCTTGGGTTACAACAGGGCGGAAAGACGGGGGTGAACTTGACACTGAGGTGATGAAATCATGGGATAGCGATATGCTTGTATACAGATAGCGGTAGTATCGCATACACAAGGTGTAAAATGGCGGTGCATTGGCTAATCTGTGATTTGTACTAGGGTGATTCATGTGAAAAGGTTTCCGACGTCATTATTGCCGCACGACGGGAAATAACAGACTTTGAACATGGAATGGTACTTGGAGCTGGACGCATGGGACACTCCATTTTGGAAATCGTTAGGGAATTCAGTATTCCGAGATCCACAGTGTCAAGAGTGTGCCGAGAATACCAAATCTGAGGTCTTTCCTCTCACCACGGACAACACAGTGGCAGACGGGCTACACGCAACGACCGAGAGCAGTGGTATTTGCGTAGTGCTGTCAGTGCTAACAGACCAGCTACACTGCGTGAAATAACCACAGAGATAAATGTGTGGCGTACGACGAACGTATCCGTTAGGACAATGCGGCTAAATCTGGAGTTAATGGGCCATGGCAGCAGACGACCAACACAAGTGCCTTTAAAACTGCATGGCCTGCAGCACCACTCCTGGGCTCGTGCCCATATGGGTAGGACCTTATACGAATGGAAAACCGTGACCTAGTCAGATGAGTCCCGATTTCAGTTGGTAAGCCCGGATGTAGCGTTCGAGTGTGGCACAACCCCATGAAGTCATGGACCAAAATTCTCAGTTAGGCACTGTGCAATCTGGTGGCGGCTCCATAATGGTGTGGGCTTTATTTACGTGGAATGGACTGGGTCCTGTGGTCCAGCTGAACCGATCACTGACTGGAAATGGAATGTTCGGCATCGTGAAGACCATTTGCACCCATTCAACGATTAAATTTTTATGGATGACAATGTGTCATGTCACCGGACCATAAATGTTTGCGATTAGTTTTAAGAACATTCTGGCCGCGAATGATTTGAACACCCTGCTCGCCCGACATGAATGCCACTGAACATTTATGGGACATAATCGAGAGGTCAGTTCGTGCAGAGAATCCTGCACCGGAATACTTTCGCAATTATGGCCGGCTATAGAGGCAACATGGCTCAGTATTTTTCCAACGACTTATTGATTCCAGCTAGCCTTATGAATCACTAGCTAAAAGCTACATAAACACTTCCGGGGACGGGGTGTGTAGTTTTTCAAAGTGTGCTAACACTACTTTGAATACAGGTATGAGTTGCTAAAACACAATCAGAAGAAACGGATGTAGACAGACTCTACGTAAATCACTGCACACTGTGTTACACTCCCACAGGGGAAACTGATTCTGAGTCATCCTGTACGGCAGCTGTGGAGTTCTTCCGAGAAATGTGGCTTCCTCCAGCACAAGCACTACTCGCTTTTCAGTTTACAGACAGACTGTATCCTTCAGTATTTTCTGTTAAGTTCTCTTATGTAAGTTCAAATGGCTCTGAGCACTATGGGACTCAACTGCTGTGGTCATAAGTCCCCTAGAACTTAGAACTAGTTAAACCTAACTAACCTAACGACATCACAAACATCCATGCCCGAGGCAGGATTCGAACCTGCGACCGTAGCGGTCGCTCGGTTCCAGACTGTAGCGCCTAGAACCGCACGGCCACTCCGGCCGGCCAACGCGTTACACTTAGGACAGGATCTTTAGTGTGGTAGACTGTTGATAGCTCCAGCCACTGAACTTTTTTACGTAATAGCTCACTGCAAATAGGTACTCATTTATTAAATAACTCCATTATATGAACACGAGCTCAGTGGGCAGAGATTTGCGCAGATTCTGTCCATATCCTTTTATGTATATAGACTGAAGCGGCGAATCAAGATTTGTGCTAAGGCCGGGAGTTGAACCTGGATCTCCTACTTACCAGGCAGACGCGTTAGCCACTAAGCCACCTTGGCACAGCAGTTCACACAACTGCACAGATTACCCTGGCCTGCCTCCCTCCTCGATCCAAATTCACACTACCGCCACAGTCTATTTTCAACTCTCCCTTACTCATGACCAGAATTGCTGAGGCTCTCCATATTCTGGAACAGCACCTCAGCGCCGGCCAGGGTGGCCAAGCAGTTCTAGGCGCTACAGTCTGGAACCGCGCGACCGCTACTGTCGCAGGTTCGAATCCTGCCTCGGGCATGGATGTGTGTGATGTCCTTACGTTAGTTAGGTTTAAGTAGTTCTAAGTTCTAGGGGACTGATGACCTCAGCTGTTAAGTCCCATAGTGCTCAGAAAAAAACATCAGCAGCGAACGTAAATGGGGGATTCAGCCTCACACTCAGGAGCAGGTGCTTATACAAATGAAATGACACAGTTTCAGCGACTTTACTGGTCTCATACAGATATGATTTTATATATATACCGACTGAAGTGCAGAGTGAAAATCTGGCGTGGCAGGATAATATGTGCAGCTGTGTGAACCTCTGTGCAAAGGTGATTTAGTGGCTAACAGACCAGCCTAATAAGCAGGAGACCTGGCCTTGCTACAAATTTTCACTCGCGGCTTCAGTCTATATACATAAAATCATATCTGTACCAGACCAGTCAAGTCTCTGAAACTGTGTCATTTAATCTCTCCATTTGCTTTAGTACTATTAGTAACTCATCATGTAGTGTTAACGCACTCAGTGGGAAACAAACACTCCCTGGGGTATGTCTGCGCACGTCATAAGCCGAGTCGTGGAACGGCCGGTATAACTTTGTGAGACATCCTGTAGTAGCTTTTTGTGACGTAGTGCGGTAGAGAGAATGGAGCATCACCTGTTTGCTCTTCAGTTTACAGACATATGCAGGAGGAAAGGGCATGATCACAAATCGACAAAGTACTTTCCCTTATGCTTCGAACCTTCACCCGACCTTTCCACCCTGTACAGCCCCAAAACACATTATTCCCATAATACGGTTCTGGTGCACTTCTGTGTGATACAGACAACTAATATTTGTTGTTAACCTACTTCATTTAACAGTAAACAGAAATTTTATACCATGGAAACACTATTTTTAATACATTCTAATAATGGGATGGAAATCGGTAGATTTGTTGAAAATGTACAGGCAGACAAATTATTATAATTTTCGGCCTTGATCTCACTGACTGTAGTAAAAATGTCTTCAGGGATGAGTTCCTCTTAGAAATGAGCGCTGATGACCAGTGAAGAAATTCTTGGAGATACATCGGACGGAGGTGGGATGCCAACCTGACTGTCGCTTACATATCGCCCGACAACCAGGAGCAATGGTCTCAGGCGCCATTTATTTTCACAGCAGAACCCCGTTGGTTGCCACCTTACGGCTCTCTTGCAGCACAGTGGTACGTCAACTTTATTCTACGCCCTGTTGTGTCGCCCTTCATGACAAGCTACCCTGGGCCTACATTTTAGCAAGATAATGCCCGCCCGCACGCGGTGAGAGTTTTTACAACTTGTCTTTATGATTCCAAAACCATACCTTGGACAACAAGGTTATCTGATCTCTCACCAATTGAGAACGTTTGGAGTATAATGGGTAGACCCCTCCAACCATCTCGAGATTTTGGCTATCTAACGCGGCAATTGGACATAATCTGGAACGATATCACTCAGTGGGACATCCAGCAACTCAATCAAAGCCAAGCTGAATAACAGCTTGTATAAGTGCCAGAGGTGGACCAACGCATTATTGACTTGCTCAATCTGTGAAAATCTTTCTCTTGAACAAATTACACAATTTTTTCTGAAATTCTAATCATTTGTCAGTCTGCACATCGCATCTATCGATTTCCGTTCCATTTGGGTAATTCTTTTGTGATGCGTCTTTTTTTCCTTACTCTGCATCATGGCAATTATTAGTCCTGGAAAACAAATAGCAATTTTTGGTAGGAAATTTAATTTAGTTAAATTTTTTACTGGGAAATATTTTCGACAGTGGCCCCAGTTTTCGAGATAGTGAAGTAAAACGTTAGAAATTGACCTTTAAACCAATCCCCATCACCATGCTCACACCGCACAGGTCAGGATATTTAGCACGATTTCTTTACCCTCCCCCCTGCCACAGTACAAAAATTTTCCCCTGATTATCCTTCGTTGAATGGACTAAGAGATATGGGTTTTATGTGCGCATGGTCGAGTGAGTTGCATTTGAATATTACGTGACTTAAATTGTCTGGTGATGCCAGGAATAATCAGATTCATTCAGAAAGTGTTAGTTTTTATCGGAATAAGTAACCCACTTTGAGAAAAAAAACATGCTGAAAACTTTGAATCGTTTACAGACAGAATCGCGGATGTCTCTAGCCACACATATGTTTGAATAGAATCTCAAGAATATAAAGATGTCTTACTTCGTTAGCCAGATGTAGGTCAGGTGTGCACCAGACATCAGGGGCAGATAACCGAAGTAGCTGACTCTGTTTGTGGCGCACACAAAGGTTTTTTTTTTTTTTTTTTTTTTTTTTTTAGATTAAACGACTTTCCATCTAATCCAGATAACGATAGCTGTAGGTAACACAGAAGTATGAGCGTAAGGTAATGCGTCCAGCATGTGAGTGTATTAAAATCCTGGCGGTTAACTGCTGAAGCATTCGCAACAAAATGCCACAGTTTGAAGTGCTCCTATAAAGCCCTGACGCTCACATAATAAAGGCAGTAAAAGCTCGTTATAACGTCAAGTTGACAGTAGTGAGACCTCTGAGGAAAATTTAGGCTTATATTGAAAGGCTAAGGAAATCGATAATGAAGGTGGGGTATTTTTCGCAGAAGACAAGAAACTCAAATCTACCGAGACATAAACAGACGCTACTTGTCAGATTGTCTGACCAAGACTCAGAATCAAGGGTGAATATAGAATTACAATGCGATCCTCCTATCGACCACCAGACTCACCTCCTGATGTAACCAGAAGCTTTAGAGTAAACCTCAGTTCGCTTGTACTTAAGTTTCCTAAACATACTGTAATCACTGGAGGAGAGTTTAATCATCAAACAGTCAATTAGATTAATTATAGTTTTGTTAGTAGCAGGCGTGACAAGACATCCTGTGGATCGTTACTAAATGCCTTGTCTGAAAACTATCTAGAACAGATAGTTAAGAACCCCACTCATGATGGATATGTAGTTTCGAGACCTTATGTGGAACATACTTGTCTAAGGCATATTGAACGATGCTTTTGAATGTTTTCCATTTGTGCTCCACATCATCGTCCTCAGCACTGAATATTTGATGTTGATTACTTAGCTACTCTTACTAAGCAAGAATTTTTTCCCACCTTTCTTAATATTTCTTGTAATACTCACAGTCATAGATGCTATCAAGAACTTGTGACCTCTGACACCTTCCTCTGCGTTAACTGACTCGATAAGTTCAGTTCTGTTTATTGCTAGGAGGTCTGGCTGGTTCAAATGGCTCTGAGCACTATGGGACTTAACATCTGAGGTCATCAGTCCCCTAGAACTTAGAACTACTTAAACCTAACTAACCTAAGGACATCACACACATCCATGCCCGAGGCAGGATTCGAACCTGCGACCGTAGCAGTCGCGCGTTTCCGGACTCAAGCGCCTAGAACCGCTCGGCCACTCCGGCCGGCTACTAGCAGGTCTAAGACATTACCTTGACGCATTAGTTCTCTGACAAACTGCTCGAAGTAATTTACTGACAAGACACTTAGTAACGCACACAAGATGGAAGAAAAGCATACTGAATATGCATCGACATGCCAGCTTTGAATAAAGGGACAACTCCAGACTCATATTCCCTTTAACGAAGAGACAAAACACTCGACCATTTAGGCAACTGACAGTATTTCACACTGGAAGATTTGTGCCTGGGTATCACCGAATACACCTTGTCCCAGCAGATCATGAGAAAGCTGCGTCTGTAGTGTTCTGGCATAACATCAAGCGCCGGCACGTCGACCCGAAACGATACAGCAGAGAAGGCTGTGAGATGTCGTCAGCCAATAGAATGCTGACAAATGCGACGCCTCGACAGGAGCGGAACCTATATGAAGAGAATATAAGGGCCGCTCCAGCTAGCCTCGGGGCACTAGAAGAGCCTCGACCGCATACAGAAGACGGGCACTACAAGAGCCGCTCTAGAAGACGAGCAGTGATACAGTATAGCAGTGACTTATGAACTTGTGTGGTTGCTTGCACGGAAATTGATTATTTCCATGTCACCATTTGCTTGCGACACTTCATTGTACATCCACTAAGTAAAGTATCGTCAATTCTATTTATTGTAGTAAACTCCATTAATATGATTTGCTTGAATGTTGTCTAGCTACCCGAGAAAACAGCTTCCTAGGCACCCTGTATTCGATAAGTTGGCAGGATCCAACATTGGCGACGAGTTATCAGAAGCTAGTTCCTGGTGACGACCGAATTTTCTTTTGAGTTTTGTTGGCGCCTTAATTCTCTTTTGTCTTTCCTTTGCAGCGGTGTTTCCTTGCTTTCACAGTCTCTTATCGTGTTTTCAGGTGGGCGTTGTAGGAATTTTCTTTACTTTTGTACTTAATTTCTTGCTTGCCTTGGTTGTTTTTTGCATTTGTCTCTTCCAACATAACCCCCCCCCCCGCACCCCTTACCCAACCCCCTGCTCAGGCATCGTAGCTGCCAGCATTAGATGCGGCACAGCTAATGCAGATGTTTCAGTTCCAGTCTCAGCAGATATCTACACTGCTCAACGCGGTGCAGCAGCTACTGGCCAACGCTGAGCGTCCGACGGAACAAGTACCACCTACAGCTATATCGCCTTTTCGCCAGTTTCGTGAAAAAGACGACGAATGGCTCGAGTGGTTGCAACAATTTGAAGCCCACGTACTTGCTCACAACGTACCAGTTACTGTGAAAAACCGAGCGAGGTGGCGCAGTGGTTAGCACACTGGACTCGCATTCGGGAGGACGACGGTTCAATCCCGTCTCCAGCCATCCTGATTTAGGTTTTCCGTGATTTCCCTAAATCGTTTCAGGCAAATGCCGGGATGGTTCCTTTGAAAGGGCACGGCCGATTTCCTTCACCGTCCTTCCCTAACCCGAGCTTGCGCTCCGTCTCTAATGACCTCGTTGTCGACGGGACGTTAAACAACACTAACCTAACCTAACCTACTGTGAAAAGCACGCTTGTGGCAGGAAAGGACATGTACAATCCACATGTTTGCAACGGAATAAACATAAGAATTCGTCCCACTCACAAAAATCTAGTCACAAGGCCCATATCATTAATGCAGTCTATTCAAAGTCTGCAACAAGCATAAGAAAAATTAGCAAGTGTGCAGTTTCTTCAGTGATATGCCAATCCAACAAACTTTTTGTTCATTTACTTCTTTGTGGAAAATATAAGTTGGACACGGGTATCTCTGTTACATTGTTAAATCGCCACACATATGTACTGTTAAGCTACCCATGCTTGTCTAAAACTAGCACGCACGTGATGGCTTATAATGGACAAGACATTCCCGTTCTCGGTAAATGTACTTTCCCTGCCATGTATCGCTCATACAACTATCATGGTGCTACAATCACGCGACTGTTCGAACATATTTGGTCTTGATTCATTTGATTTGTTTGGCTTTAACATTCAGGACCATGTGTTGTCAGTGTCTGCATTCCATGGAAAAGGCAGACTTGCTGAAAGAATTCCCTGAACTCATTTTTGAAGGTTCAGGCTAGGCTAACAAATTTGTTGCGCATATTACTCTGAAAGACGATGCGCAGCCGAAATTTTGCTGAGCCAGAACTGTTCCCATTGCATTACGGAACAAAGTCGCTGCTGAACTGTTAGAATTGCAAGATAGGGAGCTATTGCGCCCATACAAGCTAGTCAATGCGCAGGTCCACTGGTTTTGCTCCCCAAATTTTCAGGTCGCATTCGTCTCCGTGTTGAATTTTAGTCATCGACACTTATCCATTGCCACACACAGAGGATCTCATGGAGAGATTAGTCGCTGTGTGCTACTTTTCAAAAATTGATTTGCTCGATGCGTATCTCCAAATACTGCTTAATGAAGAATCTCAAAAAGTGTGTGTAGTAAATACTCATTTAGGCTTGTTTAAATATTTGCATTTGCCCTTGGGCAGTGTTTCCGCACCCGCCCTTTTTCAAAGGTATTTGGAACAGCTGACTGCTCAAGTGCCCACCTGTTCAAACTATTCGGACGATATTGTCGTGGCAGGTCGTACACCTGAGAAACCTTATTGCAAATTTGCATTTGATGCAGGAGTAAAGTGTAGACTGGACAAGTGTGATCTTTTTAAACTTGAGTTGCAGTCTCTTGCTCATGTCATAAACAATCAAGGTGAACATTCTCTTCAGTCGCATTTGTTAGCCATACGAGATTTGCCAGTTCCTCACAATGTCACCGATTTGCAGTCAGTTTTAGGGAAAATGAACAATTATATTCCGTTCATACCCAATGCTGCACAAATCACGGCTACGTTGCATCGTTTGCGTATCAAAAATGTCCCCTTTCTTTGGACAGATGAGTGCCAAGTAGCTATTCAAAAATTTAAAGATGCATTGCTCATTGATCGATACTTAGTTCTCTTTGATCCTTACAATCCACTTGCATTGCAAATTGACGCTTCCTCTAACGGAATCGGTGCTGTGTTTTCACACAGAATTGATGATAAATACAGACATATCCCTTTCACATCAAAAGTGCTGTCCAAAGCTCAGTGTAACTATTCAAAAACTGAGAAAGAAGTGGTTCAAATGGCTCGGAGCACTATGTGACTTATCTTCTGAGGTCATCAGTCCCCTAGAACTTAGAACTATTTAAACCTAACTAACCTAAGGACATCACGCACATCCATGCCCGAGGCAGGATTCGAACCTGCGGCCGTAGCGATCGCGCGGTTCCAGACTGTAGCGCCTAGAACCGCTCTGCCACTCCAGCCGGCTGAGAAAGAAGCTTTGGCTATTGTGTATGGTGTCACCAAATTCCACCACTATTTGTATGGCAGAAAATTCTACTTAGTAATGGATCACAAACCTTTGCAGTCCTTGTTCCATCCGACGAAGCCGGTTCCTGTACGAACTGCCCAAAAATTGCAAAGATGGGCTTTGTTGTTGTCTCACTACCAGTACGAGATTGTGTATCGTCCGACGGCTTAACATGGTAATGCGGACGTACTTGCACGTCTTCCGATTGGCCCTGATACAGACTTTGACGCTTCTGCTGCATCTTGTTGTCAGATCGATGCTCAGGATTCTGAATTGCTTTACTCTTTTCCGCTAAACTATAGGAAAATTGCACAGGCCACGGAAAGTGATTAAGATTTGAACATACATTCGGACATCTTGGCCTCGTTCCTCTTATGATATAAAGAACTTTGTAGTGCGCCGATACTTTGCGCGTCGGCATAGCCTCGCTATACAGAAAGGAGTGATCCTTTTTCAGAATAGCAGTGGACAGTCACATGTGTTGATCCCTAAAGCTTTGTAAAAGTAAGTGTTTAAGTTACTTTACCAAAGACACTGGAGGACTGTTCGTACGAAACAGTTGGCGTG
Organism: Schistocerca cancellata; assembly: GCF_023864275.1. Classification (NCBI taxonomy): domain Eukaryota; kingdom Metazoa; phylum Arthropoda; class Insecta; order Orthoptera; family Acrididae; genus Schistocerca; species Schistocerca cancellata. The sequence goes on along the minus strand of NC_064629.1, from coordinate 603,780,358 downwards.
TCGACACTGTACTTGGCAGGGTATTGACATAAAATTGGAAATATGACGTCACAGTGTCACGCTTTTGCGAGAAATCAGTCCGCTCCGGCACAAAAATTCTCTGCTTGGCCTATGTCGCAATCACCATGGTGACGTGTGCACATAGACTTTGCGGGACCTTTTCGGAACCCTCGTTGGGTGATTGTGGTTGACTCGTATAGCAAGTTTCCTTTTGCTGTGCCAATGAACTCGACAACGTCACGTAGCACAGTTCAGTTGTTATCCTCTATTTTTTGCTTCGAATGTTTACATCAAGTCATAGTGTCAGACAACGGCCCTCAGTTCACGTCAAATGAATTTGAAACATTCTGTGAACGCAATGTAATACTGCATCTAACTAGTGCACCGTTCCATCCACAGTCAAACGCGGAAGCGGAACATTTTGTCACAACCTTCAGCAGCAGATGGCCAAACTTCGCTCCGCACACACCAGGGATCAAGCACTGCAACTCTTTCTCGCCTCCTACCGTTCGCACCCACGAGATGGACCAACGCCGGTGGAACTGCTTCACGGTCGACGCCATCGGACACTGCTCCACCCTCCTGAGCATCCGGCGCCGAAGGAAGGCCACAAGTATCGCTTCGCACCGCATGATATTGTCTTTTACAGGGTTTTTAGCGGCAGCAGACGGTGGGCGCGAGGTGAGAGCGTCCGTCGACTTGGCGCTTGCATGTATCTCATTACAGGTCCAGACGGGATGCAGCGTCGACACCACAACCAGCTTCGCCACTGTCACGTACAATGTGATCTTTCTGTGTCTCTTCCCCCAGATTCACGGATCCAGAGGACAGCGCGGTCACTGTAGCCGTCAGATGGTGTCATCACGACACCGCGGGACAACCCCATGGAGACGGAGCCTTCGCCTCCTCTCGTCCCACCGATGGGACTGCCCACACCGCAGTAGTCGACGCCTTCCCCAACTGGCTATTGGCTTCCGGATGTGGACGCGTACCCTTCTGGTCGTTTTTCGGGGGACGTTTCCGCCAGAGCGAAGGCCGGGTGGCAGTTTACGACCGGAAGCTTGACGTCCCCTACAGCCAGATCTTCTTCCGGTGCAGCGTAGCGTCCACCCTCCGGCCTCCCCCACCGTTGTCGCACTCCCTACATGACGAGGATACGTCGCTTTGTGAGGGGAGGGGGGAGGAGGGACGAATGTTCCGGCGTAACATCAAGATCCGGCATTTCGGCCCGAAACGATACAGCAGAGAAGGCTGTGAGACGACGTCAGCCAACAGAACGCTGGCTAGGACGACGCCACGACAGGAGCGGCACCTAGAAAAAGAGATTATAATCGCCGCTCCAGCTAGTCCCGGGGCACTAGAAGAGCCAGCCGCGACCGCACTAGACGACGGACACTAGAGGAGCTGCGCTAGAAGACGAGCAGTGATACAATATAGCAGTACTTATAAACTTGCGGGATTGCTTGCATGGAAATTGTATATATCGAAAGACATTGATTATTTGCATGTCGCCATTTGCTTGCGGCCCTTCATTGTACATTCGCTAAGTATTGTCAGTTCAATTTATTGTAATAAACTCCATTCATGTGATTTGCTTGAATGTTGTCTAGCTGTCCGAGAAAAGAGCTTCCTAGGCAACCTTTATTAGACGAGTCGGCAGGATCCCACATGTAGTACCGTCGGGGCACCATGTGCTATGGTGACCAGAGACACCAGCGGCAACCCTCACGTAAGTTAAGACGCGTAGGACAACGCACGCGACACCCGCGTTCTTCGTAGCAGCCATGTGGGAACATAAGCATAAATCCAGAACGCCAGGAAGCACACTGAGAATTATGGACCACCACGCATCAGAAAGAGGTCGTTGGCCGCAACACGCCTCCATCTGGTTACGAGTGGCAGGGGGGCAGCATTTCTCTTCCTGAAGAGTGACCATCTAAGGCAGCCCAGGGACCACTGCAGACAGTTTCTGTCGGCGAGAGCTGACCGAGTCATGTGCCGACTGCTTGCAGTTCATCACTTAAATCTCATTGAAGTGCCATCGGAGAAGACTAGGCTTCGTAGTACTACTTTAGAAAGTGCCGAAAATGCCGAACGTGCTCCCGAAATCAATGTGAGCTACACATCAGTCGGAGGACGTCGAAACAGTGACGCGCCTCCGACCTCGGACGGGCAGGAGCACGGGGGCAATAAGACGAGTGGTATCCAGCGAAGAGTTAAGCCCCAAAAGAAAGAAAATGGAAACTAAAATGATACGGTCTGTAGATGAGACCTTACCGGAGTTCCAGAATGAACTAAAACAACTAAAACAAAAAAGGGCGTCAATCACAATTACATCGTAGGTTTGAGACAAAATTTGGGCACTCGCACTAGATCAAGCAAGGCTTTATGGACAAAATGAAGAGCTTAGAACAGAAAACGCCAGACTTGGAAAACAACTAGCGGTTGCAAACGCACTAGATGCCCAGGAACGCATTCAGCGCCTAGAACAAGAAATAGCGGAGATCAAATCCGAAAATCAGAGACTAAAGTCAGAAAATAAACCCCCCTCACTCTCATTTGCAGCGGCTGCGGCTGTCGGTCAGATTGCAAAACCAAAAAGCAAAGTACAGGAACGCATTCAACAAACAAAAGCTAAACAGTCCAGCACACTTTTCATTAAATCAGAAACCAACTACGGTGCGAGTACCATTAGAGAAACCATCACTAAAACAATTAACTCCAAGCAAGACAAATTAAAAATAAAATCAATCAGGTCAAAATCAAACACCGTAATGCTTGAAACAGAATCACAAGTAGACAAGATAACAGAAAAAAACAGCACAGCTTAAGGACATTAGGTGTGAAGAACCCAGGAAGTTCAGACCCCTGCTGGCAGTACATGATGTCTCAACATATTTAACTGACCAGGAATTCTTAGAAGAGCCTGAGTGAACACATTACTAAAGACTAGTTCGATATCGAGGTTAAAATAAAATTTAAAACAGGAGCAAAGGGCAAAAGGACAGTAAACAATATTCTAGAAGAGTCGCCAAGAGTACGATTACTGCTGCTTCAAAAAGAAAGGGTTCTTATTCAATTTGAATCTTTGTACATCAACGAGTTTGTTGATGTACAAAAATGTTTTAACTGTTGGGGCTTCGGTCACCCATCGAAGCGTTGCGAAAAAAATCCAGTATGCGGAAGATGTGCGAAACCGGGACACAAGAAGTCAGAATGCAGGCATGAGAATTCTGTAGGCTGTATACCATGCAAAAACAGAAACAAAACATGCGATAAGCCAAGGGGGGGGGGGGGGGGTCAGACTGTCCTACATATAAACAGCTCTACGACAGACAAATAGAGCGCACCGAATACGATGTTCTGTACAACGTCCATTAACAAGGAGTGCTACCATAAGTGTCAGAAACCCACCCCCCTAACACACACAGGAACAGACGTAACTAATAACACAAACAGGCAAAGGTACAAACCGCCGTCGACTACGATGAGAGGCTGGCGGCAAGCCGTTGCGTGGCGGCAACACATGGGGATATTAAACCCCCAAAAGCAGATACCGATACTAATGTAATGCCTCAGTTCTGGGAGACAATACAGTATAGGTACTTCAGCATTACCGACTATACAGACGATATGTGCATGGTGGGTGCAATTGAATATGAGGTTCCCAGGCACCTGAAACATCACATGTTTGATTGGGCCATCTTTCAGGCTGGTCTCCTTTTACTAGTTGACGAACTGGAAGACGAGATACTGCCAGACAGTACAGAGAAATATAACGACGTCCTTGAACATCCTGAGAATGAAGATGTCACTGACTTCACAAGAAATCCAACACCACAGGCAAACACAAACAAAGACAATTGCACACTACCCGTGCAACAAGTAGAATGTGATACAGCCAAATGCAGACCCTATATTACACCAGTTCGTTTCGTCTACGGGGGTAGCGCACACAGTCACTACGAAAAACAAAACAGTAATGTAGCTGAACAGAAAGACACATCCTGCACCGGTACAACACCAGACACAACCACTCCAGAAACGGACATACAACAATAACATTTTACGAACAAGTCCCCGGTATAGATAAAAAACAACAAGTCACTATCAGGGGAAATTCTCAGCGAAAACACATCAAACTCCATACTACCAGAAACCATAAAGCAGGAAAGACGCGCTGCACTACAAAATTACTCGAAATCGGAGCAACAAACAAACAGTCAAGAACACCAACCAGACACAACCAAGGACCCCAAGCTGAATACCGTTAATTACATAAACTACGAAAACTTAGAAGTTAACCTATGGCTCAGCAGACTAGAAAACAAGGATATATTTCAAACAGCTCTTCGCTATGTAATACGAACTAAGCACTAAAACGGGGATAAAATCTGCTTTCCATCTACAGAACAAACTGACAGGATGATCCTAAGGGTTGAAAATCTTCCAACGAACCCCAAAGAGCTATGTAAGCTTTTAGGGGAAGCGCGTGCGCGAAGGGGAGAGGACCTAATCAAAGATAAAGTATACCGGTACTTCGTGCGAGTACATGGACGTGTGTTCCTGGACTTTAAAGAAGCCACACCCAAGTGTTTTTCCTCCACTAGATATCCCTTCCGAAGGTAATAAAACTAAATTGCCATGGCAATACCCTAGTAAATATGGAACTAGTTAGGCTCTTAGAAGAAACAAAAGCAGACATTGCCTGCGTTCAGGAACCTTCTCTGCGAGGCGGGAAAATTTCAGCGCTCCCCTCACATTACAGCACAATAGCAGCAACACCGAACGCGAAAACCGCGATAATAGTACCAGGTGTACCGGTATGAAACGAGCGTTAAGATACAAATGTGTCGATAGGGAACATTTGTTGTGAACGAGCCTTAATTGTTTTTGTTTGGTTGGTATGACATCTGTCAAAGACATTTAGTATACATCAAGTCATGGAACAAACAACATCGTATGTTTTCATCGTGTTAACAATGTCAAATTTTGTACCAGAAAGGGATGATTTGCGGAAAGCATTAATTTTTTTGTTTTCATTTGAAAAAAGTGCTGCAGAGTCGCATTGATTGCTTGTCGAGGCATATGATGATCATGTTCTATCAGAAGAAACATGCAAAAGATGGTTTCAACGGTTCAGAAATAATGACTTTGATGTAAGAAATGAAGAACGTGGAAGACCACCAAAAAAGTTCGAAGACGCCGAATTGCAAGCAATATTGGATGAAGATGATACTTTGAGCCACAAGCAAATGGCAGCAATGCTAAATGTTGCACAACAGACAATTCCCGACCGTTTGAAAGCTATGGGAAAGATCCAAAAGTGTGAAAAATGGGTGCCACATGATTTGAATGAAAGACAGATGGAAAACCGAAAAACCATTTGTCAAATTTTCCTTCAAAGACATGAAAGAAAATCAATTCTGCATCGAATTGTTACTGGCGATGAAAAATGGATTTATTTTAAGAATCCTAAACGGGAAAAATCATGGGTTAATCCGGGACAACCATCGGCATCGACTGCAAAACCAGATCGATTCGGCAAGATTCTGTGTTTGGTGGGATCAGAAAGGTGTGGTGTGTCATGAGCTTCTAAAACCCGGTGAAACTGTGAATACTAATCGCTACAGACAACAAATCTACATCTACATTTACATTTATACTCCGCAAGCCACCCAACGGTGTGTGGCGGAGGGCACTTTACGTGCCACTGTCATTAGCTCCCTTTCCTGTTCCAGTCGCGTATGGTACGCGGGAAGAACGACTGTCTGAAAGCCTCCGTGCGCGCTCTAATATCTCTAATTTTACATTCGTGATCTCCTCGGGAGGTATAAGTAGGGAGAAGCAATATATTCGATACCTCTTCCAGAAACGCACCGTCTCGAAACCTGGCGAGCAAGCTACACCGCGATGCAGAGCGCCTCTCTTGCAGAGTCTGCCACTTGAGTTTGTTAAACATCTCCGTAACGCTATCACGGTTACCAAATAACCCTGTGACGAAATTTGCCGCTCTTCTTTGGATCTTCTCTATCTCCTCCGTCACCCGATCTGGTACGGATCCCACACTGATGAGCAATACTCAAGTATAGGTCGAACGAGTGTTTTGTAAGCCACCTCCTTTCTTGATGGACTACATTTTCTAAGGACTCTCCCAATGAATCTCAACCTGTCACCCGCCTTACCAACAATCAATTTTATATGATCATTCGCTTTAAATCGTTCCGCACGCATACTCCCAGATATTTTACAGAAGTAACTGCTACTAGTGTTTGTTCCGCTATCATATAATCATACAATAAAGAATCCTTCTTTCTATGTATTCGCAATACATTACATTTGTCTACGTTAATGGTCAGTTGCCACTCCCTGCACCAAGTGCCTATCCGCTGCAGATCTTCCTGCATTTCGCTACAATTTTCTAATGCTGCAACTTCTCTGTATACTACAGCATCATCCGCGAAAAGCCGCATGGAACTTCCGACACTATCTACTAGGTCATTTATATATATTGTGAAAAGCAATGGTCCCATAACACTCCCCTGTGGCACCCCAGAGGTTACTTTAACGTCTGTAGACGTCTCTCCATTGATAACAACATGCTGTGTTCTGTTTGCTAAAAACTCTTCAATCCAGCCACACAGCTGGTCTGATATTCCGTAGCCTCTTACTTTGTTTATCAGGCGACAGTGCGGAACTGCATCGAACGCCTTCCGGAAGTCAAGAAAAATAGCATCTACCTGGGAGCCTGTATCTAATATTTTCTGGGTCTCATGAACAAATAAAGCGAGTTGGGTCTCACACGATCGCTGTTTCCGGAATCCATGTTGATTCCTACAGAGTAGATTCTGGGTTTCCAAAAACGACATGATACTCGAGCAAAAAACATGTTCTAAAATTCTACAACAGATCGACGTCAGAGATATAGGTCTATAGTTTTGCGCATCTGCTCGACGACCCTTCTTGAAGACTGGGACTACCTGTGCTCTTTTCCAATCATTTGGAACCTTCCGCTCCTCTAGAGACTTGCGGTACACGGCTGTTAGAAGGGGGGAAAGTTCTTTCGCGTACTCTGTGTAGAATCGAATTGGTATCCCGTCAGGTCCAGTCGACTTTCCTCTGTTCAGTGATTTCAGTTGCTTTTCTATTCGTTGGACACTTATTTCGATGTCAGCCAATTTTTCGTTTGTGCGATGATTTAGAGAAGGAACAGCTTTGGAAAAAGGTGTTTAGTATTTCAGCATCCTCTGTTTCAATGCCTTCATCATCCCGGAGTGTCTGGATATGCTGTTTCGAGCCACTTACTGATATAACGTAAGACCAGAACTTCCTAGGATTTTCTGTCAAGTCGGTACATAGAATTTTACTTTCGAATTCACTGAACGCTTCACGCATAGCCCTCCTTACGCTAACTTTGACAGCGCTTAGCGTCTGTTTGTCTGAGAGGTTTTGGCTGCGTTTAAACTTGGAGTGAAGCTCTCTTTGCTTTCGCAGTAGTTTCCTAAGTTCGTTGTTGTACCACTGTTGGGTTTTTCCCGTCCCTCACAGTTTTACTCGGCAGATACCTGTCTAAAACGCATTTTACGAGTGCCTTGAACTTTTTCCATAAATGAGCAATTTGAACTATGCATTGGTCGAAAAATGACTAGACTGGGCCAGAAGACATGGCAAAGTAATTTTTTTACACGACAATGCACCTGCACACAAAGCAAAGCTGGTTCAGGATACAATCAAAACACTTGGCTGGGAGCTGCTACCCCACCCGCCGTATTCACCAGACTTAGCCCCTTCCGACTACCATTTGTTTTCATCAATGGGACACGCATTGACTGAGGAACACTTCGATTACTACGAAGAAGTCGAAAATTGGGTGTCTCATTGGTTTGCTTCAAAAGACGAACTTTTCTATTGGCGTGGTGTTCACAAATTGCCAGAAAGTGGTCAAAATGTATAGAAAGCAATGGTCAGTACTTTGAATAAAATGATTTTACTTTTGTATTCAAAATTAGTGTTTCATTTTCACAAAAAAACGCTCATTTCATACCGGTAGACCTGGTAGTTAATAAAAACCTCATAGTAACACAGATCACCTAGTTTTGCTCTGAACACATTGCCGCAGCAGAAATAACAGATGGTCAGGATGTATGGCTCATGTCGTCTATTTACGCTCAGTACTCGTATGATACAGAACCTTTCTTAGACAAAATAAAAGACATGGCACGTCACTCAGAAAGAAAAAGGCTGCTCATTGTTACTGATATCAACGCAAAATCCCCCTTGTGGAACACAGATGAAACTGACGACAGGGCGCAACTAGAGCTTGACGTGGTAAATGAATGCAACCTCTTGATACTGAATAGGGAGGGTCAGCCATCTACCTACCGCGGAGACGCCGGTGGTGTAATTAACATAGACCTTTCTCCAGGGAACGCATAATCTCTTCCACTAGTCAATACATGGAGGGTACTGGATAGAGCCACACACAGCGACCACAACGCAGTCGTCATAACCACGGACAGACATATCAATACACATAAAATGGACCATGAACAGCAGCATTTACTCATAGGAAGAGCCGACTGGCAAAAAGTTAGATATTGTTGAGGCGTCGTCATTACACACTGTTCAAGGCAGTATAGAGTCCAAAACGCATGTACTGACAGAGGTCCTACAAAGAGCATAGGAAGCAGCTATACCACGGGCAAAAACTGGGTGGGGACAGAAACAACCGTGGTCGACAGAACTGGCAAAACTAAGGAAGGATTCACAGGACAAAAGAAAGTACTACCAACAACGAAAGTCATCTCATGAAAGAAGGATAGGACTTGATCTGTATCGTGACGCGAAACAGAAATACCAAAAACAACTAAAGGCAACAAGGCAAGACTACTGGACTAATTTTGTAAAAATCCAGCTACAGAACATCTGGGGACAACCATTCGAAATAGAAACAGAACGAGTTAAGACACCGACAGTTCGGTCAACACTAAAACAAGCTGACTGCGCAATGACCAGAGGATGGAGAAGCACAGCAGAATATCTTCTGAACAGGTTCCTCCCTATGACGACCCCACACAAGACGAGCGACACCACGCTGAGCTAAGAGAGTGCGTGAGGCAACCATACATCAGTGACAGTGTAACCATGCCATTCGCGCAAGAATAAGTCGCGACGGCAATCAGCAGGCTTAAAAACCGAAAAGCACCCGGCCCAGACAAAATACTTTTAGAAACATTAAAACAAACAGTAACACAAATCACACTTTTTCTTACTAACATGTTCAACGAGGCACTACTAACAGGCAGAACTGCAAACCTATGTAAAACTGATAATGTAGTAATAATCAGGAAATCACAAGACAAAGAGCCAACAGTCCCAAAAACGCGCCGACCGATTTGTCTCTTAAAGATTCTTGGCAAGGTACAGGAAAGGCTCCTGTGTGACCGTTTACAATCGCACAGACGCCTTCTCGGCCTAACGCCCCATCAGTTCAGCTTCGGGGAAGGTAGACCAATAGAAGACGCCATCGGCCAAGCACTGACAGTTACAAATAGTATCAGCGACAAATACGCGGCCGCCATTCTAATCGACATAGCCGGCGCTTTTGACAACTTGTGGTGGCTATCCCTCTTCGCCAGGTTAAGGGAAATGGGGCTATCAGCTTCCCTCTGCAATAGCCTCCTCGACTACTGCAGAGGCAGTGTGGCGGAGTGGAGGGCTGGTACACGGAAGGTTGTTTAGAGAATAAGAAAGGGATGACCACAGGGCTCGCTCTGCGGACCAATATTCTGGGATATCGCAATCGAGCCGTTGCTGAACACCCTGGACAATGACAGGGTAAGATTTATTTATTTACATGTCAAGTTCCGTAGGACCAAATTGAGGAGCAAATCTCCAAGGTCATGGAACGTGTCAGTACATGAACTTACAACATAAAAGTAATAACAGATAAAAATAAATGTTCATGAACCTGAAAGAAAATCAGGCCATAAGTTTAAGCAGACGCTATCAGCATTACAATGAGAATCAGCTTAATTTTTCAAGGAACTCCTCGACAGAAAAGAATAGAAGGAGTGACCCATGAGGAATATCTTCAGTTTCGATTTGAAAGCGCGTGGATTACTGCTAAGATTTTTGAATTCGAGTGGCAGCTTATTGAAAATGGATGCAACAGTATACTGCACACCTTTTTGCACAAGAGTTAAGGAAGTCCGATCCAAATGGAGGTTTGATTTCTGCCGAGTATTAACCGAGTGAAAATTGCTTATTGTTGGAAATAAACTAATATTAGTAACAAGAAACGACAATAAGGAATATACATATTGAGAGGCCAATGTCAAAATACCCAGACTCGTGAACAGAGGTCGACAAGAGGTTCATGAACTCACACCACTTATTGCCCGAACCGCCCGTTTCTGAGCCAAAAATATCCTTCTAGAATGGGAAGAGTTACCCCACAACATAATACCATACGACATAAGTGAATGAAAATAAGCAAAGTAGACTAATTTACGTGTCGAAGTATCACTCACTTTCGATACCGTTCGAATAGTGAAAATGGCAGTATTAAGTCTTTGAACAAGATCCTGAACGTGGGCTTTCCACGACAGCTTACTATCTATCTGAACACCTAGGAATTTGAACTGTTCAGTTTCACTAATCATATGCCCGCTCTGTGAGATTAAAACGTCAGGATTTGTTGAATTGTGTGTCAGAAACTGTAAAAACTGTGTCTTACTGTGATTTAACGTTAGTTTATTTTCTACAAGCCATGAACTGAGGTCATGTACTGCACTACTTGAAACCGAGTCAATGTTGCACACAACGTCCTTTACTACCAAGCTAGTGTCATCAGCAAACAGAAATATTTTAGAGTTACCCATAATAGTAGAGGGCATATCATTTATATAAATAAGGAACAGGAGGGGCCCCAACACTGATCCCTGGGGCAACCCCCAGTTGACAGTACCCCACTCAGATCCCACATCACAGCCATTATCAACATTGTGTATAATGACCTTTTGCTGCCTGTTGCTAAAGTAAGATGTGAACCAATTGTGAGCTACTCCCCTTATTCAGTAATGGTCCAACTTCTGGAGCAATATTGTGAGATCAACACAGTCAAATGCCTTTGTTAAATCAAAAAATATGCCAAGAGTTCGAAACTTTTTTTAGCCCATCCAGTACCTCACAGAGAAAAGAGAATATAGCATTTTCAGTTGTCAAACGACTTCTAAAGCCGAAATGTACATTTGATAGCAAGTCGTGTGGTATAAAATGATCAATTAACCTTACAAACACAGCCTTTTTGATAACTTTTGCAAACACTGATGGCATAGAAATAGGTCTAAATTATCTACATTATCCCTTTCTCTCTTTTTATAAAGCGGCTTTACTACTGAGTACTTTAATCGCTCAGGAAACTGACCATTCCTAAAGGAAAATTACAAATATGGCTAAATACAGGGCAACATGTGCAGCACAGTACTTTAATATTCTACTAGACACTCTATCATAACCATGAGAGTCCTTAGTCTTCAGTGATTTAATTATTGACTCAATCTCCCTCTTGTCTGTATCACAGAGGAGTATTTCAGACGTCAATCTCGGAAAGGCATTCGCTAAGGAATTTATATGATTTCCTGTAGAAACTACATTTTTATTTAATTCACCAGCAATGCTCAGAAAATGGTTGTTAAATACTGTACATATATCTGATTTATCAGTAACAGAAATATTATTACTGCGAACTGACTTTATATCATCAACCTTGTGCTGCTGACCAGACACTTCCTTCACAACTGACCATATGGCTTTAATTTTATCCTGTGATTTAGCTATTCTATTTGCATACCACATACTTTTTGCCTTGCTAATAACATTTTTAAGCACCGTAAAATACTGTTTGTAATGGGCTACCGTAGCTTGATTGTGACTACTTCTAATATTTTGATATAATTCCCGCTTTGTTCTACATGATATCCTTATCCCACTAGTCAGCCAACCGGGCTGTCCATTACTGCTAGTACCCCGTTTAGAATGTTCTAATGGAAAGCAACTCTCAAAGAGCATGAGAAATGTGTTATGGAAAGCATTGTATTTATCATTTATATTATCGGCACTATAAACATCTTGCCACTCTTGTTCCTTGACAAGTTTTGAAAAACGCTCTATTGCTGTTGGATTAACTTCCCTACGCAGTTTGTAATTAAATACGACGTTGGTTTGAGTACAAAAACCTTTTAATGTTAAAATTTGTGCATCATGGTCTGAAATGCCATTGACCCTTTTACTAACAGTATGCCCATCTGAAGAATGAATAAAAATATTGTCTATGACTGTGCTACTGTTCCCCTGCACCCTAGTTGGAAAAAACACAGTTTACATCAGGTCATATGAATTTAGGAGATCTACCAACATCCTTTTTCGTGCACAATCATGTACAAAATTTATATTGAAGTCACCACGTATAACTACTTTCTGGTACTTCCTACAAAGTGAATCAAGAACCCTCTCTAGCTTAAGCAAAAATGCTCTGAAGTCGGAGTTAGGGGACCTATAAACAACAGCAATTAGAAGTTTAGTTTCACTAAATTCAACTAATGCTGCACAACTTTCAAATATCTGTTCAGTGCAGTGTCGTGATACGTCTATGAACTCAAATGAAATACCGTTTTTTACGTACAGAGCCACTCCCCCACCCCGCAAGGAACTCCTTGAGAAACACCCAGCTAATCTGTAGCCTGGTAAAGGAAGCCTCTGAATTATCAAATTATTTAAGTGGTGCTCTGATATACCAATAATTTCAGAGTTAATATCTATTAGCAGTTCACTAACTTCATCTATAATACCTGTTATATTTTGATGAAATTTGTGGTGGCTTACGCAGATGACCTGCTCGTAGTGATGTCAGCCAACTCGAGAGCAGCACTAGAGACAAAAGGCACGCAACTACTTCAGAAAATTAACAGTTGGTGCAAAGAAAATAAAATAAAAATAGCTCCCAACAAAGCTGTATATTTACTGCTCAGAGGGACACTACAGGGGAATCCAATTCTAAAATTAGATAATACAAGCATACAGAAGAAGCAAGCCACACGTTATCTCGGACTGCATCTAGACGAAAAACAGACTTTCAACCTTCATATAAAATTGACAATTGACAAAGCCTCCAAAATTATGCATAAACTACATGGCAAGACTATACACAACTCAGTAAAAATTACCTATTAAGACAATAAGGACGTACCACATTGCGATATTTGAATCCATCGCATGCTTCACCGCAAGTGCTTGGGCTCACAGACTGAACATACAGACTAACAAGATAATTGCAAGACGAGGTCAATGTAGTGTACTCCTGAGAATGAGCGGAGCATTCAACACCACGTCACTAGAAGCACTTTGCGTTGTTATGGGGACATGCCCTACAGACATAACAATAAGTTATAGAGCTGCACTTTACTGGCTTAAGAGGGACAGGCTCGATAAAGTCACCGAAATTACGGGAACCAACATCATGAATAAAACACAAATGAAACAATGGCGGATTCAAACATGGCAGAGAGAGTGGGATGCATCCGACAAGGGTCGCCAAGTATACTCTTTCTTTCCTGATGTACACGGAAGGCTATAACTGAAACATGTCGACCCAAGCCGGGGGATTGTGCATTTCCTGACAGGCCACGGGCCGTATCCGGTACGTTTAAACCGCATGGGACTAATTAACGATGAAGTATGCGTATGTGGAGAAACTGGGACACCAGAACATGTCACACTGCTGTGCAACACGCTAGCACAAATGAGACCTATACAGAACGACAATAACATCGCCAGAATAATACGTAATCCCGATGACTGGAACACAATAAATATCGTAGACGATATTGTATCGAACACTCTGCAAGAAGAATACAAGCGCCAAAACCCACATAGAAGGAGGCGTAGATAAGCACAAAGAACACAACAAACCACATGGGAGGGCACAAACACGATCACAGATTCCGAAACCGAGGAAGGAACACTAAGTGAACATAACTCAGAAGGGATCAACAAGTAAGGGACCCAAACCAACATTGCATAACACTGCATGCCACAATACAGTCACACAGGCACAAAACAACACAACAATCACAAAACAAATAAACACCGGCAACACATACTAAGACTGAAGTAATAAGGTAATGTCGCTTTGGAGGAGAAGGCTCGAAGAACTTTTATTCCGAGGCTCCTCCTCCCAATGACATCCTGCATAGTGTTTGAAGTATACTGCACACAAACAGTAAAGTGTTGCTCGTCTTATTGTGTGCAGACAGAAGTATATTCTCTTCTCTATTCAAAGTTACAATCAATGAATTTCATATATCAGAAATGTATTAAGTTATTTAAGGGATAATGCAATAATGCAGGAATAATGCTATTTCTACTAACAAGCTACAAACATAAGTGTACTTCTCAAGTAAAGCTAAAATTCATGTATTTCATGTATGAAGTGCTCAATCAGCATTTAATCTGTTTAATCTGTGTAAACATACATTAGCACAAACCATTTCAGATGAGAATACCTCGAGTTTGTACCGAAACCTTTTCATCTGAAATAGGTACAAATAAGCAATTATTAAACGACATGCTACTTACACCGTATTACACATTCAAATATAGCATATCACTTCCCTCCACATACTAAAAATTATTTTCACCACGCTCATTGTGTTACATTTTCTTTTTTTTAAATTTTCTTTGACATTTGCATTATGTCAATTAATTCTCATCAAATAGGTAGTAAAAAATTATATGGACCCATTTTAGCGATTGTTAAGCATTCAGTTCACTGTAACCTCAGAGAAATCTTTATATATAATGTTCTTTATATTATTAAAAAAAAGGATTAACAGCGGTATACCAATGAGATTGTAACAATGGAAACTCTTTGCTATTAGATTCAGAGGCATCCGACCCACCTTACATTTCAAGGCGGTGGGTTACTCTGTATTGTTAATGAAACAAATAAATAAATACATAGTATGCCTCAGTTCTTCGAGAGCTAGTTTTCCCATTTTAGTTCTGTCTTCTTGGAGTTACTTGCAGCCTATACCTCAGAACTGTATTTAGTTGGAACCGCTGAAGAGGCAGAGTTAATTTCTTGTTATCCCTATTGTAACCACCAGTTTATTGCACACTAATTAAGAAGAAGTTTGTAACATTTACAAGAGCTCTACTCAGTTTGCAAGAAAAAGTAGGATTTTTTACTACGAGCGTCTAACGACGCCTTCTGGATTATGGAATGCATGGAATGCACCTGGAACATTCTAACGGATTGTGGATTTACTGGTGAGGGGACTGAAACCTTCCATGTGTCAAGTGTTCCTAGACAACATTACTGCGTCTTCCAGTTCATTAGGGCAACATGCACAATGGTTAAAAACTGTACTTCTGCGCATACAAAATACAAATCTCAACCTGAAATCGGAGAAATACAAATATGCAAAACCACAAGTTAATTATTTGGGTCACATAATTTCGGCCAGTGGGGTTCAAATCAACCCACAGCTAACTGATGCAATGGAAGACTTTCCTTCCCGTTGTAACGTAGAAGAATTACAGTCCTTCCTCGGTTTAGCAATCTCTTACCATCGTCTCGTGCCAGAATACACCACTACTGCCAAACCCTTTACCAAACTGTTAAAGAAGGGAGTAATATTTATGTGGACCTCTGAGTGGGAAACAGCAATGCTAAAATTGAAAGAAATCCTGACCCAGTCACCTGTTTTGCCACGCCCCAAGTTTGAGAAACCATCTCCTGTGATGTCAGCCAGTTTGCAGTTGGATGTGTTCTCAGTCAAGTACATGGTGAATTCTGACACTATACTAGGTATGCATTTACATAATTAAATCAAGCTGAGCTCAACTATAGCGCAACAAACAAGTAATTACTAGCTCTTACGTATGGAGTGAATTATATTAAATGTTTGTTGTGTGGAAGAAAGATTACTGTTGTAACTAATCATGCTTTCTTAATATGGTTTCTGAGTCTCAAGTACCCTAGTAGCAGAATGACTAGGTGGTCAGTTGAGTGAGTGTGATTAGTCAGTTAGCTACAAGCCAGGAAAGCTCCACCAAAATGTTGACACTTAAAGTCGAAAAGTTTGGTATATACAGGTCGGCAAGGTACTAATTGCTGAGCTAGAGAAAGAACGGCAAGAAGAAGGCAAGCAATCTGCGGCATCACCAGACTTTGTGGTAGTTTATAAAACCCGTTTTTGCAATACAATTGGCTAGTTATTACGAAATCCCTCAGAGAAAGATTTTTGTGGCAGGTTATTGACCAATTTTCCCGTTTTCTTTTTTTTTTTAATTTTAATTACGGTGCCCATGGCTGATATGACTGCAGAAACAGTCGCCAAAGCTTTCATGACAGATCTTATTTTGCCATATGGAAGCTCTGTATCCAACATAGGAGATCAAGGGACTAGCTTCTTATCACCTCTTTTCACGCAGGTTTGCAAGTTGTTAAAAAATGAACTGGCAGACAACCTCCTTCCATCGAAAAAGTAATGGCTGTGTAGTATGTGGCCATAACTCTATTCTCAAAATGCTGTCACATTATGCAAATCAAAGCCATATAGACTTAGACAGACTGCTCCACTTCATTGTGTCGAGAGAACACGAATCGATTGGCTGCACACCAATACAGACGGAAAATATGTTCGCAGTGCTAATTACGAGTCGATAAGTTATTCCCAGATGTTGATACACCAGTGGTAAAACAGCTGTCTCAAAGCTTCCAAGCTGTCTCGAAAAAAGTACAGAAAAGCGATGCCGCTGCTGTCAGTAGCCAAGTTTAATGAAGTCAAAAGAAGGCTAGAATTCCAGACTACCAACCTAGGTGATGGGTGTTGCTCAGGGATCCGGGTGTAAAATGGGGCAAGACTAAAAATTCACACCTCTCAGAGAAGGCACCTACCAAATAACAGGTTTAACCTTGCCAGTAAATGCAGAATTATAGCTGCCATATAAAATACTTTTGGTGCACTTCGACTAGCTGCAACTTTAGCACGGAGCACACGTCATTGATCGGCAGACATCAGCCGACACAGGGCACCAGACCCATGTACCCCAAAAACCACACACTTGGAGGCAGCTTACTTAAACCATTCCCTGTTAGAGATTTCGTTCTGCAATTTGTCCACTGGCGAGGAGAGAGAGAGAGGGGTAATAAGTTTGTAATCTTTGTTCTGTCTGAATATACACTCCTGGAAATGGAAAAAAGAACACATTGACACCGGTGTGTCAGACCCACCATACTTGCTCCGGACACTGCGAGAGGGCTGTACAAGCAATGATCACACGCACGGCACAGCGGACACACCAGGAACCGCGGTGTTGGCCGTCGAATGGCGCTAGCTGCGCAGCATTTGTGCACCGCCGCCGTCAGTGTCAGCCAGTTTGCCGTGGCATACGGAGCTCCATCGCAGTCTTTAACACTGGTAGCATGCCGCGACAGCGTGGACGTGAACCGTATGTGCAGTTGACGGACGTTGAGCGAGGGCGTATAGTGGGCATGCGGGAGGCCGGGTGGACGTACCGCCGAATTGCTCAACACGTGGGGCGTGAGGTCTCCACAGTACATCGATGTTGTCGCCAGTGGTCGGCGGAAGGTGCACGTGCCCGTCGACCTGGGACCGGACCGCAGCGACGCACGGATGCACGAAAAGACCGTAGGATCCTACGCAGTGCCGTAGGGGACCGCACCGCCACTTCCCAGCAAATTAGGGACACTGTTGCTCCTGGGGTATCGGCGAGGACCATTCGCAACCGTCTCCATGAAGCTGGGCTACGGTCCCGCACACCGTTAGGCCGTCTTCCGCTCACGCCCCAACATCGTGCAGCCCGCCTCCAGTGGTGTCGCGACAGGCGTGAATGGAGGGACGAATGGAGACGTGTCGTCTTCAGCGATGAGAGTCGCTTCTGCCTTGGTGCCAATGATGGTCGTATGCGTGTTTGGCGCCGTGCAGGTGAGCGCCACAATCAGGACTGCATACGACCGAGGCACACAGGGCCAACACCCGGCATCATGGTGTGGGGAGCGATCTCCTACACTGGCCGTACACCACTGGTGATCGTCGAGGGGACACTGAATAGTGCACGGTACATCCAAACCGTCATCGAACCCATCGTTCTACCATTCCTAGACCGGCAAGGGAACTTGCTGTTCCAACAGGACAATGCACGTCCGCATGTATCCCGTGCCACCTAACGTGCTCTAGAAGGTGTAAGTCAACTACCCTGGCCAGCAAGATGATGTATCTGACCCCAGGAATGTGTCAATAAAGTTTCCCCTTCCTGAGACAATGAATTCACGGTGTTCTTATTTCAATTTCCAGGAGTGTAGTTGTAATTCTCTACCTATAAACTATGTGGAGGTCGTTAAAGCGGACTCTACAAAGATGATATAGGTATTATACATAAGTGTTATATACTGAAGATGCAGAAATATATTTTTCTCAATATAGGATGTTGTACTCCCCAATATTGCCAAATACAATTTTGGGGAATTAGGGTTGATTCCCACAAACAAAGTTCATTCACCAATATTAAGATAAATAAGAAATGTACGGAAGAGACTTAAACAATATTCTATTAAAATAATTCCACCCCTAAGTAAAGTTAATGTGTTATGTGTATGGAACAGAAAACTAGAACTGGACGAGGCCAAAATTAAAAACTAAAACTGGCGTACATGGGGAAAACATTTGCCGAGGAATTTCATACTGCTTTTCAGCACTAAGAATAGATATCTAATCAACGCTACAGTGTGGAACAGCACACTGCTAATGCCGTACTTGAAATTTTCCTACTCATGTGCATTAACTTACGTTATTCCACATTTAGGAAAAGCGTTATCAGCAGACAGCCACAGATTGCTGTTCGTCCTGTCTGTCAGCTAATTTACGTGTGAGGGGCGTTCAATAAGTAATGCAACACTTTTATTTTTCTCGGCCGCTACCACACATCTGTTATACGAGGTCACACCAGGCACAGCGTGCGGCAAAGGTCTCTGCAGAAACGCCATCCCATGTGTGTAGGCTGTGACCTACCCAAGGTTGAGCTGAGGTCCGCAGCATCTTAGCATCCAGCACATAATATTACACACGTTTCTCCTCTGCGTTTTGTTACCGGAGCAGTGCTGCCCGCCACTGATATTGTAAGGAATACCTTTCAGATGGGATTGATGTTTCCTTACAAGGAACCCCTTGAGTGCGAGTTAACAAGTTCAATCTTTAGTAAGGCCCACTTTAAAGTTGTGTGTTAACAATTATGACAGGAAAAATATTAGCTGTTAATGACTCACCATGCACATCAGGGGGGCGGCAGAAAATTTGTCCGGGAGGTGCAGAGATCAACCTTTTATGGGATGTATGTATTAGACTTCACAAAATGGACATCGCCGGCATTCAAGAAATGTTCAGAACAAACCGTTAACTTGCACAGTGAGCACCGAATGAAAAATGGCGCGCCACAGTTATCACATAGGTTCACACCATCAAGATCGACGGTGAACTGCTTGGGAGTTACGAACAGTACAATATGTTCAGCGACGTATACCTCTTAAAGAATGCATATAGAATCAGATTGGTGTAACAGGCTGATGAGAACTGTTGGAATGTGATGGCATGCGAGCGAATGCGAAACAGTCTGTCGTGGAGCTTATCGTGAAACTGGCTATCTTTTAAGGCGTAGCTGCAGACAGTGTGATAATATGATTTATAGGTACGGAAAAAACAAACATACACAGACTGTAATTGCCCGGTAGTTCCAGGTGGTATGAGTTGCAGTCTCACACTTTTCAGGAAGGTTAGTTTGTTCTAAAGGGGTATGCAAAAGCAAGTGATTTTAACCAGCTATTGCAGTGCTCATACAATAGTAGTTGCACTCGTACTCTCATTTTACCACTCTTGCTTGCTGTGACGTAAATATTCCCTACTGCCCTTCAAGGTCACGCACACGAGAAAGGATCTTAGGGACAGACACCCACATCTCGTCGCAGCACAATAAATAACTTCTAAGTCAATTTACCATCCAGATTAACAGTCGGCACAATTGTACACGAATGCGATAACGCATTGATGGAAACTGATCTTGATACAACTCTCTTGGTACCTCTAATTTCCAGGGTTCGTTTCATACGCGTTTCCTCCTCAAATACCGATTGGTCGAAGTTGAAAACAAATACCTAACTGAATGATAGGATTAGTTTCTTTATCTCATCTATAAATTTTCAATCCGATTCCGCAGTATGCTGTGCTTCGTGAAGTTGACGCTTTTTTTTAAATTTCGTTACGTTACGTCTTCCAATTCTGTGGCACTGTTTGAAGTAAGCAACCATGCACTGCTTCCCTCGAATCACTATAACTTATGTCGCTCGCAGTTTGATGTGCATAAGGTAGTAGGTCACTATTAGGCACATCTTGTAAAGTGTATCGAGCAGCCTTGACGCGTGAAAACATCAGTTTTTGTAACAAGTGCGCCTTGTGTCCCTTGAATATTCGTAATTTTTCTTATGCATTACACGGTAATATTGCTGCGGAGTTATTCTAAACCTGTTCATAATGTTTTTACTATCCTGTGGATAATCTTCTACGTATGTAAATGTGTTTAGAACCCGCTCCTTGGACAACGATTGTCCTTTGCTACGTTCTTCTGGAGACAGGATTTGTGGCTCCCTGACCGACAAGGATGATGACCTACACGGCTCGGCACCTGTTTCAATATCGCATTCAATTGTTGAGCACGTATCGTCATCATTGTATGCCTCCTGTAGATTGTCCGCAAAGTCGAGCGTATACGACACCACACATTCCACTGACATCCTGCAGAAACGCTAATATTTTATCTGCCACTTCTTTCTCACTCTGCGAAATTTTTGCGTTCCTTCCTGACGAAATGTCAACTTCGGCAACTGTTGTAGATATAATTCAACGTTTGTCTGTGCTCTGCTCTGTTTCAACGTTACTACTACTGTAGTACTGTTGTGAGCGACTCGTCGGCTACGCAGTTCAACTATGATCCGTACCCTCATGCTGTTTTCTCCACTGAATACTTCAGCGGCCGACATTGTGGTTGCATGGTAGGCAATATGTGGGAGTATCGAATGCTGTAAACATCATTGGCTTTTTGCGACAGTTTCTCTGACACAATTGTTCACAGTTACTATTGACTCGAATTTGCAACTCATTTAATATCCATAGTAATTAGCAGTGGTTGCTAATAGAATCTGTCTTTGTGCGGATTCCGGAGTTTCACAGTAATGTCGAATCCAGTTAATCTTTGCACTCTTGTATAGATGAAATATGAAGAACGTGGAATCGAATCGAAATCACCTACTTCTCCTGAAGACCTAAAGATGTGTTATTTGATTAGTTAATTTTTGGACGTTCATCCGAATGATGTCGACATTTCGTTACAAATTGTAGAAATACGAATATTAAAAGAAAAAGGAAATAACTCGAACGATTCCGTGAATTGTAGTTCGAACGATGATTTCTGTGCTAACTATAAAGTCCAGAACAAAACCAAACTACCTTCCAAGCCCGAAGAAAACATGTACAGTAATAGCTTTAATGACAAAGAAAAGGCTGTAAAGTTTTTTGGTTAAACGAAGGAGGAAAACGCTTAAAGTTAAGCAGTATGCAAAACTGGTTTCGTTTCGTAAAATCTGAACATGAATTGAACAAATGAAAGAAAGATTTACACGAAATACGAAATATGCGCCTAAAACTGCTTGTGAGAATTAAAGCACCGTTACTGAGGGAGGTCTACGACACTGGGCGCTCTGAATTACATGAACATTACTGATTTGCAGGCTTCTTCTGTCTCGTTAAACAGATTCACGAAATTATACTAAAACAATGTCGCAAAATTAGGAAGTGTAGAGGAGATTCATTAATAGGTAATACTACAGAGAAATTCGTAGCTAATGTGAAAACGAAGCTTCTTGTTTTCCTTTAAAATGTTGTGTATAAAGCCAGTTAGGTTTTGTACAAGAACTATGTACAAACCGCACATTATCCTTTCGACCGAAACAAACAGAGAGTCGCTCGTGCATTTGATGAATGTTGTGACACATTCGTGTACAAGAATGATAGTGATAATTATCAGTGGATTACTGTTTCCACAGCTTTACATCTGTCTTCAGGAACATCAAGGTAAGTAAGGGCAAAAATGAAAGAAAACGACTATTGTAATCTATGTAACAAAATCTGGAAATATGGGGGAGAATAATTTTCAATTTTACTTCAGAAACATCTTCTTACCATCTGCAAAAAAGAATTCATTGCTTTTTTGGACTATTGGCCTGAACCTAACGAATCTCTGTCTTCAGGACGACGAAAAGACGAGTCCTATTGCACCCGAAATAATAGTGCGATTCAACCATTCGATATAAAAAAAAACCTCTGCTAAGTAAAGCATTTTGCAGAAAGTTTTGAACACTAAAATTTCCGGCAGCTCTTTGTCATTTCAGCGTGTTCTGCGGAACAGTAGTGTTAAACATCATTCATTTCTGCATTGTCAGTCTGCGTCACAACATTTGATGAATCCAATTAAGCATGCCTAGTACACAGCCCAAAATGGAGAATGGCCACGACAACTTCTTACTCCATTCGAGTTCTGGCTGAATAAAAGTAGTAATTACTGTGAAATGCCTGAATGCATTAATTTTTCTTTTTATCACATGCCTCGTGTAAGGAAAATGTTTGTTTTCGTCATCCAATAGACAGTCCTCGTTTTTGTGACGACTTCAGGGAATAAACAAGGTTCATTGCTAATAAAATATACATTATTAAAAATTATAGTAAGATCTACGATACAGTAATTGTTGTAAAATGTGTAATGTCAACAAATAAAACTCCCGATTGATAGACGTCGTCTGTGATCTAACGTCATACGCTGCCTTGATTTTCTTTCCTCTGCTTGTCACTTTTGTACCAAATACATCTGCAACAGATTAGCTGTCGATATGAACTGCAAGTCATTCAAAAATTTAATGACCTGAGACATTTTCGGTATGGTTTAAAAGCTTAAAATTCGTGTTTGCGCACTTTGGATATCGCATTACGCGGCGCTACGTTCTCATGTCACAGCTGCGTGTGCGTATTCGCCGATCGCGTGCTACGCAACAAGGGCTACACAAACCGCTGTTCTAAGCGGTTCTTCGTGCGGCAAAAATGAGTGGCTTTAACATTTTTTTAAAAATACTTGCCGTGTGCCTTAGAAGCTAAAGTTTTGATAGAGCATATCGGGGTATTCTTCCTGTGTGAAAAATTTCGATGTATCAGATTGGACAATTGCCTTGTAAAGTCTGATTCGTTCACTTAAGGCAGCCAATGAAACCGACCGACCATCATAATTCTAAGCCCGGACATACGCACGAGTTGGCAACACTGTAAGATAAGGAAGTGTCTGGAGGAAGTGTTGCTGCTTCTAGAGTCGTTACAGGGCTGTATGAGCTCGTGGTCCAGTCGTCACGTTTGGTCAGGATACAGGCTGCCCTATGTAATAAAAAAATATATAAATATAAAAAAGCGGACTGCTGTATTCAGCGATAAACGTGAAGGTTGTCATGTGAGGTCCGTCAAGACCAAATTCTGTCAACCGTCGACCGAGGAGGTGACCACGGCGCGGCGCTATGAGTGTATTAATCAACTGTAATTTTCTTCTTTGAAGTTCTAGCATTTATCTTGCACTTATGTACTGGATTTTTCATACTTGAAACTTATGAACGTTGACGAAATTTGGAATCACATTCGCGACAGCGCAGATAATTGTAAGCAAATTTATAGAAAACTGGCATAAATTTTACAAATGAAATAGTTTCCTTATTGGAAAATAGATTATAGTATAAAATAATGCCTAATTTATCTGATCAAAATTTTATAGAAACTCTATTTTTAGACCTAAAATCTGGTCTCGATGACGTAAAAATGGAAAGTTCTTGCGAGACCGGAACAGCTCATGATGTGTGCAACACTGAAAGCAAAAATTTTAAAAATTTTCTGATTTGATCCATTATAAATGGTTCTGAAAGCCTGCGACTGTGAAAACAATAGGTTTTTTTATAAATAACTCATCTACTACCAGTCACGATTTTCTTTACTTTATTTTTCGCACGAAGCGTTTCGGGAAATGCTTCCCATTTTCAAGTGCGTTTTTTGTGTTTGTTATGTCATTCCTATGTGATGTTGTCGATGTGTGAGATCCTGCTTCATTTCGTTGACTTTAAGTTTCCTTATGGTCCATTAGTGCAGAGTCTCAAACACACTGAGTTGTCTATGGTGTTTAGTGTGTTTCTCATTCTTCGATCCATAGAGCTGTTTCCATTCCTTTATCTGATGAAAATCTCGATGCTGACATTAATTTTATTAAGGCTATCGCAGTCAGCCACAGTAGACAACATTATAAAATATAAAACCAACAACTGAATCATCACTCCTGGCACTTCTCGTAGTAACGAACATAATGAAAATAAAAATAAAAATATACCGTTTTAGGGCCTGTATCTTACAGGATTCAGTCCTCCAGAAGAAATAAGGTTGTCAAGTGATATTTTCTACTAACAATAGTTTGAAAAATAATCAGGTTCATAAGTTGAAACCAGTGCATTATACCTCACAAAACTCAGGTGCCTGTAAAATTAGCTGTGACATATGTCCAGCCTATTATTTAGGACAGACAGGACGAGAAACTGCTGTCAGATTTAAAGAACATCTCTTAGGAAAAAGGGAATAAATATACACTGAAGAGCCAAAGAAACTGGTACACCTGCCTAATATCGTGTAGGGCCCCCGCGATCACGCGAAAGTGCCGCTACACAACGTGGCATGGACTCGACTAACGTCTGCAATAGTGCTGGAGGGAATTGACACCATGAATCCTCCAGGGCTGTCCACAAGGGGGTGGAGATTTTTTCTGAACATCACTTTGCAAGGCAGATGTGCTCAATAATGTTCATGTTGGGAGTTTGGTAGCGAGCGGAGGTTTTTAAACTCAGAAGACTGTTCCTCGAGCCACTCTGTAGCAACTCTGGACGTGTGGGGTGTCGCATTGTCCTGCTGGAATTGACCAAGTCCGTTGGAACGCACAATGGACATGAATAGGTGCAGGTGATCAGACAGGATGCTTAGTGCTTACGTGCGGATCACCTGTCAGAGTCGTATCTAGATGTATCAGGAGTCCCATATCACTCCAACTGTACCCTTCTCACACCATTACAGAGCCTCCACCAGCTTGAACGGTCTCCTGCTGATATCCATGGTCCATGGATTCATGAGGTTGTCTCCATACCGGTACACGTCCATTCGCCCGATACAAATTGAAACGATATTCGTCCGACCAGGCAACAAGTTTCCAGTCATCAACAGTCCAATGTCGGTGTTGACGGGCCCAAGCGAGGCGTAAAGACTTGTGTCGTGTAGTCATCAAGGGTACATGAGTGATGTTTCGTTGAATGGTTCGCAAGTTGAGACTTGTTCATGGCCCACCACTGAAATCTGCAACAATTTGCGGAAGGTTTGCATTTCTGTCACGTCAAACAATTCTCTTCAGTCGTCGTTGTTCCAGATCTTGCAGGATGTTTTTTGATGTTTTACCGGATTCCTGATATTCACGGTACACTCGTGAAATGGTCGACGGGAAAATACCCACTTCATCCCTACCTCGGAGATGTTATGTCCGATCGCTCTTGCGCCAACTATAACACCACGTTCAAATTCACTTAAATCTTGATAACCTGCCATTGTAGCAGCAGTAATTGATCTAACAACTGCGCCAGACACCTGCTGTCTTATAGACACATAGAAAAGAGGCATCACACTTAATATCCTTGAAGAATTAGAAATTTTTAAGCACCTTTCTCTTAGTGACGGTTTCTTTCTGAATAAACACTTGCAGCTACGTAATAAAATTTTTTTAATTATATAGAGCCCTTACTTAGAAACGCCTAAAACTGACTCCTCATGTTTCTCCGATTACACTATAAAGTGTTGTCTTCCTCTTGCCTTTTAATTTATTAAATTTTAATTCGTTTTCACACAAAATGTATAGAATATCTGCTACTGCAGTGTTCTGTATAAATATTTTCGATAATAATATTTGTTGACTTGCAAGATGAACACTTATATGCTATTTACAATATTTTTGTTAAGGGGAGCAGCTGGTTTCTTACACTGTTAATAGATGGCGCGACTTGTTTCCTGTCCACGTTGTGGCAGCTTCGGCCTGTGAGACTCTAAGCCTGATGCAACCTCCAGTGCCTATTTCCTCATGCAGCCCTTCGTGGGGGTGCAGTGTGCTGCCTCATAACAATGATACACTATGTGATCAAAAGTATCCGGACACCACCAAAAACATACGTTTTTTACATTAGGTGCATTGTGCTGCCACCTACTACCAGATACTCCTTATCAGTGACCTCAGTAGTCATAAGACATAGTGAGAGGGCAGAATGGAGCGCTCCGCGAAACTCACAGTCTTCGAACGTGGTCAGATGATTGGGTGTCACTTGTATCATACGTCTGTATGGGAGATTTCAACACTCCTAAACATCCCTAGGTCCACTGTTTCCGATGTGGTAGCGAATGAAACGTGATGGGACACGAACAGCACAAAAGCGTAAAGGCCAACCTCGTGTGTTGACTGACAGAGACCGCCGATAAGCCGGCCGAAGTGGCCGCGCGGTTCTGGCGCTGCAGTCTGGAACCGCGAGACCGCTACGGTCGCAGGTTCGAATCCTGCCTCGGACATGGATGTGTGTGATTTCCTTAGGTTAGTTAGGTTTAACTCGTTCTAAGTTCTAGGGGACTAATGACCTCAGCAGTTGAGTCCCATAGTGCTCAGAGCCATTTGAACCATCTGAACCGCCGATAGTTAAAGAGGTTCGTAATGTACGATAGGCAGACAGCTATCCAGACCATCAAACAGGAATTCCAAACTGTATCATGATCCACTGCAAGTACTATGACAGTTAGGCGGGAGATGAGAAAACTTGGATTTCATGGTAGAGTCGTGCTCATAAGTCACACACCACGCCGGTAAATGCTAAACGACGCCTAGCTTGGTGTAAGGAGCGTAAACATTGAACGATTGAACAGTGGAAAAATGTTGAGTGGACTGACAAAACACGGTACACAATGTGGCGGTCCGATGGCAGGGTGTGGATATGACGAATGCTCGGTGAACGTCATATGTCAGCGTGTGTAGTGCCAACAGTAAAATTCGGAGGCGCGGTGCTATGGTGTGGTCGTGTTCTTCACGGGGGGGGGGGGGGGGGGGGGGCTGCAGCCCTTGTTGTTTTGCGTGGCACTATCACAGCGCAGGCCTACATTGATGTTTTAGGCACCTTCTTGCTTCCCACTGTTGAAGAGCAATTCGGGCATGGCGATTGTTGCATCTTTCAACACGGTGGAGCATCTGTTCATAATGCACGGCCTGTGGCGGAGTGGTTATACGACAATAACATCTCTGTAATGGACTGGCCTGCACAGAGTCTTGACCTGACTCTTACAGAACACCTTTGGGGTGTTGTCGAACGCCGACTTCGTGCCAGGATTCACCGATTGACACCGATACCTCTCCTCAGTGCAGCATTCCGTGAAGAATGGGCTGCCATTCCCCAAGAAACTTTCCAGCACCTGATTGAACGTATGCCTGAGAGAGTGCAAGCTGTCTTCAGCGCTAAGGGTGGGCCAACCATATTGAACTCCAGCATTACCGATGGACGGCGCCACGAACTTTTAAGTCATTTTCAGCCAGGTGTCCGGATACTTTGGATTACATGGTGTACTTGTCAATAGCTACAATTTATACTGACAAGTACTATTGTTATGTCAGTTCCAATACCTGCAGTTTTATATGCTTTTAAATATGATTTTAAGAATTTACTTTACATGACGAGAGAATTTTGCTCCAAAGACTGTTTTCGTCTGCCACTACATGTGAATATAGTTATCTTGTAAATTTATTCAGTATAATAACCATCTATTGTTAGTTTTTCTCTGTGTCACTGGTTTTGAACCGCGCGACCGCTACGGTCATGGATGTGTGTAATGTCCTTAGGTTAGTTAGGGTTAAGTAGTTCTAAGTTTTAGGAGACTGATGACCTCAGATGTTAAGTCCCATAGTGCTCAGAGCCATTTGAACCATTTGTCGCTGGTTTTGTAATGTTTTATAGGTAATTGTTTTTGGTTTTTCTGATGCAGACACCCATATTCAGTGTCGAAACCAGGTCACGTTTAATCTTGTTGTAATCAGTTTGTTGTGTTATACAAGTCATGCGTTGTTTAAGCGTTGTAAAACAGAGTCGCAAGTAGAGAAAGGTCTATCATTTGTGATACATTGTTCACTTTTGGTTTAATAGAGAGGTGATGGCAGCAGTGGTTGCTCATATCCCTTGTACCGTCTGTGTGAGTCGAGAGCTTCCGAGGAAGGATTTTAATCTTTCAAGAAGCATTTCTCCATCATGGATGATTTTGAACGTTCAGGAAATCTCAATAATTAACATATGTGATGGAAATGAAACGAGCGTTTGGCGTCATTGGCCGGGAGGCCCCTTACGGGGCAGGTCCGGCCGTCTTGGTGCAGGTCTTATTACATTCGACGCCACATTGGGCGACGTCCGCGCCGGATGGGGATGAAATGATGATGAAGACAACACAACAACCAGTCCCTGAGGGGAGAAAAATCCCCGACCCAGCCGGGAATCGAACCCGGGCCCGTATGGCGGCAATCCGTCAAGCTGACCACTCAGCTATCGGGACGGACGACATATGTGATGAACTGTGCCCATTTACCCGACGGCCCAAGGGTGGAAACATTTCCTAAACGGCTAAATTTGTAAACTGTTAGCGGTCTGCCATAGTTGAAGTATACAGTGTATGGCAGGATGGCGCTAATCAAAGCCGCTGTTGAGGTAGCTGAAGTGCACAACGGACCGTAGATGACAGGGATGAGCGATGGCTGCGGAGATGTGTTCGGATGAATGGAAGGGTGCCGGCCGCGGTGGTCTAGCGGTTCTAGGCGCTCAGTCCGGAACCGCGCGACTGCTACGGTCGCAGGTTCGAATCCTGCCTCGGGCATGGATGTGTGTGATGTCCTTAGGTTAGTTAGGTTTAATTAGTTCTAAGTTCTAGGGGACTGATGACCACAGATGTTAAATCCCATAGTGCTCAGAGCCATTTGAACCATTTTTTTGAATGGAAGGGTGACTATTGAGCAACTGACCTCCTGTATGAACCAATGAGCTACCAACAGTCTCCTCAATGACTGTTCAGCGAACGTTGCTGTGTATTGGACTCCGCAGAAGGCGCCTGGTCCATGCACCCATGCGGACTGCTGTTCATCAGCGACAAAGGCTGGAATTTGAATGCCAATACGGCAACTGGACGTCCTATGAGTAGCGACAGATAGTCTTTTCAGATGGACCACGTTTTACGTTCCGTCAGATATATGGCTATTGACGCGTACGGCCCTGCAACAATCGTCGGACGTGTCCAGGCCGGAGGAGGGAGCGTTATGATCTGTGGAAGGTTTTCGTGGCGTTCCCTGGGTGCCTATCTTCAAAAGTCATTCTGGAAGACACAATGGATCAACACCAGTACGAATCTATCCATGGGGACTCTGTCAACTCCTACATGCAGTTTGTTTCTCCTCGGCACGATGTAATCTACCATCATGATAATGCAATATGTCACACAGCTCGCAGTGTACGTGAGTGGTCCGAGGAGCACCACGATGAGTTAATCGTACTGCTCTGGCAACCAAACTCCCCAGATTTAAGCCCGATAGAGAATATGTGGGGCTAACTCATCTATATCTACATCTATACTCTGTGAACCACCGTGAGGTGCATGGCAGTCCCACTGTATCAGTTATTAGGGTTTCTTCCCGTTCCATTCACGTATGAAGCGCGGAATGATTGTTTGAATGCCTCTGTGCATGCAGTAATTATTATAATCTTATTCTCACGATCCCCATGTGAGCGATACGTAGGTGATTATAGTATATTCCGAGAGCCACCATTCACAGCTGGTACTTGAAACTTTGTTAACAGACGTATATTTTACGTCTATCTTCAGCAGTCTTGCAGTTCAGTTCCTTCAGTATCTCTGTGACACTCTCCCACTTAATAAACAAACATGTGGCCATTCATGCTGTCCTCTGTATACGTTCAATATCCTCTGTTAGTCCTATTTGGTACGGGTCCCACACACCTCAGCAATATTCTAGGATGGATGGCATGAGTTATTTATTTGTAAGCAGTCTCCTTTGTAGACTGATTGAACTTCCGATCGGACTGTTCGCGCCACGGATCCTCAACTGCGAAACTTAGCGCGCTGGCCACGGCACTGTAGTCGGCATGGCGACAAAAGGTGGTTATTCAGGCTTTTGACAGGTGGTCACATTAACATGTCTGGAGAGTGCACTTCTTATCTAGTGGCCCAAAACCGGTGTTGTGCTCTACGGACTCCTTCCCAGGGGTGTATCCATCGCGGCTGGTATTTGTTGCCAACAACTGAGACACCTTTCGGTGGCAGTGTAAGAAAAACGACCAACAAAACCGCATAACTTGTTGCTGCTACACACTGATGTCACTAAAAAAATTATCCAGGGCTCTGTTTGCGACGTCACCCCTCACGTACTTATTTTTGTGATCTTATGCCCCCATATGCTTACCTTTCTTGCTCCTTATCGAACAACCGTCAAGAAAATTCCTTTCCGGACGAAAATGTAGTTAAAATCTGGCGTGACAACATCTTTAACTCAGAACCAGCAGGTTTCTACAGGCGTGGAATCAGTGAACTCAATAATGGTTCAAATGGCTCTGAGCACTATGGGACTTAACATCTGAGGTCATCAGTCCCCTAGAACTTAGAACTACTTAAACCTAACTAATCTAAGGATATCACACACATCCATGCCCGAGGCAGGATTCGAACCTGCGACAGTAGCGGTCGCGCGGTTCCAGATTGAAGCGCCTAGAACCGCTCGGCCACACTCGTCGGTGCATAGTCGACAAGATTCAGTTATACTAACAGCAGGAAGAATACCAGCCGATTGAATTCCTTGAGCAGGCTAGGAAGTGACTGGGGCTTGCTTCTGAAAGACTCCACTGACGAAGGCTGAAATACACAAAGTATATGTCAATAGGTCTTATTCGGACTTCTGTAAGTAGGTAACAGACTAGAGCGTTGTTACTAACAATACTCAGATGTACCGATCGCAAAATAAACGTCACAAATCAATAACCGTTACAATTATTTGTGTTATTCTGTCTTAAGTGTCCTGAAAACAAAAAGCTCAGTCATTAGACAGGATTCACATTGTCGAGCATTCCTGTGGCTACACCGTGAACATTATCAGTAGGCTACACGTGTTTTGATCATTATAGAGTTCGAAAATATTTTTCGGAAGGATGCTGTCATTGACACCATACCCAAAACATGAGCCCAAATGAATAGATAACCACACGGCATTGACAGAAAAACGTGAAGATCCACAGAGAGAGTTTGTCAACTACGAATCACATGAAGTTCCATACAAGGAAAGCTTACTTTTGTGCACGAAAACTATACGTCATGACTGGAAAAGCTGACTCATACAGGAGTGGAGAAAATCAAACCACCTGACATGAAACAAGAAGCAGCTGTCATCAGGATGTGGAACAAGGAACATAGAATACTGACAGTATTGTATAAGTACGTTATTCTCAACCAAACTAACGTTCCTTCGTTCCAGCCAATCAAAAGGCAAGCTTATCATCCACAACATTTGAAACTGCTGAGGAGAAGTTGTTACTGGACGAGACATAATTATAAAATCTGTCAGAATTTTCATCGGAAGCTCTGCAGTCAAACACTGTCCAGCCAATGCCCGCATAACGAATTTGTTGTGAAAGTGGAATCCGAAAAACTGGAACCTATCGATAAACATGAAATGAAGTAAGATTCACTGACATTTGCTCTTTGCTCTGGATATTCCGGCCCGTAACAGCCGTAGTATAAGTGAGTCTTTGCAACAACGCAGAATATGCTCCATTAAATTTCAGGTGTGCAGCCTCCTAAATCCAGCCGACAGGCTTTCGGCTCACTCTGAAGATGGCTGAACGATGTACAGCCCAAATAACATGAAGAAGCTGTATTTATGCGGCTACACACCTGAAATTTATTGAGACAGTCATTGTGCCCCAGAAACATGAGGATCCTTAATGCAGATCACGTTTGGCAATTCTGCGATTGACCGATTACTTACTGGTTAGCAGAGATTTATCCTGCTAATTCACTTCACTTCTCATTTGAGTTCCAATGAGTAATCAGGGTGATTTTCGCTTAAGGTGGGACATATGGCAATACATCTATGATTTTAACTTTAGGAAAGTCGGTCCTCATAGAAACTGCAACTAATCTCATATATTACATTACGATTTTTCTGTTCTAGCCACAAGTGGAACAGTACTGCAGCTCTTTGGTAGTTTTGAAATAACGTAGTCGCCTGTAAAGTGAAGCCTGGTTTGACACTTTGTTCAAGCTTGCTGAAGGCTAGATCTTTACCCTCACAAAGCTACAAGTAGCCAGATCGAAAATTGATAAGAAAATCTTAATAAGTATTCTGCATCAACAGTCATCTCACCATTTGTAGTACCCCATATTTTAAGGGCGATAAGCTTCCCATTTCTGCCTACATAATTTTTTGGTAATCACGAATACATATTTTTGTTCATGAAACGACACATTTTCATTCTACTTGAGTATAAAATATGACAGCACGTAAACAAAGATGATTTACAACAACAAAGTGAGTAATATCTTCCTAATTCATCCTGATACAGGCGCGCTCGTGTTACAGATACTTTGTTTTGTTAAAACAAACTTTCCTTCTAAGATTACTTTGGTAGGTTGCACTTCATGTGTATTGGTATAGTGCATATTTTAACAGCCTTTACCATTAGTTTATTGAACACAACAGTAAACATGAGAAAGAAATTATCAACAATATAGGGGTGCCGGCCGGTGTGGCTAAGCGGTTCTAGGCGCTTCAGTTGGAACCGCGCGACCGCTACTGTCGCAGGTTCGAATCCTGCATCGGGCATGGATGTGTGTGATGTCCTTAGGTTAGTTAGGTTTAAGTAGTTCCAAGTTCTAGAGGACTGATGACCTCAGATGTTAAGTCCCATGGTGCTCAGAGCCATTTGAACCAATATAGGGGTATGACAGGAACACCGAATCAAAGCAAAAAAATCTAGTAATCATGGGCTCTAAGGTACATGTCTTAAGAGCTATGAGCACTTCTTCATCTTCGATAAAGTGAAACAAATCTCTTCTAGTGCAAGCTCTTTGCTTTCCATATTTTGGGAGGTGGTGGAGGTTTTAGTATGGACGAAGACAGGGAAAAAAAGTCCGGTAAACATAGGCTCTAAAGTGTGAACTTCAAAGGCTGTGAACACTTATTCATCTTCACTATTTTGGAAGGGATGACTTCGCAAACAAACTTCTGGATAGATTTGTTCGTGACATCAGTAGAGTGTGTTTTGTGTAGTAACAACTTGTAATGCAGTTTTCTCGGTTGTTTATCCTACATTGCTACCAAAAAGTGCCTCAGTTGTTGGCAACAAATACCATCTACGATGTACACAGCCCTGCGGAGGAGTTATTAGAGCCACCAGATGAAAAATATGATGTGGACATTGTTCTTTGCTGGAGAATATGCCTTTTCTTAGGGCTCAGCCGTTAATTTCTTCTTAAGAAGTTATCATAACTTATCAGCAATAACGATACTGTAAACCAATGCTCAGTGAGCGATCTGATAACATTCAACCAAATATGTGAAATTCACCTGCTTAGTATTCATTAATTTGAATTACAGCACGCGTAACTCCTAAACACCACTTGCATATTGAGTGCAAATGTACGACGGTTAAATGGTCGCATTTCATAACATTTCAGTTATCGAGAATTCTTGAATGTTGAAAATCATCCATGCCAGAACGATGCTTCTTGAAACAAGAAAATCTTTTTGTCAGAAGTTTTGCCCAAAAGCACTCGCCCCACACAGAGACTACAAAGCATTCGAGCTATCACCGCTGCCTTCACCTGTCTATTAAACCTACGACTCTATTTTACAACAGTTAAACAACATAAGTTTCCAGTATACAAAATCGAATACATAACTGCTACATAAAAACTACAACTTCAAAGAAAAAAATGACAGTTGATGAATACACTCATGGCTTCGCGCTGCGATCACCTGGTCGAACGACGCTTGACGTGACGCGACTGGTGGCTTGTGGCCAGTAACTGGTAGTTGGAGTCGGCAAGGAAACGCTCGAGCATAAAGAGTTCTGATCTTGACCCCACTACGAGTTGTTTAGTGTAATTGTTTCTCGAAGTTTTTGGTATTACGAGTTAGAATGTGAAGGGAATTATCTTTTAGTTTCCATCAGACTGATGACTTTTATAAAAATGTGATTAAAAAAAGTGGTGCATGTGGAGACCCAAACTCGCGACTTTGTGTCTACATTTTAGGGTGTTTACTACTTCTTTTTTCTTCATTTTCTTCATTACTGTTCTCAGAATTTGGTCTGGGCAGGCGTCACATGACAGCTATTCAAGTTCATCTTTGAGTACTTTATTCAGTTTTTGTTCATTACAGACGGCAGTGAGTCCTTTTACCGAACACGCTGAGCTACCGTGTCGCCATCACCAGACCTCGAGCTCTGACAGCCCTATCATAACTCGAGGCGATAACACCTCCTCCAGCCGCGCGCCATGTCACTAATTGCACCATGTCACGAATTACGCGGCCCCTCCCGCCGGAGTTTCGAGTACTCCCTCGGGCATGAGTGTGTGTGCCGTTCTTAGTGTAAGTTAGTTTAAGTAGTGTGTAAGACTAGGGACCGATGACCTCAGCAGTTTGGTCCCTTAGGAATTCACACACATTCGAAGTCCGCCGCTCGTGGTCTCGCGGTAGCGTTCTCGCTTCCCGAGCACGGGGTCCCGGGTTCGATTCCCGGCGGGGTCAAGGATTTTCACCTGCCTCGAGATGACTGGGTGTTTGTGTTGTCCTCATCATTTCATCATCATCCAGGAAAGAGGCGAAATTGGACTGAGCAAAGATTGGGTAATTGTATGGGCGCTGATAACCACGCAGTTGAGCGCCCCACAAACCAAACATCATCATCACACACATTTGAACACTTCCTCCAGATACCACCGCATCCTACAGTGTTGCCAAATCGTGCGTATGGCCAGACTAAGAATTCTGAGGGTCGGCCGGTTTTATTGGCCACCTTAAGTGAACGTCTCGGTCTGTCTCTGCGACGGCCGGCCGGCGGCCAGGTTTTGTTTAAGACTGTACATATAGTCGACCTTTCCCACATTTAGCGTCGCCTATTACTTGTAAGCTTCTTCACTGTCACCAGACGGACAACGGAGCAGCACTGAAGAATCAATGGCAGGCGTGGGCAGCAGGAACAGCAGCAACGGTTGCCTGTAGCTGGCGGCGGGGCGTGCCGACACTTGCCGGCTTCGTCGCGCGTAGCCAATACTGACGCCGGCCTCCCGCGCTTAATCCGGGCGCAATGAAGAGCGCCAAGTGCGATCCTGTTAACCGCCTCACTGTCACTTCTCCGCCATTTATTCTGTCACCAGCTTGTCTCTCTCTACTTCATAACAGCTTCCTTTATTTTTTTCCTATTAATGGGATGTGAACTCTCCTTTACAGGCCCACATCAGTTTGCTTCAAGCATTGTAGGTGCTCTGATATCGAGCACACTGTCGAATTGTGTAATAGATTAGAATACAACTGTTTCGTTTTCAGCGTGGACGCTCTCAAAGACACGAGTCATTCCTTCAGTTCCCAGTACGTTTTTTGTATCACAGGTCAGTTCTTCGAAGTTGCTGTTTCATGCAGAATCAGATGCACATCACGAAACGTAAAAATTTAGTAACCTTTGTCTAAACGATTAATAAGTCACACCAGGCGTCAGGACGCTACTTCGGGGTGAGCAGTGATCGAACAGACTCAGTTGTAGGAAATATAAATGAGAGATACTGGTATAAACACGTCTAACAGCTCGTGGAAACTCATTTAGAACATTCCTAGAAGTCGTTTTGAGGGGGAAATCTATGATTGCTTATCAATTCACTACAAGCGGTTATTGTACAGACCGTCAAGATGTAACTGTATGAACAATAGCTCGCACATAGTTTGATTCAAATTTCCAATAAAGGCTTCTAGGGGTTGTAGAGAGGACTTAGTAGATGAAGTTTTCATAAGGAACCCATGACCAGAATTGTAATGTTTGGATGTAAAATAGGTTTGAGGATCTAATCACTTTCAAATCTCCCGTTTCACGGTACGCACATAGTGGACAAAATGAACTCTGAACTGTGTGCTGTAGAAGCACATGGTATGGGCAATGTTCTCTTTTATGTGACAAAGGACGTATTCTTCAAAGTCGAGAGTGCAGCACGTCTGTGGAGCACAACAGCCAACACCACTAGCACGAATGTAAAAATTTCTCGCAGCCGTTGTTGTAGCCAGACGAAGGTGTTACGTGATGTCATAACTACGATAGGAACTGACGACGGCGCCCACTTCTCAGCTTGTGTGCGTACCGACAAGTGGGAGATTTGAAAGTATCCTATCTTCAGACTTATTTTATATCCAAAACAGCTTATTTCCAGACATCGGAGTAGTTGGAAAAGGCCGGCATCAACTCACATTGCGGGTTGCCTACATCAGGGGCAAATATACGTTCAGGGGCAAACCTATTGTTCTCTTTCGATTGACAGGTCCTTAACCTGTTGTTCTGCTAAGAGGATTATGACCCCCTAGGGATAATCTGTCGTTTTGACAGACAGGTCTTTAATGTACTGTTCAGTTAAGTGGTCATCCAAGAAACCCAAACACCGCCCCCTCCTCTTTCCCCATCCCTCTGGTAACTCCCTTCACTAATACAAGCAAACTTTTGATATCAATTTGATTGACTAATTAATTAAATCGATCGATTAATTAACCCTTCCCTTCTGGGAACCCTCAAGCCCTCACTCTCCTCTCCCCCACTCCATTCACCCCCAGATGCCGTCCATGGCTGGGGGTGGTGCACTGTGGCATACACAGGCGTCCACAACTGCGTCTGCGATCACGTCGGTAGTTTTCACTGGCCTGTGAGCGTTGGCGCTGGCAGCATACAAGGGGGTTGGAGCGCTGTGTGTGGACCTCGGAACGTGAGAGTGCGAGATGTGTGAGATGTGCGAGTGTTTTCAGTGATCTCCGACATCTAGCCATGGCAACTACTGCTATGGACTGGACTGTGGTTTAAGTTTCTTATGTTTAGTGTTTCTCAATACATTGCAATGGTATTTTTGTTGTTGTTATTGTTACTATCCCATCACGGAATAAATCCTTTATTTTCTCCTTGTTTGTCCTGGTTTAACTGAGAAAACCAGTCACCTTAGGAATTCTTTTGCACTTTTAAAAACCCATTCACAACGTCAAATTCCCTATTGACCA
Source organism: Schistocerca cancellata (assembly GCF_023864275.1). Lineage (NCBI taxonomy): Eukaryota > Metazoa > Arthropoda > Insecta > Orthoptera > Acrididae > Schistocerca > Schistocerca cancellata. Next base: position 603,742,795 of record NC_064629.1, on the reverse strand, counting down.
GCTTATTGTTTCTGATAGTTGTACACTACTGGCCAGTAAAATTGCTATACCAAGAAGAAATGCAGATGATAAACGGGTATTCATTGGACAAATATATTATACTAGAACTGACATGTGATTACATTTTCACGCAATTTGGGTGCATTGATCCAGTATCCAGAACAACCACCTCTGACCGTAATAACCGCCTTGATATGCCTGGGTATTGAGTCAAACAGAGGTTGGATGGCATGTACAGGTACAGCTGCCCATGCAACTTCAACTCGATACCACAGTTCATCAAGAGTAGTGACTGGCATATTGTGACGAGCCAGTTGCTCGGCCACCATTGACCAGACGTTTTCAATTCGTGAGAGATCTGGAGAATGTGCTGGCCAGGGCAGCAGTCGAACATTTTCTGTACCCAGAAAGGCCCATACAGGACCTGCAACATGCGGTCGTGCATTATCCTGCTGAAATGTAGGGTTTCGGAGGGATCGAATGAAGAGTAGAGCCACGGGTCGTAACACATCTGAAATGTAAGGTCCACTGTTCAAAGTGACGTCAATGCGAACAAGACGTGACCGAGACGTGTAACGAATGGCACCCCATACCATCACGCCGGGTGATACACCAGTATGGCGATGACGAATACACGCTTCCAATGTGCGTTGCTGCAAACGTCGTCGAACTGTTCGTGTAGATGGTTGTTGTCTTGCAAACGTCCCCATCTGTTGACTCAGGGATCAAGACGTGGCTGCACGATCCGTTACAGCCATGCGGATAAGATGCCTGTCATCTCGACTGCTAGTGAGGCCGTTGGGATCCAACACGGCGTTCCGTACTACCCTCGTGAACCAACCGATTTCATATTCTGCTAACAGTCATTGGATCTCGACCAACGCGAGCAGCAATGTCGCGATACGATCAACCGCAATCGCGATAGGCTACAATCCGACCTTTATCGAAGTCGGAAACGTGATGGTACGCATTTCTCCTCCTTACATGAGGCATCACAACAACGTTTCACCAGGCAACGCCGGTCAACTGCTGTTTGTGTATAAAAAATCGGTTGGAAACATTTCTCATGTCAGCACGTTGTAGGTGTTTCCACTGGCGCCAACCTTGTGTGAATGCTCTGAAAAGCTGATCATTTGCATATCACAGCATCTTCTTCCTATTGGTTAAATTTCGCGCCGGCCGCTGTGGCCGAGCGATTCTAGGCGCTTCAGTCTGGAACCGCGGTCGCAGGTTCGAATCCTGCCTCGGGCATGGATGTGTGTGATGTCCGTAGGTTAGTTAGGTTTAAGTAGATCTAAGTTCTAGGGGACTGATGAGCTCAGATGTTAAGTTCCATAGTGCTCAGAGCCATTTGTACCATTTTTTTTTAATTTCGCGTCTGTAGCACGCCATCTTCGTGGTGTAGCAATTTTAATGGCCAGTAGTGTATTTTGAGCACACATAGTTTGGTACACGCATGCATGGTCTGTCTTCTGGCTGGTGCAGACTGGGGCTACACTGTAGTCAGTGTATGACGCACAGCTCGCGATCGATAGTTTGTGTGCCTGGTTCGATTTTTTTTTTTCCCACCCGATATGGTTAGTGGAAGCATTGTGGCGGAGAAGGGTGTTTGCGGTTACAAACATTGGTGTGTACAAGACCTGTGATATATTTAGCGCTATGATCTATTTGTGGTGAAAATTTAATCGCTTGGTTTGCTTAATTTTTGTGTGTGAAAACGTTGAGAATGTGTTTTATTACGAAGAAGAATTATCGAAAGGTGGAGGTGAGTGTTTTATGCTATCTATTTGGCTCCTGTAAATTGTTAAACAATTAATTTTATAGGATAGTGTACATCGATTATTTAACTCTATTTTTGAGATCGAAAATGCGTCAGCCTTACCTTTGTCTCCAGCATTAGCCAATAGAAACACTGCTCTGAGGAGAGATGAAAAACTCCATCACAGGAAGCGAGTCTGGGTATTAGTGATCAACAGAATACCGCCACTTGATGCTTTGTCTGGGGGCCGCGAGATCAACGGAGAGGGTTATGTGGTCCATGGTCGGTGGTACTTAGTAATGTGGTCTGTAATTAGTACATTTGTCGGTTTTGACCTTCGAGGCGGTGCCCTGACGATAGAAACATGCACAGGAGACTCAAATCGCTGGTTATTATACTGCACTTCATTCCATTCATGATCTGTAGACCCGTTTTGCAGGGTTTTATTGTCAGTGCAATATGACTACTGTACGTTTCTCTATCTGTACAAAATTGTTTGATGCTGAGATTCCTGTAATTTGTCCATCTGCAGAAAGTGGGAGTGGGTTTAGAAATATGTTATGAACTTTTAGATATGTAGTTGTCCTGATTCTCCCGTCTGTGCTTCGACACCAGTGTCTTTCGAAAAGTGAGTAGAATAAGAAATAAGAGCCTTAACATCTGTGACTCTGGCAGCAAATATAATCAAAGCTCACTCAACATTTCCGTGTGCAATCAGAATAAAAAGCGCCACAGTTTTTTAAATATTCCATACTGCCTTGTCACCCACAAATTGTTTAAATAAGCTGTATTCCACACGTTGTCTAAATCGTTTAAACAAAATTCCATACACTGAAAACGATTTCCCGCCAAATGGCCAATCAACTAAGGCTTTTTCCCAATAGTTTCCACGGGGGGAGGGGATGTGGAGGGCTTGAGACATCCCAGAGGGGGACAGGTTAATTACTTGATCAACTTAATTAATTATTCAATAAAATGGATAAAAAATTGTGCTTGTATTGGTGAGGAGAGTTACCAGAGGGATAGGGAAGTAGGATTGGGAGGGATGAGGCTTTCTTGGAAAACCACTGAACTGAGCAATATATTAACCTGTCAATCAAAAGGGCAGATTATCACCAGTGGGTCATAATTCTCTTAGCAAAACAATAGGTTCAGGAACTGACGGTCAAAAGAGAACACAGGTTTGCCCCTGGATGTATGCTTGCCACTGGTCTAAGCAAACTGCAATGTGGGGCGATGCTGGCTTTGTCCCGCTACTCATGGGTTCCTTATCAAAACTTCATCTACTAAGCCCACTCTATAAAGCTGTACAGCAATTTCGAATCAGCCTTTATACAGGCAGTTATTCTTCCCATCTTCCAACCAGGAACTCTGTTACACCAAAAGAACGCTATGACTTTATAGTGTTTGTTAGAGCGCAAATATAGAGTTTTATAACAATGTATCTGCATAGGACATATCCGCATCATGACTGCCGAACAAAGCTGCGAGTGAGGTGTGCCTAGACCTCTGTAATATTATCTCCGAATTTGTCTACTGTCTCTAGAATGCTCTCCCACGAGTCATATAGTGTTTGCGAGTGAGTCAGTCGCTACGTTCAGCTGGTTTCTATGCAGCCAGTTTTCGTACCTCAGTCAACAAAGACCAAAAAAGGCGAATAAAGGAAAAATTCGTGTAATCGCAAATTTTTGTGCGGTAGTAGGCGGAGTCTGATCAAGAATATACAAAAATCTTGATCGGTAGGATGTGAGCGTGGAGGTGGGGTGGTGGGATGCTTCTAAAGGTCACTTCTTAAGTTTTTCTTGAATATCTCGAAAACTGCGCTATCTATCGAAAACGTGTCCCAGTACTACATTATATTTCCTACAGAAAAGGTCCCATACATTTTTTTCTAGGACTTACAGTTTCCACTTTGCAGGGGATGTAAAATTATAGATTATTTAAAATAGTGTTTTAGTGGTATAAAATTAATGTTTGTTGATAAATAAAGTGGGTTAAGAACAAATACTCCTTATTAAATTTATTTACCACATGTAAGTGCAGCAGAACCGTATTATGGAATGAACTTTGTTTTGCGACTGTAACAGGGTGGAAAAGGAGAACTGGAGGTTAGAGGCGTGAGGGATTAGGGTCATGCATACTTTCATCATACGTCTGCAAAAAGAAAAGCGAGCAGGCAGTTCCCCGCTCTCACTACCTCACTACATCACACAAAACCACTTCAAGGAATATCAAAATGTTATACCGGCCCTTTCGCAGCTCGTCTTATCAATCACTGATGACGTGGTGTGCAGACGCTCCTGGAGGTGGGGGGGGGGGATTTATATCCCATGAAGTGTGTTAACACTACAATGAATACAGATATGAATTACTTACAATACTAACGCAAGAAAAGCAAATGGACAGATTCTACTACGGGCATCTGTTCACACTGTTATACACTGCTAGAGGTAAATTGATTCTTAGTCATCCTATACGGCAGCTGCTGCGTCCTTCCGGGAAAGGCAATTTTCTCTACCATAAGCGTGCTGGCTTTTCAGTTTACAGACCGACTACACCTCCGCTGCATTTCCTGTCCAGTTCTTTCATGTAAGCAGCCACAAGAACTTCACTGAGTTTGTATTTATATAGTGGAGCTATTTTCAGTTCATTGAGTGCTTAATTGGAGTTGTTAATAGAGATTTTATGGAGCATTTGTTCTTATAAACATTGGATGAGAAGTGCTTAGTTTACAAGTGTGGTAATTCTCAGTGACCTATGTACTGTTGGTGGTAAAAGGATTGGATTGGTAAATGTGGCATCTTGCTGCTGTGTCACTGACAGCATATTGTAAAGCTTGTAACTGTGTTGCAGTCACTAATTTATATACTAATGAATGACCAGGAAGTTCCTGCACTTCCCTCGCCATTAATCGTGTTAATGGTAGACTGTGTACATCTCTTTCCTTCAGGAACAGCTCACAATTGTAGAATGGGCTACACTGAATGGAGCCATTTATCACACCTCCTCAGTATATCTTATAACGTGGGTGCCAGTATGCATGGTGGAATAGGGCTGATAATGTTTAAATTTAGAACATTAACCTGGTGTAACGCACTGTTTGACTAGTGTTGAAATATCTTAAGTTCCATAACACCACGTGACGTACTTTTGTGACGGAGGAAGCCAATTTAAGCCTCTGGTTCCTTCAGACTTTGGCAGCGCTGTGGCTGGGGTGATACATTTGAAAACCCCTCGTGCTGCGAAAATAATTGCAGCAAGTCATAGTGGAGACATGAAATCAACGTTGTTGAATACATACTGACAGCATGTTACACTTGTCACAGGCTCTTCAGTGTGGTAGACAGTTGACAGCTCGAGCCGTGAAGCACTTTTTTTTTTTTTACGTTTTAGGTCACTTAACAACTGCAAGTAAGTTCTCACCTAATCAACTGAAAATAACTATACTACATACACACGAACTCAGTGAAGTTATCTTGCCTACTCACTTGAGAGAACTGACTAGGAACTCAGATAAACGCTACAGCCGCCATACAGGATGACTACGAAGCAGTTGCCTTCTGGCAGTGTAGAGCTTTCGCAGAGATTTACGTAGTTTCTGACCATATGATTTCTTACATTAGTATTATAAGTAACACATGTTTGTATTCCATGTAGTGTAAACGCACTTTGTATGAAACAAACTGCTCCGAGGATGTCTACACACTGCATCGCCAGTGATTCATACGGTGAGCTGTGGAATCGTAGGTATAACTGTGTGATGTACCTTGTGCTTGCTGTATGTGACGTAGTGTTGCAGGGAGAGTGGGAAATCACCTGCTCGCTCCTCAGTTTACAGATCCATGAAGGAAAGTGCATGAGCACAATCTGGCGACCTGTCTTCCTTCAAGTGTCTACCCCCCCTCCCTTTCCACCTATTACACCCTAGTACACAATGTATCACTTAAAACGGTTCAACTGGACTCATGCAGGGTGTCCCAGGTGATTTTTCTGGTAAATATTCAGGGAAGTGCAGGAAAGCTCATTCGAAGCATAAAAGTCTAGTAAACATTTGCTCTAAAAAGCATACCACAAGAGCTATGACCACTATACGCTCATCTTAGATAATGTGAAACAAATTTCTTCTACTGGAAACTCTGCAAAGAGTTGTTAGTATGCACCAAAACAAGTAAAAACTTTATAGTAAATATGGGCTCTAAAATCCATACACTACGAGTTGTGGCCACTTGTTCAGTAGAAAAGACGTCTTTCACAGTAGCAAAGGTGAAAAAGTATGCATTTTTGAGCGCACCTTTAGAAGACTTTTTTGCTTCGAATGGTCGTTCCTGTCATATCCCTGACTATTGACCGACCCCGCGCAACCTTATGCGGCACACACATTTAATATTTGTTCTTAAGCCACTTTATTTACAATAATTATTAATTCTATACCATTAAAACACTTTTTTAATAAACTGCGATTTTTCCATACCTGCAAAGCGGAAACGATTTGTCTTACAGGGAAAAGGATACGACATTTATTGTACGAAAGTTAAATGATTTTAATTCAGTACTGGGAAACATTTTGGCTAGAAGCTGTGATTTTTGACATATTTAACTCCAACATAATCAGAGGCTGAGACGGTTCTGCGACCGTGCGGGCTGCAGATTCCTCGAGATAGGGTGGTGGGGTTTCGGGTTCCGCTGGAGAGGTCAGGAGTCCACTACACACAGCAGGCGGCTACACGGGTAGTAGGGGTTGTGTGGCGTGGACTGGGCGGTTTTCTAGGTTAGATGGCCTCGGGCAAGTACAGAGAGGGCAACAGCCTCAAAGGATGCGGGGCAAAGTCAGGACATGCGGGGACCAAGCAGCAATCGGTATTGTAATTGTAAAATGTCGAAGCTGCGTTGGTAAAGTACCGGAACTTCAAGTGCTGATAGAAAGCACCGAAGTTGAAATCGTTATAGGCACGGAAAGTTGGCTGTAGCCAGAGATAAATTCTGCCGAAATTTTTACAAAGGCACAGATGGTGTTTGGAAAGGATAGATTGCATGCAACCGGTGGTGGCGTGTTTGTCGCTGTTAGTAGTAGTTTATCCTGTAGTGAAGTAAAAGTTGATAGTTCCTGTGAATTATTATGGGTGGAGGTTACACTCAACAACCGAGCTAGGTTAATAATTGGTTCCTTTTACCGAACTCCCGACTCAGCAGCATTAGTAGCAGAACAACTGAGAGAAATTCTGGAATACATTTCACATAAATTTTCTCAGCATTTTATAGTCTTAGGTGGAGATTTCAATTTAACAGATATAGACTGGGACACTCAGATGTTTAGGACGGGTGGTAGGGACAGAGCATCGCGTGACAGTATACTGAGTGCACTATCCGAAAATTACCTCGAGCAATTAAACAGAGAACCGATTCGTGGAGATAACATCTTGGACCTACTGATAACAAACAGACCCGAATTTTTCAACTCTGTAAGCGCAGAACAGGGAATCAGTGATCATAAGGCCGTTGCATCATCCCTGAATATGGAAGTAAATAGGAATATAAAAAAAGGGAGGAAGGTTTACCTGTTTAGAAAGAGTAATAGAAGGTAGAGTTCAGACTACCTAACAGATCAAAACGAAAATTACTGTTCCGACACTGACAATGTTGAGTGTTTATGGAAAAAGTTCAAGGCAATCGTAAAACGCGTTTTAGACAGGTACGTGCCGAGTAAAACTGTTAGGGACGGGATAATCCCACCGTGGTTCAACAACAAAGTTAGGAAACTACTGCGAAAGCAAAGAGAGCTTCACTCCAAGTTTAAACGCAGCCAAAACCTCTCAGACAAACAGACGCTAAGCGCTGTCAAAGTTAGCGTAAGGAGGGCTATGCGTGAAGCGTTCAGTGAATTCGAGAGTAAAATTCTATGTACCGACTTGACAGAAAATCCTAGGAAGTTCTGGTCTTACGTTAAATCAGTAAGTGACTCGAAACAGCATATCCAGACACTCCAGGATGATGATGGCATTGAAACAGAGGATGACACGGGTATAGCTGAAATACCAAACACCTTTTTCCTAAGCTGTTTCACTGAGGAACACCGCACTGCAGTTCCTTTTCTAGATCCTCCACAAACGAAAAAATGACTGACATCGAAATAAGCGTCCAAGGAATAGAAAAGCAACTGGAATCACTCAACACAGGAAAGTCCACTGGATCTGACGGGATACCAATTCGATTCCACACAGAGTACGCGAAAGAACTTGCCCCCTTCTGACAGCCGTGTAACGCAAGTCTCTAGAGGAACGGAAGGTTCCAAATGATTGGAAAAGAGCACAGGTAGTCCCAATCTTCAAGAAGGGTAGTCGAGCAGATGCGCAAAACTATAGACCTATATCTCTGACGTCGATCTGTTGTAGAATTTTAGATCATGTTTTTTTGCTCGCGTATCATGTCGTTTCTGGAAACCCAGAATCTACTCTGTAGGAATCAACATGGATTCCGGAAACAGCGATTGTGTGAGACCCAACTCGCTTTATTTGTTCATGAGACCCAGAAAATATTAGATACAGGCTCCCAGATAGATCCTATTTTCCTTGACTTCTGGAAGGCGTTCGATACAGTTCCACACTGTCGCCTGATAAACAAAGTAAGAGGCTACGGAATATCAGACCAGCTGTGTGGCTGGATTGAAGAGTTTTTAGCAAACAGAACACAGCATGTTGTTATCAATGGAGAGACGTCTACAGACGTTAAAGTAACCTCTGGCGTGCCACAGGGGAGTGTTATGGGACCATTGCTTTTCACAATATATATAAATGACCTACTAGATAGTGTCGGAAGTTCCATGCGGCTTTTCGCGGATGATGCTGTAGTACACAGAGAAGTTGCAGCATTAGAAAATTGTAGCGAAATGCAGGAAGATCTGCAGCGGATAGGCACTTGGTGCAGGGAGTGGCAACTGACCCTTAACATAGACAAATGTAATGTATTGCGAATACATAGAAAGAAGGATCCTTTATTGTATGATCATATGATAGCGGAACAAACACTGGTAGCAGTTACTTCTGTAAAATATCTAGGAGTATGCAAGCGGAACGATTTGAAGTGAATGATCATATAAAATTAATTGTTGGTAAGGCGGGTGACAGGTTGAGATTCATTGGGAGAGTCCTTAGAAAATGTAGTCCATCAACAAAGGAGGTGGCTTACAAAACACTCGTTCGACCTATACTTGAGTATTTCTCATCAGTGTTGGATCCGTACCAGATCGGGTGACGGAGGAGATAGAGAAGATCCAAAGAAGAGTGGCGCTTTTCGTTACAGGGTTATTTGGTAAGCGCCATAGATTTACGGAGATGTTTAGCAAACTCAAGTGGCAGGCTCTGCAAGAGAGGTGCTCTGCATCGCGGTGTAGCTTGCTGTCCAGGTTTCGAGAGGGTGCGTTCCTGGATGAGGTATCGAATATATTGCTTCCCCCTACTTATACCTCCCGAGGAGACCATGAGTGTAAAATTAGAGAGATTCGAGCGCGCACGGAGGCTTTTCGGCAGTCGTTCTTCCCGTGAACCGTACGCGACTGGAACAGGACAAGGAGGTACTGACAGTGGCACGTAATGTGCCCTCCGCCACACACCGTTGGGAGGCTTGCGTAGTAGAAATGTAGATGTAGATAAGTAAGTGACCTTTAAACGTCCCCTTCCCAATCTCCACCCCCACGCTCACACTCCGTCCGTCAGGATTTTTAATACTTTGTGAATGACACTCCCTCATACCACAGTACAAAAATTTTTTCTCCTAATATTCTTGCGTTGACTGGACTATAACATGCATTTCCCTTTTTAAATTTTCTAACCTACCTGACATATTAAGGGATCTGACATTCCACGCACCGATCCTTAGAACGCCAGTTATGTTTCTCCTGATAACGACGTCCTCCTGAGTAGTGCCCGCCCGGAGATCCGAATTGGGGACTATTTTACCTCCGGAATATTTTACCCAAGAGGCCGCCATCATCATTTAACCATACAATAAAGCTGCATGCCCTCGGAAAAAATTACGGCTGTACTTTCCCCTTGCTTTCAGCCGTTCGCAGCACAGCAAGGCCGTTTTGGTTAATGTTACAGAGCCACATCAGCCAATCATTCAGACTGTTGCCCCTGCATATACTGAAAAGGCTGCTGCCCCTCTTCAGAAACCACACGTTTGTCTGGCCTCTCAATAGATACCCCTCCGTTGTGGCTGCACCGACAATACGGCTATCTGTATCGCTGAGGCGCTCAAGCCTCCCACCAACGGCAAGGTCCATGGTTCATGGGGGGTGGGGAGGGGGGGGGGTGGTTCCAGAGTTTCGCATTAATATGGGATGCAATTAATGTTTCCAAACTTGCGAAGATGAAGTATGAGAAACCTGGATTACAATCTACATTACCTATTTCTCCTGAAGAACAACACATATGTTATCTATTCATTTCTTGGACATTCATTCGTATGATGTCGACATTTTGTTACAGATTGCGGAAACATATTAGGAGAAAGAGAAATAACTCTGGACCATTCCGTGAACTGTGGTTTGGATGATGACTGTTGTGCATAAAAAGTCCAGAATAAAAATAGAGTACCTTTAAGGAAAGGCAAACCTACGTTTCTAGCATTTGTAGACTTAGAGAAAGCTTTTGACAATGTTGACTGGAATACTCTCTTTCAAATTCTAAAGGTGGCAGGGGTAAAATACAGGGAGCGAAAGGCTATTTACAATTTGTAAAGAAACCAGATGGCAGTTATAAGAGTCGAGGGACATGAAAGGGAAGCAGTGGTTGGGAAGGGAGTAAGACAGGGTTTCAGCCTCTCCCCCATGTTATTCAATCTGTATATTGAGCAAGCAGTAAAGGAAACAAAAGAAAAATTCGGAGTAGGTATTAAAATCCAATGTCACCGATGACACTGTAATTCTGTCAGAGACAGCAAAGGACTTGGAAGAGCAGTTGAACGGAATGGATGGTGTCTTGAAAGGAGGATATAGGATGAACATCAACAAAAGCAAAACGAGCTTAATGGAATGTAGTCGAATTAAGTCTGGTGATGCTGAGGGTATTAGATTAGGAAATGAGACAAAGTAGTAAAGGAGTTTTGCCATTTGGGGAGCAAAATAACTGATGATGGTCGAAGTAGAGAGGATATAAAATGTAGACTGGCAATGGCAAGGAAAGCGTTTCTGAAGAAGAGAAATTTGTTAACATCGAGTATAGATTTAAGTGTCAGGAAGTCATTTCTGAAAGTATTTGTATGGAGTGTAGCCATGTATGGAAGTGAAACATGGACGGTAAATAGTTTGGACAAGAAGAGAATAGAAGCTTTCGAAATGTGGTGCTACAGAAGAATGCTGAAGATTAGATGGGTAGATCACATAACTAATGAGGAAGTATGGAATAGGATTGGGGAGAAGAGAAGTTTGTGGCACAACTTGACCAGAAGAAGGGATCGGTTGGTAGGACATGTTCTGAGGCATCAAGGGATCACCAATTTAGTATTGGAGGGCAGTGTGGAGGGTAAAAGTCGTAGGGGGAGACCAAGAGATGAATACACTAAGCAGATTCAGAAGGATGTAGGTTGCAGTAGGTACTGGGAGATGAAGAAGCTTGTACAGGATAGAGCAGCATGGAGAGCTGCATCAAACCAGTCTCAGGACTGATGACCACAACAACAACAACAACCTTCGATGCCCAAAGAAAACATACATTCATGGCTATCAGAGACAAAGAAAAGGCTGTAAACTTTTTGAGTAAACGAAGGCGGTACAATAACACTTAAACATAAGCAATGTGCAAAGCCGTTTTTGTTGCGTAAAATGTGAACAGGAACTAAATAATGAAAGAAAGATTAATACAAAATAAGAAAGATGGACCAAAATAAAACTGTGAAAGAAATAATATTCGAAAGATTTAGAACTGCTCTTGAGAGTCAATGGACCATTACCAAGTGAGACCAACGAGAGTGACACTTTGAAATTAAAGTAAGATAAACATTACTAATTTACACGCTTCTTGCGGGCCGGAGTGGCAGAGCGGTTCTAGGCGCTACAGTCTGGAACCCCGCGACCGTTTCGGTCGCAGGTTCGAATCCTGCGTCGGGCATGGGTGTGTGTGATGTCCTTAGGTTAGTTAGGTTTAAGTTGTTCTAAGTTCTAGTGGACTGATGACCTCAGAAGTTAAGCCCCATAGTGCTCAGAGCCATTTGAACAATTTTTTACACGCTTCTTCAACCTGGTTAAACAGATTCAGGAAATTGTATGGAAAAGGAAATCGCAAAATTAAAGTCTACCACAAGTAAACGGTTAGAGGATATGTCATTAATAGGTAACACTATGGAAATAGTGAAGATTAAGCTTCTTATTATTCTCCAAAATTCCATGTTTAAGGCCAATCAGTCAGGTTTGGTGCAAGAAATGTGTGCAAACCAGACTTTATCGTTTCGAGCATAAATAAGACAGAGCGTTCGTACAGTTGAAATGAATGCTATGACACATCAATATACAAAAATGCCAGTGATAATTTTCTGTGGATTACGTTTTCCGTATCTTTATATTTGTCTTCAGGAACATCAAGGCACATTACGACCAAATTTTAAAGAAAATGACTGTTTAGTTGCAAAAATCTTGTAATCGATGTAGCAAACTCTGGAAAAATGAGAGCGAGTAGTCCTCAGTATTGGACTCAGTGTTGGACACTTGACCTGGACGTAACGATACCCCTGTTTTTAGTACGGCGAAAAGACGTTCCGTACTGCATCCAAACTAACAGTGCGAGTCAACCACACGATAGAAAAGAAAAAAAAATCAGCAGAGTAAAGCATTTTGTAGAAAATCGTTGGCCACTAAAATATCCGACAGGTCTTTGTCATTTCAGGGTTTTCGGCGGAATGATACAGTTCAAGTTCATTCATTTCTACATTGTCAGTTCGCACCACATTTTATGAATTTGATCAAGTATGTCTGGTACACAGCACAATATGGAGAACAAAGGCCACGACCATTTTTTACGCCATTCCAGTTCTGCCTAAATAAAACTAGTAATTAATTTGAAGTGCCTGAATGTATTAACTTCTTTTTGTCACGTGGGCCTGGAGTAGGAAAAATGTTTGTTTTCTTCATCCAATAGACACAGCCTATTTTTGTGAAGACTACACGGAATAAACAAGGTTCATCGCTAGTAAAATATACATTACTCAAACATTATCGTAAGAACTGTGCTACAGGAATTATTACAAAACATTTAATGTCAACAAATGAAAGTGCCGATTGATGGAAGTCATCTGTGAACTAACATCGTTCACTGCATTGATTTTCCTTCCTCTGCTAGTTACTTGAGTAACAATTACGTCTGTAACAGTTTAGCTTTCAACATGAGCTGCAAGTTATTCAAACAATTTGTGATTTGAGACATTATTGGTATGGTTTACATGCTTCAAATTTGCGTGTGTGCACTTTCTCTTCACGGTGCTTCATTATCTTGTCATGGGCGATCTGCGCGCTAGGGAGGATGGACCGGGCAAGCTGCTGATACAAGTGGTTCTTCGTGAGACAAATATGAGTAAGTTCAACATTTTTTTAAAATAAAAAAAACTTGTACAGCGCCTTAGCTGCTAACGTTTTGGCAATGAATTTCGGCCGGCGTATCCTTTATGTGTGAAAAATTTGAGATTACGGTTCGACATGTCCGATTGTATCATCCCTTGCCAGTGCTTTTCTGGGCTTAGTTGAAGACCGTCTCGATTTCAGAAGGCGTGGTGTCTATAAGATTCATTGTAGACGCTGGAAGTCACACATTGGACGAACATGTCCCACTGTTAATGACATGCATTGAACGTCAACAACATACGTCTAGGTCAGCCAGAGACATCTGCAGCTGACGAGCATTGTCTCAGTACAGGGCTCAATATGGAATCCAAAAATACCAAAATTCTATCGTTGATGTATTAGAATTGAGACAGCGTAATTAAAGAATCGGTGGAAATTCGCTGTTCGACAAGTAGGGTGACCAGACACAAGATAACAACTTAGCATAGCCTGGGATCCAGCGCTGGCAATTATTAAAGTCACAGCGACCAGATATATTGGTCATACAAGGAATAACGACATGCAGGGATTGAACAAAAATATAGAAACACCACAAACACAACACATTACCATGTCCAATGCGGTGTAGGAAAACCAATGGCATTCAAAACAGCTTCCAGTCTTTTCGGAATGGATAAATACAGATCATGTATTTTCATACCTTTCTTCCTGCACAATAGTTGCAAGTTCAGGCAATGATGATGGAGAATTATAGCGACCACACACCCAATAATATTGAGATCTGGTGACTGTAGTGGCCAGGGGAGATGCGAGAGTTCATCCTCGTGCTAACAAAACAATGACTGAACGACGATAGTTGTGTGTCAAGGCGTCCTCTCGCCTTGTAACACAGCATCACCATTGAAGAATCAGCGTTGTACCTTTGGATGGACATGATCAGCCAGAATGGTCACATAATCGTTGGCAGGAATGGGACTTTGCAGAGTACCCATAAGGCCCATGGAATACCACAATATGACTGCCCAAATCAATCAAATGTTTCACTCTTGGGGTCTAAACTCGGCCAGATGTGAAACAAGACTTCTTTGACCAAATCACTTCCTTCCAGTTCTGCATAAAGGTTTTACTGCTTCGGCACCACGGTTTCCTGTTACGAGCAACGCTGGTAAGTGATTATGGAATTCCAGTTCTGTCCCGCAATCCCCTGCTTATGGAGCTCCCTTTCTGGTGTTTTGATGCTGAAAATGTTCGCGAATGCGACATTCAGTTGTGCAGTGACTTTTGCACATTATACAGCTGTCTTCTTCTTATTGTTCCTCAGAATCTTCTTCAGTGACAGTTTGTCACGATCGTTCAACAAACACTTTCGTCCAATTTGCCTATATGCCGTATAAATCTTCGACACGGTGCCTCGTGAAACACCAAACACTTCGGTTCCCTTGGTTACGAAACGCCCACCATAAGAGCACCAACAATTTGCCTACGTTCGAATTCACTTAGCTCCTGCATAATAAAATCACAACTACACACAACACTGTTCTGACCACGACTGACACTTGCATAGTACTGAGAACCAGAACCGTTCGTCCCGCCACATTTACCCGCCCGAGCTCGCCTGCTGTCGACCGTTTGTTTCTGTCGACTGCACGGCAGGAACTAGAGTTCAACTATACCGCGAACAGAGTGCTCGAGTTCGAGGCGTCCTCAAGGAGTACGCAGCTGAACCCCTCAGTTAACAGGGTTCGGTGCCACAGAAAAACATACAGCGCTAGGACTGGGGGAATGCAGGCCTATGTGGACAGTGCTGCGCGAGAAGTGGTTAGATCCCAAGCAGCTCTCAACTGTTTTGGTTTTCGTGACAGCGCTTTTGGGTTGTCGTACATTATAATGTCCGAAATATACATCGAACAGCGAAGGTCCTTCTAACGTCGATTGATTAGAAAATATGGGAAAGTGGAAAAAGAAGTTTCCCTGAAACTGGAGGAGTGAGCCTACACTCGTCTGAGGAAATTAGAAGATAGCATGGTATGGACAAATTTTACAAAGGTTTTAGATGATTAAAATAAATCATAGGTTTTGCAATGTGTAGTGGCTGTCGTAATTTATTAACTTTACGTGTTGGCAGTATTGATATCTTGTTGCGGTACTTGATTAGCTAGCCGGCCGCGGTGGCCGTGCGGTTCTGGCGCTGCAGTCCGGAACCGCGAGGCTGCTACGGTCGCAGGTTCGAATCCTGCCTCGAGCATGGGTGTGTGTGATGTCCTTAGGTTAGTTAGGTTTAAGTAGTTCTAAGTTCTAGGGGACTTATGACCTAAGATGTTGAGTCCCATAGTGCTCAGAGCCATTTGAACCATTTGAACTTGATTAGCTGCAAATCTTCTCCTGATACTCACGTCAATAGTAATATCAACCTTCCAGCGTCAGAAAAATCATTTGTCCCAGGCGGTGTGTAAGAATGTGTAAAAGAGATTTGCGATCATGCGATCATTCAGTGCAGTTGCATGCGAAGGATTTCAAAATCTTGCACAGACACTGTTACAAATAGGAGTACAGTACACCACTGAAAGTGCAAGAGGTGTGGTTCTTCACCCATCAACAATTCCATGAAATATATAAAGAACTGCAGATGAATGTCGTGTGAAAACGAAATAGCAATGCCTGTGTTATTAAGAAGTACGATGTAGTATTCATTCGGACATGCACTGCAGCGACTACGGCCAGCAAGAAATAAAGGAAATGTATTCACAATTGCGAATATGAACCACCATCGGCTGTATATTGGAATCACGATAGAGAGAATTTGTGCCGGCTCAGGACTCAACCCCAGCTTTCGCGCTTTACGCGAGCGGTTGCCTTAACCGTTTCGGAAATCCGTGCACGAATCACGGTCAGACCCAAAGTTGCATTTGTTGTCGTCCATATGTCACGACCTGCACTCGTTCGTTACGTATATTCCCGTTCAGGAAGTACAGTTTAATGAGGCGTGAGAGTTACGTTCGTTACTCACCAGGGGAGAAATGTGAAATGGCAGCTGAGAACTATTGTCGCCTATCATGCGACATCCATTCCTGAGCACTACTCTGGGTCACATCCTTGAGGGCAAACGGTTGCAGGAACATTGTCCTAATATTTACGCATCGTTAGAAGTAACGAAAATTGTAGTAACTTGTTTTAAAAGGAGCGGCCATACGAAAGACTCGCGGTTGCAGTTAACCGTAAAATAGCACACTGATACTCGCTGGAATACTTACTGTGTCATGTTTAAATCCATGTTTATGTTGCACGAACAAACGGCTAAATTTTTACGTGACTTCGGGAAAGTACCCTTGTTTGAGAACTCGCATTACCAGGTACTTGGAAAATTAATTCAGTTCCTCGAAGTACTTCTAAAGGCTACCAGAACTGTGGAAGCTGACAGTGGCCTGACACTGTAGTTGCATATGCCATGAGTAATACCAGCTACAGGAACACTATGCTTACAATACGGTGGACAGTGGGATGAACACAGACATAAAAGTAAAACGATGTATAATATATAATGAAATAAAATTGAAATTTTGATTATCTATTTCCAGCGCCTGTAACTGGATAAGAGATCGTATTTAAAGAAGACGCCGCGCCTCAATATTGTCAATCATTTGCTGGATATAACACTGCTGAAAGCACGCGCTTGGAATGTCTTCAGTGAAGAAATGGAAATCAAGCCAGTGCATTTGCTTGCATCATTTCTAGTACCAAGGCACACCATCTGAATAAATTTCGATAACTCAGAGAGAGTAAGTTTATGTCGCAGCACGAGCTGCACTTCTAGGTAAATGGGATGTTACGTAATTTCGCTACGAAAATATTTTACTAATACTGACGTCCATAAAGGTTGATCGTACAATAGTGAAAATTCACGTGAACAGTGCACCAATAACAGTGCACATATTTATCCTCCATGTATTATTTGTAGAATGTCATACAGAGAATAAAGCCTCAGCGTTAACGCCTTCAAAACGTGCAAGACTGTCTTTGCGTCGTGGGCGGAGGAGCAAGAAACTATCGATGAAGTTCGCATGGATCTATTTATGGGTATACCAGACGAGCGATCGACATTGCCTGTTCAGGAATAAATTCATCCAGAAGCAAGAAAGTTTTCAATGAACTTCGTATGAGCTTGTCTGCAGTCTGTGATCCTTTATTACCCAACCGATAATTAAGTGGATCTCTCGTACAACTGTGATGTCATGTACATATTTTTATGGATACCTAAGAGCAGTGGTTCCTAAACTTTGACCTCACTCTCCCTTTCACAAAAATTTGGTATGTGCTAAACCACCTCTTACAAATAATAATAATAATAATAATAATAATAATAACAATAATAAGGAACTTAATGTAACATACAATTACCTGAATTCCAAGCACATGGTTTAATAAAGCTAATGCTTTTATATGGTTCAAATGGCTCTGAGAACTATGGGACTGAACATCTGAGGTCATCAGTCCCTTAGAACTGAGAACTACTTAAACCCAACTAACCTAAGGACATCACATACATCCATGCCCGAGGCAGGATTCGACCTGCGACAGTAGCAGTCGCGCGGTTCCGGACTGAAGCGCCTAGAACCGCTCGGCCACCGCGGCCGGCGGCTTTTGTATGGTTTACATTTCAATTTTATATGCAATATTAATGTACTTTACACTTTTCATTATGGAATCAAATGGCTACACCGTTCCTTGGAATCCCGTAAAAAGCATCCGCCTGCTTTGCATGGCAGTCTCAAATTACTTTCGGCGAGAAGTTTGTTTCTGTACTTATATTTTTATGTAAGTGTAAGAACGAAATGGCTTTTCGCTCAACTATGTGGACGAGACAGGTATCGGAGTTGTTTCCGCTTTATTTGATAGGATTCCAAATTCCGCCTTTAACCGGAAACTTACCCATGATAAAGATTAATAACGTTTCTGTAACATTAAAGTCGTTGGAAGTTTCCAGAGACTGCTCATTTTAATTTATAATTCATGCGAATTCCAAAATTATTGTCCCTCCCAAGAGATAACGCACCCAACTGTTATTATTAGACAGAGTAAGGAAATAGTCTCTGAATGTTCTTCAAGTCTCTTCAAATGTTCTTTAGTTACGTTTGATATTTTTGTCTGAAGAAAGATGAGTTTCTACTAGCAAATTGTGAACGGAATCGAAGTACTCAATCTGATAGGAATTTAAAAAGATTGTCCAAACTGTTAGATTTTTAAAGAACGATTCGATACCGTCTAGCACTGAACAAAGGTTTGTGTTTGGACCTTGAAGTACTAAATGTACACCGTTGATTTTTAAGCAAATGTGTGCCAAATAAGCCACAGTCTGAATCCAGACTCTGCCTTGGGAAAGATGTAGCTTGTGAGTCTCAAAGATGAACGTCACAGAATATGAAAACAGTTCTGCCACATAACTTCCGTATGTGTCAATAAAAATTTGTAAATACACTCCTGGAAATGGAAAAAAGAACACATTGACACCGGTGTGTCAGACCCACCATACTTGCTCCGGACACTGCGAGAGGGCTGTACAAGCAATGATCACACGCACGGCACAGCGGACACACCAGGAACCGCGGTGTTGGCCGTCGAATGGCGCTAGCTGCGCAGCATTTGTGCACCGCCGCCGTCAGTGTCAGCCAGCTTGCCGTGGCATACGGAGCTCCATCGCAGTCTTTAACACTGGTAGCATGCCGCGACAGCGTGGACGTGAACCGTATGTGCAGTTGACGGACTTTTAGCGAGGGCGTATAGTGGGCATGCGGGAGGCCAGGTGGACGTACCGCCGAATTGCTCAACACGTGGGGCGTGAGGTCTCCACAGTACATCGATGTTGTCGCCAGTGGTCGGCGGAAGGTGCCCATCGACCTGGGACCGGACCGCAGCGACGCACGGATGCACGCCAAGACCGTAGGATCCTACGCAGTGCCGTAGGGGACCGCACCGCCACTTCCCAGCAAATTAGGGACACTGTTGCTCCTGGGGTATCGGCGAGGACCATTCGCAACCGTCTCCATGAAGCTGGGCTACGGTCCCGCACACCGTTAGGCCGTCTTCCGCTCACGCCCCAACATCGTGCAGCCCGCCTCCAGTGGTGTCGCGACAGGCGTGTATGGAGGGACGAATGGAGACGTGTCGTCTTCAGCGATGAGAGTCGCTTCTGCCTTGGTGCCAATGATGGTCGTATGCGTGTTTGGCGCCGTGCAGGTGAGCGCCACAATCAGGACTGCATACGACCGAGGCACACAGGGCCAACACCCGGCATCATGGTGTGGGGAGCGATCTCCTACACTGGCCGTACACCACTGGTGATCGTCGAGGGGACACTGAATAGTGCACGGTACATCCAAACCGTCATCGAACCCATCGTTCTACCATTCCTAGACCGGAAAGGGAACTTGCTGTTCCAACAGGACAATGCACGTCCGCATGTATCCCGTGCCACCCAACGTGCTCTAGAAGGTGTAAGTCAACTACCCTGGCCAGCAAGATCTCCGGATCTGTCCCCCATTGAGCATGTTTGGGACTGGATGAAGCGTCGTCTCACGCGGTCTGCACGTCCAGCACGAACGCTGGTCCAACTGAGGCGCCAGGTGGAAATGGCATGGCAAGCCGTTCCACAGGACTACATCCAGCATCTCTACGATCGTCTCCATGGGAGAATAGCAGCCTGCATTGCTGCGAAAGGTGGATATACACTGTACTAGTGCCGACATTGTGCATGCTCTGTTGCCTGTGTCTATGTGCCTGTGGTTCTGTCAGTGTGATCATGTGATGTATCTGACCCCAGGAATGTGTCAATAAAGTTTCCCCTTCCTGGGACAATGAATTCACGGTGTTCTTATTTCAATTTCCAGGAGTGTATTTCCTACTCCTTCATTCAGTATTGCAACAGTTCAATAATTAGTAGGATGACCTTTCATAAAATTAACTATTTTCACAGCCTCGTAAGGCATGGAGTTCTTTCGTAAGATATATGTAACAACACATTGATTTACCAGTTAGAAGCAAAGGAGAAGATTTAACGAATCGTCTTGCTCTTGATGTTATAGCCATCAGTCAATTAAATGTAAGACCAAAGTAGGAATACTCTACTGGTAAATTATGCGCTAAGTAGGAAGCAGCTGAAGCAGCAGCAATGGGTCACAGAGATTTCGTTTTGCCCGGGCGGACTCGGGCTACGGTGGCGCATCAGATGCTCCGGTGGGCCTCCGTCTGACCAGGCAGTGCAGGTCAACGCTCGCCGACAGGGTTACGGTCCCAGGTGGGCAGCGCAGGCTCGGGGTACGCCTTTAGATGGGGTATATGGCCAAATACAACAGCACAACATACAGACTTGGCTAGCGTCTGCATGTTCGGGCATTCGTTCAACTCCTGTACATATTCGGATGACAAGGCGACCACTGTCAAACGCCAGCGCAGACGCATACATTGACATGCGGTTTCCGACAGATGGCAATAGGACGGCCGAAGGCAAAGCACAGTATCGTTTGCTGAAGCCTTTGGCTCATCATCCGATAGCTGTTGTAACTGTCTTTCCCGCTACAGGTTTGGAAATATTCATTATTGGCTACCGAACTTGGAGCCTCCATGCCTGTGCGTTTCATATTTAAACTAACATAAATAGGAGGCTTCAATCATAGCTTAGCAGTGTGTTCGTGGCGTCTGGAGGCGCTTTTTCTCTTGTCCCTAGAGCCTCTGCTTCGCCTCATTGCTGATCAATTACGTGGCCGGAAGGCGTTGGGAGATAACATCTAGGTTCGACAGTACGCGGATGATATTATGGTATTGCTACGACATATCGATGATATATCCTTGCTGAAGGACATACTGAATTCCCTTTTTTCTCTCTCTGTCCGAGGGTCGTATTAATGGCCGCGTGGGTAGCCGCGCGGTCTTAGGCGCCTTGCCACGGTTCGCGCGCCTCCCACCCCCCCTCCCCCTCGGAGGTTCGAGTCCTCCCTTGGGCATGGGTGTGTGTGTTGTTCTTAGCGTAAATTAGCTTAAGTTAGATTAAGTAGTGTGTAAGCCTTGGGACCGATGACCACAGCAGTTTGGTCCCATAGAACTTAACACAAATTTAAAAAAATTCGCATTAATGAATGGAAATGTACCCTGTTACCATTCTGGGGTTTCCATCAAGTAGTCATTCCATGGGCAAAGCTGGTTGCTCGCCACAAATCGCTGGGGATCACCTGGGTCGCTGCCCTATGGAAATTGCTGCTCTCAGTTGGCGGGAGGTGACGTGTCGAATTCAATGGATAATTCGTGAACACGAGCACCGTTCGCTTAGCGTTCTTCACAAAATATACGGAACTTAGATTCCTAACATTTTCATTTTCTGTAAATTGTACTATGTTGCACAAATATTCCCGCTCCCCGCGATGATGGCGCGCAAACTGAAGCAGTTAACCCGGTAGTTTCGTTTGAAAAAGTCATATTTCTCGACTCCGGTACGAAGTGGTAGCGACTCCCCGACCCCTTGGAGGCTTGAGACTTACTAATATCACAGTGAAGACCTCAATACTGACTACTGTTTACACGGCGTAACGTTTTAACATGTCGCTTATTTACGTGCCTTCGACCGGGCAGTCAGACTCCCCTGCCGGTGTTGGTCGGATCAACTCTAAATTGCGGCACATTAGTGAATTTTATATTATGTTTTCTGGGAGCTGACATTTTATCAGTGACACAAGTTACCACCAGATCTTTGCTTTCTCGTTGGGGAGCACAATTATGCCTCTCCCCGTTTGAAATGGTCGCGCCACTGACATCCTGGAAAACAATGTGGTTTCACGTTAGTCTTCCATCCTCCCGACAGAAGTTGCCTCGTCGTTGCATAGGGTCATTCACAATCTAATCCCGTCTTAGTCCGACTGGTCTTTGCAACACATGTCATCGACCTGATCCATTACTACACATGCTTTTCTCTTTTGGACGACAACACTGGCACTGGATTCGCCAACGGCTGCCTTTCCTTACCCGATCAGCGGAAGCTGCTCTCTCGGTTGAACTTCACTGTCCGGGACTTTTCCGTTTTCCCTCGGACGAAGACTAATTCGACTGTATGGCTCCTCGGACACTACGCCCAGTATATAGTCGGGTGTGACAACGATCCCGACCTCTGTGTTTTTCACCAATTTACTGTGAACCCGCAATGAAAATAGCACAGGCTTCCATGTTATCGAGCTTTATTTACCAATATCCATGTTATCGAGCTTTATTTACAAATATGTTGCACTTTGTCTTTTTAATCGTCAAGTATTGGATAGTTTTGTTTCTTTTCTTTTCTTGTTTTGGAGCCTTCTCTCATTGTGTTCTTACTACAGAAAAAATTGTTTTCCTTTGACACCCTGAATTGTGGAATTTATGTCCTTCAAGTTTCATTTTCATAAAAATAAAAACAAAAGATCGAAAAGCCAGCCAATTACCATGAGAGCGAACAGCACAGTGACAGGCGGGGTTAGACATCGTGACCAAAGCCTCGGGATTCGACCTTGTCTCCACGCAGCTTGAAGCTGACTGTGTCCGTTCTTTCGTGTAATGTAACATAAAAACAAAACAAGAAAAGTTTAGCTTGGAGAGGCACCATTTTACAGTGCATAGATTAGGTGGGTTTAAAAAGAAAAGAAAAATAAGATGATGTCGGTCAGCTGCACCGATGAAATACTGTGGGATTTTCACGACGACATCAGACATCTCGTTCGAGAACCATTTCTACAGCTAGTCCGTCGGGAAAGCCTCAAGCAATGTATCAAAAATACACTTTGATACTGTTAACAAAATGAGGAATGGTGTCTTAAGTAAAAAAAAAGTAACAGCTGTTTCTTCTCAAATAGTATAATGGCAAATAGAGCAAATCTAGTAATTACAAATAAAACTAATTGCACTCACAGAAACGAAAACTCGTATCCAACCAAAGGAAAGGCATTTCCTGGTGGGCACGAAAGCCGTAGCTCAATTAGCTGCAGAGAATGATAATGCGGCAGAACCTTTGCCGATGCAACCCTGATGTTGATGCCGCTATGAAGTAAACGGCCAATGCATGAGTAAAATTTAAAAAGAATACAAAAATGATGTTCGTGTAAATAACTTGCTGTAACGATTTTGAGGAAGGTAAATTTAAATCAAAAATTCAAGAATGATTTTTCTTTATAGTACCTAATTAACTGAGTGATCAATCTATCTGCAAAGGTACAGGAAGGTGACAGCATGGTTTTCCCACGATCACCTGTAATTGTCGTGATAATGCAAGCAAACATCCATACGTCTTAAGGATTAATCTGAACTGTGGTGTCACCGCCAGACACTACACTTGCTAGGTGGTAGCCTTTAAATCGGCCGCGGTCCGTTAGTATACGTCGGACCCGCGGGTCGCCACTATCAGTGACTGCAGACCGAGCGCCGCCACACGGCAGGTCTACAGAGACTTCCTAGCACTCGCCCCAGTTGTACAGCCGACTTTGCTAGCGATGGTTCACTGACAAAATACGCTCTCTTTTACCGAGACGATAGTTAGCATAACCTTCAGCTACGTCATTTGCTACGACCTAGCAAGGCGCCATTACCAGTTACCATTGATGCTGTAAAACATGTACCGTCAAGAGCGATGTTCACCATTTATGGATTAAAGTTAAGTATTCCGCAGCTACGTCCTTTTTTGCTAGTCTAATTTCCTTGACCTGTTCCAGACCTCACGCCAGCCTGCGTGAGCTAAAACGCGTGCCTTTCGACTTTCTCTCAAAACAGGGTTGGCTCTTTTGCCAATCCACAACATTTGGCGACGAGGCCAATTCGCGTTCGTAACTATACTGCCCTGATTTACTTGTGTAATGGCTTCTACATCTACATCTACATCCATAATCCGCAAGCCACCTGACGGTGTGTGGCGGAGGGTACCTTGAGTACCTCTATCGGTTCTTCCTTCTATTCCAGTCTCGTATTGTTCGTGGAAAGAAGGATTGTCGGTATGCCTCTGTGTGGGCTCTAATCTCTCTGATTTTATCCTCATGGTATCTTCGCGAGATATACGTAGGAGGGAGAAATATACTGCTTGACTCTTCGGTGAAGGTATGTTCTCGAAACTTTGACAAAAGCCCGCACCGAGCTACTGAGCGTCTCTCCTGCAGAGTCTTCCACTGGAGTTTATCTATCATCTCCGTAACGCTTTCGCGATTACTAAATGATCCTGTAACGAAGCGCGCTTCTCTCCGTTGGATCTTCTCTATATCTTCTATCAACCCTATCTGGTACGGATCCAACACTGCTGAGCAGTATTCAAGCAGTGGGCGAACAAGCGTACTGTAACCTACTTCCTTTGTTTTCGGATTGCATTTCCTTAGGATTCTTCCAATGAATCTCAGTCTGGCATCTGCGCCGGCCGCGGTGGTCTAGCGGTTCTGGCGCTGCAGTCCGGAACCGCGGGACTGCTACGGACGCAGGTTCGAATCCTGCCTCGGGCATGGGTGTGTGTGATGTCCTTAGGTTAGTTAGGTTTAAGTAGTTCTAAGTTCTAGGGGACTTATGACCTAAGATGTTGAGTCCCATAGTGCTCAGAGCCATTTTTTTCTGGCATCTGCTTTACCGACGATCAACATTATATGATCATTCCATTTTAAATCACTCCTAATGCGTACTCCCAGATAATTTATGGTATTAACTGCTTCCAGTTGCTGACCTGCTATTTTGTAGCTAAATGATAAAGGATCTATCTTTCTGTGTATTCGCAGCACATTACACTTGTCTACATTGAGATTCAATTGCCATTCCCTGCACCATGCGCCAATTCGCTGCAGATCCTCCAGCATTTC
Organism: Schistocerca cancellata; assembly: GCF_023864275.1. Lineage (NCBI taxonomy): Eukaryota > Metazoa > Arthropoda > Insecta > Orthoptera > Acrididae > Schistocerca > Schistocerca cancellata. The sequence goes on along the minus strand of NC_064629.1, from coordinate 603,717,657 downwards.
AGTACAATTTTCCATTGTTACAACCTCTCGATACACCACAGCATCATCTGCAAAAAGCCTCAGTGAACTTCCGATGTCATCCACAAGGTCATTTATGTATATTGTGAACAGCAACGATCCTATGACACTCCCCTGCGGCACACCTGAAATCACTCTTTCTTTGGAAGACTTCTCTCCATTGAGAATGACATGCTGCTTCCTGTTACCTAGGAACTCCTCAATCCGATCACACAATTGGTCTGATAGTCCATATGCTCTTACTTTGTTCATTAAACGACTGTGGGGAACTGTATCGAACGCCTTGCGGAAGTCAAGAAACACGGCATCTACCTGTGAACCCGTGTCTATGGCCCTCTGAGTCTCGTGGACGAATAGCGCGAGCTGGGTTTCACATGACCGTCTTTTTCGAAACCCATGCTGATTCCTACAGAGTAGATTTCTAGTCTCCAGAAAAGCCATTATACTCGAACACAATACGTGTTCCAAAATTCTACAACTGATCGACGTTAGAGATATAGGTCTATAGTTCTGCACATCTGTTCGACGTCCCTTCTTGAAAACGGGGATGACCTGTGCCCTTTTCCAATCCTTTGGAACGCTACGCTCTTCTAGAGACCTACGGTACACCGCTGCAAGAAGGGGGGCAAGTTCCTTCGCGTACTCTGTGTAAAATCGAACTGGTATCCCATCAGGTCCAGCGGCCTTTCCTCTTTTGAGCGATTTTAATTATTTCTCTATCCCTCTGTCGTCTATTTCGATATCTACCATTTTGTCATCTGTGCGACAATCTAGAGAAGGAACTACAGTGCAATCTTCCTCTGTGAAACAACTTTAGAAAAAGACATTTAGTATTTCGGCCTTTAGTCTGTCATCCTCTGTTTCAGTACCATTTTGGTCACAGAGTATCTGGACATTTTGTTTTGATCCACCAACAGCTTTGACGTAAGACCAAAATTTCTTAGGATTTTCTGCCAAGTCAGTACATAGAACTTTACTTTCGAATTCATTGAACGCCTCTCGCATAGCCCTCCTCACACTACATTTCGCTTCGCGTAATTTTTGTTTGTCTGCAAGGCTTTGGCTATGTTTATGTTTGCTGTGAAGTTCCCTTTGCTTCCGCAGCAGTTTTCTAACTCGGTTGTTGTACCACGGTGGCTCTTTTCCATCTCTTACGATCTTGCTTGGCACATACTCATCTAACGCATAATGTACGACGGTTTTTAACTTTGTCCACTGATCCTCAACACTATCTGTACTTGAGACAAAACTTTTGTGTTGAGGCAACAGGTACTCTGAAATCTGCTTTTTGTCACTTTTTCTAAACAGAAAAATCTTCCTACCCTTTTTAATATTCCTATTTACGGCTGAAATCATCGATGCCGTAACCGCTTTATGATCGCCGATTCCCTGTTCTGCGTTAACTTTTTCAAATAGTTCGGGTCTGTTTGTCACCAGAAGGTCTAATATGTTATCGCCACGAGTCGGTTCTCTGTTTAACTGCTCAGGGTAGTTTTCAGATAAAGCACTTAAAAAAAATTTCACTGGATTCTTTCTCCCTGCCACCCGTTATGAACGTTTGAGTCTCCCAGTCTATATCCGGCAAATTAAAATCTCCACCCAGAACTATAACATGGTGGGGAAATCTACTCGAAATATTTTCCAAATTATCCTTCAGGTGCTCAGCCACAACAGCTGCTGAGCCAGGGGGCCTATAGAGACATCCAATTACCATGTCTGAGCCTGCTTTAACCGTGACCTTCACCCAAATCATTTCACATTTCGGATCTCCGTCAATTTCCTTCGATACTATTGCACTTCTTATCGCTATAAACACGCCTCCCCCTTCATTGTCCAGCCTGTCTCTGCGGTATACATTCCAATCTGAGTTTAGGATTTCATTACTGTTTACGTCTGGTTTCAGCCAACTTTCTGTCCCTAGTACTATATGGGCGTTGTGACCGTTTGACCGTTTATTAATGAGAGCAGTTCTGGGACCTTTCTATAGACGCTCCTGCAGTTTACTATTAGCACATTAATATTGTTATTCCCTGTTGCATTTTGCCTACTCCTACCTTGCCGCGTCTCAGGAGGCGTCTTGTCGGGCCTAGGGAGGGGATTCTCTAACCTAAAAAACCCCCATGTGCACTCCACACGTACTCCGCTACCCTTGTAGCCGCTTCCGGCGTGTAGTGCACGCCTGACCTATTCAGGGGGACCCTACATTTCTCCACCCGATAGCGGAGGTCGAGAAATTTGCACCCCAGATCTCCGCAGAATCGTCTGAGCCTCTGGTTTAAGCCTTCCACTCGGCTCCAAACCAGAGGACCGCGATCGGTTCTGGGAACGATACTACAAATAGTTAGCTCTGATTCCACCCCGCGAGCAAGGCTTTCCGCCTTCACCAATTCCGCCAACCGCCTGTACGAACTGAGGATGACCTCTGAACCCAGACAGCACGAGTCATTGGTGCCAACATGAGCAACAATTTGCAGTCGGGTGCACCCAGTGCTCTCTATCGCCGCCGGTAGGGCCTCCTCCACATCTCGGATGAGACCCCCCGGCAAGCAGACAGAGTGAACACTGGCCTTCTTCCCCGACCTTCCCGCTATTTCCTTAAGGGGGTTCCATCACCCGCCTAACGTTGGAGCTCCCAATAACTAATAAACCCCTCCCCCCGTGTGCCTGCTCGGACCTTGCTGAAGGAGCAGCAACATGTCCACTCACAGGCAGAGCGGGCGATGCCACACGGCCAGCCTCCACATTGACCCTCCGCCTCGTGCGCCGCGAACGCCGCTGAACCCGCCACTCCCCTTGGGGAGAGGGTGGCCCAACCGCGCCCGGTACCCGCGAAGATGTGTCGACAGCAGGGACAGTGGGTGAAGCATGTAACACCTGGGGTGTACCTTGCGACGCACCAGACTCCCCACTGCCGCTAGACTCCGAGGAAGCAGCCTTAAGACGGCTGACCGCGGCCATCAACACGCTCAGCTGTTCGCGAGCAGTGGCCAGCTCCTCCTGCGTCCGTACACAGCAGTCACACATCCTATCCATCCTAAGGAATCAATTTACTGAAGAGAGTTAATCAACCTTTAACTAGACTGCTAATTCACTAAAGGCGGCTGTTTATTCACTAAACTGTGGTTGCTAGCCACTTCTTGTAGAAAACAATGAAAATAGCACTACCTGTCTCTGGACTGTATTGAAAACAAACACTAGCACTACTGGCACTATGGTTGACTAAAGGGACTCTCTCTGACTGTATTCAAAACAAACACGAAATCTATGGAACACTATTAATAGCACCCGACAATTAAAGCTTCCTAAAAGCAAATACACACGGAAGAAGAAGTGACAAGTAAGAAAAATACAGTTAATACTTAAATTAAGGTAGCTCACTGCACAGCAGACGTGAAGCAGACGGCAGTTACGACGACACTGACACTACTGGCACAGTCTCCAGATGTACTGTCCGAATTTTATCGCTTACAGAATCAGCAGACGCAGGCCTTACTGGATGCCCTTGGACAGCTTGTCCAGGGTCAACGTGCAATGCAAAACGATGCGGCAACCGCCGCTCCACCGCTCACGCAGCCACAACACGCAGTTGCACCAACTTGTCGTCCATTTGATGCTGCACTGGAAAGCTGGACGGAGTGGTCATGCCAATTTGGATTCCATCTCACCGCCTACAGAATTCAAGGTAACGAACGGCAGCCTTTTCTTTTGTCGTCTGTCGGTGTGCACACGTACCGTGTGATAGTCCAATTATTCCCCCGACGCGACGTAGCTACTCTATCCTACGACGAAATTTTGTCTGCATTAGATGCATATTTCAAAGAATCAGTCAATGTAGTTGCCAAACAGTATACGTTCTTTCGTACAAAACGTACGGCAGGTCAGACTAATCGGGAGTGGGTTGCAATCTTGCAAGGCCTTACTAGGGATTGTGCTTTTGAGTGTCAATGTGGACTCCCTTATTCAGATACTATGGTACATGATGCAATTGCACAGAACGTTTCTGATGTTCGTATACGGGAACAGATTTTGAAACTAGTCAATCCCTCTCTTCAACAAGTGATGGACATATTGGATTGGCAGGACACACTTGACTTTGCTCAGGAATCATTTGAAACTTTGCCACCCCTGTGTCAGGTTAACCGGCCCGCCGGGCGAGCTGCACGGAACAGTAAACAGTCCTCGCGCCCGGCCGCGCCAAAGCCGCCTGGCTCTCAGCCACGTGTCCCGCGCCGGCATGCAAATGCAGTCCTAAAATCATGCCCATGGTGTACTACTAGACATTCGCGTGAGAATTGCCCATCACGCCAAGCTATTTGCTTTTTCTGTAATAAAAAGGACATGTTCAAAGTGTTTGCCAGAAAAAGCTCAGCTCAGAAGCTCAAAACCATTCCAGGCCCTTTGCTTCGTGCCGGAATCGGAATCGAACCAAGGATACTCAGGCTCGCGAAACTTCGCCTATGGAAATTCATGTAGTTCATTCCACTCCGCCCAGTGCTACTCTCTCTAACAGTGCCTGTGTTCGTCCCACAAATAGTGTGTGTCGACATCGCCAGAAATCCCGTCAAGTCGCAAGTGATTCTGTACCAGTGTAAGTTCATGTTGCACGAGACAGTCGCTCTTGTCGTCAGCAGGACAATAAACTTTTTGTAGATTTGGATATTAAAGGCAAAGTGATACCGTTCCAGCTCGATACCGGAGCTGCAGTTTCACTGATCAATCACGACACGTACAAACAGATGGGCACACCTCCGTTGCGTGCCGCAAATGTTAAGTAGTTATTCAGGACAAGCGATCCCTGTGTTAGGACAGTTCAGCCTTCTTGCAACATACAAAGGGCAAACAAAACTTGTGTCATTTTACGTCCTTCGTTCTTATTCTGCAGTGAACTTGTTTGGTTTCGATTTGTTTCAGTTGTTTAAATTGTCTCTAGTAAATCAGGTCCTATCAGTGAACCAGACTGTGCCTTCAGACAGTGTTTATCGTGTCTGTGAAGAATTTGCAGACATTTTTGCACCGGGCCTCGGTTGCGCTAAGAACTATAAATCACATTTGGAACTGAAAGTAAACGCGCAACCGAAATTTTTCAGAGCGCGCAATGTTCCCCACGCATTGTGTGATGAGGTCGCAAAAACATTACACGATTTGGAATCACAAGGTGTAATTGAACGTGTGCAGGCTTCTCTCTGGGCATCACTCTTAGTAATTTTGCCAAAACCTTAGGGAAAATTGAGACTTTGCGTGGACTTCAAGGCAACAGTGAATCCACAACTAGTGACTGCAACTTTTCCTTTACCCCGCCCGGAAGATCTTTTTGACAAACTGTGCCCGGGTAAATATTTTTCGAAGTTGGACCTAGCAGATGCGTACTTGCAAATACCGGTGGACGAAGAATTAAAGCGCGCTTTGGTGGTTAACACGCATCTTGGTTTGTATCGATTCAAACGACTGCCATTCGGGTGTGCATCCGCCCCTGCATTGTTTCAGCAATATCTACAAACTGTTTGTGCGTCGGTCCCTACTGCAGCAAACTATCTGGACGATATTGTGCTCTCTGGAAAGACGGAAGAAGAACATTTAGCCCATCTCAGAACATTGTTTCAGGTCTTGCGACAAAATGGTCTTCGCTTTCGTTAGGACAAATGTGTGTTTTTTGCTCGTGTCTTACCCTATCTGGGACATGTACTCCATGCCCAAGGCATACATCCCAGTCCAGAGCACCTCCGTGCCATACAAGACTTGCCTTCGCCGCAGAATTTGAAGCAGCTACAGAGTGTGCTGGGAAAAATAAATTACTATAACAGATATGTGCCACATGCCTCTTCCATTTCAGCTCCGTTCGTCTGGACGACGGAATGCGAACGCGCCTTTCGCCAGTTGAAATCGGCGTTGCTTTCCAATACTTGCCTTACGCCATTCGATCCCCGGAAGTCCCTTTTGTTGATGGTGGATGCATCGGATTTCGGGATCGGTGCTGTGCTTGCGCACACAGATGGTTCGCACGATCGCCCTATTGCCTTTGCGTCCAAATTGCTCTCGTCTGCCCAAAGAAATTATTCACAGATCGAGAAAGAAGCATTGGCTCTCGTATTTGGTGTTACAAAGTTTCATGATTTCTTGTATGGTCGTCACTTTACCATCATCACAGACAACAAACCTTTGACATCGCTTTTTCATCCGACCAAGCCTGTACCTCCACGTACAGCGCAGAAATTCATTCGCTGGTCTATTTTCCTCTCGCAGTACAGCTACGATATCTTGTATCGGTTCACTGCTAAGCACGGAAACGCCGATGCGTTGTCCCGTTTGCCTGTTGCTGAGGATAGAGCATTCGATTCCTCCGAACTCGCCTGCATGTTCATTAATTCGGAAACCGATGACGTGGTCGAATCGTTTCCGATTGATTTTCGTCGTGTAGCTACAGCCACAGCTGCCGACCCTGTCCTGGCTACCGTTCTGCGTTTCGTTGCTACTCAATGGCCCTTGTCAAAGTCACGGATCGGGGATCCGTTGGTTCTCCGATTTTTTGCTCACACGGAGAGACTTTTTGTACGACGTGGTGTTTTGCTGTTGCGTTCTGATAATGTCCAGTCCAGGGTCGTGGTCCCACGTTCGTTACAGTTCTCTGTCTTACAGCTTCTCCACCAAGGACATTGGGGTATAGTGAGAACGAAACAGCTTGCTCGTCAGCACTGTACTTGGTTCGGAATCGATGCCGCGATTACGAATATGTGCTCTCCTTGCATGGTGTGTTCCGAATAACAATCAGCACCACCGCGGAAATTCTTTGCATGGCCAAAAGCCACTTCCCCTTGGAAACGCTTACACATCGATTTTGCTGGTCCATTCTGGAATGCTCAATGGTTGGTTGTGGTAGATTCATTCAGTAATTTTCCTTTTGTTGTCCGGATGTCTTCCACGACGTCATCTGCCACCATCCAAGCGTTATCCGCTATCTTTTGCATTGAAGGTCTCCCACAGACTATTGTTTCCGACAATGGCCCACAATTCATGTCCGCAGAATTTCAGTCATTCTGCAAGGCCAATGGTATTCAACATCTAACGTCCGCGCCGTTTTCGCCACAGTCAAACGGTGCCGCTGAACGATTGGTCAGGACTTTCAAGTCACAGATGTTGAAGTTGAAAGAGTCGCATTCTCGGGAGGACGCGTTATTGCTCTTTTTGTCCTCGTATCGCTCTCAGCCTCGAGATGGACGCTCGCCGGCTGAGTTGCTTCACGGTCGCCCTCGTCGCACCTTCATGTCTTTGCTACATCCGCCGCATCAGGTTGCTGTGCAGCGGCAGACACCTGCTTTTACCCCAGGAGATCTTATCTACTACCGCAACTATCGAGGTTCACGGCGTTGGCTCGAAGGGCGCATTCTTCGCTGCCTCGGCCGCGCTATGTATCTGGTTTTGGGGGCCTCTGGTGAGGTGCGTCGGCATCTCAATCAGCTGCGCCTCTGTCGTCGCACGGGATCTGCCGCTCCCCGTCTGCTTTCAGCGACGGTGCCGTCCGGTCAGCGCCCTGGGGACCCATCTACTGGCTCGCCTCAGCCCCAGGTGTTACCGACGCTGCCTTCCATTTTGCCCCATGGCGACGCGCCGCCGCCGCCGCCGCCGCCTGTTCTCCCGCCGGAACGCCCGCAGTGGACGCGTCGCTGCAACCGCCGGGCGCCTCCCTGGGTCACGCGCCGCCGATCGCTTCCCGTGACCAGTTGTCCTCCGACATGGAACTCTTGCCCGCTCCGGACCATATGTCGTCTTCGCCCGTCGGGTGCCCCGGCCCGATGGAGGTCGACCCTTCGGCCCCTCCTGACTCTCTACGGGCGCATACACCGCATGTTGGCGTGCACCCTGGAGCAGGTTTTCAGGCGTTTACTAGCTCCCCTCGGTCCGAATGGCAGGGTGCGGGTGGCACAGCCTCGCCTGTAGTTAGGCTCCCCACCTCGTCGCATACGTCAACATGGGGTCCTCCCCACGGCGGGCGGAAGCCTTATGCCACAACCGTCCGACGATTTGCGGGGGAGGAATGTGGTGTCACCGCCAGACACCACACTTGCTGGGTGGTAGCCTTTAAATCGGCCGCGGTCCGTTAGTATACGTCGGACCCGCATGTCGCCACTATCAGTGATTGCGCCGCCACACAGCAGGTCTAGAGAGACTTCCTAGCACTCGCCCCATTTGTACAGCCGACTTTGCTAGCGATGGTTCACTGACAAAATACGCTCTCATTTACCGAGACTATAGTTAGCATAGCCTTCAGCTACGTCATTTGCTACGACCTACAAGGCGCCATTACCAGTTACCATTGATGCTGTAAAACATGTACCGTCAAGAGCGATGTTCACCATTATTAAAGTTATGGATTAAAGTTAAGTATTCCACAGCTACGTCCTTTTTTGCTAGTCTAATTTCCTTGACCTGTTCCAGACCTCACGCCAGCCTGCGTGAGCTAAAACGCGTGCCTTTCGGCTTTCTCTCAAAACAGGGTTGGCTCTTTTGCCAATCCACAGCACTGAACTAAGAAGCATCAAAAATTCCACTTACTTCAGAAGATTTAGAACAAGTTTCGTTCACGTCAGTGAAGCTTATTCAGTAGTGCAAAAGACGTTTGCATCTACTAAATTATTTGTTGTTCATATATCTCAAAATACATTTGCACCATTTCATGCCTTCATATCTGTTGAGTAATATAGTGTTATTTCAGTGTATACCAATATTGATTATAGCAAGTAGGTGTTCAAGTGCGAGTTCTGACTTATAACAAAATTGTCAAATGTCATTGTTAATCCCGAGAGTAATGAGCACCGGATAATTGTTATTGAATGTGAATGAAAACTTTTTGAATGGGTTACTTATTCAAGGATAGGAATACTTACAAAATGATGTCCAGATAAACTGCATTTCGTGTATGAAAATTGATATTAACGGAAAACGTTTTATTTTGTAATGTTATTCATTGGACGTATCGTTAAATTTCCATATTTATTATATCTCATTGTGAACGGTTCTTGCAAAACAAAGAGAGAGTAGTTTATAGCAGTGAAAGTAAATATTTAGACAGTATTCGTGAGCATTTGTATAACGAAGTTACTTAAAACTAACATCTACCTGTGTTCCACTTTTAGCATTAGCGTTTGTGGTGCTGTAACGCCACTTCGTCTTTGTCGGAATACGGGATTTCAGAGAATTAAATTAATTAAAATATTACATTTTAGAAATGTTAGCAGGGAATTTCCACAAACTGAGTCTTTACCAAAAATGGTTGAGCACTATAAATAGTTATTTACATTAAAGTGGATTAAAGCGAAAAGCTTTAACATACAGGCCGAAGAGGAACAATTACGCATGAAAAACATCGCCTGTATTTTTCGAGCGTCACTATAGCCAGAAACGGATGTAGGTAAGGATAATGGAAAAGAGTGCACGTAATCCAGTGAAAGTGAGCTGTCGTTTTCCAGGGATACCTAATCCACAACACGGAAAGATGCGAGTTGGCAATAAAAGATAAAGTACACATAGCAGGCAAGGGTCAGGTGCCAAGTGATCTGCTCTGGAGTAAAAGAAGCTTAAAATGCGCTATAATCCTATCACTTCGATCAACGGTAATAAGCGCAGGACCTCTGTTCCTGCCGGCCGCGGTGGCCGAGCGGTTCTTGGCGCTTCAGTCCGGAACCACGCGGTTGCTACGGTCGCATGTTCGAACCCTGCCTCGGATATGGATGTCTGTGATGTCCTTAGGTTAGTTAGATTTATGTAGTTCTAAGTTTAGGGGACTGATGACCTCAGCTGTTAAGTCCCATAGTGCTTAGAGCCATTTGAACATCTGTTCCTGTGGCAATTACATGGGTGCTTGATAGACAATACCTGCCGTTAAATCATATAGTGCGGACGTCACTGCATGGGTTTAATTTATTGAGAATGAGTCAAAGCATTGCACGTGGCCACAATGGTACAGGAATGATTGTGCAGAGAGAACTACATCAACTAACCACATTTTTGTGTAGCTTTAATTTAACCATGGACGCGTTTCGGCTTTTCAGTAAATACACACATTAGTCGGTCACAGACGAATGCTGCGATGCATCAGTGAATATAACAGTCCTATGCGATGAATCTAAAGGCGGAAAAATGAGAATACAAATTACAGAACAAAAGATGCTGCAGGACTCAAAATGCATTAGAGTAAAACGTTATAGTGATTAAGATCTAAATGTATTGTGGACGTTTAAGATAGATGAAAGCCCTAAACGCGTCCTTGAAAAAAGTAAGTCTGTACACAAAGTGACCGTCGCTGTATTTCTTCAAGTAATTCAACCCACAGCTACAGAGCTCAATCACCATTAATGCGGATAAATTAATTAAGGATACTGAAACAATACAAAACAAGAAACCATTGGGTATCGTATAAAGGAAGAACAAGAATAAAACACACACAAAATGATGGAAAAAAAGCACATGATAAACAACGAGAAGACGCGGAGGAAGCAGGAATTCTTTGGTGTGAAGTCACGTGTGCTGGACTCCTGTTGAAATTGCCCGTCAATATTTTATAAAGTTTTAGTCTTCAGTTACTTATTTTAAAGTTTATTTGTGTTAATATTTGCTGTAAAAGTAACTTAGTAGTGGATTTTCATTAATCTCAGTCTTTTTCCTGTGTTAGTGACTCGAGTGGTCTGTTATTCGTGAGTTCTTACGTCCTTCATCCAACTCTCACGCCTTAGCAGCGTGTTTACATTTCGCGGCGTGCGGTTGCAGCTGTAGCGGTAAAAAGCTAAGTTGTTTGTGCAGTGTTATACAGTTATTAAATTTAATAGTTTCAACGCTGTGTCGTGCTATTTGTGGCGAAATAACGATTTAATAAACTTTTCGTAATGTTGTTTTTTTTTTAGAGTTTTCTGTGCGTTGAAGTCGTTTAGTAAATTTCGTGCTTTAGTTTTCAGCTGACGTTTCTTATTGTTTCAAGTGAAATATTTCAGTAAAATTTTCATTCACTGTTTGTTTGCGTGACCATTCTCCGTAGCAAGCATAGAAATACTTGTTTTGTGCATAAAACCCCGTTTTCCTGTTGCCACTTAGTTTATTTATCCCAGATGCGTTTCGCCTTTTTCTTCTAAGGCATCATCAGTGGGATCTATAACGATACAGTTCTGTTATTTTTAGATTATTAAACAGTTCACGTCACGATTTTTTACGTAAAAAAGTAATTACTTACGATTTTGCTGATATGCGCTTCCTCTCCTCTGGTCTGGAGGTTGCACTACCACTTTATTACTGACATATAAGCACAACTTTGCGTCCTGAACTTCTTACCACTGTTCAACATGTTTCTTCTTTTTTGTGGTGTACTATCGTTCTTTTGCCACTCGATATAACTATTTCGTCAGACACTGCTGTTAACAACGTAAATATTGCAACTCCATTATGTGTTTCCTTCTCTTTGGCTTGTTTACCTACTTTTTGCCAACCTAACGAAGTATATGTTCAAGACTAACTTCTATTCATTATGTTTATATTGTGTGTGTGTGTTAAACACTCTTCAGCGCTCTCTCTCTCTCTCTCTCTCTCTCTCTCTCTCTCTCTCTCTCTCTCTCATACACACACGGTATAAACACCATGAATAGAAGTTAGTCTTGAATGTATACTTCGTTAGGTTGGCGACAAGAAAGTAAACAAGCCAAAAGGGAGGAAACATGTAATAGAGTTGCAATATTTACGTTGTTAAAAGGAGTGTCCGACGAAATAGTTACATCGAGTGGCAAAAGAACAATAGTACACCACATAAAAAGGAGAAACATGAACAGTGTGAAGGTCAGAACGCAAAGTTGTGCTTATACGTCAGTAATAAAGTGGTAGTGCGACCTCCAGACCAGATGAGAGGAAACGCAGACAGCAATTCGTAAGTAATTACTTTTTTACATAAAAAATCGCTACATGAACTGTTTAATAGTCTAAAAATAACAAAACTGTATCGTTATAGATCGTCACTGATGATGCCTTAGAAGAAGGAAAAGTTGAAACGCGTCTGGGATAAATAAATTAAGTGTAACAGGAAAAGGCGGTTTATTTACAAAACAAGTTTCATTCACTGTTTTAACTTTGTTGTGTGTTCCAGTGGAAACTTGAATTTTTAGTTTTAGCTAATAAATTTTGTAATGTTTTGTTGGTATTGGTATTAGTTGCAGTTTATTAGTATTAATAAAAGCTGTTGCTTTCTTAGCAGAAAGGGAATTTCGAGACCGCTATTGTTAGTTCTATAAATAGTTCTACTGGTGTAACTGAACTTAGGTAACCTAGACGTTTAGTTTTTTCCATAACTGTAAAATTTTACCATGAGTGAAAAGTGTGGGCTTTGTCGTAGGTTTGTGAGTAGTGGGTTACGGTGTGGGACTTGTTCAAATTATTTTCATTGCGGGGAATGCAGTGGGGAAGCCAGTGGGCATTCTAGCGAGATCCTTTCCTGGGAATGCAGAATCTGTAGCATAAATATGCTCATAGAGGAGCAGAAACGTACGATCTGTATCCTCCAGGTGCAATTACAATACGCAAAGGAAAAACTAGATAGTTCGAGGAGGGTGAAGGGTGATGGGAACTGGCAGTTGGCATGAAGGCAGCTAGGAGGAAGAGGTATTCAGACAATTGTACTTTGCGTATATGCAATTGATTTGACCAAGTATCAGAGTTGAATGGAGAGGAGCCTCTTGTAGAAGTAGGTGTAGTAAACATGCAGCAGTTCTCAGCAGTTAGGAGGCCTAAGTCAGTTGCAAAGTGTAACAGAAACTTCTGCAGCTACGTCGTTCACACAGTAGAGGTGTGGGCCAGCAGTTGCAGGAAGTGTTGGGGAGTGAGTATCAGGTCACCAGCATTGTGAAGCCTAGGCCAAGGTTGGCTCAGGCGACTGACAGCATAGGGGAGTTATGTAGGAATTTTACGAAGGAGTAACAAGTAGTGATAGTGGGTGGAGCAGGGAATAGTCTTGATAGGGACGGGGAATATGATGTAGGTGGTGACCTGGTAAAGATAGCTTATCAGACTGGCGGCACTAATGTGCATTTCGTGGAAATGTTTCAGCGTCATTATCAGACTCCTCTTAATGCGGTTGTTAGGCGTGTTAACATGGGGCTGTGCAGGAGGCACTAATGGCAGAGGGCACTGGTCACATTGCAGTGATGCCAGTTGGGTCTATCAGTAGATGGGTTTCACTAGGAATGGCCTGCTCGTCAATAGGTATGGGAAGGGAGGCTGGAGAGGCTTATAGGTGACAGTGTAGTGGTTGGTGGTGGGATCACTCATGGAAAAGTTCCTGTAGTAGTTAGTTAGATCTGCACCTTTTTTAGATTGAAATCAGATGAAAGGTATACCTGCTTAAAGCAAGTCCCTCTAACTAAGGAATCACCTTCAGAGGACGTCATGTTTACAAGTAGAGAAGGAATTAGCATATTTCATTAAAATATAAGAGGTTTTAGAGATAAAGTTAGTGAATTGCTTATAGATGTTGACTCTGAAGTTATTGGTGTATCGGAGCACCTCTTAAATAATTTGACAATTCAGAGAGTTCCTTTACCAGGATACAGATTAGCTGGGTGTTTTTCAAGGAGTTCCTTGCGGAGTAGGGGAGTGGCCACGTACCTAAAAAACAGTATTCCATTTGAGTCTACAGACGTATCACGGCACTGCACTGAGCAGATATTTGAATGTTGTTCAGGGGAAGTTGAATTTAGTGGAACTGAACTTCTAATTTTTGTTATTTATAGATCCCCTACCTCTGACTTCAGAGCATTTCTGCTTAAGCTAGAGAGGGTTCTTGATTCACTTTATACGAAGTACCACAAATTAGTTATATGTGGTAACTTCAGTATTAATTTTGTACAAGATTGTGCAAGAAAAAAGGATGTTGGCAGAACTCCTAAATTCATATAATCTGATATAGATTGTGTTTTTTTCCAACTAGGGTGCAAGGGAACAGTAGCACAGCCATAGACAATTTTATTCTTTCTTCATAACTAGATGGGCATTCTGTTAGTAAAAGGGTGAATGGCCTTTCAGACCATGATGCACAAATTTTTATACTAAAAGGCTTTTGTAAACAAACAACTGTCACATATAATTACAAAATATGTAGGAAAGTTAATACAACGACAATAGTTTTCTAAACCTCGTCAAGGAACACGAGTGGCAGGTGTTTATAGTGCCAATAACATAGATGACAAATATAATGCTTTCCTTATTACAGTTCTCGTGCTCTTTGAGTTGCTTTCCGTTAGAACATTCTAAACGGGGTACTAGCTGTAAAAGGCAGCTGGAGCGCTGACTAGTGGAATAAGGATATCATGTAGAACAAAGATAGATCACTGTCGTGGAAAGCCCACGTTCAGGATCTTTTTCAGACTTATTGCTGCCATTTTTACTATTTGAACGGTATCTGAAGTAAATGATAGTGTGACACGAATATTAGTTTGCTTATTTTCATTCGGTTATGTCATACGGTCTTATATTTTGGGTAACTCTTCCCACTCTAAAAGAATATTTTTGGCTCAGATACGGTCGGTTCAGGCAACATGTGGTGTAAGTTCGCGAACCTCTTCTCGATCCCTGTTCACTAGTCTGGGTATTTTGACATTGCTCTCTCAATATATACTTTACTGTCGTTTCTTGTTAACAATATCAGCTTATTCCCAAGAATATGCAGCTTTCACTCAGTTAATACTTGGCAGAAATCCAACCTGCATTTGGATCGGACTTTCTTAACTCTAGTGCAGAAAGGTGTGCAGTATACTGCTGCATCCATTTTCAATAAGCTACTACAATAATTCAAGAATAGTATCAGTAATCCACGCACTTTCAACTCGAAACTAAAGAGTTTCCTCGTGGGTCACTCCCATTCTGTTGAGGGGTTACTTGAAAACTTCAGTTGATTCTTATGTTATATTGTTGAATGCGTTTACTTAAACTTATGACTTGACATTTTTAGGGGTTCATAAACATTTTACTTTATCTGTTATTACTTTTATGTTGTAATTTCATGCACTGACACGTTCGATGACCTTGGAGATTTGCTCCTCAATATGGTTCTAAGGAACTTGACGTGTAAATAAATAGGAAGTGAAAATCAGTAAAAGAACAGAAGACAAAAATCACCAGTTTCAGAGATGTTTAGTCCAACCTGCACAGTGAATGTAGAAATAAAATGTGGGTAACAATTGTTTGATTTCATATTAGCAATCGACAAGTCAGTGGCAGATATGAACGTTATAATGCAGTCAAATAATGAAGCCTTGAAACCATATATTACGAATGAGACAATTACTTTGGATGGTGAATGTAGTCAAGAGTACCATCTCGGAAAGATCTGATACTGTAGCCATTGGGATGTAGTTATGGGTAGCAGCAGTAGAAGATGGAATGGCAGAGATAGATTCAGAAATGGGAGCCATGAATACACAATGGGTAACAGACTTAAATAAATCGGTTACAGATCCAACTACGACAACAGACACAATAGGAGAAAATACTAATAAGAAAATCGACTTAGTGAAGAAATGCTCTGAGTAGAAATGGTAAGACTGTAAGACAGAACTCAAAGAAAACGTGGAGGCTTATGAGGAAGTATTCAGGCAAGGTTGATGAGATAATTTAAGTGATATAGCTTATCAAGCATATAAGGAAAGGAAGAAAAACAAAAGGAGGTAGAGAAGCCCATAAATATCAAAGGGAAGGTTGATCATTTGGAAAAAACGTTGACAGAAGAAGCAGACCTGTCAGTCCGACGGGATGGTGCAACAACGTAACGGGCATGGACCAGAAGTTTGATCCACACGGAAAAGTTTACCAAAATGCATGTAACAAAGAATGCAACAGATGGATACCAGAAGATTGGTCTGAAGCAGATAAAATCTGATTTATGGAGCAAAGGTTGGTAGAAGGAGCCAGAAGATTAGCGATAAAGGCATTGGGAAGGGTGCGAAGATTTTGAAGAATAAGAGGCAATTCGGGGCCAAAATTAGTCGAAGGGAAAACCGAGAAAATGGGCGAGATTTCAGATAAGCGCCAGAGTACAGGCGAAGTGTTGGAGAAGACCTGAAAAGCTGCAGAAAGAGACTGTGTAGACTGATTGAACATTTGGATCAACAAATAGGAGGAAGACGATATAACATAAGGTCTGTAGAGACAGCTTCCATGGGAAGAACGTAAGTATATCAGCTTAACAGGAAGTGGTTTGGACCATTCCGTCAGAAAAATCAGAGAGGCTGGTAACCACTACGGAATGGGATGAAGAATATGGGGGTCATAGAGAAAAGTAAACACTGACTAAAAAGTCTTTTTTTGCAAGTTGCGCGTAAGTGTATGTTAATTTGTCGCTTGTATTACGAAAATCATCATTAGCCGGTTTAATAATTGCTGAGTGTCGTGTCCTCATTTCTTCATTAATTTCTTACGTAACTGAATCCTCGATTATACGTCTCCATCCACAGCTCTTCTTAATAAAATGTGAAAGAGTAGACCGACAATATTCTTCGCTTGATCTAACCATCTACTTGCTCCTCTTCCTTATGGTTTTCTGCCTTCGAGTTTGCTATGTAAGATGATATTTTCTAAATTGACTCCTTGTCTTCTCTCAGAATGTGGCCAAGTAACTGGAAGTACACTGGCTGACAAGGGAAGGTAAGTACTTCTGGCTGACAAAGGAAGATGAGCTTCTTGTGATGCTAATTTTAGCTATTACGAAAACATAGATTCTTCTTTCTGTCCATGGCGCGTGTAACATCATCTTTCAAAAACACTTCTCGAAGACACCAAATCGGCTTGTTACGAGCTATCACGGTCTAGGTCCCGTAGCCATACAAGAACGCAGGGAACACCATTGATTCCACCAAGTCCATCTTCGTTGTTTTGGATATTTGCCGGTTCTGCCAGATCTTAGTGAGTTTAGTCATTGCGGCTCGGCCAAGGACGATTCGTCGATTTATTCCTTTATCACAACTTCCTGCGTCATCGATCAGAGCTACTAGATATACATAAGCATTCATTACCTCCAGATCATTTAGGCAACCTGCAAGTTGAATGTGATCTAAGCCTTGGCGATTAATAACCATTACTTTGGTCTTTTTCATGTTCATTTTTAGACCGAGAACATAGCACTAAGTTCCTCCTCACATCCTGCAGTGAGGGATGTAGCATCATCGTCAAAGCGCAAATTGTTGATTTTCCTGACGCCAACTGAAATTGCACCATCCCAGCCATCTATTGCGCTCCAGACGACACACTTTGCTTAAATGTTATAGAGATGAGGTGGTAGCATACAACTTTGTCTGACTCCACTTGTCGCATAAAAAAAATACAAGTATTCACCATCCACTTTTATGGTTGCAGTCCGATTGTCATAAACACCTTTTAGTAATGAGACTACGTGGTTTTGAAAGGAAACTCCATTAAGCACAGGCCACAACTTCTCCCATATAATACAAGCAAAGGTGTTTTCATAATCTAGGAAACAAATGAGTCACGCACACACAACTCACGATGTTTTTCAGTTACCTGCTTCAAGTTCATGACTGCTTCTCGAACACCTTTACGTGTCACAAAACCTGCTTGTTCTACATGAACCTGAGATTCCAGGAATTTCTTTGGGCGTTGACCCTTCACGTGCAGGAAGACTTTCCTAGCATGCGATATTAATGCTACAATCCCATATATGAAGCAGTCTTAACTGATCTCTTTTTGTGAAGAGGGATTAGAGTAGATGTAGTCCAGTCTTTAAGCCATTCAACAATTTTACGCACCGTATCACCAGCACGAGTACCTCTCCCATCACAGTCAGTATTTCTCTGGAAATGTCGTCTATAAGAGAGGATTTGCTGTTTTACAAATGCTTGATGGCATTCTCCATTTCATTGAAGAGAATATCAGTTTCCATATCTGATTCAATTCAAATGTTCTCTTCCTCGATGTTATTTCCTTTGCAATTTAGGGTTCGCTGTGCTGTTTCCACATAACTAATGGTTCTTTCTTGTCGCTAATAAGATTATCTTTACATCTTCTGTCACCCAAGTCAGGAGTTTGAACTCTCGGGACATGCTGTTTATCTTCTTGAAGAGCTCATGTGTTTGATTTGGATTTTGATGCTGGTCTATTTTATCACAAATACTGGTGATATACTGTGTCTTTCCTGCCAGTTCGACAGCTGCGCTGTATTTTGCTGTAAAGTACATGCTTGTTCATCTTGGGCAATTTGTATGACATGTGTCGTCAGTGTGCTCTTCACTTCGACCAGTAGTGCAGAAGTATTCGAAAACGAGAGATGCTTCGCTTAAATGATCTTGCTAACCTGTTCGCGAACAGATGAACTGATTATTTCTTTCATTTTGTCACATGCTTGGGGGGTATTCTTTTCTCCACTACTTGCTCCAAACTCTTTGAGGCTTTTTTGTCTCTATACGAACCTGTCTTATTCTCGCCTTCTTGATCAATTTCAGTTTCATTCGCATTTTCATGGATAGCATAATGTGGTCACTGCCACAGTCCTTACCAGGACAGGTCTCGCAATCCAGGACCGTAGGTCACAAACGTTGATTTACAAAAATGGAATCAGTCTGATTTGCAACCCTTTCCCCATAAGAAATCCAAGTGAAGTCCAACCACAGTTTTCATGTATTCATTTTCAATAATCTCACCAATCTTCGCATTAAAATCACCCTCGATGACTCATACTTACTCTTTACGTACCTTTCTGATGATATATTGTAGCAGCCCCTAAAATTCTTCTTTTTCTATATCCGAAGAAGCTGCAGAGCGAGAATAAACCTGAATGACGTTGATGCTTCAGGGAGAAGCTTTCATTTCAACGGATATTATTCAATCACAAACGGACTCGTAACCCATGACAGTATTACCGAAAGCATTTATGAAAATATCTTTACAAAACTGTGTGGCACTCTTTAAAATGTTACATCGTATACGTTGTTTTATGAAAAACATATAAATACACTCCTGGAAATTGAAATAAGAACACCGTGAATTCATTGCCCCAGGAAGGGGAAACTTTATTGACACATTCCTGGGGTCAGATAAATCACATGATCACACTGACAGAACCACAGGCACATAGACACAGGCAACAGAGCATGCACAATGTCGGCACTAGTACAGTGTATATCCACCTTTCGCAGCAATGCAGGCTGCTATTCTCCCATGGAGACGATCGTAGAGATGCTGGATGTAGTCCTGTGGAACGGCTTGCCATGCCATTTCCACCTGGCGCCTCAGTTGGACCAGCGTTCGTGCTGGACGTGCAGACCGCGTGAGACGACGCTTCATCCAGTCCCAAGCATGCTCAATGGGGGACAGATCCGGAGATCTTGCTGGCCAGGGTAGTTGACTTACACCTTCAAGAGCACGTTGGGTGGCACGGGATACATGCGGACGTGCATTGTCCTGTTGGAACAGCAAGTTCCCTTGCCGGTCTAGGAATGGTAGAACGATGGGTTCGATGACGGTTTGGATGTACCGCGCACTATTCAGTGTCCCCTCGACGATCACCAGTGGTGTACGGCCAGTGTAGGAGATCGCTCCCCACACCATGATGCCGGGTGTTGGCCCTGTGTGCCTCGGTCGTATGCAGTCCTGATTGTGGCGCTCACCTGCACGGCGCCAAACACGCATACGACCATCATTGGCACCAAGGCAGAAGCGACTCTCATCGCTGAAGACGACACGTCTCCATTCGTCCCTCCATTCACGCCTGTCGCGACACCACTGGAGGCGGGCTGCACGATGTTGGGGCGTGAGCGGAAGACGGCCTAACGGTGTGCGGGACCGTAGCCCAGCTTCATGGAGACGGTTGCGAATGGTCCTCGCCGATACCCCAGGAGCAACAGTGTCCCTAATTTGCTGGGAAGTGGCGGTGCGGTCCCCTACGGAACTGCGTAGGATCCTACGGTCTTGGCGTGCATCCGTGCGTCGCTGCGGTCCGGTCCCAGGTCGACGGGCACGTGCACCTTCCGCCGACCACTGGCGACAACATCGATGTACTGTGGAGACCTCACGCCCCACGTGTTGAGCAATTCGGCGGTACGTCCACCCGGCCTCCCGCATGCCCACTATACGCCCTCGCTCAAAGTCCGTCAACTGCACATACGGTTCACGTCCACGCTGTCGCGGCACGCTACCAGTGTTAAAGACTGCGATGGAGCTCCGTATGCCACGGCAAACTGGCTGACACTGACGGCGGCGGTGCACAAATGCTGCGTAGCTAGCGCCATTCGACGGCCAACACCGCGGTTCCTGGTGTGTCCGCTGTGCCGTGCGTGTGATCATTGCTTGTACAGCCCTCTCGCAGTGTCCGGAGCAAGTATGGTGGGTCTGACACACCGGTGTCAATGTGTTCTTCTTTCCATTTCCAGGAGTGTAATAATATGTGAAATAAAAAATGTCTTACAAATAGTGTGTGGCACAGTTACATTTCTTACTAAAAGGTTGTTAGACATAAGAAATAATCCTCATCAAAAAGATTTCAACCAAGAGAACAAAATGTATAGGAATCCCAGAGGAAGTAATTAATGTCTTCTGAGTAAGTTCAGGGACTGAGAGGAAAATATCGCAGCTAATGCTACGAATACGAAAGGAACCGCAATCAGGAAAAACCGACAGTGAAGGACTGACCTGGAGCGGGAAGTTCGAAACGGCCCAAAGCCATTCAGCAACATAAATCTTCTTTAATCAGAGAAGGAGGAAGAAAATAACAATATTGCTAAGGGGGGGGGGGGGGGGGGGGGAAAGGATGTCAAAAGGTAAATGTAGAGACGACCTTTTCCCGAAACTGTTAAAATTTAATAATCAGGAAAGCAGTCGGGCTTGGTGGTCTAATTTTTCAGTCCGTCTTTATGCTTGTCTTCGCCTCTCAACGATGTGAAGATATGCCAAGAACGATACGTGGTTCGGATTCTACTTTAAGCTGTATGTCACCATTCCCAGGTAGGATAACAAGGGTAGGTTAAGGGCGTGAAAGTCGCCGAGTGGCGTCCAATTAAAAGAACTTCCTATCAGGCGGCTGAACATACCTCTTGAAGGATTCCCAGCCAATCATGTCATACGAATTTACTATAAGGAAATTTGTTTTGAAGAACAAAAAGACATATTTAAAGGTTCAGGTGGGTTTAATG
Organism: Schistocerca cancellata; assembly: GCF_023864275.1. NCBI lineage: Eukaryota > Metazoa > Arthropoda > Insecta > Orthoptera > Acrididae > Schistocerca > Schistocerca cancellata. The sequence continues at coordinate 603,696,481 of NC_064629.1, read as the reverse complement.
AGATGGAGAACGTAAAGAAGAATGAAGGTTTGATTTTTGAAGTAATATGAGGTTGTGAAGACAGTTTGAAAGATGGAAGCGAGGAAAAGGAAACTGAGTATGAAGCTGACGAAAGAGAGTAATTAGTATGGGAAGAAAATAGTATAACTGAATAAGGAAGAATAGAGATATCCCAAAGTTCAGTGGAAGAATACAAAGACGAGTCGGAAGTGGTAGTACACTCCTCGATTAAATGTGATAAGAATGAAAAATATGGTCAACTGCAAATAGAGGAAAAACCATCAGAACGAGAAATTAAGAGAAAGGTTTCGAAAATATGTGGAAGAGGACTTTAAGAAAAGGAAACACATTCTACTGAGGAACATATGGGTACTACCAGATATGGAGATAAGAATACTGCATAAAAAAGAAGGGATTTTGCTGGGCGTATACAGCGAATTTTCAGTTCTTTTACAATATTTCATGGGAATGATTATAGGAGGGAGGCAATATTTTTGAAGTACCAGTATCCGAAATAAAATCATCGGGAGTCACCGGATTAAGCAAACCAACGGGGTACACCATTTCGGGATCTCTTTAAATGGGGCGACGTTAGAACAGGTATTTTTTGTGGTAGTCATAGCTTCAGTGTCCTACCTCTTTCTGTAGATGCTAACGGCAGTAGCGTGTGAACATTCAACCACCTTAGCGGTTTTAGAGATACTCGTTCACAGGTTCTGCGTATTAATAATTCGTCCTTTGTTAGAGTCGCTTATCTCAATGAATTTCGGCGTTTGCAGCCCCTATGTTCGCTAGGGCGGTTCCCCATTCATGTCTGCTCCGCTTACACACTTTTGTTTCTGCGTCATGTGACCGCAACGCCGCCAGGTGGCATTTAGCGTCGGGGTGAGCAGTGGTCATAATAATTTTGGCTTTCTAAAATATTTATAACCCAAGAATCAGTGCTAGTAATGTTGGAAGTGAAAGTAATGTCAACGATTTCTCATGTGAACGAACAAAGTTGAAGGGAAATGGCACAAAAATGGAAGAAGGAGGAATGTGGGGGATAATAAATGGAAAATTATCAAGTATAAACTAATTAATGATAGAACCAATATATAAACCAGGTAATTTTCTTTGTAAAAATAAAGAAGTATTTTAAAGGCCAGAAAAAATACTGAATTAGAGCTGTCAATTAAAGTTAATGCCTTATTTTGTAACACCACATCCAATATCAGTTTATAATAGGGAAGCTGAGAACAAGAATCTGAAAAATAGGTAATGAAGTGGGAAGTTGTAGAACAGTGATAGTGGATACAATAACCCACTAGCAGTGGTTGGGAAAAGAGAAAGCAGTGCATGACTTGTCCTGGACTTATTAAATTAAGTGCAATGCTACAGAAAGAGATACAGGCTTCGAAATAACATGGATGAAATAGTTATAAACCCTTATTGAGTTAAATATGCGAATTTGGACTAAATGGCTCTGAGCACTATGCGACTTAACATCTGAGGTCATCAGTCCCCTAGGCTTAGAACTACTCAAACCTAACTAACCTAAGGACATCACAAACATCCATGCCCAAAGCAGGATTCGAACCTGCCACCGTAGCAGCAGCGTGGTTCCGGACTGAAGAGCCTAGAACAGCTCGGCCACAGCAGCCGAAATTTGGACTAAAGACAGGGTTACTGGCATATACTTATACTGGCAGGAAATCGAAATTATACAGTTTTATTCCTTGGTGGCAAATGTTAACAATTTAAAGGAATGTACATTTCGGTGTCTGCATTTTCGAGAGCGCGTAGCCAGGTGATAGGCAAAGTACTGTTATTACGCTTAACAGTCTATGTGGAGGATATACTGACTGTCACAGAAACCTGGGAAGAACACTGTAGCCGACGGAAGGAAGTGTTTTTAAACTTGAGAAGAGGAATCATAACTCCTGAGTTATACTCACAATGTTGAATTCGTAATGAAGGCATTAATTTTGTGGGTCATATAATAAGAGTATGTAAAGCTGTCATCAACTCGTAGGTTTGATTGAATACCTCAGTGTTTCACTAGGAATGGTATTATCGGAACTGTTATGGGGGCCTTCCTCCGAACATTTAACTGACTTGCCCTGCAAATTATAGGAGCACCTGCGATGTAATGTGGACTTCCAACAACAAAGAAAGTCGGCATTTTTCACATTAATAAATACTGCCAGAGGTAAAGAAGTGATAAGTGGCTTACAAAAATCCTAGGATTGGCTGGGGATAGAATGCCAGGTCTTTGGATTTGTAGTGTGGCACTTAATGACTATTCTTTTTCTTTTTTTAGCACTACAACCTCAACTTACGATCATGCCTTTGTGATACCACACTCTCCAACAGTGCTAAACTATTCTTGCCACATCTGGATTAGAGCTTAGCAGCCCTACATGCGGGCTAGAGCTTAATAAGCCTACAACTCTAAATGGTTATCAAATATATTTCGGTATAAAGTTATTAATATTTACTATAAGTTATTTGTGATTTTATGGGTGTTGAGAGGGCAAACGAGAGATACAAAATAGAAATTAATGATGCAACGGTGTATGATCTTTCTCTGTAAATTTTGTGGCTTGTGGTTGCTAATAATTAAAGAGTTGGTAATTTTCGCCAGCATGACGTTTTCTGTTTCAAGTGACCCCTTTGTGGCTAGTTTGAATTGACCTTCGTGTATAGATACCCGAAGGGCTCCAGAGAAGCAATATTAACCACTAGATGAAGGCAGTGCTAGCCAATCTAACTTCATTTCGTAGCGTGACCAAACTGTGAAAACTAGCACTGTTAAGTTAGCTATGAAAAGCAGAGCCTTCTGCGCATTTGGCTGTTTTCTCTGTAACCACAGTGTTAAAGTTCCCCACAGCAAGAGCTCGCTCTGCTTCGGACCAGACATCTGCAGTTTAGACTTCTTTCCGTCGGTAGCACAGTCAGTTAAAACCACGTGGTCCAATCGTTTGGGTGCTACACGTAAGTAGTTAACTGAGTGTTACAGGGTCCTGGAGGTCGTAATGTTACCGTTTAGAAGGAAAATCAATCCTTAGTCCAGTTACTCACTAGTTACGTCCACTGCCAAATCGCCGCCGGACCACCGACGCCTCCACGCAGAGACTGACTTCAGTTACTTCGTTCTATTGCTGTGTGCCATCATTACACCGTACTCCCTAGCTCGCCTTGAATTATGTGTTCTCGGCTTTCGGTCCTGTAATCTGTCTTACATCAAGGCACCTTTGACACCGATTTCAGTGTCTTTTTATCTTGTTTGAATTCCATCAGTTATATAATTGTGGTCCTTCCATTTTTCAAATTATACAAATTATACCTGTTTAATACAGACAGTAATCGATTGCTATCTCAGTACAGTTGTCCTACCTTCTTCTATTCTTAATCAACCATCACTTCGGATCTACTCCATCTTCACTATGATTATGCAGACAAGGTCTAACTACTTCTGTAGTGAGGAATCATTTCGTTTTTTTTACGCCCAATCAGGACGGGGAGAAGTGTAGTGGGTATCTGTTTCCAAGCTATACACCTTAGAGCGCGGATCCACCTTTTCACACCAATCTTTCCTTCTCGGCCTCAGCTTCCCCGCCATTAATTATTCCGCAATACAGAAAAGTGACATCTTTTTCATAAAATGTAATTTTAATCCTCCACAAATTGAAGTATTCTCCCATGTTAAAAGAGGTATGCACATATTATACGAAATTAATACATTTCATTTCTTAAATTAAATATACCTTTCTTCATAAAACGAACAATCAAGTTCCTTTTCGTGTCATGTCTAGTACACAAAAAGTTAGCTAATAGCAGTTTATAGATTTAAACGTTAGATATTTCTTTCTTCTCCTTCCCTTCCGATCTCCTTTATTAATTTCCCTTTCGAACTTTTTATTTGATTACGCCCTTCAAAAACTGCACAAATTTCCATTTTACTTTTTATTCTTTGCTAATTCGTTCCGTTGTAAGATACATCCATTAATCTTCCTTACTTATTTTATTTTAAAATACATTACACTATCTATGCTTTCATACAACTGAATGCATTTCTTCTAGTGTTTGGGTACGGCACTTAGTCTACTTTTCAGAAATCTGATGGTTTTATAGCGTTCAGAGAAGTTCTATCGGAGGTAGCAAGTTTTGATCTGGCACGTTCAAAATGCCTTCCACATTTTTTACACTCGGGTTTTCGTTCATTATCATCGTTTAAGTGCATGTGTGACATGTTGGTGCATTTTATAATGTGGAGTTGAGAATTTATAGTTTTTTTTTCTGTTGACTGCTACGTTCCATGCCCGTCTCACTGGCCAGTTCTTATGTCAGAATTTCAGTTCAACATCATGCCTGTTCTTACTTTCCATAATTTTCTGTGTACTTCTTTGAAGTTGGTCATTATCTTTCTTGGGATTCTGAGCTTAAAAGCTGCATTTATTTAGGAGGTATTTCAGATGGTATATGCTGGACTTTTACTGAATGATGAAAAGGGCCAGAAGTGTGCGGTTAGAACAATCGAAGCCATTTTCCACTGTCTGTGATACAGCACGTCATCTTAGCCTTCAGATTCCCTCGTAACCTCGTAGCCACAGTGTTGCATACTGGCATCCACGATATGCAGGGGGGCAGAAGCCGGAGACAGACATCGGACGAGAGGAGACTCCCGAGTTCCCGTTGCGCTCGTGAGACAGTAGACACTCAAACCGTTTGTCGCAGTGCTATGACGACGAACGAGCGCCTGCTTCGAATTTATCAGGCGGGACAATGTTCTACTACACAGGCTGGTAAGCAGCTGGTGCAGATCTAGCTGGGATAATTCTGAGCTATTAGTTGTTCAATTTTCTTAGGAATTTCAGTCATTCCACGTCAGATGAACGAGGTGTTCAACAGAGTGTTATCGCATTTTCTGGAAGTTTCCCTTGTTTGCCTCACAACCATTTGAATGAGAGTTATTATGTTTTATTTTCATACCTCTTTTAGTTACTGAACAGTGCTGGATTAAAATCATAAAAACTAACGCATTTCTTTCGCTCATCGTCTAACTTAAGTTATATCGGTTCTTGCGGCAATTATGGGACTAATAATCTTAATATTTTCCGCTTCGCTTTCTTCTTGTCCTCTAGTTTCGAAACAGAGAATAAGATAGAGGTTGTGTTCAAGAGAGCAAGTGTTTGCTATTTTTAACTCCACATACTGGCTAAAAGGGATATTTATGGTCCTGTGGGTTACGTTCAGTGCCAAAGAGAGAAATGTGAACGTTACTCGTACACACGGCGAGCATCACGATCACGAAAAGGCATAAGTGCAAAAATCTCGTAAATTCGACATTCACAACAGTTTCGAAGAGCCATAAAGATACAATCAGTTATAAGTGCCTGCTAATGTGTGAAACGGATTTTCGGCCCTTCCACATTGTCAGTGTAGAAGGATTATTAGTCTTGCACAAGCACTAATCGATACTGATGCTATGTCTAGCACAGAAAGACCGTAAGAGATTTTGCCTTCTAGAAGAACTGTGTCTGGACACAAACAAGATACAGCAAATAAGGTGAAAGTGAGATCTTGCCTAATGAAAGGAAGCCATTGATCAGAACGTATATACTAATACGTGTGATCTTAGGGCTGACAGTTTTCGCAAAATATATTCTCATAGTGTCACATCGAATATTATTGCAGACTCTGAGGAGAGGAGTGCACTAAGAAACAGCCGGTTCCTCACAACAGATTTTACGAAAAAAGTGAAAATATTCTTACAGAGTGGCACGAAGAAGTGTCTTTGTCAGATACATCTCCTGTTGAACCAAGCAAAATAACATTCATAACGGACCAAAGGCCGAACATAATGAAAGCTCTTAAACACCTCAAATGTCTTCCCTGCGCAGTGCACTGCATAAAAAAGTATTAAAGCACACAACAGATGAAATGTTCCTTAGTGAATAATTACTCCACATTTATAGGTCCGTCCAGATATTGCATAAAACTGTCGGATTCATGAACGCTCGCGTTTAATGACGAAATTTGGAAAAAAAACGCATTACATCATTATGTTGAAGTTAGACGGTGTAGCGTCTACATGATGTTGAATTTATTTAATTCGCCAAAAAATGACAATGATTATTTGCTGTTCTAGAAAAATAAGCAGGGCAGGATATTTTCGCATCAGCCTAATGTAACAGGTGGCATAATTAAATTTCTAGAATCTTTTAAAGAGGCCAAAAATGACTTGCAGGGTGAAACAGAACCAACTCTGTCTTTTGTAGCGCCATGAGCATTTAGTTTACTAGTCTCGAAAGAAAACAGATACCCAACAGCTCATCAGAAGTTAAGACAGCGGTGTTGTGGAAGAAGAGAGAAAAGATATGAACTCATCTCAAGTAAGAGTTCTGGACCTGACACTCATCAATTTCTAAAACTAAAGATGAACCTGAGAGCTATTTGATCACTGATGGCCCAGGTGATGATACTCGCAGTAGGATACCAATACCAATAAGAGCGCAGATAACTGTCTTATTTCAAGGTCATGGTGTAATCTTATACCCTGTCCACGCCTCTGTGGCGCTTGTGTGTGTGCAGCCAAGTTCTCACACTGTAATGTGATGCCAATCACGTGTCCACCCTACTCTCGGGCGATTGTGCGACTACAGCATACAGACCTCGCATGATGAAACACAACACAACTGGAGTAGTGATAAAAGAGGAGAGTGGTGGGCACTTGATTCCTATTGGTCTAGAGAGAAAAGGTGGTGGGGGGGGGGGGGGGAAGTGACGTCGAATTTGAAGCAAGGTCAGGAAAATAAATGTCACCCAGCCACTGTGGGCAATCTGGTTGCAAATTCAACGTCACGTCATCCCCCCCCCCCCTTTCTCTCTTCTCTCTCTCTCTCTCTCTCTCTCTCTCTCTCTCTCTCTCTCTCTAGACCAATGGGAATCAAGTTCCCTTCCCCTCCCCCTCTTTTATTACTATTACAGTTGAGCTTCATCATGCAAGGTCTGCATGTTGTAGTGTAAGGATCACGAAACGCCAGAAGAGATCAGCCACTGCCTCCAGACAGAATAAAAAGAATTAGAAGACTGTCAAATTCGAAAGGACGTATTACTCCATCTATCTCCCTCATTATCAATATTAATTTATTAATATATGCTATTCGTTTGTTCTTCCGAGTTTATATTTTTTTTTCAAAAATACAATAGGCCCCTACTACTGAACTAGCAGATATGTTGGACCAGGTCATTCAGGTGTTTGAGATTCTATTGTCTGCACTAGCACAGCAGCAACATCTTGCAGCTGGTGGTTTGATGTGGCTTGTGTAACTGTACCTGTTGCTTTTGGATTTCTGAAGATGTCACATGTGTGCTTGCTGCTGTCCCTCTTTATTGTTCTATTTAAGAAATGTTTTTTCTTCTTTTTCAATGGTGAACTGAATGTTTTTCTGTATGCTCTTTATATCTGCATAAGCTTTATTTTCTCTGCTGGTTCTATTACCACACAGAATGTCATCCACAAATCTTTATCAGTAAACAATTTTGTATCCTTTCTTTGTCGTGATTGTATGAAAACACGTATTTTCTACACTGAAGAGCCAAAGACACTGGCACACCTGCATAATATCGTGAAGAGACCCCGCGAGCACGCCGAAGTGCCGCAACACGACGTGGCATGGAGTTGACTAATGTCTAAAGTAGTGTTGGAGGGAACTAACACCACGAATACTGCAGGGCTGTCCATAAATCCGTAAGAGTACGAGGGGGTGGAGATCTCTTCTGAACAGCACATTGCAAGAAATCCCAGATATGCTCGATAATGTTCGTATCTGGGGAGTTTGGTGGCCAACGGATGTGTTTAAATTCGGAAGAGTGTTCCTGGAGCCACTCTGTAGCAATTCTGGACGTGTGGGGTCTCGCATTGTCCTGATGGGATTGTCCAAGTCCGTCCAAATGCACAATAGACATGAATGGATGCAGGTGATCAGACAGGATGCTTATAAACGTGCCACCTGTCAGAGACGTAACTGAACTTATCAGGGGTCCCATATCACTCCACCTGCGCACGGCCCACACCATTACAGAGCCTCCACCAATATGTTAGGTCGGGTTAGGTTAGGTTTGTGTTTTTCACTTTTATATCTTCCCCTGATGACATGAAAGTTTCATGGATTCATGAGGTTGTCTCCATACCCGTACACGTCCAACCGCTCGATACAATTTGAAACGAAACTCGACCGACCAGGCAACTGTTCCCGGTCATCGACAGTCCAATGTCGCTGTTGACGGGCCCAGGCGAGGCGTAAGGCTTTGTGTCGTGCAGTCATAAAGTGTACACGAGTGAGCCTTCGGCTCAAAAAGTCCATATCGATGATGTTTCGTTGAATGGTTTGCACGCTGACACTTGTTGATGGTCCAGCACTGAAATGTGCAGCAATTTGCGGAACGGTTGCACTTCTGTCACGTTGAACGATTCTCTTCAGTCGTAGTTGGCCCCATTCTTGCACGATCTCTTTCCGGCCGCAGCAATGTCGGAGATCTGATATTCACGGTACTCTCGTAAAATCCCCACTTCATCGCTGCCTCGGAGATACTGTGTCCCATCGCTCGTGCACCGACTACAACACCACGTTCAAACTCACTTATATATTGATAACCTGCCAGTGTAGCAGCAGTAACCGATCTCACAACTGCACCAGACACTTCTTGTGTTATATAGACGTTGCCGACCGCAGCGCCGTATTCTGCCTGTTTACATAAACCTTGTATATGAATACGCATGCCTATACCAGTTTTCTTCGCGCTTCATTGTTTTTTGGTTTAGGAATGTGTTTACCAGTGCTCCTGATGTCGGGATGCCATTGGAAGAATATCTTTCTGGAAGCAAACTTTTGTTTGAAATTGCAAGTAATTTTGGAACGTGACTAGTTTAAGGATTCTGATTATTTCTCTAATATTATCTTCAGGTATTTTGTTGTATATGTTAGGTCAGGTTTGTGCTTTTCACTTTTCTATCGTTGTTCATTTCATGGTGTTGTATTATGATTTTGTTCATACGTTTTGCCACATCGTATCGCGGTTCATTCATGAGGTTGACACACCTCACTAGAATGTTTGGTTTGTGAAATTCGCGTTAGCTTCTGAATTTTAGTGCTTTTTGGTTCTTCTGTGCGATATTTTTCTCTGATTATAAGTTTCATATGTTCGGTGTTGTTTTATGTGTGCCTGAAAATGTGTTATTGGATCAGATTTCAGTTTTGTGACATTGTTACAAGAGATGAATTCCTTGGTTTATTGATCAGTACTGTGGTACCTATGATGTTGTCAGAGTAAAGTTTTCCCACTCAGCAAAGAAAACTATGTAAGTGAATTACAAGCCATACAACCCATAGTCAAAAATAATGGTCATAACATCCATATAACACAAAGATGCAACCACCATAGAAAATACAAAACAGTACACACACTACAGTAACCACAGAAACACAATACAGTAACTTCCATAACTTGACTAATAGAAAGAAATAGTTCACTTTAAAATACAAACACAAATCAACACACAGAATAACAAATACACTAAAGAAACAAGAACTACGCATTGCTTACAGAAGCATACTCCTGTCACATTTACAAACAGCAGTAGACAAAGCAGACGAATAAAATTCAAATGGCTCTGAACACTATGGGACTTAACATCGGAGGTCATCAGTCCCCAAGAACTTAGAACTACTTAAACCTAACCAACCTAAGCACATCACACACATCCATGCCCGAGGCAGGATTCGAAACTGCGACCGTAGCGGTAGCGCGGTTCCAGACTGAAGCGCCTAGAACCGCTCGGCCACAGCGGCCGGCTGCAGACGAATACCAAGCAGCAAGTAGATGGCAGTTAGAAAGTCAAGAATGAAAATAAGTGTATCTGGCAATGACAGGCAGAAATTTCAAAACTAAGTATCAAGAACACTCACACAATGAATAACGCACACACACACACACACACACACACACACACACACATACACGAACAAATATCGAACCACACATAGACGCCCCAATACAAACACATAACGAAGGGCAAACACTACGACAGTTGGCAGCGCTATACACTGTAAACACACCCATTCAATACATAGTGGAAAGTGGAAGTGAAGTATTGAAATAAATGTGGTCGAAAAAACGTCGAAAATCGGACAGCTGGAGTATACAGGCCAGTTAAATCCATCTCTACGGCGACACACTGATTAACGACTTAAGAAATCATAAGTAACACCAAATGATAATTTGATCTCACGAAGCTTGTAAAACGCATTTATTACACACATAAAACAAACTTGTATTACAGGACACTGAAGATGCTTCGCAGATATAAGGAGCGAAAAGCCTATGTGGAAAAACGAACTGCCTTTTGCTTCCCATTTAGTTGCAAAGACGGAATACACCTCCACGAATTTTGAACCAACTAACGAACAACGCACAGCAAATAAAATGAAGAAACCAGTTATATGCGAAATACTGGTGATTATATAGAAGGGGCAGTAAATGAAGACGAGACGCCGGGAAAAGAATACGTAAACTGTTTATAATTTCCAAATAAGTCGTCATGACTATTAATACATTTACTCCTACTTGAGACAAGACATTGAAAAATGTCTGCGGTTGCTTACGGAACCATAATTGTACGCAGGCGTGCATCTCTTCGCCTGAAGCTAATTGACGGACACGGATGTCTTTCTTCAGGGCTCCAAAAATGTAGGTATCGCATGGGGAGTGATCGGGAATGTTTGGAGGATGTGTGAGGTATTCCCAGAGGAGTTTCTGCAGCATTCTCAAAACAACCTCGGCAACATATGGGCGGGCGTGACGTGGTGGCGGTCGGATGTGTCTCAAGCGAGCTGTTATAGTTGGTTGGTTTAAAGGCGGGAGAAGGGACCAAGCTACGAGTTCATCGGTCCCTTGTTCCTAATAAAACAATGCCACAAGTGTGAGATTAAAACGGACGAAACATATAACACAAAACGGAAAGAAAGGAAAAGCCACAAGAACGAAGGGAAGGCAACGAACACTAAAAAAAACAAATGAGGACAAGAAAACAACAGAGAGGAGCTAGAAACAGAGGAGAGTAAAACATGAAAGCAGATTAAATTGGCTGGCCAACCACGAGAACAAAAAGGGAAAGCCAGCCACGCTCCAACACAAAAAAAATGTGTGTGAAATCTTATGGGACTTAACTGCTAAGGTCATCAGTCCCTAAGCTTACACACTACTTAACCCAAATTATTCTAAGGCAAACACACACAACCATGCCCGAGGGAGGACTCGAACGTCCGCTAGGACCAGCCGCGCAACACAAAAAACCTATGTCCTAAAATCACTATGGTGGAGCACACAGAGGGATAAAGGGCATAGAAGCATAAAACCCACTCTCACGGACAAAACGTAAAACTAAAGCTGCTGTGGAGGCATTGTCACCCAACACCGAAGGCAGGGTGTTGGGAAAGTTAAAGTCTGCCGCAGAGCTAAAAGTGTGCAGTCCAGCAAGAGGTGGACGACTGTCATTTGGCAGCCACAGCCACACTGAGGTGGGTCCTCGTGATGGAGTGGGTAACCATGCGTTAGCCACGTATGGCCAATGCGGAGCCGGCGGAGGACAACTGATTCCCTGCGAGAGGCCTTCATGGAAGACTTGCACACATTCATAGTCTCCTTAATGACACTCAGTTTGTTGTGCGCGCTGTTGCGCCATTCCGTCTCCAAAAGCCAGACAACCCTGTGGTGTAAGACAGAACGCAGGTTATCTCCGGAGATGCGTATCTCTAGAAGCGATTTACAAATCGCGTGTTTGGTCAGCCTGTCGGCAAGTTCGTTGCCGGGGATTCCGACGTGTCTTGGGGTCCACACAAACACCACGGAACGACGGGACTGTTCCAGGGCATTGATGGACTCCTGAATGGACGCTACCAAAGGGTGGCGAAGGTAGCACTGGTCGATACCTTGTACGCTGCTCAATGGGTCAGTACACAGGAGAAATGACTCGCGAGGGCATGAGCGGATGTACTCAAGAGCACGAGAAATGGCCGCCAGCTCTGCAGTGAAAACACTGCAAACAACTGCAAGGAGTGCTGCTCAATATGTCCTCCATGAATATATGTGAAGCCTACGTGACCTTCAGCCACTGAGCCGTTGGTGTAAACCACTTCAGAGCCCCGGAACACATCAAGAATCGAGAGGAAGAGACAGCGGAGAGCGACAGGTTTGACGGAGTCGTTAGGGCCATCCAAAAGGTCCAGACGAAGCTGCGGCCGAGGCGTACACCACGGAGGCGTACGTGAACCGACCGCAAGTAGTGGCTGTAAAGGGAAGGACTCCAGTTCGGAGAGAAGGGACCGCACGTGAACCACAATCGTTAGCCCCGACCTGGGCTGCCAATGCGGGAGATGAATTACCGCGGGCGGGAAAAGGAGACGGTAATTTGGATGCTCAGGGGAACTATGAATGTGTGCTGCGTAACTGGAGAGCAGTTGCGTACGTCTGATCTGCAGTGTCGGGACACCAGTCTCCGACAGTATGATGGTCACTGGACTCGTCTTAAAAGCTCCTGTCGCTAATCGAACCCCACAGTGGTGCACAGGGTCGAGTAAATGCAATGCTGAAGGCGCTGCCGAACCATAAACCACACTCCAATAGTCAATTTGGGATTGGACAAGGACTCTGTAGAGCTGCAGCATCGTACAGTGATCTGCACCCCAATTGGTATTGCTCAGGCAATAGAGGACATTGAGGTGCTGCCAGCACTTCTGCTTAAGTTGACGAAGATGAGGGAGACAAGTCAATCGAGCGTCGAAAACCAGTCCTAGGAATTAATATGTCTCCACTACAGTGAGTAGATCGTCATTAAGGTAATGTGCGGGTTCCGGATGAATGGTACGACGCCGACAGAAGTGCAAGACACACACATGACATTGCAGCTGAAAACTGAAAGCCGTGGGCTAGAGCCTATGACTGGGCCTTGTGGATGGCTCCTTGGAGGCGCCACTCAGCAAAAACAGTACTGGAGCAACAGTACGAAATGCAGAAGTCGTCTGCATACAGAGATGGTGAGATGGAGGGCCCGACAGCTGCCGCTAGACCGTTAATGGCCACTAAAAATAGAGACACTCAATATAGAACCCTGCGGGACTCCATTCTCCTGGATGTGGATGGAACTATGGGAGTCACCAACCTGGACATGGAAATGGAGCGACAGGAAGTTTTGGATAAAAATCGGGAGTGGTCCCCAGAGACCCCACTCATACAATGTGGCAAGGATATGATGTCGCCCTGTCGTGTCGTATGCTTTACGTAAGTCAAAAAAGACGGCAATCAGGTGTTGCCACTTGGAAAAGGCTGTTCGGATGGCAGACTAGATGGACACAAGATTATCAGTTGTAGAGCGACCCTGGCGGAAGCTGCCCTGACATGGAGCCAGAAAGCCACGTGACTCCAGGACCCAACACAACCGCCGACATACCATACATTCCAGCAGCTTACAAAGAACGTTGGTGAGGCTGATGGGCCAATAGCTATCCACATCAAGCGGGTTTTTACCAGGTTTGAGCACCGGAATAATGGTACTCTCCCTGTGTATCCGATCAGACCGAGGAGCTGGGTCGGGGCAATGTACAGGGGCACTGAGGAGCTCCCACTCTGTAAATGGGGCGTTATAGGATTCAATGCAGCGTGTAGTGAATGAGAGGACGTTCTCTTCCAGCCGCCGTTTGAGTGTGTGAAAGGCTGGGTGGTAATTCTCTGGTGCAGAGGCACGAGCAAAGTGCTCGGCAATCACGTTTGCGTCGGTACATAGCTCGCCATTTATGGTAACACCGGAGACAGCTGTCGGGCCCTGGTACCCGAAGGGGCCCAGACTTGTGAAGGTGACGTGTGGCACCCAATGGTGGAGACGTATCTCTCCCAACACTCCTCCTTCCGTTGTTTGATAAGGTAGTGAACAAGGGCACGGGGCCATTTAAAGTCTATGAAGTGCTCCAGGGAAGAGTGCCGCTTATGCCGCTGTAGAGCTCGCCCATGATCCTTAATTGCTTCAACGATTTCTGGCGACCACCAAGGGACTGCCTTACGCCTCGGGCACCCTAAAGAGCGAGGGATCGCGTTTTCTGCCGTATAAACGATTTTGCTAGTTACCTGCTCAACCATCACATCGATGTTAGCGTGTGGGGAGATTCAGCGGTGACAGCAGAGGTGAAAGTTCCTCAGTCCGCCTTGTTCAAAGACCATCTGGGCAGGTGTCCATGTGCCTGACGCTGGGTCAGTGACAGGAAGATGGGGAAGTGGTCACCACCACACAGGTCGTCATGTGCTCTCCAGCGGATAGATGGGAGAAGCCCTGGGCTGCAAATTGATATATCAATGGCCGAGTAACTACCATGAGCCACACTAAAATGTGTGGCGGCCCCAGTAGTTAAGAGGCAAAGGTCGAATTGCGACAGTAAAGTTTCTACATTCCTGCCTCAGTCAGTAAGCATGGTACCACCCCACACGGGGTTATAGGCATTAAAATCTCCCAGAAGTAGGAAAGGTTTAGGGAGTTAATCAGTCAGTGCAGCTAATACATTCAGGGGTACTGCACCATCTTTTAGAAGATATACATTGCAGACAGTTATTTCCTTCGTCGTCCTTATTCTGACAGCCACAGCTTCAAGAGCGGTTTGAAGGGGCAATTGTTCACTACAGACCGTGTTTAGCACATACACGCAAACTCCACCTGACACTCTATTATAGTCGCTACAGTTCCTGTAATATCCCTTATAGCCCTGTAGGGCAGTGTTCCACATTGCTGGGAACCAGGTTTCCTGGAGAGCAATGCAAATAGCAGGTGTAAAGCTTAACAGTTGCCGTAGCTCAGCCAGGCGGTGGAAAAAACTGCCCCAATTCCACTGGAGGATGACATCGTGAGACTGGGAAGGCATGGAACATTCAATGAGGCAGTTCACGCCTCAGAGGCACCTGCTGCCACCGATTTATTGCTGAGCAGTCTATTTCCATTGTGTCTGAGGGTCTGGCGAGATCTAGGTCCTCAGCGGACACCAAAATCTCCATCCCATCCTCAGCTTCAGAGCTTGTAGATAGCGGTGGTTTGGGTGCCACCGCAATTTCCTAGGTCTTTGGGTTTTCTTTTTGGATTTCTCTCGCTGCTCCTTGGGTTTCTCTGGCTGGGAGGACTTCACTGGCTCAGTCTCCGGGACTGAGGATGTGTGTGAAGCCCTATGACCAGCTGCTTTTGGGCTCTTCATCCACTGGCGGGTGTCATCTTTCCCACTACAAGAAATTTGGGAAGGGAGTGACCCAAGGGACCCCTTTGTAGCAAGAGAAGCCGAAGAAGACTTACGCTTCTCCGGCAGAAGCCGAAGAAGGCTTACGCTTCTCTGGCTTAGAAGTGGGGACAGACGTCCACAATGGGTGGGGGGGGGGGGGGTGTTGCTCCCAAAGTAGGTGGTGCAGGAGTAACAGGTAGGGAAATGCCCCCCGCCATCAAGGGGGCAGGTGTAGTCTTCCGGCTCTGAGAGGTGACCTGGGTTGGAGGAGCTGATGGTGCCAGAACTGTTGTAGCGGCGGCGTAAGACCATGTCACACGCACAGGATGCAGGCGTTCAAATTTTCTCTTAGCCTCAGTGTAGGTCAGTCTGTCTGGGGTCTAGTACTCCATGATTTTCCTTTCTTTCTGGAGAATCCTGCAGTCAGGCGAGCAAGGCGAATGATGCTCTCTGCAGTTGACACAGATGGGAGGCGGGGCACATGGACTATTGGGATGTGATGGGCGTCCGCAATCTCGGCATGTGACGTTAGAAGTACAGTGGGAAGACATATGGCCGAACTTCCAGCACTTACAGACACTGCATCGGGGGAAGGATATAGGGCTTTACATCACCTCAGTAGACCGTCATCTTGACCTTCTCGGGCAACGAATCACCCTCTAAGCCCAACATGAAGGCACCAGTGGCAACCTGATTGTCCTTAGGGCCCTGGTGGACACGCCAGGCGAAATATACACCTCGCCGCTCTAAATTAGCGCACAGCTCATCATCGGACGGCAAAAGAAGGTCTCCATGAAATATGATACCTTGGACCATATTTAAGCTCTTATGGAGCGTGATAGTTACAGAAATATCCCCCAACTTATCACAAGCGAGTACCTCCCGTGACTGGGCAGAGGATGCTGTTTTGATCAGGACTGACCCAGATTTCATTTTGGACAATCCCTCCATCTACCCGAACTTGTCCTCTAAATGCTGAACAAAAAACTGAGACTTCATCGTCATGAAAGATTTCCCATCAACTCTAGAACATACATGGTACCGGGGCGAATAAGATCGGCTACCATCCTTAGCCTGACGTACCTCCCATGGCGTGACCAGGAAGGGAACGATTTCGGGTCATACTTCTGCGTGTTGAATTGAGCTCGTGATCGCTTAGAGACTGCTGGTGTTTCACCACCAGCAAGAGATGATGGACTACGCTTTATCACGTGTCATCCGCCCTGATGCCACCCACTCCAACCAGGGGCCCTCCCCACAGGCGTCCCCCAGCCGCAGCAAAGGCCACCTGGCAGGATGGCCATTGTTGGGAGTCCCGATGCCCCAGGGGGATGGGCATCTACCCCTTGGCATACCTGGGGAGTTAACGACGCAGGCATCAGCAGAGCGATCCCTGTGTGGTTACGGGGCTACAACCAACAGGGTACATGGCGGCTCCACCACAACAGACGTGCTACCATGCTGGATATGAGGAGCAAAGAAGTCCATGGTCATCATCGACGCAGAAATCGACACTGCATGGTGCATGGTGGAAAAAACACACCCAGAAAGGTGTCCTCGCCCAACAGATGGAGAGTGGGCAGGACTGTAATGCGACGACGAGAAAGTGGGCTAAAGCTCTCAATGCACGATGGACACGATGCACCTTGTAAGTTGCCCTTCCCCAATTAACTCGCTCTTCGGGAAAGTTTTGAAGAATGGAAGTCAAACCCTACAGGGGACCATCACATAAAGGCCAAAACGTGTGAAACTCCTTTTAGTCGCCTCGTACGACAGGCAGGAGTACCTCAGGCCTATTCTAACCCCCAGACCTGTAGGGGGGAGCTGTTATAACATACACGAAGCAACAGCTGTGACTAGGATTATTGATCTCGATTATTCCCCTTTAGTTGTGTTGTTGTTGTGTTCTTCAGTCCTGAGACTGGTTTGATGCAGCTCTCCATGCTACTCTATCCTGTGCAAGCTTCTTCATCTCCCAGTACCTACTGCAGAGTACATCCTTCTGAATCTGCTTATTGTATTCATTCTTGGTCTCCCTCTACGACTTTTACCCTCCATGCAGCCCTCCACTACTAAATTGGTGATCCCTTGATTCCCGAGAACATGTCCTACCAACCTGTCCCTTCTTCTAGTCAAGTTGTACCACAGATTCCTCTTCTCCCCAATTCTATTCAGTACGTCCTCATTAGTTACGTGATCTACCCATCTAATCGTCAGCATTCTTCTGTAGCACCACATTTCAAAAGCTTCTACTCTCTTCTTGTCTAAATTATTTATCGTCCATGTTTCACTACCATACATGGCTACACTCCATGAAAATAACAAATACTTTCAGAAGAGACTTCCTGACTCTTAAATCTGTACTCGATGTTAACCCCCCTCCCCCATGAACCATGGACCTTGCCATTGGTGGCGAGGCTTGCGTGCCTCAGTGATACAGATAGCCGACCGTAGGTGCAACCACAACGGAGGGGTATATGTTGAGAGGCCAGACATATGTGTGGTTCCTGAAGAGGGGCAGCAACATTTTCAGTAGTTGCAGGGGCAAGTCTGAATTATTGACTGATCTGGCCTTGTAAAATTAACCAAAACGGTCTTGCTGTGCTTGTACTGCGAACAGCTGAAAGCAAGGGGAAACTACAGCCGTAATTTCTCCCGAGGGCATGCAGCTCCCCTTTAGTAGAGAGTGTGAACTTTTGCCAGTCAGTTTCACTTCCTTTTATTATTTTCCTTTCATCCCCGAACGTCCTGATGAATTGACCACGTTTTTTCCTCCTTTCATCTGTCCATTCTTTCCCTTTTGTTTCTTTCATTTAAGGCTTGTTCAAGTTTCTTGTTTTCTATTACATTTTTTTCATTGTTTACTGTCCTCAATTTCTTCTTCTGAAAATTTTTATTGTTGCCGGTCTTCTTGTGTTTCTTTCATCAAACTGCTCTTTAACTCGATTGCATTAACAATGTTGAAAATTTTCTTTGTTAGTCTGTTGTCATCCATCCACATAGGTGTGTGCAGAACTGTAGGCGTCTTTTCATAAATTTATCTATAATGTTGTTTGTATGTTCGTACAATTCCTCTATAGGTCGTCTGACTCATGTTCCGCCTCGCGCTCGCGGGACAATAGCGCCATGGATTTTTCTGGGAATTTTTCGTTCTTCTTTCTCCATGACATGAATTTTTGCTATCGCTCTAATTACTGTGGTTTCTGCCGCATACAAGGCTTCTCGTCAAATAACCGTGTTGCAGTGTCGCAATTTTGCATTACGATATATTGTTCTTTGCTTGCAGTGATTCCATGTCGGTTTTACGCCTATTGCAGTTTGAATATTGTTTCACTGTTCGATTTTGTTCACTATTGTGGGTTGAAGTAGTGACATGTAACATTTTTCCATACGTATTTTCAGTGGGAGTTTTCCGGTTCATTTGGTGTTTTCATAAGAAATTTGGAGTCCGGTTTTACAGGAGATTTCATGTAGTTTATCAGGTCCTAGTTTGGCTTCATCTTTGTTATTCGTTGATATAGCCAGGTCATCATCTGCAAAGATCAGCCATTTCATAGTGACTCTTTTTGCTTTCTGTTTTCGAATTTGGATTCGAATTTGGATTGCTGCCACGAAATGGTAGGTCCGAAACTTGTCACACGTGAGTCTATTTTTTTAAATACATTCTTCATTTCTACTGAAATACAATACAATATTAATGTCCCATAGTATGTGTCCAGATGCTAATGTGGAGCATTGTAAGGTGTTATACACACTAACACAAGAAAACGACACGCCAAAAAGGAATTATCAGAATGACACGGAAATCCTCAGATGTGAGGTACATTTACGGACAAACAAATTATTACAGTATGAGAAAAATTGGATCATTTCTTCAAGAGATTGAGCTTCACAAATTGAACAAGTCAATAACATTTTGGTCCACATCAAGCTCTTATGGAAGCTGTTATTTGACGTGGCATTGATTGATAGAGTTGTAGTATGTACTCCTGAGAGATACCATGCCAAATTATATCCAATTGGCTCCATGATGACCAGCGTCTTGCCAATGTGCAACAACATTTTTTAGTACAGTTGACGTAATAATAACAGATTAACTAGCCTAGTATGTGAAATGTTAATACCGCTTCATTTCTGATAATATCCCTGAATTATTAAAATTTTTAGAGTCGTTCTCTGTGCAGGATCTGGCGCTTAAACTGTTAGCAACATTCTATCCGTCGATTATCTGCACATTCGCTCATAGATTTCCGCCAACAAACGTACACACATGTGCGTCGATGCAGGTACTGCTGGCATCTCTCCTGCCTGTTGCAACAGGCCTACTGATATCGCGGTTAATCACGTGGGTGGGAGGCACCTTGCTGAGTGCTTGACCTCATAGCAGTACCAGCTACCAGGTCAGACATTATTACATTTACGTTTTTAGTCTGTTTTGTTTAAATTAAGTGCATTTCTCTATCCTTTCTATAATGTGGTGAGGAGACGGGCGGGAGGTTGGCACAGTGATGGCTGCCTGGGCTGAGCGGGCAGGTGGAGGTCCCTCATTTGTGGCCTGGGGTTAGCAAAGGCGGTGTGAAGTCTTGCGTAGCCTGCAGACATCTCCCTTGCGTGCGGCTCGCATTATCCGGTGGCAGTAGCAGGAGTGCTCTCTGGGTCGGTTGAAGGGATTCGTGAGACTGGCAGTGTCAGTAGTGGCCGCCTCTTGCGGCGCTGATTATCTTCATCGTGGCATGGTGACCTGCGATGATCATACTTGTCTGCCTCTTCACTTTTTTCTTAGTTTTGTTTTAAATAAAGTACAGTGCCAGAGGTGGTGGCGGTAATTGTTTAAAGTATACGATTCGTGATGTGTGTGCATACTTACCATTTTTCCATGGTTATTCTACAAGTTTTATAATCCCATAGTGGCACACCCCATCTTCCTAATGCAATTTTATAGTGATGACACAAACTAATAATGCAGGGGCGAGTTTCTTGTAATGTAGTTGTGTGTTTTGGGCCATGTGGTATTTGTTTATCATGGGATGGTTGGCAGTCTTCAAAACTGGGAGGAAATCGATAAAATTGTAAAAAAGTGTTCCAAATTTGTAGATAGCAATGGGTGGTCGGAGTACTTACAGACTTCGCTATGACTTTGTTAAATGACAGTAACTCAGCCATCTCACAGTCACGCATTGTATTGTCAAAGTGTCTTACTTTACAAATTTTGTTAATATTTACAAAGATTTTACAGAATATGTCGTGAAGACTTTACTGTATTTCTCTCAAGAGGACAAAACATTTAGGGGTGATGTACATTTGTTTTGTAACACGAGTTTTATTTTCACAATGAATTGCCGGCCGAAGTGGCCGTGCGGTTAAAGGCGCTGCAGTCTGGAACCGCAAGACCGCTACGGTCGCAGGTTCGAATCCTGCCTCGGGCATGGATGTTTGTGATGTCCTTAGGTTCGTTAGGTTTAACTAGTTCTAAGTTCTAGGGGACTAATGACCTCACCAGTTGAGTCCCATAGTGCTCAGAGCCATTTGAACCATTTTTTTCAGAATGAATTTTTCGCTCTGCAGTGGAGTGTGCGCATACGGAATGGTTTAAAATACTTTAAAGTCTTGCCCCCCCCCCCTCCCCACCTTCCCAGCACTTTATGGATGAAAGTTCACAAAATTTCAACATCCCTGTAACACTAGTGTCAGTACTGCCGAGAATTAAGGCAGATCTCCAACCAAGGGCTGCCCTGAGGACAACCACAACAAAAAAAATCATGAAGTGGAAATGGCACACCACAAATTTCACAGGGTGGTTTATCCTCCCGCCGGAGGAGAAACTCATGCGTTAAAGGGCTATGTTGTCTGTGTAGCCTGGTGAGCAGAACTTCCTTCCGTAGGTAAGGTTGGGATGAAGTCCGCCATGCCTGTTCGGTCGATATGATTGACGGCAGTTTGTTTTCAGCATCTTCAACCATACAGACACTATCCCGACATGCTTCTTCGACTGCTTTGTCAGCTATGTCGTTTCGCTGTATTCCAACGTGTCCAGGTACCAAGCAAAAGATTGCTTTCTTGCCAGGGTGCTTGAGCCGCTCAACGGAGTCATGGATGAACTGAATCAACCTGTCTACCGGATACATTTGGTGGACAGCTTGTAGCGCACTGAGAGAGTCAGAACAGACGAGAAACCTTGCACTGTGACATTTCACTCTACTTGGGAGCGGTGACGGGTCTCTGGTGACCCTTTATGATGATCCTTCCACAACACTGCGCAGAACAAGAATGGCAAGGCGTACTCATTTGCCCAAGTAATGAAAGGGTGAAGTGGGGGAGTGGGAGCTTGAGTCCTGTTGCTCCACAGAGAACGGGGGTAGGGGTGACGGGGGCTGGGAGGAGACCTTCAGTGCATCACATACAATTGCGTCAATTGTGTGGACAGGTCAGAAAGCCCGCAACGGGAGGAGGAAGGAGGATGAGAACTAATGTATCTCGCACAATTGTCTGAGGTATAACATGATACCCCGCGAGCCTTATCTTATCACTTATCAGTGGCCTTGAAAACTGTCATCGTATGCCCACTGCCCATCTACTCTTGTTCATGTCTCCATCGTTTTGGTATGAATATGCACAGTCTATAACTGACACGTCTCCCATTTATAGATCTTTGATTATTTCTTCAGTGTTTTGTGGAAATGTGGTCACAGTTTGTTGCTGAACAGCAAGTTCGCCTCTTGGAGATTACGATCGTGTCAGCGTGGCATTGTCTGACGTTAGAATGGTGCTTTTGTTTTTGCCTGGAATGGTCGCCCTACTCCCGAGTTCCGGCCTTGCACTGTTAGTCTATCTTTCCCTAGAGGAATGCGGTCTTGCCATCAGCTGACGGGGCCGTGGCTACGCAGCGTCCCCTGCTCTATCCATCCTTACTGTATGAGTATTCCAGATCACCTTCATCGCCATTTTTTCCCGAATAAATGGTGAGATGGAAACATAACGAAGTACTATTTTCTGCAGTGCTATTGACTCGTTGTAGCGCAGAATATATTCCGGGCAGCTGTTGCTTTCAGGACTCCAACACGACAATGTGGTAAATTCCACTGCTACACTGCATTGTACAACGCAAACGGCATTAAAATTACGTATTACATTTCAATTTCTTCGTTTCTATTACGTAATTTTTCCTTCGAACGACACGCCCGGTTTTATTTCTAAGAACGAGCTTAGCTTGTTCTGCGAAAGGACAACCCCAGTCACTCAACAGATGTACAGTGTGTTAACGTTCGTTATTTGATATAGCCTTGAAGAAGTTGCGTTGATGAATAAACAAGTATATTTCGCAAGAAATCTCGAAACATCTTAAATGACGTATTATAAGGTGACAGCGTATTCCCTCCAGATCCGTTCAGTATTATACAGGTGATGTATATAGTTCCTTATGCAAACTTATTAACGGTTTCTGCTTCAGTTGCACACTTTAGAGTGCTCACCAGGAGAGATGATTCCATGGATGCGACTTGTAACGGAACATATTAAAGGCTTTACTTTACCGAAGTATGCGATACCCTCCAAATTCAACCAGTTTAACGAGTATTTATGATTATAGCAAAGGTATTGTGTATGTTAACAATGATTGCATAACATGTCTCCATAAACAGTCAACCCATTAAATTATACTGAGTAACTGACCCACACAAAAGTTTATATCACTTGATCACTGATACAGCAAATGTCATCATGTAAAAACACTAAGTTCATCTTAAATAATTAATATGAAGTACGAAAAATAGTGGCCAACTTAGGTATTTTGGATCTCCTTAAGTAAAAATCACCCAGTGAAACCTATTTGTTCACTAGGAGCGTTTTCACTCAGTATTCACGAAATCAATCCTATTTTAGACGAAAACCAATGTAATTCTTAATAATTCATGTTATTTACTTATTTACGCAAATTAGAGAAGTCAATTGACAAACTTCTAAAAAACGGCCTTTTTGTAACAAAGAATTATTCTGTCAAGTCAACAAATCTGTCTGTCATTTTAATAACATGTTAACTTATGTCACTCGATGCAAATTAATAACTTTTCTGCACAAATTAGGATAACAGATGTACATGTGACTTATAAACTATATCTCTTTTTAGTAGTCCTTTGACAATGTTATAAATACAAGCAGCAAGGAGGGTCGAAGAGGCAGTCGGAATGTCACTTTGGTAAAGTGTGTTTGTGTGTTATTGTTTGAGGTGGATAAACAATGCAAAGAACATGTAATGGAAGTACTACTTTGTGTTGTGTCATGGTCTTTGGTGGACAGTGGAATTAAGATGGCCACCAGAGTAATAAATATTTGAAGTTTACGTATTTGTTGGTTTCGCTCGTTCTTTATCATCAAAAGCACATAAAAAAACACGGGACCTCATGTTTTTAACCCTAGACAACCAGATTTAGAGCCAGCATCAACATCGAGACACAGCAGCGATCCAGCAAGCAGCAGTGATTACTACAATGCATTTTAATGGCGCCAACCTAACATCAAGTGCTAACAAGCTCCATAAATGGGAGTGAAATAGTGCGATTAAAGCTATTAGCAATATCTATGACCAGGCGACCATTACAGACTCCAATGTCCTATATTGTCTTGAGTATGTCCTGTGATGGGTATCAAGAGATCTTTTCTTCTAAATGAAAGTCTCTCTCTTTCCCTATGTTCCATTATTTTTATTATACCTATCGAAAACACATAATGTGATCATGTCAAATGACCCAGCGGTAGCCGGTTTGATTTGAGATGATGGGAGATATTTGCATTACCACTGTTTAGCACACAAAGACAAGAGATGTAGGAGACTAACAGTTTCTGTTCAGATTGTGTTGAAGTCCATGGATAAACATCAAATATTCCAAATTGATCTAGTGAGAGTATGTGACGGTGATATTTCGTTCGGATTGTTACATTAAGTTCAGTAGCCCGTTTCCAAAAGATCAGACAACCTTAAAGTTGGAGATTAAGTTAATGGTAACCCATTTCCACCAAATTCTTGCCAGGAGAACAATAACGGGGTACTAGTGAATAAAAAGATCCATTAAAATATCAACACACTGCTTTAAACTAGTTACGTTTTTTGCGCGATTTGAGTATACAGTATACTATTACTAAACTCAGAACCCGCAAAAAACTCAAAAGAAACTTGATGCTGTCCTGTACCAACATTGTTTCTCTGCAAGTCAACATCTGGTTTAATGTTGGAACCCAATCGCGTGTCTCTTTCAATTGCCTTTTTTTTTTGGATAATGTATAAAAGAAAGCTCAAAATTCGCCCCCATACGTAAAGATCTTTCTTTTTATAATTTTGTCGCTTTGTCTCACGGATCAACCGACTGCAAGACACCTTTTAGAGGTGCAGGTCGAACTATTTTCAACAATCGTATTTCTCAGGTTTGGTAATTAAAATGTAACAAGGCGGGAGCTGACTGTCATTCGGACGATGTTTCTGGTTTTTGCAGAAGAACGATTTTCTGAGAGATGAGATGCCTCATTACAACTTGAGCTAAGGATAGAAAAATATTGACTACTCACGGCTTCCGGTGATGCGATGGGCGCCGCCGGCGTCTCGCCCAGCGGTCGTTCTTTGTCCTTGTCTTTCTCTTTCTCCTCCTCCTTCGCTTTCTCCTTCTCCTTGTCCTTCTCTTTCCGACCTATACTCGGCCTGAAACAAGATACATTCACAGTAGTCAATTTCATTTCAGTTTAAAGAAGTTTCTTTTTTTATCTTTTTACATAGACCAA
Organism: Schistocerca cancellata; assembly: GCF_023864275.1. Classification (NCBI taxonomy): domain Eukaryota; kingdom Metazoa; phylum Arthropoda; class Insecta; order Orthoptera; family Acrididae; genus Schistocerca; species Schistocerca cancellata. The sequence continues at coordinate 603,671,423 of NC_064629.1, read as the reverse complement.
AATTACAAAGACTGTGAAATAAAATTCTTCCTAATTCCACAGATGATTTATTCCATTATTATCCCATTGATGAATTTATATTTCGTAAGATCATCATCCTTCACTGCATATATATATAGGGGGACAATTATTGAACTATATAAACAAAATCGTCGTAACTTCTGAACAGTTTGCGTTAGGACGTTAAAACTGCACGGTTGGCCCCGGGGCATGATGGGAATTAGTATGCACATGTATGGTTTGGTTTAGTGACGAAGCCCATTTTCATTTGGCTGGGTTCGTCAATAATCAAAATTGGCGAATTTGGGGGACTGAGAATTCGGATTTCGCTATCGAGAAGTCTCTTCACCCTGAACGGGTGACTGTTTGGTGTGCAGTGCCCAGTCACGGAACAATCGATGCGATATTCCTTGATCGCACGGTGACTACCGAATGGTACGTGAAGGTCTTCGAAGACGATGTCATCCCCATTATCCAAAGTGACCCTGATTTCGACAACATGTGGTACATGCAAGACGGAGCTCGACCCCATCGAACCACGAGAGTGTTTGATGTCCTGGAGGAGCTCTTTGGGGACCGCATTCTGGCTCTGGGGTACCCAGAGACCACTGGAATGCGCCTCGATTGGTCACCATATTCTCCAGATCATATTAAAGACAAGATGTACAGCAATAACCCTAAAACCATTGCTGAGCTGAAAACAGCCATTCAGGAGGTCATCGACAGCATCGATGTTCCGACACTTCAGCAGATCATGCAGAATTTCGCTACTCGTCTGCGCCTCATCATCGCCAATGATGGCAAGCATGTTGAACATGTGATAATCTGAATTGGAATAACTGTACTGACATTTAAATGTTGAATAAAGTGTGTGCACGCCGTAGTTTCTAACTCATTTACTTTTTTTTCATATAGTTCATCAATTGTTTGAAATCATAATACGTCATGTATGCTGTAAAAGGACAAGAACGAACATTTTTAGACAGTATATGGAGCACAAATAACACATCAAATTGTTGCAGCACTGCTAATACAAACATTTCATGCTGGTTCAGTCTCAAGAAAAGCTTGTAGTGTTCCTTTCTCAGTGAGTATATTGTGGCTTCAGGGGATACTGACTAGACCCGGTGTTATTTTGAAAATATTTTGCATTAGTTACACCTAATTGACAGACGCCGAAAAAGTGCTCATCTCCAAAGTCTTAGGCTTAATCTTCCTAAAAGCTGGTTCCACACACCAGCGCCGCAAATTTAATTCTTAAAACCCTTTCACACAAACGCTGCATATGCCTGCAATACACCTCACCACGTCGTTCCAACCGGCAGATAGATACTCATTTAAAATAACGTGGCCAAGAGTTATAAGGAGTATAGCTAGGGTGGCCTCAGTAGGGAGTGGCCATTTGTGTACAAAACTTCTCCCTCTCACTATACATCTTAAAGCAACTGCTATATCAGTGTATATGTATCATAGGGTAACCATGTGCATGCCCACTCTTCATGCTGTCATCCAATAAGCTCACACAGACCTCCTCATCACACAGCTCCCCAGGCCTTGTCGCCTTTGTTAATACTTCAAATGGTTCTGAGCACTATGCGACTTAACTTCTGAGATCATCAGTCACCTAGAACTTAGAACTAATTAAACCTAAGTGACCTAAGAACAGCACACACATCCATGCCCGAGGCAGTATTCGAACCTGCGACGCAGCGGTCGCTCAGCTCCAGACTGTAGCGCCTAGAACCGCACGGCCACTCCGGCCGGCGTTAATACTTCAATGTAAATGTTGTGCAGTGAGGGTATGCTACCAACTAAACGACGAACTGAGATTGTTGGTGTGTTTGGGTCAGAAGAGATACTATGCTACTATACAAGAGACAGAGAGTGCACGTAAATTATGTTATGGCGTCCTTGTCCACTGTCGAGCACTCGTTATGATCTTGTGCTTTCGCAGACACGATACAGTGTTATACATTTTACTGCAATGAGTGTACAGCAAGATGAAACCTACGCTTTATCTATCCTGCCTCATAGCTTCTAGTATTCTCAAACAGGCTCAATTTTCACGCTACAATTGTATTTATATTGACAGCACTTTAAATACTAACAGCTTTACGGTTACAAATAAACAAATATTACCGTTACTAGTGCTATTACTACCACTGTCACCATCACCATTACTACTACTACTATGTTTACAACTGTTTACCTCCATTATTATTATTCCTACTACTATTATGCCTGGTATTCGCAGATCTGTCTATCCCCACTATGCTAAATTAATCAATATTGGATACTTAAGAACAGTTTTCGCATCAACGGTTGCCAACAGTCTCTTAAAAGCGTCCTGGCCCATGGGTATCCCCTTCAGCTTTGTGGACCCTACATAAGATATTGTGCCAAGATTGTGTTTTTGACTTCGTCCATTTCTGCGTGGATATCAGTTAGTGTCTGCACGCTCTTCTTCTGGTTGCACGTGACATAACTCAAGTCTTAAGTCACGTTTTCATATCAGAAGTAAGCATTCGCTGGAAGACGATCTCGTCATTCCAGCCTCTTGGTTTCCTGGGTGCACAGACCAGTACTCCAGTGGCGTCGCTATTGGAGTAGTACAGTAGAGAAAAGTGACTCAGATAATAATATGCCTCTCAAGCTTTACCGAACTCCGTGTCAGTTATTTAGTTGTTCCAGGCTGACTCGAGATACAGAATATCTTGACATCCGGTGTTTATTCTGAGTTAGTTGTTATCCATCAGCAATTGTCCGCCTCAACATAAAGAGATTTTCCAGATAGAGTCCTCTGAAATGAGTTCTTTTGGGCAGGCACATTCGTCAGTTTCCTCCCTTCCGATTCGGTGTGAATACATGGTATATGGATTGTAGACAATCAGAAAGTGGGTTCAGCCCTCATGTTCAGATGCCCAACACACAAGATCTTTTTTACGGTTTGGAGGATTTTGTAGATGCATCTGCACTTTTCGCCGTCATCCCACCTTTTCTGTCAGCGAAAGAGAAAGTGATTTCTTACTTACTTTGGGCCTGTGGCCTGCACTCCTATGATACTCTGAACGTGGCAGTAGTCCCTCCACTCAGACCAGTTCAAACCTGGTTCCTTCCGTGATTGTAAGGTAAGTGGACATATTCCCAGTATGACGTGAAGCGCTCGCCAGATATATAATAATAATAATAATAATAATTATTATTATTATTATTATTATTATTATTATTATTATTGTCAACGGACGTGCCGAAGCGGATACACTGGTTCCCGTCTGATCACCAAAATTTGGCACCATCAGACGTGTCCAAGCCTTTCATGGTCGACCATCCGAGTTCGCAGTACGCTGCTGACAGTTTTCCCTTTGCCTCTATAGCAGAGAAAACAAGAGAGGTGGTGGCGTGATGTCCCTGAACACCACTCTTTACATCAATATCCTGGATGAAATTGAAAACATCTCTGTAGTGTCTCATGAAGTGAGGGCACGTGACACTGTTGACGGTGATCTAACTGTCGGATAAGAAAGTTAGGCTCGGAGGCCTCCTTTGGTGCATTTCCAGAGGAGTAGGCAATGTTCCGGCAATGGGTTCCACCTGATCCCTTCTCTCATCATCTCCAACACAAACATGATCCGATCCTATACTACACTACACACACACACACACACACACACACACACACACACGCCCATCACAGTCACCTACACTTCGTAAATACACTTACGCGTATAGTTGCCATACTTACTTAAAGATAGGTGCTAGTGTACGGGAAGGAAAGGAAAATCTTTCCAATTAGGTGTCTCTAACTTCCCTTTAGAGTATCCCTTCCATTCATGCCACACAACTTTACTTACTTTTCATTACTGCTGACAATTCCGGCACACGCAATCTGGAATCTAATGCAAGTCGTACTTCCACAGGCTACAGAAAATTGTATAGAACTGTTATTAACATTCTCTTCAAGATTTGTAATATAAGCATTTTCAATAACTAGTGAAATTACAGCGCCAAAAGCTCCTGACATTTTGCGAAGTAATCCTCACTGCACTGGATTTACTGCTTGTGCTGTTGGTACCAGCAGTTAAATTAGTCTCGCAATACCATTATAGATTTTTATTGGCAGCTTATAATCGCGTCTATTCAAGACCATTCTTTGCCCTGTTTTTGTAGCACGTGCTGTAATGAACAAGTTAGCATGCTGAACTTTGGGTTCTGGCGCCAATGATTAATTATCTGCTTCCCCCAACGTCAGAATTACGTATGCCCCTCTCCCTTCTCATCTAGGCCTATATACGAGTACAAAAGAATGATTTATGACCACCCTCCCCTCTAAGCGAGTTGTTGGGCAATTGTCTTGTTGGTTGGGGATAAGAATGATTTATGATACTGCAGGTTCTAGCCAAGACCCAGTTATTACTGGTTTAGATAAGGACTTCTGAGAGCTGATCATGTGATCTCCAGGAGGGAAAATGAATTTCAACCCTGGACCAATGGGATTCAATCTCCAACTCCTCCTCCTTTTATAACTAGAGCACTTGGGTTGGTGGCTTCATTCTTTTGCTAAACACCATGGGGATAGGGCCATCAGGTTTGACAACCATACTTTACTCTCTCTATAGTTCAGCTGTAATAAAGGGGAATGAAATAATAATAATAATAATAATAATAATAATAATGATTTAACACGTGAAATTGAGGTATATTATTAATATTTCTGTGTAATACAATTATTAACAACATTTTTGGTTTGTTAACAATATTTTCAATCCTTATGATTCATTAACAATAACTTTTTTTCACAATAAAGTATTTTTTTCTGAAGGCTTATGTACATTCCTATCAGGTACAGAGATAATATTTATACTAAAACTAGGAAAGAAGAACCTATCTATTATGTTTCTCATTTAATAATTACATTCTGAATTATTTCTGTATACACTTTTTTGAACATTATTTGCGTTTTAATTTCTGATCAATCAATTTATACAATGCATGGGAAACGGGGACTAGCAGCCACACACACACTACTGCTTTCAAATAAATACACAGCCACACACTCAATGAATAGTAGGGTCCTGATCTTATCCCCAAAGATGAAACATTTGTCGTCATGACAGTGACAGCCCTTTTCAGCTGCAGTGCAGTATGTACCTCATGGCCGCCCGATAAAAAGACTACTTAACGCACCACATGCTGTGCAGCGCCAACACACTCGAGAATGCACCTCTTTTAAGCCTCTTTTGAGATAGCCTATGACGCTGCATGATGCACACCCTTAGCGTGTCTCTGGGTGGCACCCCGCATCTACACAGTATGCAAACATCTTCACCGTGAGCCCCATAAACACAATCTGCCACCCATTCGCCTCGTCTTCATTAGCCCGATAACCTTCTTGTTTGAGGTGTTATTCCATAAGGATTTACGACCGCATACCCAGACATGTTGCACGTTTTGGGATTGTACCTAATAACTTCAACTGGATCAAAGCCTTTAACCCAGTAAATGAAACTGTCTGCATCCATATAAAGTAATATGGCATTGGCGAAGTTTGGTTTTGCAAACTCGTAGTGAAAGCAGTACTTGTGGAGTTTGGAGATATCCAGAACACACATTTCGATATAGATAGGCTCTGTGTACTGCACTGAAACGCTGGCCATCTGCATAGCGACTAGTTCTTAATTGAAGATGGTGGCCCAATAGAAATTTGGTCTAGTGGTCAAATCTCTTGCGCCATATCATATCTCTCGCACCATAATGCCCATCCAAACGGTAAAATAAGGTATTACTCCAACATTTTCCATCGCTTTCCCAAAAAATGAACCGTTCATTATTTTGTAAAAGTCTTTCTTGAAATCACATGTGACAGATGCCCTCATTTCGTTGTTTAAGTCAGTGTACTTCTTCAACCAATGTGATTGGTCGAAGCAGATACCACGGATAATTCTAACCAATTTCACACTCAACATGAGGCATTGCTGGAGATTTCTGTGGTGCAGAATGGGTCTGCGTTTCTTTCCCAGCGTTGTGGGGATGGAACTTTTGTGTCTTTGTGTTGGACTAGGCACTCTGGACACAGTGGCAAGTCACTGTGTGCGTCATGCAAATGGGAGGGATATTCTAGGACTGCCTCCAGTACATATCCCTTCACAGAGTCCACAGCCACATTCTGGATCTTTTCTTTCAGTCTGCCGATTGACCTTCTAGACATCTATCAGAACCCTCCAATCAGCAGAGATTGATGCATGGCTTGCCTCTAAAGGTTGTTTACGCCCACGTAAAGGATGCACCTTAAATCGCCAGATGACCTCTACTCCTCCTCGCTGCTTTGCCGCTTATTCGCCACGGCATACCTGTGCATGCACTGGCAACGCCCCCATGAATGCCGCATTTGAAGAAGAGCAACATGTCAACAACGGTCAACGGTTCGATGTCTACATGTGTCCTGCCTTAACATTGCTTTCCACGAAAGCCCTGGTGCAGTGAAATAGAAGGCACAATTCAGAAATTATGTGGCCAGACATACAGTCCGAAACTTCGCAAAGACGTCTGCGAGCAGGCGTACATCGGTGATCATGAATAATTTTGCATATTCCCCTAAATCAGTGATACTGAATTCCTGCCAAACATTCACCACATGCTTCTGCACCCGTAATGACAGTGCCTGTCAGTTTGCTGGAGAATGCGGTTCTATCAGACAACATGGTTTCATATAGTCTTTCCATCGGAACCAGGCATTTGTAAGGAAATTCCCCCTTGTCAGAAGCTGAAACGGTACATCATTGGGATACGCATCTCTGGATATGCATGTCCTCCAGATGTATCATCACAGAAAGTTTCTGGTGAGATGGGTGCATGAAACGTAGCGTATCTGGGAAGTGGAGCGTTGTTCTTGGTGTGCATATCATGGGAACTGAAATATACTTTTCAAAGGTATCAGGAGTGACACTGGCCTTATAACGCTTCACACAAAAATCACCCAAGTGGTCAACAAGGAAGTGAGCATCATAGTAGTTCAAAATATGAAAGAAGATTGGTATATGCCATGGCAGTTCGTATTTCAAGGTAGATGCGTTGTGGGTGGCACTGTAAAACTTCCCTTTTAGATGAAAATGGTCTCTACTTGGAAGTTCACCTTTTCTATCCAGCATTAGCCCAGAAATGTGACAGGCAGCTGCCTGCTGGCATTCCCATCAACTTCTCACGTGAGCTTTTCGAGCTCAGAGGGTAAACATTTTGAAGGATTACCCTTACTGTATGATTTGAATTTGTTGCAACTGCTGTCACACGAGCATACAATCTGATACATACCCGCATACGCTATGTGCTGTTCTATGAGAGTAGTGTGAGAAGCACTGGGATCACCTTCACAACGCAATACAGGAGCTAGGAGTAATTCAAAGTCTGTGTATACGACAAAGGGAGATCTCTCCTGGAGGTGGGGGTTCTTGAAAAATACTTTGCCATTTTACTTTCTGACAATTTGGCGGAAAGTAGGGAGATACTGTTTTTGATCCGTACGTACTGTTGCTTCTTGCCCTCGGATAATAGCAACAATTCTACGTCATTGAGTTGCTGACTCACTATTTTCTAAAAGCAGAGTGGTCAAACGTGTATATACTTGACTTCTTTGATCTGTACACTGCGCTCATGGTCATCTTCCTCTGTTTCGCTATCATTATCAACAACCTGGCTGTATACTCGTACATGAACTGAATAGTTCAGACTCTGTCTCTCGAAGTTTGTTAGGTTCAGCAAATTTACGGAAAATGAGATGCCTTTGAACTTTTAAAGCCCATGGACATCAGATGTGTTATATGTTCTTTCATATTTCCGGTAACTTCTGTTGCTAACCAGAAGCGACCGTGAGAAGAAATATTCATCCCACTGATCTAGATTCTGGACATTAGTGTATGATTTCTTAGCGGTAATAGTTTTCTGGAGAAGAAGGATTAAACTGGACCACCATTAAGTGGATCAAAAAGATGCAAGCACATACATCATGGTGGAGTGCACTGCTGAGCACCTTACCCAACACTAATTACTGCATGCTGGAAAAATGACAGAGTACGACACTCTTGAAGAAAGTTCTGAACAACTCTGTAATTGAATCACACATTGATACCAGAATAGTTTCCCCCAAATTTGGACGAAGCTTTCTGGTCACCATAATCACTATCTGTTGCAGGGAAGAGGAGTAGGGGTTGTGTCAGCTTACAGTGCAGTACTGCTTTGCACTTAATGGTGAGATACCGCAGACGATTTGGGAGCAATCTTTACAAAACGCCATGGTAAGCACTGTGAAACGTTTCAGGATCTTTGTATCCTGCATTTGTGTTGTCAATACAGGCCTGTGAGATCCTCTCCACAAAGGCATCAGCAACCACAATCTAGTCCTATGTGGCTGCTGGACTTAACTTTGTGATCTATAGCAGCGGGTGAGGTGCTGCTGCTACTAGGCCAGAACAGGGGTGCGGCAATGCCCGATGACGACATTTGCGTGATGGACCACGGTGCAGGATGTGTGGCCCAGACAACAGCAACGAAGCCAGAGTTGTGAAGCTGGATTTGTGATGGGCCAAGTTGCAGCATATCCGGCCTTGGTTGCATCACTGTAGACTTCCCAGGCTGTCATTCGTCTGGCCACGGGTGCATCATCATTGTCGACGCGATGGGCTGCAACACATCCTGCTGCAGGTATATCATTGTTGTAGATGGGCCAGGCTGCAGTACATCTGGCTGAGGTACATCATCGTTGTAGAGAGGCTAGGTCAGATGTAGGCGCAAGCCCACATCTGTACACTTCCATCCTTTCCTCCAAGAAAGGAAAAACAATAAGTATAATGCATATATTACTAAAAGATATATAATAATTACAGTGCTTACACTCAAAATTCTCATCGTCCCTATCAGTCGATCGTACATCGATCACGTCGCCATTTGCCGATATGTTTTGTAATATTTTGTCCAGCCCTTGGCTTAGATCAACATCGAGTGCACCTAGAAACAAACAATGCATGCATATAAGCAAGTGTGTGTGTGTGTGTGTTTAACAAGTTGTGTTATTGTAGAATTAACTACAAACACTTTCCTTCCTAGATAACTGGCGTCATTCCCGCGAGCTGATACTGGAGATGGCTAAAATAATGGAGTCTTTGATATGACTGGACTCGCTATTGGCTCAATCACAGACTGTGGTGTGGTGTTTATGGCAACTGGGTTTCGTGAGACTGTATGCATGCCCATAGCAGCGATTTCGAGAGAGAAAGAGAGAGAGAGAGAGAGAGAGAGAGAGAGAAAGAGAGAGAGAGTGTGTGTGTGTGTGTGTGCGCTTCTGTTCGTAACATTCTCCAGTCGCCGACGCACTATCTTCTGGGGCACCATATACCTCCATCAGGTCATCCAGTGGGCTGTCATACACAACAGAAGAAGAAGAAGAAGAAGAAGAATAGGAAAGAGAAACTGATCATCAGATTCGCAGCTAAAAAAAATATACCCAGAAAACAACAATAAAATTCTCATCACATACCTGCAGAGTACTGTCCAACAGGGGACGCCTATTAGGAGCAGCATCATCACCAGTAATCTGAAGCTTCATCTTTACTGATGTGAAGACGCTAACAGAAACCAGGAAAGATAAGAAACTGACGAGTGAGAAGCACCAGAATGTGGCTCAGGCCAGTCTACTCTCTACGTGGAAATCGGCTACTACGATACACCAGAGAGCTACTCCAGCCAGTCTACTAAACAACCCGGGTTTAATGGATATCTGCTAGTAAGAAGCATCAGATAGTTGCTCCAGCAAATCTACTCACCATAAAAAGAAGAGGAAGGAAAATGACTCCTGTCAGCTCACAGATCGGAACGAAATGCACCACTTAAAACGGTCCTCTTTTATGGCCGACAGCCACATTCCATTGCTTATTTCAGCGATTATGATATGAGTATCCTTGTCTGGCATAGGCAGGCAGGCATCTGCGTGGCCGCAAGCAGGTCAACTATAGGAATTGAGTACGGGTCTACGTGGACGGACGCAAACATGTCCTCACATGCTCGTAATCACACCGCAAGTGTGCGCACCCAGGCGGAACACCCAATGAGCAAAGAAACGCATTATATTACGACGCTTTGCGACTGCTGGACAGGCTGTAACTTGCGGGCGTTATTAGCTGCTCAGCGCCTACGCAGACTTCGCCGCAGCGGCAGAGCCTGTGTGAGCATGCCGCGGCTCTGCACCCGGCTCCTGTAATGGGCGGGATGCAGCGCAGCTTACCGCAGGCGCCGCCACATATGTATCTGAAGTATGCTATATCCGTGACAAACACAAATACAGCGATGAAAACGGAACACCACTTTCAAGATGAGCTGTGTTCCTTAGTTCACGTATTAAATGAATGGTCGTTTGTCGTGTACAGAGAGGCCCACATGAGCCACAGGATGCAAACCGCCATGGACAGGTAGTGCTTCTAGAAACGCATTGAGCAGGTTTCTACAATTAGAACTCCAGTCCTAGACAAACAATACAGGGAACGTGTAATGAATATTTAGCTGAAGCCTGTCGAAGCTATAAGAGAATGTGAATAAGTAAAAAATTCAGTTTTAAAAAGACTTACCATTTACTGATGATACAACTTAAAAAGTATTTGTACATTTTCTGAAACATGTACACAGTTCCCGGTAATTACCAGTTTTGAAGCAGGAACGGCTACGAGACATGCAGGACGAGAGTTAGTGTGATTCTGAAAGGTGCCGACAGGGATGTGGAGCCATGCCGACTCCAGTGCCGTGGCCAGCTGCACTAGGTTTCTTAGCTGAGTAATTTCTTCTTCTTCTTCTTCTTCTTCTTCTGCTGCTGCTGCTGCTGCTTCTTCTGCTGCCGACGCTGATTTTGGCTGCCGGTTTGTCTGCCTCATTCCCTGATTGTACTGGACCAACTGTCATCCTATCTCTTGGGTGGTAATCCAGGTAGTCATTTTCCTTGCAGTTGTCCAGTTTTTAAAATTTCAGCTAGTATTGTGGTGTCCATCCTTTCCACATGATCCTTCAAATTTATTTTTCTTGTCTTCATCAAATCATTTATATCTTGTATTCCACACTGTTCCCTAATCGATAATTTTTTTCTTTTGTCCCACATTGTTACCCCTTGGAGTAGTCTAGTACGTTCATTTCCACTGCCATCACCTTTGTTTTATTTTTTTCATTTCTGTTCTGATTTCTGCTGCTTATGTCATCACAGGACACACCATTGTTTTATATATTTTATTTACCCTCAGATGCCATAAATTTATTTCTCCATACAGTATTTTGCAGGCATCCGGCTACTCTTACTGCCTTTCCCACTAGGTTTTCACTTCCAAGGTTAAGTCTTTGTAGCTAGTGATAACTGTCCTCAGATAATTAAAGCTCATCACTTAATGAACTGACACACCATCTACTTCTCATTTACATCGTACAGGTGTTTTTGATATTATCACACTCTTAGTTTTTAAAATGAGATTTCCACGTTATATTTCGTAACTGTTTTTCTGAATTGGTGAAATAACCTTTGTGAATTATTCTCATTATATGGTTGTTTTTGTTGTTGTGGTCTTCAGTCCTGAGACTGGTTTGATGCAGCTCTCCATGCTACTCTATCCTGTGCAAGCTTCTTCATCTCCCAGTACCTACTGCAGCCTACATCGTTCTCAATCTGCTTAGTGTATTCATCTCTTGGTCTCCCTCTACGATTTTTACCCTCCACGCTGCCCTCCAGTACTAAATTGGTGATCCCTTGATGCCTCAGAACATGTTCTACCAACCGATCCCTTCTTCTGGTCAAGTTGTGCCACAAACTCCTCTTCTCCCCAATTCTATTCAATACCTCCTCATTAGTTATGTGATCTACCCATCTAATCTTCAGCATTCTTCTGTAGCACCACATTTCGATAGCTTCTATTCTCTTCTTGTCTAAACAATTTATAGTCCATGTTTCACTTCCATAGATGGCTACACTCCATACAAATACTTTCAGAAACGAATTCCTGACACTTAAATCTATACTCGATGTTAAAAAATTTCTCTTCTTCAGAAACGCTTTCCTTGCCATTGGCAGTCTAGATTTTATATCCTCTCTACTTCGACCATCATTAGTTATTTTGCTCCCCAAATAGCAAATCTCCTTTACTACTTTAAGTCACACTTTACTACTTTAAAAGATACATTATATGGTATTGGTACAGAAATATTAGCTTACCGTATACCGCTTTATTTCCCATTGTATAGCCCAGTTTCTTCCTTACAGCATCAATGATACGCCATGTTATTAAGTTGAACGGGAGTATGCATAATGAATATCTTTGTCTAATCCTTTCACCTAGTATAATTTCATCTGTGAATCTTTTGGCGTTTCAGTTCTCATTTTATTACCTGTATGTATGATATTCATTATACCCATTGCTACACTTTCGTCGATTAAGTTTTGAATTATATCCTTTTTCAAATGTTAACAGCCGGCCGGAGTGGCCAAGCGGTTCTAGGCGCTTCAGTCTGGAACCGCGCGACCGCTACGGTCGCAGGTTCAAATCCTGCCTCGGGCATGGATGTGTGTGATGTCCTTAGGTTAGTTAGGTTTAAGTAGTTCTAAGTTCTAGGGGTCTGATGACCTCAGAAGTTAAGCCCCATAGTGCTCAGAGCCATTTGAACCATTTGAATTTTAATGTTAACAAAGGCTTTGACAAGTCAACGAGGACAGGTAGGCTGGCTTATTATTTCTCCACAATATGTCTTAAGGCAAAACCAGCATCTATTGTGCTCCTGTTTTTCCTGAATCTTGAATTCTATATTTTGTCTAATTAATGATGTTGACAGTTTTAAAGTGGTATCAAGAGGGTATTACCTGGTAATTATCTAATACATGTTCAGCTGCTTTTTTTATACACTGGAATTGATCCACAGACGAATAGTGTGATTGCGATGGTACCACAGATTTTCGATTACGTTTAAATCCTGGGGTTCGGTGACCAGGGGAGTAGGGTAAATTCATACTGGTGCTCTGCGAACCATAAAAGTACAATGTAAGCCGTGTGACGCATTGCATTGTTCTGCTGATAGATACCTCTGTGCTGAGGAAAACCAAACTGCTTCTAGGAGTGGTCCCCAATGATACAAACATACTTGTGTTGATCCATTGCGCCTTCCAGAATGATTAAATCACCCAGGGAATGCCACGAAAATACTCCCTAGACCATAACGCTCTCTCCTCCGGCCTGGACCCTTTCGAAGTTGTTGCAAGGCCTTACACGCCAATGGCAACCTGTCCGATGGAGCATAAAACGACGTACATCTCAAAAGGTGACCTGTCACCACTCAGTGAATGTCCAGTTACGGTACTGGCACGCAAATTTCAGCCTTCATCCCCAATGAACAACAGTCAGAATGCGTGAATGAACCATTAGCTTGCTACGGAGGCTCGTACAGAGCAACGTCAGCTGAATCGTCGTTGAGAAGTTTCTGTTAGTGGCTCCTTGGTTAATCTGGGTGGTGAGTTGCTCAACAGTTCCACGTCCATTCACCCATACGCATTTCTGCAGCCGTTGTTCATCCCTTTCATCTATGGCCCAATGTGTATCATAGTTGCCTTGGCGCCAGTTTTAGAGAGAGCCATTTTGGTATGCGCAGTATACTTAAACAAGGCTGCACGTGAACAGTTTCCACACTTCGTAGTTTCAGAAATGCTTCCACCCTTGGCCTGAAAGCCAATGATCATGCCCTTTTGGATGTCCGATAAATGGTTTCATTTTCGTATTACAACAACTGACTGTTTTCTGTGTCCCCTGACAAGCTTTATATATCCTCCATTGGTAGCGATGCCACCTACGTCTGTGAGTGGTTATTGCACATTGACATCCAACACTCATGGTAGACACATTAATGTGACTGGACTGTGTATTATCACTTAATCACTTATGTGTTCACTATACTTTTTTCTGAGTCTTTGAATAGCTGGGCAGTTATAAACATCAAGGTTCCTTATTGATGCACCTTTGAAATTGTCACAAAGCCACATCTGCTTTTCACGGCCTTTGACGGAAACTACACTGTTTTTACGATCGCAGATTGAGAACAATGTCCTCATTTCTTCTGCAATCCGTCGTCATCCCATGCTTTCTATGGTGACAGCTCGTCAACCAAGATGCTGCCCATCGCACCTTGGCGCTCCATATTATTCTATACGGTGGGAGTGAAGTGACGCTAATGGACAGAGCCATCAGTACACATCCATTGTTGGCGAACACAACGTCTTTAAACTTAGTCTCCACATTCGTCATAAAAGACCTACACATCTGTGACAATGTTTTCACTTCAAGGTGCTGTCGTGGAATGTCTTGGGTGTGACGCAGCACATGCACACCTATACTAATTGCTGTACGATTCCTGTGAGGGCGGATAATTAACAACATGGCTATGCAACAATTCGTTTGCTGCCGTGCTTGGAAGAAAATTGGCTGATGATTCAAATTCAATACGAATGTATAAAGCCTGTCTTGATATTCTCTTTTTACTTTGCGCACTCTACCAGGACAAATGGTGTTAATTCTTTAATTTCTGTGAGCTCCGCATGCAGCCAAGTTCATCACTCTTACAGTAAGAAGAGTGAAACATGGAGTACACATTGCAGAGTTGACCGATATTGTCATTGTTCTAGTCGATACCCGCGTACAAAATTTTAGAACACTTTTGCATCTGTTACGTTACAGTTGTCGAATACCTTGGAATCCTTATTCACATTCCCTCTCCCATCTGTCTGAAGTGCCAGAATAATGAATTCTATTAGAACTGCCTTTTTTACCGACGAGCTACGTCTTCATGTTGGCAGGACTGGATACTTGTAGAGTTTCCATGACCGGAAATTTAATGGCATCTGAACTCCAGAATTTAGCTCATGCAAAAGTTTCAGGCGGTCCTCATTTGAGACATGTGTGTGCAGTACCTCCACGTCAGCTTATCCAAAACAATTTTATTTTCTTCTGCATGCGCTTCTTGAATGCATGCATCACCACCTTTAGCACTTCAAAATGAGAATCAGTTCCTGTTTGGCATTCAGAATGACGTTTTTATCATCCCCAAAGGACCCAATAAACAGTTTGAGATGGATACACATACTAAAGTGATTACTTATTTATTGATCTGTCTAAGAATCATCCTGCATTTTGCAATGCATTCAGGTCCGAATTTGAGTTCATTCCAATATTTCTTATGTAGGGGACTTCAACAACATTGTATGTATGTATTGAACTGGGGACCTAGAAACGACGAAGAGCCTTCGTCCCCGCCGTAGCCCTCGGTGGAACACAACCCCACAACAGGCGACAGCAGTCCACTCACCCCACCGCCGCCCCACGCCGAACACAGGGTAATTGTGCGTTTCGGCTCCCAGTGGACGACCTCCCTTCCCGGGAACGTCTCATTCCACACGAGTGTAACTCCAATGTTTTCGTGGTAGGCTAATGATGGTGTACGCGTACGTTGAGGCAGTGTTTGCGCAGCAATCGCCGACAGAGTTTAACTGAGGCGGAATAAGGGGAACCAGTCCGCATTCACCGAGGCAGATGGAAAACGTACTTAAAAACCATCCACAGGCTCGCCGGCACACCGGACCTCGACACTAATTCCGCGGGCGGATTCGTGCCGGGGACCGGCACGCCTTCCCGCTCGCGAAGCAGTGCGTTAGAGCGCACGGCTAGCCAGGCGGACATTCATATCATATTTCCAGGAAAAAAAGGCGAACACATTACGTATAAGTCACGAAGTTTCTGATGGGCTGCTTCCACCAATCTTTTCAACTGATCTTGCTTCTTTCTATGCTTTCGTCAGCAGAAACATTACACAGCAATGACCACAAAGGTCCTAGTCTTGGTGGTGTCGGAAATTGTAAACACACAGTTGTTGGCGACGTAACGACGCAATTCCTCTGGTGGGCGTAACTACCTGTATGACTCAAAGTATGACACGTTATTCTGGTTGTTTTTAACATACGCTACCCAGTGCATTCGTGACCATCCAGCAGGGTCTAATTTGCGATCCCACATTCCTTGGATTGCCACATCGTTTTCGGGAACGTATTCCATACAAATATACCACGAAATCTCGGGTTTTGAGTTCCTTGACTAATTTAAGCAAATCAGTATTGGTAAGAGATATACTCGGTAGTATAGTTAGGGGATTTTTAAATAAACAGTTAAGTCGTTTCTCGTATGATTTTAAATATAGTCCTTTACCAACAGCAACGGCCTCCATCATCTTCTTATGCCTTTTAGGTTCCTGTAGTTGCTCCTCTGCGTTTTGTGCATTATTTGGGGCTAAAGAAGCAACGCCTCCTGCTAACGACCCAATTGTTCATCGCTACGCTGATGCTGAAATTAGAGACAGCATAATTTCATCACATGTCTTTGGAATTGGTAGAAACTTAGTCGTTTTAACACGGCTTGTTCTTTCTCTTTCCTGCTTCTTCTTCAAGAACCTTTTTGCTGCTACCATCGCTGATTTGATGCTATTTCTTAAATATCCCGTAAATTTGTTCTTTAGTGTATATGAGCTGCATTCATAATCTGTCTGAAATTTATTCCAGCACTCAAATTAATTTTGGTATGCATTACTTTACCAACTTCAAATGCGACATTACGTTGTCCTATGTCCGTCCCTTCTTCGACGTACACTCTAAGTAAAAATATAGAAATAAAAAACAAAAAAATCGACAACCGTTGAAAAAATTATGCAAATTGAGCAAAAATCCGTAGATGTGATTTACGTGAACAGACATGCAAATAATTACAGTTTCACAAAAATTGGATGACTTAACTAAGAGAAAGAGCTACACAAATTGAGAAAGTCAATAATGTATTGGTGCACCTCTGGCCGCTGTACCAACAGTTATTAGGCTTGGCATTGACTGGTGTAGTTGTTGGATGTCCTCCTGAGGAATATCATGGCAAATTCTGTTCAATTTGCACGTTAGATCGTCAAAATCCCGGGCTACTCCCACTGCTCTAAGCATTCTCAGTTGGGGTGAGATCCCGCGATTTTACTGGCCAAGATAGTATTTGACAAGCACGAAAAAATGCAGTAGAGACTCTCGCTGTGAGCGGGCAGACATTATCTTGCTCAAATGTAAGATCACGATGGCTTCCAACGAAGGGCAACAAAACGGGACATAGAATATCTTCGACGTACTGAGGCGTAGCGCCGTATAATGATCCTGCCTTGGAGGCGGTTAAGTGAAAGATGTGTCTCAGAGCTGGATAGTGCCAGATGTGACGCGAGACTGGACGCGCACGTAGTTTATATATCAGCCGATAGAGGACAATATTGGATAGGGGGACTGTGATTTTAGTTTCGATTGTGCCCACTAGAGTGCACTAAAGTAATAGATATTTTTCATAAACTACTCTAGAATTTTCATAAAGTGTTATGTCTTTTTGTGTACGCAAAATGTTATAAATGTGTTTTAGCAGTATGAATGGTGAGTGAGTGTGGTTTAAGGTTAATATGAAGGTAATTGTTTAACGAGTTATGTAGTAGGATTTAGTGTGGGAACATTTCGAAGAAGTATGGATATGCACAAAGAGGATTTTTGTAGAATAATTTTGTAAAGTAATTCAGGTATAAATAACAATAGTAAATAACTTTATGCATAAGCAAATCTTCAGCATATTAGATAATTACGTCGGTAAAAAGTGCAGTCGTTAGGTTTACCATTCTGCGATTGGTTATTGATGAAAAGCGGGGATTGACGAGGGAGAATGTTGTTTTGCTATTGGCTGTTGAGTAAACTGACCAATGGTAAAGCAATATTCTTCGCGCGCCTTTCTCTGCTGGTAGAGAAGACTTAGAGTATTCTAGAGAAGAGTCGGAGCCTAGCCATGAAACAGTTCGGACGTGTGTAGTAGTAGTTCCGATAGAAATCATAAGTTTCCGGACCTCGCGGTGTTTCATACATCAAGTGTTGTAAAATGACGGCATAATTATTCCGATGGGTGTGTAGAAATTTCGGAATTTTTAAGTGAATTTTGTGACGAGAAAAGACATATATTCCGCGTGGCATATTGAGCAGGTCGGTGGCTAAAAACTGTGACTGCATTTGGTACCGACAGACTTAATATTTGGCGAGAATTCTCAATCAAAAACAATCAGTATTTTTGTAGCTATTACGTTTTCGGGAAATGCAACACCATAAACTTGCTAACGTGAGTGAAAGGGATTGTGAGTGACTGTATTAAGACTAGCACGGGCTTGGCAGTGATACTTGTTCACCTAAGCTTCAGAATATATTAACTGAGGACAAAATTTCCAACCTTTCATTTGTGTGAAAACTTTCTCCTGAAACGTAGATTAGTGACTTAATTGCAGCCTGGTTCACGTCGAAGTATAGTAGGTTTCACTCGGCTTTCCTACTGATGATCTGCTGAGACAATGTTCACAGGTAGGTGCAGGTTCGTCGTAAAGGGACGGAAAGAACCGCGCCGCCGCAGTACACCTGCGCTGTAAGAGTGCCGTGGATGACAACCAAAGGTGTCCTGCTATGAAAAGAAATGGCACCCCAGACCATCACTCCTGGGTGTCGGACGACAGTCAGATTGTTATTCCACTATCGTCTGGGCGTCTCCAGACATGTTTTCGCTGCTCATCGGGGTTCCGCTTGAAGCAAGACTCATCACTGAAGACAACTTTACTCCACGTAATGAGATTCCACAGCGTCGAGATGCCATGGATAGTACTTGGACACCAATCTTCGCTCACAATATGGCCCAAAAACACGAGTGATGGTCTGGGGTGCCATTTCTTCTCATAGCAGGACCCGTCTCGTTGCAATGTGAGGCACCCTTACAGCACAATGATACATCGGTGACATTATACGCACCATTTTGCTGACCTTTATGGCAAGCCATCCTGAACTTACATTTCAGCAAGATAACGCCCACTTATACACTGCGAGAGTTTCTACTGCTCTTTCTTCGTGTTTGCCAACCACCACCTTGGCCAGCAAAATCGCCGGATCTCACCCAAATTGAGAACATCTGGAACATTATGGACAGGGCCCTCCAACCAACTTGGGATTATGACGATGTAACGCACCAATTAGAAAACATTTGGCATGATATCCCCAGGAAGACATTCAACAATCATTGTAAAGATAAGTAACTGTTTGCATATGGGCCAGAAGTAGACCAATACGCTGGCTCAATTAGTGAAGCTCTTTGTCTTGAATAAATCATCCAATCTTTCTGATATCGTAATCATTTGTTGTATGCACATATACATCACATCAATCTATTTCCGTCCCATTTGGATAATTCCTTCGTGGTGCATCTTTTTTTTTTTTTTTTTTTTTTTTTTTAATGAGTGTATCTGTCCGGCTTCACTATACAAAACTCGAGTTGCTGCGTGACCTGCCAAATATTGAGTTGCAGCGTACGCTAAATCATGCTCCTTGCAGACCTCATCAAGTAGATTAATCCTGTCAGACCCTTTTTTAGTTTCATTCCAGGGCTACAGAAGTTGTAACCTGGGATATGCAGTACAACTGGTGGTTTACAGAGAATACTGCCACCACGTTTGCACACCATGTTATATCCAAATCACGAGTGTTCACCTAACCGTTTTGTGATGATCGAACGCTGAACCAGCTCGCAAATATTTTTTCCACAATATCTTATGACACACTCTACGAGAAACACTACGAAAAACAGCCCAGTTCATCAGTTTTCTGTAATTCATCTGCGTAAAACCTCCCTGCAATTTCTTCACGATTGCTGTCCTTTAAGGCGTAGATTCTTAGGTTTGTCCTCTATACTTTAGACACAGTAAATATCTCTGTTACCAGCTTGGACGGTAAGACTTCTCATAAGCAATTTTGTATTTCGAAATATGTACCACATCACCTACATTGAATTTCTGCTTTTGGGGATGCACCATCATAATACAGCTGTATGCTGTATTTACAATTCCATTATCATATACATCAATAGGTCTCATTTTAATGTTCCGATCAATTATATACCCCAATAATACTCAGGAGTATATCTGAAATGTCTAAGAACCATGAAGATTAAATTGCATCCACGTAATTTTTATGACTCTGTTCAGACACTTCACAACACTCGATTAAATGTGGGAGAATGTCAAGTAGTGGTTTATTCTGTATCGTTCTACTACTGACTTGAAAAAATTATTGTAAAATTCACCTCCATGGTTGGTTTGTAATTTGTCAGAACATCGATTCATCCCAGGCTGGAGCTACTATTTAAACACCTAGTTTTTACATTCATAGGAAGGGCTGATGCAAATTTAGAATACCTATCTACGATCATTAAAATACATTTGATATATTTATTCGATTGCGAATATTTTGTCGTATCCTCAAGACTGGCCTGCCATAAAATCCAGACCTCGTATTATGACTTGCCTGCTTGGGAATGTTTTGCGCGGAAGCATGTGGAGTTCGTGGAAAACCGTCTCCATAAGTATTATTCAAAAATGCGTCTTTCTTGAAACATTGAAATGACTTATATTACTTCATTTGTGTGGGTTATTGGAGTCATCGTAATTTATATACTCCAGAGTTAATGTCTGAAGCAGCAGACACTGCTACGATCTACACATTCGGTGTATGGCTGTGGCGCATCGCACTGCATCTGCAGCAGCAATTCGAGCATCAGTTGCCATCACAATGACACAACAAACTGTTACAAATTGGTTATTTCGAGGACAGCTCCAAGTCAGTCACCCTGCACCGTGCACTCTACTGATAGCCGTTTGCGACTTAAGTGGTATCAAGAGAAAGGTCATTGGCGGATGGACTGGAGGTCTGTTGTGTTTTATGATGAATGCCGGTTCCGCCTCAGTGTTGGTTAGGAGGCCAGGTGAGCGCCTGAAACCAACCTGTCTGCAGTCTAGACTAACAGGACCTACACCCGTAGTTATTGTCGGGGAGCGATTTCGTATGACAACAGGAGCACTCCCGTGGTTATTCCATGCATCCTGACTATAAAACTGTATGTTAGTCTCGTTAATCGACCTGCTGCGCCGCCATTCGTGAATAGCGCTCCAGAGGGTGTTTTCCAACAGGATAACGCTCGTCCACATACTACTATTGTTACGCAACATGCTCTACAGTGTGTAGACATGTTGCCTTGGCCTGCTCGATCACCAGATCTGTCTCCAAACGTGGACATATTTTACAATGAGCATGAAACTCCATTCCCCAAACTGACATCGGGCACCAGTACAACACAATGCATGCAAATTTGCATACTAGCATTCAATATTAGGTAGTTACACCGGTTATTAATGTACCATCATTTCACATTTGCAATGGTTTTTCTTGGGCTTACATTAACCTATGAACTTGCAACATTTATCACTTAAGTATGTTACCTAGACAAATATACAGGGTGGTCCACTGATAGTGAGCGGGCCAAATATCTCACGAAATAAGCATCCAACGAAAAAAGTACAAAGAACGAAACTAATCTAGCTTGAAGGGGGAAACCAGATGGCGCTATGGTTGGCCCGCTAGATGGCGCTGCCATAGGTCAAACGGATATCAACTGCGTTTTTTTTAAATGGAACCCCCATTTCTTATTACATATTCGTGTATCAGTAAAGAAATATGAATGTTTTAGTTAGACCACTTTTTTTGCTTTGTGATAGATGGCGCTGTAATAGTCACAAACGTATAAGTACGTGCTATCACGTACCATTCCGCCAGTGCGGACGGTACTTGCTTCTTGATACATTACCCGTGTTAAAATGGACCGTTTACCAATTACGGAAAAGGTCGATATCGTGTTGATGTATGGCTATTGTGATCAAAATGTCCAACGGGCGTGTGCTATGTATGCCGCTCGGTATCCTGGACGACATCATCCAAGTGTCCGGACCGTTCGCCGGGTGGTCACGTTATTTAAGGAAACAGGAAGTGTTCAGCCACATGTGAAATGTCAACCATTACCTGCAACAAATGATGATGACCAAGTAGGTGTTTTAGCTGCTGTCGCGGCTAATCCGCACAGCACTAGCAGACAAATTGCGCGAGAATCGGGAATCTCAAAAACGTCGGTGTTGAGAATGCTACATCAACATCGATTGCACCCGTACCATATTTCTATGCACTAGGAATTGCATGGGGACGACTTTCAACGTCGTGTACAGTTCTGCCACTGGGCGCAAGAGAAATTACGGGACGATGACAGATTTTTTGCACACGTTCTATTTAGCGACGAAGCGTCACTAACCAACAGCGGTAACGTAAACCGGCATAATATGCACTATTGGGCAACGAAAAATCCACGATGGCCGCAACAAGTGGAACATCAGCGACCTTGGAGGGTTAATGTATGATGCGGCTTTATGGGAGGAAGAATAATTGGCCCCCATTTTATCGATGTCAATCTAAATGGTGCAATGTACGCTGATTTCCTACGTAATGTTCTACCGATGTTACTTCAAGATGTTTCACTGCACGACAGAATGGCGATGTACTTCCAGCATGATGAATTTCCGGCACATAGCTTCCGTGCTGTTGAAGCGTTATTGAATAGCATATTTCATGACAGGTGGATTGGTTGTCGAAGCACTATACCATGGGCCGCACGTTCACCGGATCTGACGTCCCCAGATTTCTTTCAGTGGGGAACGTTGAAGGATATTTGCTATCATAATCCACCGACGACGCCTGACAACATGCGTCAGCGCATTGTCAAAGCATGTGTGAACATTATGGAAGGCGAACTACTAGCTGTTGAAAGGAATGCCGTTGCACGTATTGCCAAATGCATTGAGGTTGACGGACATCATTTTGAGCATTTATTGCATTAATGTGGTATTTGCAGGTAATCACGCTGTAACAGCATGCGTTCTTAGAAATGATAAGTTCACAAAGGTACATGTATCACATTGGAACGACCGAAATAAAATGTTCAAACGTACCTACGTTCTGTATCTTAATTTAAAAAAACCTACCTGTTAAACAACAGTGCGTCTAAAATTGTGAGCCATATGTTTGTAACTATTACGGCGCCATTCACAAAGTGAAAAAAGTGGTCCAACTAAAACATTCATATTTCTTTACGTACTACACGAATATGTAATAAGAAATGGGGGTTCCTATTTTAAAAAAAAACGCAGTTGATATCCGTTTGACCTATGGCAGTGCCATCTAGCGGGCCAACCATAGCGCCATCTGGTTTCCTCCTTCAAGCTAGACAAGTTTCGTTCTTTGTAGTTTTTTCGTTTGACGATTATTTCTTGAGATATTTGGCCCGGTCACGGTCACGATCAATGGACCATCGTATATATTTCCAAAATTTCCTTACTCTACAGTAATAACTGCTTGGTGTTGCGATTATTTTTCTATCAGTGGACTGTATTTAATTGCTTTATATACATCACTTTCATTGCATATTGACAGCACATTATTTTGCAAAATGCTGCTTTCCTTAAGCCGTAAATCAGGCCTGTATTGCATTCAGTCACACAGGCGCACACACAAGCATGGGGATTCTGTTTATCATCTTACCCCCACGGGTGAGGGTACAGGAGAATACAGGCATTGACAGACTGCTCCAATCGCTCCTAATTTACTCTGTTGTTGCGCAAATACAGGGCTATTACAAATGATTGAAGCGATTTCATAAATTCACTGTAGCTCAATTCATTGACATATGGTCACGACACACTACAGATACGTAAAAAAACTCATAAAGTTTTGTTCGGCTGAAGCCGCACTTCAGGTTTCTGCCGCCACAGCGCTCGAGAGCGCAGTGAGACAAAATGGAGACAGGAGCCGAGAAAGCGTATGTCGTGCTTGAAATGCACTCACATCAGTCAGTCATACCAGTGCAACGACACTTCAGGACGAAGTTCAAAAAAGATCCACCAACTGCTAACTCCGTTCGGCGATGGTATGCGCAGTTTAAAGCTTCTGGATGCCTCTGTAAGGGGAAATCAACGGGTCGGCCTGCAGTGAGCGAAGAAACGGTTGAACGCGTGCGGGCAAGTTTCATGCATAGTGATGTGAAAGATTCAGTGTTTAAACCTCCTCTACCAAGAAACGTGCCAGAACTGCGAGCTCACATCAACAATGCTTTCGAACTCATTGATGGGGACATGCTGCGCCGAGTGTGGGAGGAACTTGATTATCGGCTTGATGTCTGCCGAATCACTAAAGGGGCACATAACGAACATTTGTGAACGCCTAAAAAACCTTTTTGAATTTTTGTATGTGTGTGCAAAGCATTGTGAAAATATCTCAAACAATAAAGTTATTGTAGAGCTGTGAAATCGCTTCAATCATTTGTAATAACCCAGTACCTAACAAATACAGAGCATGCTCCTTTTACACATGGGCGCCAATCTGTCTGTGGCAGTTGATAATGCATGATACAGGTCTTTAGGTTTATAAAAATTTGCATGTTTTACATATATGATAGTGTCCTACGATGTTAACTGCAGTAGTGCCTCACCAAACATATCTACAACAGACACCTTACAAACGTCTTACAACCAAACACGTAAACATCAATCGCAGTATGAGATGGATCTTAATCGCCTGTCAGCTTCCTCCCTTTGTACTCCATTATGCTATAAAGATATTCCGACTCGTTCCATGAATACTGAACTTTAGCACCAACATGTTGGGTGTTTTCGACATCTGTTACGTCAGTCACAGTGCGGTGACCAACTTACTTTTACACAGTTAGTACCACTCACTGTCATGTTGTAAGTGTTGGCGAAAAGCAATACCCTTGAGGGACATGGCTGCAGCTCGGTAAGCTGTGATAGTTACAACGGCAGTGGCTGCTGCTATGGAGCTGAACCGTCTAACACCACCAGGTCCGACGAATCGGGAAGACTGCCAGGACCTTATGCTACTACCGCAGTTCCGTTGCTAGCAGATCAGATGCTTCCCACTGCTAGAAAAATACCAAACCATACGTATAAACGGATATATTAACAGTAATGAGTTGTCAATTACTCACAGACACTCTTATTCTGCTTGTTCTTCCTGCTGGAGCTGGCTGGTCGCTGCTGATGCTTCAGCCGTTCACTAGGAGAAACAGACCTCGAATGAGGGGGACCCACACGAAAATGGATTCTTAAATAAAGATGCCCCTCACCCCCCCCCCCCCTCGACCTTGCCGTTGGTGGGGAGGCTTGCGTGCCTCAGCGATACAGATAGCCGTACCGTAGGTGCAATCACAATGGAGGGGCATCTGTTGAGAGGCCAGACAAACGTGTGGTTCCTGAAGATGGGCAGCAGCCTTTTCAGTAGTTGCAGGGGCAACAGCCTGGATGATTGACTGATCTGGCCTTGTAACATTAACCAAAACGGCCTTCCTGTGCTGGTACTGCGAACGGCTGAAAGCAAGGAGAAACTACAGCCATAATTTTTCCCTAGGGCATGCAGCTTTACTGTACGGCTAAATGAGGATGGGGTTCTCTTGGGTAAAATATTCCGGAGGTAAAATAGTCCCCCATTCGGATCTCCGGGCGGGGACTACTCAGGAGGACGTTGTTATCAGGAGAAAGAAAACTGGCGTTCTACGGATCGGAGCGTGGAATGTCAGATCCCTTACTCGAGCAGGTAGGTTAGAAAATTTAAAAAGGGAAATGGATAGGTTAAAGTTAGATGTAGTGAAGTTCGGTGGCAGGAGGAACAAGACTTCTGGTCAGGTGAATACAGGGTTATAAATACACAATTAAATAGGGATAATGCAGCAGTGGGTTTAATAATGAATAGGAAAATAGAAATAAGGATAAGCTACTACAAACAGCATAGTGAACGCATTATTGTGACCAAGATAGATGCGAAGCCCACGCCTACCACAGTAGTACAAGTTTATATGCCAACTAGCTCCGCAGATGACGAAGAGATTGATGAAATGTATGATGAGATAAAAGAAATTATTCAGATAGTAAAGGGAGACGAAAATTTAATAGTCATGGGTGACTGGAACTCAATAGTAGGAAAAGAAAGAGAAGGAAACGTAGTACGTGAATTTGGAATGGGGGTAAGGAATGAAAGAGGTAGCCGCCCGATAGAATTTTGCACAGAGCATAACTTAATCATAGCTAACACTTGGTTCAAGAATCATAAAAGTAGATTGTATACATGGAAGAAGCCTGGAGATACTGGGAGATCTCAGATAGATTATATAATGGTAAGACAGAGATTCAGGAACCGGGTTTTAAATAGCAAGGCATTTCCAGGGGCAGATGTGGACTCTGACCACAATTTATTGGTTATGAACTGTAGATTAAAACTGAAGAAACTGCGAAAAGGTGGGAATTTGAGGAGATGCGACCTGGATAAACTGAAAGAACCAGAGGTTGTAGTTAGCTTCAGGGAGAGCATTAGGGAACGATTGACAATAATGGGGGAAAGAAACACAGTAGAAGAAGAATGGGCAGCTTTGAGAGAGTTAATAGTGAAGGTAGCAGAGGATCAAGTAGGTAAAGACGAGGGCTACCAGAAATCCGTGGGTAACAGAAGAGATCTTGAATTTAATTGATGAAAGGGGAAAATATAATAATGCACTAAATGAAGCAGGCAATAAGGAATACAAACGTCTCAAAAATGAGATCGATAGGAAGTGCAAAATGGCAAAGCAGGGATGGCTGGAGGACAAATGTAAGGATGTAGGGGCGCATATCACTGGGGGTAAGATAGATACTGCCTACAGGAAAATTAAAGAGACCTTTGGAGAAAAGAGAATCACTTGCATGAACATCAAGAGCTAAGATGGAAGTCCAGTTCTAAGCAAAGAAGGGAAAGCAGAAAGGTGGAAGGAGTATATAGAGGGTCTATACAAGGGCAATGTACTTCAGGGCAATATTATGGAAATGGAAGATGACGTAGATGAAGATGAAGTGGGAGATATGATACTACGTGAAGAATTTGACAGAACACTGAATGACCTAAGCCGAAACAAGGCCCCGGGAGTAGACAACATTAGGACTACTGACAGCCTTAGGAGAGGCAGCCATGACAAAACTCTGCCATCTAGTGAGCAAAATGTATGAGACAGGTGAAATAGGCTCAGACGTCAAGAAGAATATAGTAATTCCAATCCCAAAGAAAGCAGGCGTTGACAGGTGTGAAACTTAACCGAAATATCAGTTTAATAAGCCACGGCTGCAAAATACTAACGCGAATTCTTTACAGACGAATGGAAAAACTGGTAGAAGCCGACCTCGGGGAGATCAGTTTGGATTCGGTAGAAATGTTGGAACAAGTAAGGCAGTACTGACCCTACGACTTATCTTAGAAAATAGATTAAGGAAAGGCAAACCTACGTATCTAGCTTTTGTAGACTTAGAGAAAGCTTTTGACAATGATGACTATAATACTCTCTTTCAAATTCTGAAGGTGGCAGGGGTAAAATACAGGGAGCGAAAGGCTACTTACAATTTGTACAGAAACCAGATGGCAGTTATAAGAGTCGAGGGGCATGAAGGGAAGCATTGATTGGGAAGGGAGTGAGACAGGGTTGTAGCCTATCCCCGATGTTATTCAAACTGTATATTGAGCAAGCAGTAAAGGAAACACAAGAAAAATTCGGAGTAGGAATTAAAATCCATGGAGAAGAAATAAAAACTTTGAGGTTCGCCGATGACATTGTAATTCTGTCAGAGACAGCAAAGGACCTGGAAGAGCAGCTGAACGGAATGGACAGTGTCTTGAAAGAAGGATATACGATTAACAGCAACAAAACCAAAACGAGGATAATGGAATGTAGTCGAATTAAATCGGGTGATGCTGCGGGAATTAGATTAGAAAATGACACGCTTAAAGTAGTAAATGAGTTTTGCTATTTGGGGAGGAAAATAACTGATGATGGTCGAAGTAGAGAGGATATAAAATGTAGACTGCCAATGGCAAGGAAAGCGACTCTGAAGAAGAGAAATTTGTTAACATCGAGTACTGATTTAAATGTTAGGAAGTCGTTTCTGAAAGTATTTGTATGGAGTGTAGCAATGTATAGAAGTGAAACGTGGACGATAAATAGTTTAGGCAAGAAGAGAATAGAAGCTTTCGAAATGTGGTGCTACGGAAGAATGCTGAAGATTGGGTGGGTAGATCACATAACTAACGATGAGGTATTGAATAGAATTGGGGGGAAGAGAAATTTGTGGCACAACTTGACTAGAAGAAGGGATAGGTTGGTAGGGCATATTCTGAGGCATCAAGGGATCACCAATTTAGTACTGGAGGGCAGCGTGGAGGGTAAAAATCGTAGAGGGAAACCAAGAGATGAATACACTAAACAGATTCAGTACGATGTAGGTTGCAGTAGGTACTGGGAGATGAAGAAGCTTGCCCAGGATAGAGTAGCATGGAGAGCTGCATCAAACCAGTCTCTGGACTGAATACCACAACAATAACAAATAAAGATGGGGAGGAGGGGGGCAGGGAAGCTCATTTACTATTGGTTCACTGCTATTCCACCTTTCTTAAGTTTGGAAATTTGTGGTAACTTCCTATGGGACCAAACTGCTAAGGTCACTGATCCCTAGGCTCACACATTACTTAATCTAACTTAAACTAACTTACGTTAAGGACAACACACACACACACACACACACACACAAACACACAAACACACACACACACACACACACACACACACACACACACACACACACACACACGCATGCCCGAGGGAGGACTCGAACTTCCGTCGGGGGTAGCCGCGCGAACCGTGGCAAGCTGCCTTAAAGTGCACAGCTACCGCGTGCGGCTTTCTTAAGTCTTCCAACTGGTGCAGTGGTGCTGGGTGCATGAGACGTAGGGGGTGGGGTTACCTTCAAAACAACCTTGAGGATGTCATTTGATTTCTCTTGTTTTATGAGTGACTATATTCCTGCTGTCAACAACAAAGATAATTTTTAAACCATGATTAGTAATATTGGGAAAATGATGATGTATATCAGGAACAGTATTGATCCTAATACGCTGCTCTGAGGAACTGTTATATTAATATATTTTGTTTCTGAAACGTTTCACTAAAAGAAAATAGACTAGCGGTACACCCTGCATGTCCCAAAAGACTGCCCATCACTTTTTTCTTGTTGACGTCATTGTTTTCAACTTCTTAGTGGGGAAAATGACGTTTATCTCCATGACATTAGTGTTTTCTTAATCTCAGGGGTCACATGATGCACCTCGATTTCGTCCCCTGACATGACACGACGCAGGAGTGGAAAACCATCCGCCAGATACCACATGAAGTGCTGGAGACAACCCTACTGCCTGGGTTTTATTCTCATTTGAGAGTTGCCATGCTACCACAGTGAGTTGTGCATGAGATCAACTGCGCTGCCAACCGAGATGCTGAACGTGTGTGGCATCTCCCTTACATCCACACGACGATCAGATTGAATCATCCCTGCGACTTGGCACACGTAATCTGAGACAGATATGTTTGGCTGCCCTGACCTTTTTTCGTCACACATATCTGTTCTGCCTTTCTCAAATTCCTGACACAATTCAACACTTGTGTTTATGACTGTTATATATGTATGTACTACCTGATCCATTTTTTACCTGAACTGACCTTCAGGCTCACCATGTGATCCCGAAGGCCATGCATGACATTATCGACGACCTTGCACTCACGGTGTCATCAATGAATAAAATGAACCAATCAATAATTGGAAATTAATAACCCTGTCCCCTCCTTACCTCCGCTGAATCAAAGCGCAGTATTAA
This sequence comes from Schistocerca cancellata, assembly GCF_023864275.1. Lineage (NCBI taxonomy): Eukaryota > Metazoa > Arthropoda > Insecta > Orthoptera > Acrididae > Schistocerca > Schistocerca cancellata. The sequence goes on along the minus strand of NC_064629.1, from coordinate 603,641,680 downwards.
AAACGAAAATTCCAAGAGGGCAGAAATAGCCCATGTGCATTAAGTCCCTCTCCCATTCCCGTCTTCCATTTCTCCAACCACTAATAGTGCGGTATTAAAAAACCAAGTCGATCGAAATTGACCAATTGTGCTTCGTATCCCATGTCCCCTCCTCTTTCCAACCAATAAGAGTGTAATATTTAAATGGTGCGTAAAAATACAGGGTGTTTATAAATGAATATTGGGGTTTTAACGCTTTATAATATTTATTATATTAAACTTACAGTTATAAATATGTCAAATGAAAGAGCAACTCAAACAGTTTCACCAAGAACCTTATAAATATTCAATGTGAGTTCCATTTGTCACACGGCACACAACAAGTCTATAGCCGAGTTCTTCCCAAACATTGATAAGTGTTTCTTCAGTGATTGTAGCAACAGCTGCTTCAAACCGGTTTCTTGATTCAGGGAGGTCTGCTAGTAGCGGAGGCACGTACACACGATCCTTGATGAAGCCCCAAAGGAAAAAATCGCATGGCGTTAAGTCGGGTGAACATGGAGGCCATGCAAAGCAAGCCCTGTCAGTGGGCTCCTTGCGGCCTATCCAGCGCATTGGGTACAGTGAAGTTCAACCAATCGCATATTTTCCTATGCCAGTGGGGTGGCGCACCGCCTTGCTGGAAAATGAAGCTCTCTGGCTCTTCTTCTTCTTCCAACTGAGGGAAGAGCCATTGCTCTAGTAAATCAAGGTAAGAAGTGTCAGTTACAGTAGGTTCACCAAAAAAGAAAGGCCCATAAACTTTCCGCCGGGATACGGCACAAAAAACAGTCACTTTAGGGGAATCTCGTTGCATTTGTACCATATCGTGAAGATTTTCTGAGCCCCAGATGCGCACATTGTGAGTGTTAACATATCCACTATGGTGAAAGGTCGATTCATCACTGGAGACAACATGATCCAGAAAATCTTCATCGTCATGAAACAACATTTTGTTTGCGAAGTTGGCACGTAATCCATGGTCTGCCGGCTTTAGAGCCTGTAAACGGTAAGGGCGTAGTTGTACGCGTTTTCTTAAAACTTTACAAACAGTCGACACATGAATTTGTAATTCACGACTAGCCTTCCAGACTGATTTCTTTGGGCTACGAGTGAACGACTCTCTCACTTGCTCAACAGTCTCTTCACTAACTCTTGGTCGTCGTGTGCTCTTCCTTTTACAAAGGCTGCCGGTACCTTCAAATTGATAATACCATCTACGAATGTTATTATCACTTGGAGGATGACAACCGATCTTCAGCGGGAACGCACGTTGAAGACGCTTTCTGTTCAGTAGTCGCCATCTTCGCTACTACGGCTGTCTAGCGGATTGCGGCGGAAACATTGCGCGCTGCGCATGCGTACTGGTGCCAAACACAACTGTTTGAGTTGCTCTTTCATATGACATATCATTTATAACTGTAAGTTTAATGTAATAAACAGTGTAAAGCGTTAAAAGCCCGATATTCATTTATAAACACCCTATAGTGTCAAATTACGTTGTTACCGACATATAATTATTCCTCCTCTCCTTCCTGTGAAGTATTAAAAACAGCATCAAATATGCAGTACAAAAAAATACTTAACCCTCAGATTAAATGCAAAGATCTTCATTATTTCTGCAGCACATTTACCTCTGGCGTAAAAACGGTGTCGAATTACACTATTTATGTACACATACAAACATCTGCCGTAATAATAAAACGGTGTGTAAAAATGGGAGCATGTTAAATTATTTACGTACACATAAATGCCTCTGGTGTAATATTAAAATGGCTCCAAGATAGGCATTGTATACGTAAAATGGCGCGCACGCGCTGCTTAATGTACCACCTCCCTCTCCTCTCCTCCAGTCAGAGACTAGTATGAAAATGATACATGCCATTACAATGTAGCTCAATCTCAGCTGTGTTGAGAAGTATCCGAAATATTTATCAAGAAATACGCCATGTTTGTGAACTGCATAAAAAATGTACTACGTTCTCATTCTTGGCCTCCAAAAAATTCTTTATAGACTGGCTCACCAGCTATATCAGTAAATTTCAGTCGAAACTGTAAGTCACATCATGAAATGTTTCACTGTAAAAAAACAATCGATAACAATTATTGCATGCGAATGGGACCTAGCTGAGATTAAGTAAAATACGTTGTAAGGCTCATATTATTTTACATCTAATGTGACGCTTGTCAAATGCTACAACATTCAAAAATGCGTCAACAATGCAAGAAAAAGTACTGTTTACGCTGTAACAGTATCTATAAACACTGATGAGCCAAAACATTATCACCACCTGCTTAACAGTTTGTTGGTGCGTCTTTGGACCGACACAGATCACTGATTCTGCATATCATGGATTCGACAGTTTGTTGGTAGGTTTGTGGAGGTACGTGGCATTAGATGTCTACGCACAGGTCAATTAATTCGCGTAAATAACTGGTCGCTGATTTGCGTTAAGCGGTGATGGCGTCCGGTAGCGACCCAGATGGATTGAATGGGATTTACGTCAGGCGAATTTCGTCGCTGACACATGAACGTGAGTTCACTATAATTCTCCTCAAATCACTGTAGTACTGTTGCGTTCGTGGCGCGCTGCACGTTTCGAGCCAATGTTCAACTCGATGAAAGGAATTTGTGGAGACGACCATCGACCTAGTGTAGCAAAAATGTGTTTCACCTGAAAAGCCGACACGTTTCTATTGATCGGCGGTCGAATTACGATGGTCCTCAACCAACTGCAATCGTAAATGACGATGTCGCTGGGTCATCATTTGAACGCTTAGCGGCGGTCTGCTGCGGAGCTCCATGTTCAACAATATACAATAGACGATGTGCTCCGAAACACTTGTGCATGCACCAGCATTGTGTCCTTTCGGAAGAGATGCCATAGATCACCATCTTTCCTACATTACAGAGCACACAATCCTCCGAAACACATGTTCTGTGAAGAGTGGCAAAATTTTCACTGAATTAAGTTTTCAGTTCTATGTTAATGCATAGTTTTTGATACAAAAGCACAAAATACAGATACTATGCCATGCCAGGTGTTTTGACCAGAAAACGATTTCTTGCAGACCGCTAAGGTCGCAGGTTCGAATCCTGCCTCGGGCATGGATGTGTGTGTGATGTCCTTAGGTTAGTTAGGTTTAAGTAGTTCTCAGTTCTAGGGGACTGATGACCACAGATGTTAAGTCCCATAGTGCTCAGAGCCATTTGAACCATTTTTTTGATTTCTTGCAGACAACAGATATACGAAAGCGTTTCTGAGGAAAAGATGAGCTGTTGAAACACGGATCCAAGTCACTTAGTCTTGATACCTCGATAGAGAACGACAGCAGCCCACAAAGAGTTATACTGAATTTTCGGAACGAACTAAAATCTCTCATAATTCCGTGCTCCCTCGTGCAAGATAGATGGGGAACGCTTTTGATTGTTTGAAAACTTGTATGTTCTGTGATGTGTCACCACAAGCATATTTTTAGGATAATGTCACACTTTTCTCTCGTTGAAGCACAATTTCTCCTACCTCAGTCTTTCATTTTCTTAAAAATTATCCACTGTTTAACGAAGTCATGTATGCAGGGTCATTGACCTCACATGACATCACAAGGCTACAAGACTTTTGATGCCATCACAGAAATACTACCCTCACCTGAAACCGAAGCCAGGACTTCTAGATCCCAACTCAGGGCTGAGGAGGGGAGGGGCGTGCTGAATGCCAAACGCTTATGCCTAATGCCCAACGTATAACACGTAACACCTAATTGCTAAATCATAATGTATGATGCATAGCACATAATGCCTAATGCTAGCACCTAACACTTTCTGATCGCTGACCATGATTGATAACTGATCCACATTGATTCCTGGCCATGACTGATCACTGACCATCACTTATCATTGACCATATGTGACACTGCTGTCCTTCTGTCATAATAGTATGACTCTAAAAATGCTGATAGGCTGCTGAAATGAAGGAGATCCAGATGGTAGTAAATCCTTTATTGCGCTGAAGGGTTTCGGACCACGCCCATCATCAGAACACCTAGTAAGAAATACAAAAAAAAAAATACAAATAATAGTACAGTCAGTGACATAGCATTTCGACTCGTTGAAAACGAGTAGAGAAACTAAACAAAAGGGAACACATACCACTTCTTACAAAAGAAGTTAAAGTGGACGCATAATGACATCCATACAAAACTGCCAAATAACATTTGCTGTCGAATACAGTAAGTGACGCAGATGAGTCGAAACCAGAACGTGATGTGAAACCATGACACTACGAAGCCATAACGAAAGCACGGAGTACATTCGCTGAGTACCCCCTACATCGTATAATGCATGATAAGTATAAAAAAAAAATCATTAGAAGCAATTTTTAGGTTTTGTCATTTTTCATTAAAATTATGGAAACGTCAACATGTAAAAAAAGCCATCTGAAACTTTCTAGTTTCTCTTGAAAGAAATACTCCACAGTTGTCAGAGGTAAATTTACGATACTCCCACTAGGGGACCTTACGATTGAATATTGCTTTGAATGCTAACTTATACGGAATTTCACAATATTTAGACTGCGGCCTTAATATAAAGCAGAATATAACAAAGCAGTTGAAGGTTAACATATAGTTAAAAAAGTCTTTATTTTTAATCCACTATTAGATCGTAGAGGAAATCGAAAAACCATTTACGACAGCACGCTACCTACTCATTTATCAAAAGATTTAAATCCTCCTGATAGCTCACGTACATTTCAATCTCCTCCAAAATACCTTGGGGTCGTGCCTTTACTATCATAGTGCGGGATAGAGCAGTCATCGTTAATGCTTCTTAAGCAATGCTTGAATTCTCTTAGATGGTCCCGTAATGCACTACCATTACTAGCATATCCATGCTCATGATGCCTGACCTGAAAATCGCTCCCACTCTGCCCAGTGTAATGTTTTGTACACGAGACACAATTGATCTTGTAGACACCTGCTGTGCTAAACTTGTTAATCGATGGCTCCAAGCTGGATCGCAGTATTTTGTCCAATTTATTACTTGCCCGGAAACCCACTGTATCTTTGACTTTACTGAACGCATTAGCAATATTATCTGTCGCCGGCCGAAGTGGCCGTGCGGTTAAAGGCGCTGCAGTTTGGAACCGCAAGGCCGCTCCGGTCGCAGGTTCGAATCCTGCCTCGGGCATGGATGTTTGTGATGTTCTTAGGTTAGTTAGGTTTAACTAGTTCTAAGTTCTAGGGGACTAATGACCTCTGCAGTTGAGTCCCATAGTGCTCAGAGCCATTTGAACCATTTTATTATCTGTCACATGACCACAGTAAGAGAGTGAGATATACGTTTTCATCATCGGCTCTCCATTAACCCTAGATTCCTTTCCAACTTTCTTACAAACCGTGTTCCCAATTTTTCCTATTTCTGCCATTGTGAAACCATTTCCTGTACCTACTTTACTAATCACATTTATGTACTCCTCAATAAGCTCCTTGGTGGCACCTAATTTTGCTACACAGTAATACATGGAATTAAAAAATGCGAGCTTTTGTGCCGGTGGATGACATGAATCCTCTGCAATTATTAAGTCAGTGGCTGTCGGGTTACGATAAATATTAATCTTCAATGGCTGTTGAACTGTAATGATTCTTCTTAATGGCGTTGATTACATTTCTAAAACTGAAAAGTTCTTCGAAGAGAATAAAATTGTACAGGTTGACAAAAATCCACTTTAAAGACGTTAGACATGGTATTAAAGATTCCGTCGTAGTTTTTGACTCTAACTGGGAAAAGAAAGGCCGTTTACTGATGAATCCTAAAATGCCAGTCTTGTCTGAATCAGAGGCTCAGACGGTTTTGCGACCGTGTTGGCTGCAGATTCCTTGACTTGCGCCACAGGGTGGTGGGGTTTCGGGTTCCGCTGAATAGGTCAGGAGTTCACTACACTCAGCTGGCGGCTACACGGATAGCGGAGGCTGTGTGGCGTGGACTGGGCGGTTTTTTAGGTTAGAAGGCCTCGGGAAAGTACGGGATGGGCTGCAATCTCAAAGGGTGCATGGCAAATACAGGAAGTGCTTGGATCAAGGAACAGTCGGAATTGTAGTTGTAAATTGTTGTAGTTGTGTAGGGGAAAGTCCCTGAGCTTCAAGCGCTAATAGAAAGCACAGAAGCTGAAATCGTTATAGCTACAGAAAGCTGGCTAAAGCCTGAAATAGGTTCTGCAGAAATTTTTACGAAGTCTCAGACGGTGTTCAGGAAAGATAGATTAGGCAGAATTTGTGGTGGAGTGTTTGTGTCTGTCAGTAGTGGTTTATCTTGTAGTGAAGTCGAAGTAGATACTCCGTGCGAATTGGTATGGGTGGAGGTTATACTTAACAGCCGAACTAAGTTAATAATTGGCTCCTTCTACCGACCCCCAGACTCCGATGATATAGTTGCTGACAGTTCAGAGAAAATTTGAATCTCGTAATTACGGAATATCGGACCAGGTTTGTGATTGGATTCAGGATTTCCTAGAAGAAAGAACACAACATGTCATTCTTAACGGTTCAAAATCTGCAGATGTAGAGGTAATTTCGGGAGTACCGCAAGGAAGCGTGATAGGACCTTTATTGTTTACAATATACATAAATGACTTAGTTGACAACATCGGTAGCTCCGTGAGGCTATTTGCAGATGACACGGTTGTCTACAAGAAAGTAGCAACATCAGAAGACTCGTACGTACTCCAGGAAGACCTGCAGAGGATTAATGCATGGTGCGACAGCTGGCAGCTTTCCCTAAACGTAGATAAATGTAATATAATGCGCATACATAGGGGCAGAAATCCATTCCAGTACGATTATGCCATAGGTGGTAAATCATTGGAAGCGGTAACGACCGTAAAATACTTAGGAGTTACTATCCGGAGCGATCTGAAGTGGAATGATCACATAAAACAAATAGTGGGAAAAGCAGGCGCCAGGTTGAGATTCATAGGAAGAATTCTAAGAAAATGTGACTCATCGACGAAAGAAGTAGCTTACAAAACGCTTGTTCGTCCGATTCTTGAGTATTGCTCATCAGTATGGGACCCTTACCAGGTTGGATTAATAGAAGAGATAGACATGATCCAGCGAAAAGCAGCGCGATTCGTCATGGGGACATTTAGTCAGCGCGAGAGCGTTACGGAGATGCTGAACAAGCTCCAGTGGCGGACACTTCAAGAAAGGCGTTACGCAATACGGAGAGGTTTATTATCGAAATTACGAGAGAGCACATTCCGGGAAGAGATGGGCAACATATTACTACCGCCCACATATATCTCGCGTAATGATCACAACGAAAAGATCCGAGAAATTAGAGCAAATACGGAGACTTACAAGCAGTCGTTCTTCCCACGCACAATTCGTGAATGGAACAGGGAAGGGGGGGATCAGATAGTGGTACAATAAGTACCCTCCGCCACACACCGTAAGGTGGCTCGCGGAGTATAGATGTAGATGTAGATGTAGATATAAATACCCCACTCATACGGTTATAGTCGGTGGGGACTTCAACCTTCCCTCGATATGTTGGCAAAAATACTTGTTCAAAACCGGTGGTAGGCAGAAAACATCTTCCGAGATTGTCCTAAATGCTTTCTCCGAAAATTATTTCGAGCAGTTAGTCCACGAACCCACGCGAATTGTAAATGGTTGCGAAAACACACTTGACCTCTTAGCCACAAACAATCCAGAGCTAATAGAGAGCATCATGACTGATACAGGGATTAGTGATCACAGGGTCGTTGTAGCTAGGCTCAATACCGTTTCTTCCAAATCTACCAGAAACAAACGCAAAATAATTTTATTTAAAAAAGTGGATAAAGTGTCACTAGAAGCCTTCCTAAGAGACAATCGCCATTCCTTCCGAACTGATTATGCAAATGTAGACGAGATGTGGCTCAAATTCAGAGATATAGCAGCAACAGCAATTGAGAGATTCATACCTCATAAATTGGTAAGAGATGGAACTGATCCCCCATGGTTACAAAACACGTCCGAACGCTGTTGCAGAGGCAACGGAAAAAGCATGCGAAGTTCAGAAGAACGCGAAATCCCGAAGATTGGCTAAAATTTACAGGCGCGCGAAATTTGGCACGGACTTCAATGCGAGATGCCTTTAATAGGTTCCACAACGAAATATTGTCTCTAAATTTGGTAGAAAATCCGAAGAAATTCTGGTCGTATGTAAAGTACACAAGCGGCAATACCTTCGCTGCGCAGTGCCGATGGTACTGTTACAGACGATTGTGCTGCTAAAGCGGAGTTATTGAACGCAGTTTTCCGAAATTCTTTCACCAGGTAAGACGAATGGAATATTCCAGAATTTGAAACACGAACAGCTGCTAGCATGAGTTTCTTAGAAGTAGATACCTTAGGGGTTGCGAAGCAACTCAGATCGCTTGATACGGGCAAGTCTTCAGGTCCAGATTGTATACCGATTAGGTTCCTTTCAGATTACGCTGATACAATAGCTCCCTACTTAGCAATCATATACAACCGCTCGCTCACCGATAGATCTGTACCTACAGATTGGAAAATTGCGCAGGTCGCACCAGTGTTTACGAAGGGTAGTAGGAGTAATCCATCGAACTAGAGACCTATATCATTGACGTCGGTTTGCAGTAGGGTTTTGGAGCATATACTGTATTCAAACATTATGAATCACCTCGAAGGGAACGATCTATTGATACGTAATCAGCATGGTTTCAGAAAACATCGTTCTTGTGCAACGCAATTAGCTCTTTATTCGCACGAAATAATGGCCGCTATCGACAGGGGATCTCAAGTTAACTCCGTATTTCTAGATTTCCGGAAAGCTTTCGACACCGTTCCTCACAAGCGACTTCTAATCAAGCTGCGGGCCTATGGCTATCGTCTCAGTTGTGCGACTGGATTCGTGATTTCCTGTCAGGAAGGTCGCAGTTCGTAATAATAGACGACAAATCATCGAGTAAAACTGAAGTGATATCAGGTGTTCCCCAGGGAAGCGTCCTGGGACCTCTGCTGTTCCTGATCTATATAAATGACCTGGGTGACAATCTGAGCAGTTCTCTTAGGTTGTTCGCAGATGATGCTGTAACTTACCGTCTAGTAAGGTCATCCGAAGACCAGTATCAGTTGCAAAGCGATTTAGAAAAGACTGCTAGTGGCAGGTGGCAGTCGACGCTAAATAACGATGTGTGTGGTGATCCACATGAGTTCCAAAAGAAATCCGTTGGAATTCGATTACTCGATAAATAGAACAATTCTCAAGGCTGTCAATTCAACTAAGTACATGGGTGTAAAAATTACGAACGACTTCAGTTGGAAAGACCACATAGATAATATTGTGGGGAAGGCGAGCCAAAGGTTGCGTTTCATTGGCAGCACTCTTAGAAGATGCAACAAGTCCACTAAAGAGACGGTTTACACTACACTCGTTCGTCCTCTGTTAGAATATTGCTGCGCGGTGTGGGATCCTTACCAGGTGGGATTGACCGAGGACATCAATAGGGTGCAAAAAAGGGCAGCTCGTTTTGTATTATCACGTAATAGGGGAGAGTGTGTGGCAGATATGATACCCGAGTTGGGATGGAAGTCATTAAAGCCAAGACGTTTTTCGTCGCGGCGAGATCTATTTACGAAATCCAGTCCCCAACTTTCTCTTCCAAATGCGAAAGTATTTTGTGGAGCCCAACCTACATAGGTAGGAATGATCATCAAAATAAAATAAGAGAAATCAGAGCTCGAACAGAAAGGTTTAGGTGTTCGTTTTTCCCACGCGCTGTTCGGGAGGGGAATGGTAGGGAGATAGTATGATTGTGGTTCGATGAACCCTCTGCCAAGCACTTAAATGTGAATTGCAGAGTAATCATGTAGATGTAGATGTAGATAAGTTGCATAAAGAAAATTACCCTATTCGTCCTCTTGTTAGTAGGTGCAGCAACCTTAGCTACTATCTTAACTGTTTTTGTCAGACAAGAATTAAGAAACTGTTTGCCTTAAAAATATATATACTGTTAAAAATAGCTATGAGATGGTGAGCATTTTGCAGGAACTCGTATTATCTGAGAATGCACTGCTTCTTTCATTTGACATAAAGAACATATACACTAATGTACCAACTAATTAGTTTATAATAATTTTATATGGTTTGGAAAAATGGACCAAGTGTATGCTACTGAATTATTGGAAATTGTTAAATTTTCTCTGTTATTTAACTACTTGACTTTCAATCAGAAAATTTACTACCAGAAGGAAGGGCTTTGAATGGGGTCAAGTTTATCAGGGATACTTTCAGAAATTTTTGTTAATTACCTGAAAAATAAATTCTTCTATACTTACACTAACATTTCAGAGAACATAAATTGTATCGTAGATATGTTGACGACATATTTAAGATCATCACAGGTAACGAGACTGATGTTCATGAGCTTTTAAATACCTTTAATGCATAGCATAAAAATATGGAATTTACAATGGAAATTGACGTAGAGGGAAAAATTAATTTCCTGGACTTGCAAATCATTAGGGTTGAACAGAGAATGAAAACTGGTATTTATAGTAAGCCGATAGCCATTGACGTGATAACTGCAAAGGTTTCATGTCATACACCGGCACGAAAGTGCGTATTTTCTAAATCCGTGGATTATCGTGTAGCAAACTTAGGCGCCACTAAGGAGGTTATTGAGAAGGAGACAAATATTATTAAAGTAGGTATGGCAAACAGTTTCACAAACGCAGAAATAGGAAAAATTGGGAACGCTGTTTTTAAGAAAGTTTGAAAGAAAGATGGGATTATCACGGAGCCGATGATGAAAAAGTTTATCTCACTCTCTCACTATGGTCCTGTGTCAGATAAAATTGCTCATGCGTTCAGTAAAGTCCGCATTACAGTGGGTTTCCGGACAAATAATAAATTAGACAAAATACTGCGACGCAGCTTTTAGCCATCGATTAGTAAGTTCAGCACAGCAGGGGTCTACAAGATCAGTTGTGGCTCGTGTGCGAAACATTACAATGGGTAGACTGGGAGCGATTTCCGGGTCAGCCATCGTGAGCATGGATATGCTACAACTGGTACCATATTACAGGACCATCTTAAGAGAATTCAAGCATTACTTGAGAAGCATTAACGATGACCGGTCTATCTTGCGCTATGGTAATAAAGAAACGACCCTGCACGTGATTAGCCGAGCGGTCTAGGGCGCTGCAGTCATGGACTGCGAGGCTGGTCCCGGCGGAGGTTCGAGTCCTCCCTCGGGCATGGGTGTTTGTGTTTGTCCTTAGGGTAATTTAGTTTAAGTAGTGTGTAAGCTTAGGGACTGATGACCTTAGCAGTTAAGTCCCATAAGATTTCACACACATTTGAACATTGGAACGTCACCAAGATATTTTGGAGGAGATTGAAATTTACGTGAGCTATGTGGAGGATTTGAATCTTTTGGTAAATGAGTACGCAGCGTGCTGTCGTAAATGGTTTTTCGATTTCTTCCACTATGTAATAGTGGATTAAAAATAAAGACTTTTTAACTATATGTTAACCTTCAACTGCTTTCTTACATTTTGCTTTGTGTTAAGACCGCAATCTAAATATTGTGGAATTCTGTAAGTTTGCTTTAGAATTCATGCATTCAAAGTTATAGTCAATCGTAAGGTCCTCTAGTAGATGTATCGAAGTTTCTGTCGGACAACTGTGGTGTATTTGTTTCAAGAAAAACTAAAAAGTTCCATATGGTTCTCTTTAAATGTTGACATTTTCATAATTTTAATGAAAAATGTCAGAAACTGTTTCTGCTGATTTTATTTCTTAAACTGATGACGCATCATAAGATGTAGAGGGCGCTTAGCTCATGTGTTCTGTGCTTTCATGATGGCTCCGCAGTGAACCAGGCTCACTTCATTTTTTGGTTTCGACTGATCTACGGCATTTACTGTATTCAACACAAATGTTACTTGTCAGTTTTGTATGGATGTCATAATGCGTCCACTTTAACTTCTTTTGTAAGAAGTGGTATGTATTTCCTTATGTTTAGTTTCTCTACTCGTTTTCAACGAGCCGAAATGATATGTCATTGACTGTACTATTATTTGTATTTTTTTGTTTTTTTTTTACAAGGCGTTCTTAAGATGGGCGTGGCCCGAAACGCGTCAGCACAATAGAAGGATTTACTACCATCTGGATCTCCTGTATTTCAGTAGCCTATCAGCGTTTTAGAGTCACATTTATATTGATTGTGATTATGGTTGCGTACCTCCATCAAGACTTTACCTGATCTACGATTAACGGATGATGCTTAACACCTTGAGACAACGATATTATAATTTATTGCAGAGAGAATACAGTAAAACTTACAGTCGCTGACATTCATCTGGTGGTGGAATATTATTTATGACCCAGTAAGGCCTGATGTTTGAAACCTAGCGCATAATGCATAGCCCCTCCAGGCAACAATATTATTATAAACAGTTTTCCCCTCCAGTAACTGACACTCATCTGGTGTTAGAATACCTAACACTTAATGGCTAACACATAACATATTATATCTCTGGATAACAACATTACAATATGTTACAGAGGAATACAGTTTTCCCTCCAATAGCTGACATCCGGCTGGTGTTTGAATACTCACCTAACAGGTAATGTATACCTCATTATGCTTCCACGCACTCCAGAAGAAGTACAGTTTTTCTTCTCTCCAGTAATTGACACTCATCTGGTGTCAGAATACTTATAAACGTCCAGTAACACCTAATGTATAACACCAAATACACTCCTGGAAATGGAAAAAAGAACACATTGACACCGGTGTGTCAGACCCACCATACTTGCTCCGGACACTGCGAGAGGGCTGTACAAGCAATGATCACACGCACGGCACAGCGGACACACCAGGAACCGCGGTGTTGGCCGTCGAATGACGCTAGCTGCGCAGCATTTGTGCACCGCCGCCGTCAGTGTCAGCCAGTGGCATCCGGAGCTCCATCGCAGTCTTTAACACTGGTAGCATGCCGTGACAGCGTGGACGTGAACCGTATGTGCAGTTGACGGACTTTGAGCGAGGGCGTATAGTGGGCATGCGGGAGGCCGGGTGGACGTACCGCCGAATTGCTCAACACGTGGGGCGTGAGGTCTCCACAGTACATCGATGTTGTTGCCAGTGGTCGGCGGAAGGTGCACGTGCCCGTCGACCTGGGACTGGACCGCAGCGACGCACGGATGCACGCCAAGACCGTAGGATCCTACGCAGTGCCGTAGGGGACCGCACCACCACTTCCCAGCAAATTAGGGACACTGTTGCTCCTGGTGTATCGGCGAGGACCATTCGCAACCGTCTCCATGAAGCTGGGCTACGGTCCCGCACACCGTTAGGCCGTCTTCCGCTCACGCCCCAACATCGTGCAGCCCACCTCCAGTGGTGTCGCAACAGGCGTGAATGGAGGGACGAATGGAGACGTGTCGTCTTCAGCGATGAGAGTCGCTTCTGCCTTGGTGCCAATGATGGTCGTATGCGTGTTTGGCGCCGTGCAGGTGAGCGCCACAATCAGGACTGCATACGACCGAGGCACACAGGGCCAACACCCGGCATCATGGTGTGGGGAGCGATCTCCTACACTGGCCGTACACCACTGGTGATCGTCGAGGGGACACTGAATAGTGCACGGTACATCCAAACCGTCATCGAACCCATCGTTCTACCATTCCTAGACCGGCAAGAGAACTTGCTGTTCCAACAGGACAATGCACGTCCGCGTGTATCCCGTGCCACCCAACGTGCTCTAGAAGGTGTAAGACAACTACCCTGGCCAGCAAGATCTCCGGATCTGTCCCCCATTGAGCACGTTTGGGACTGGATGAAGCGTCGTCTCACGCGGTCTGGACGTCCAGCACGAACGCTGGTCCAACTGAGGCGCCAGGTGGAAATGGCATGGCAAGCCGTTCCACAGGACTACATCCAGCATCTCTACGATCGTCTCCATGGGAGAATAGCAGCCTGCATTGCTGCGAAAGGTGGATATACACTGTACTAGTGCCGACATTGTGCATGCTCTGTTGCCTGTATCTATGTGCCTGTGGTTCTGTCAGTGTGATCATGTGATTTATCTGACCCCAGGAATGTGCCAATAAAGTTTCCCCTTCCTGGGACAATGAATTCACGGTGTTCTTATTTCAATTTCCAGGAGTGTACGTAGCACTTAATGCATAATGCCTTCAGGCAACAACATAATATATTACAGATAGGTAAAATTTCCCTACTGCAGCATATGACGTCCACCAGATTTTGAGACTAGTGTGTAGCATTATTACACCTTATCTGCATTCAACTCAAGTCAAATGGCTCTGAGCACTATGGGACTTAACATCTATGGTCATCAGTCCCCTAGAACTTAGAACTACTTAAACCTAACTAACCTAAGGACATCATACAACACCCAGTCATCACGAGGCAGAGAAAATCCCTGACCCCGCCGGGAATCGAACCCGGGAACCCGGGCGTGGGAAGCGAGAACGCTACCGCACGACCACGAGCTGCGGACTAAACTCAAGTATGAGAACGATATCACGATATTTCTTTTCTAAAGAGGCATTAGCAGTATTGGGCATTAGGCATCATGTGTTACGCATTAACCAGTAAGCATTAAGCATTATTCATTATGCTTTTGGAATAGGCGTTAGGTATTCAGCACACCCCTCAGCCCTGGATTTACAACTAGAGGCGCTGGCTTCATTTTCCAGTCAGGGCATTTTTTTCTATGATGTCATCATTGACCTTGTAGTCTGGTGATGTCACGAGAGGTTAATGACTTCGAATACATGACTTCATCAGAATAATGGATAACTTAAATTCAGAGATGGAGGTGGAAGAAATTACGCTTCAACAAGAATAAATGTATGAACTTAACCCAAAAATGAGAGAAATGAAAATGTAACATATTATATTACATATCTGTGATGACACATCACAGAACATACACATTTTGATCAACAGATAGTTTTTCCCATCTACAGAGCACCATGACGGAGCACCAAACTGTGAGAGAGAGACAGCAGTTAACTCGGAAAAATCCAATACATCTCTCTCTGGGATGCTATTGTTCTCTGGCGAGATATCAACACTCAGCAACAGTTTTCCTACAGCTAATCTTTTCCTCAAAAACGCTCTCATACATCTGTCTGCAGGAAATCTTTCTTCAATCAAATCACACGACATAGTATCTGTATTCAGTGCTATTGCATCAACAACTAATCCTTTAACACAGAACTCAAAACTTCATTGTATGAGAATTTTTCCACAGTCCATTCAACGCCTGAAATATTTAGTTTAAAGGTCCATAGAGTTTGCAAGTGTAGTATGCATATCGAAGGATCGTGGTAAACGAGTACTGCTTAACCAAGATGTTCTTATCAGTAGTGCTAATTTTGCGTGTATTTTAAAAATACAGATAATTTAGATGCGAAAATATTTTTCCAAAGTATATGAAATCTTACAATAAATGACAAATTACTTTGTTTATCTTCACAATATCGTCTGTCTCATTGTCTCTGGAGATATCACATCCTTCTGTTACCGATTTTCGTCGTCTCGTGAGTATGTACAAACAATGCATGCAGTTTAAGGAATATAAATCGAAGTAAAACAATTTTTTACTTCCTAAAATCGATCATCATCTTCCTTTCTTCTAGAAAAATCGTGTTGTGCGTGTGTTGGTACTGTTATTAAATGCCTGTGTAGTTGATTATAGGGTTTCAGCAAGCCATAGTTCCAAATGCAACAGTTTGAGCAATACTTGTCATCGATGCAACTTTTCCAATGATGTATTACTTTCGCTCCGTTCCTAAACTACTGACGAAAAAAGTCTGATTACAGCACACATTATCAAATTTAATACGCTTTACATATTTAGATCCTGTTGCAAAGTAAACGTTACATTTTCTTGTATTGTTGACGCATTTTATAATATGGTAGCATCTCACAAGCATCCTAGATGAGTTAAAATAAATAATTTGAGCCTTACAACTTTTTGTTCTTTAGCTCAACTAAGATACAATGTATGTAACAATTGTTATCGATTACATTTTTCTTGTGGTACATTGTCTTCACTTTCATCTCCTCTGAAATGTACCTTACAAGAGAAACTCTCCATCGCACTCCTCAGCTTTAATGGTAAGAGGGCCCAGAGGACAGCCCGTCAAATCCTGAACACAGATCAAGCATGAAAACAGGAAGAAGGTGTACTGAACTGCGAAACAAGAGCAAAACAGAAATAGTCAACGGTCGATGGACAAGAAGTCCAATATAACGAAACCCAAAAGAGCAACGGCGTCGTGGTTAAGTGGTCACGGTGTTGGACTGCAACATTTGCTTCGGCTTCAGACCCGTCGCTGACGCGCTTGTTTTCATTCTTTCACGACAAATGATGGTCGTATCGTAAAGGCGCAAGCTGACATAGTGCGTATCTTGCACCAGTACTATGTAGACATCTACGACATCGGTGAGTCCAATGAAACCTTTTTTGACCCACTTGTCAGCATCTTGGATACGACAACTACACCTGAACATAATGAAACGCTCTTAGCTGCATTTCAACCTGAGGAAGTTTACAAACTTATTCTGGGATCGCCTTCTCAAAGTCCCCGGATCTAGATGGACTTCTCATGGAATTTTACGTGCGCTTTCGACCGTTGTCGGGTGCTACCTTTACCTCCATTTTGAATGAAGTGTTGCACGGTAGAGTAGTGCCCACCTCGTTCAAAGTGGGAAAAATTGTTTTAATCCCGAAACGCACTGGACCGGCTGCCCCTGATAGAGTTCGCCCACTTACTTTGTTAAACGTTTATTATAAGACTGTGGTGAGGACAGTTAATAGTAGGATGTCGTCTCTGATGGAGAAGATTGTTGCAAAACATCAAAGCTGCGCACCTGGTCGTACCATTTTTACCCCTATAGTCGAGTGTCGTGACGTGTTTCGGTTGCTATTGTAACGTCCGTTACTTGTGCCCTTGATTTTCTAGACCTAGATAAGACATTTGATCGTGTTAATCACGAGTTTCTGCTTCGGATTCTGGATGCAGTTGGTTTGACTGTTCACACACGGCGAGTGCTCTCAAATCTGTTTACGGTTATTTCGGCTTGGGTGGTTGTTAATGGCCAACTGACGCCCCCAATAAATATCAGTAAGGGTGTGCCTCAAGGAAGCCCGCTGTCAATGACTTTGTGTTGTCTCTGGAGCCCCTACTTCGGGTGCTAGCATCCCAGCTGACAGGTTGGACGCTTTTCGGCGGGACTACAGCTGTTCGTGCATACGAGGATGACGTGATAGTTCTACTTCGCAATCCTGCTGAGATACCTCGACTGAAGGCTGTAATCGATGATTTTTGGCGGAGTTCAGTTGCAAAACTTAATGAAGGTAAATGCAAGCGTCTTCCCTTGTGGGGTTTTAATGACGCGATCGTTCCATAGGCTATTGCGGTGCATCGGCATACGTCTCTCGGTATCATCCTTGATCGTTGTCAACTCAAAATGGCTGCATTCAGCTGCAAGTCCGTTACGGAAAAAATTCAGGGAGCGATTCTAGAGCATGAAAGGCGTTACCTTACTCTGGTCCAGAAAGTCTGAATACTGGATACGTATGTTTTATGCAAATCTTATTACGTGACCCAAGTTTATCCGCTTCCCTCGATGATGGCGAAGAAACTACTACTACTGTCTTCTCATTTCTTATGGAAAAGACATATATTTCGCTTACGTTATGAGGTGGTCACGAAGCCTCGTTCCTCTCGGGGCCTGGACATGACTGCTACACGTAGGAAGACGCAGATGCTATATGTGCGTCGTACTGTTTTGACAATGTCTCAAGAGACTCATACATTCACGTCTCATTTATTTCTCTGTGTCCGTCCTGCTAGTCGTGAACCCCCTATTGATGTTGGTCGCATAAATCGTAACTTAAAACACATTCGTGACTTCTATCTTGCGGTGAACTATTTAGGGGCTGACATCTTATGGGGACCTAGCCTCACCTGACGACTCGTTGGGAAGCAGTCCCTTGCCCGAACCTCGTTGAAAGAGAATCACCGCGAACAACCAGGACGACAGTTTGGTTCAATATCAATCTTCCGATTTTGCCGATGCGCGTAGCGTCCTCGTGCTATAAGGTAGTAAATAACATGATTCCAACGAACGAGCAACTTTTCCGTATTGGGCTTAGGGACACGAATTTATGTAGTCGTTGTACGTCTCCAGATATGATATGACATCGCTTTACTTGTGAGGGATCATACGGCAAACTGGTCCTGGTTCTGGACACAATTGGCCTTCCTTACTCCATCTTCTGAGACTGCATACACTACTGGCATCATATTGCGCCTAGATTCGTCTTTCTTTTCAAGCTCGAAAACCCATACCGTTATGTGGTTGCTGGGACACTTTCTTCATTATGTTGCAGAAGGCGAGGGGGAAGATAACATGAACTTCACGCAGTACATGATCAGTGCCTATTGGACATGCTTGCGAATGCCTCGATATCGCCTCGGGAAAGTACGGAGTGGGTTGCAGTCTCAAAGGGTGCATGGCAAATACAGGACGTGCTTGGATCAAGGAACAGTCGGAATTGTAGTTGTAAATTGTTGTAGTTGTGGTGGGAAAGTCCCTGAGCTTCAAGCGCTAACAGAAAGCACAGAAGCTGAAATCGTTATAGCTACAGAAAGCTTGCTCAATCCTGAAATAAGTTCTGCAGAAATTTTTACGAAGTCTCAGACGGTGTTCAGGAAAGATAGATTAGGCAGAATTTGTGGTGGAGTGTTTGTGTCTGTCAGTAGTGGTTTATCTTGTAGTGAAGTCGAAGTAGATCTCCGTGCGAATTGGTATTGGTGGAGGTTATACTTAACAGCCGAACTAAGTTAATAATTGGCTCCTTCTACCGACCCCCAGACTCCGATGATATAGTTGCTGAACAGTTCAGAGAAAATTTGAGTCTCGCAACAAATAAATACCCCACTCATACGGTTATAGTTGGTGGGGAATTCAACTTTCCCTCGATATGTTGGCAAAAATACTTGTTCAAAACCGGTGGTAGGCAGAAAACATCTTCCGAGATTGTCCTAAATGCTTTCTCCGAAAATTATTTCGAGCAGTTAGTCCACGAACCCACGCGAATTGTAAATGGTTGCGAAAACACACTTGACCTCTTAGCCACAAACAATCCAGAGCTAATAGAGAGCATCATGACTGATACAGGGATTAGTGATCACAGGGTCGTTGTAGCTAGGCTCAATACCGTTTCTTCCAAATCCACCAGAAACAAACGCAAAATAATTTTATTTAAAAAAGTGGATAAAGTGTCACTAGAAGCCTTCCTAAGAGACAATCGCCATTCCTTCCGAACTGACTATGCAAATGTAGACGAGATGTGGCTCAAATTCAGAGATATAGCAGCAACAGCAATTGAGAGATTCATACCTCATAAATTGGTAAGAGATGGAACTGATCCCCCATGGTTACAAAACACGTCCGAACGCTGTTGCAGAGGCAACGGAAAAAGTATGCGAAGTTCAGAAGAACGCGAAATCCCGAAGATTGCCTAAAATTTACAGGCGCGCAAAATTTGGCACGGACTTCAATGCGAGATGCCTTTAATAGGTTCCACAACGAAACATTGTCTCTAAATTTGGTAGAAAATCCGAAGAAATTCTGGTCGTATGTAAAGTACACAAGCGGCAAGACGCAGTCAACACCTTCGCTGCGCAGTGCCGATGGTACTGTTACCGACGATTGTGCCGCTAAAGCGGAGTTATTGAACGCAGTTTTCCGAAATTCTTTCACCAGGGAAGACGAATGGAATATTCCAGAATTTGAAACACGAACAGCTGCTAGCATGAGTTTCTTAGAAGTAGATACCATAGGGGTTGCGAAGCAACTCAGATCGCTTGATACGGGCAAGTCTTCAGGTCCAGATTGTATACCGATTAGGTTCCTTTCAGATGACGCTGATACAATAGCTCCCTACTTACACGGGAACCTCCCCATCGCACCCCCCTCAGATTTAGTTATAAGTTGGCACAGTGGATAGGCCTTGAAAAACTGAACAC
Organism: Schistocerca cancellata; assembly: GCF_023864275.1. Classification (NCBI taxonomy): domain Eukaryota; kingdom Metazoa; phylum Arthropoda; class Insecta; order Orthoptera; family Acrididae; genus Schistocerca; species Schistocerca cancellata. The sequence continues at coordinate 603,621,573 of NC_064629.1, read as the reverse complement.
ACATCAATCGAGAAAACAGGAAGAAGTTCTGTGGAAGTATGAAAAAAATAAACAAAATATGCAAACTGAGTAGTCCATGTGCAAGATAGGCAACATCAAGGACAATATGCGTTCAGGATTGCCGTGGTCCCGTGGTTAGCGTGAGAGAGCCTTGGTTGAAATCTTCCCTTGAGTGTAAATTTTACTTTCTTTATTTTCGCAAAGTTATGATCTGTCTGTTCACTGTAATAAGTTTAGTGTCTGTGTTTTGCGACCGCACCGCAAAACCGTGCGATTAGTAGACGAAAGGACGTACCTCTCCAATGGGAACCGAAAACATTTGATCGCAAGTTCATAGGTCAACCGATTCCTCCATAGGAAAACACGTCTGATATATTATATACGACACTGGTGACGGCATGTTCGTCGCATGACAGGAATATGTTGTCGACCCACCTAACTCGTACACTTGGCGAATGGGTAAAAAGATTCTTCTACCTTGCCCGATTTAGGTTTTCTAGTGGATGTGATAATCACTCCCAAAAAAGTGATGAAACATAAGAGTTTGCCACATAAACTGCAACAAATTAATGCATCAGTTTCACAGTCGCACAGTTTTCTCTGTGCTCTGTCAAAACATGTTTTTAACGTTTTCAAATTTTTCCGTGTGTAGACCGTAAAATCCTGCATATGTCCAAGCAAATCTGAACATGTCCTGGAATTTTGGAGAGCGAAGTTGATTATGTGTGAGTGCTTGAACTTTGATAATTGTCTGAAAATAAAAAAAAATAAGCTTTTCACTCGAGGGAAGACTTGAACGGAGGACCTCTCGTTCCGTAGTTGCTCACGCTAACCACGAGACCACGGTGCTCCTCAGCTCATACTATCCTTGATGTTGCCTCCCTTGCACATGGACTACTCAGTTTGTGTATTTTGCTTTATTTTTTTCATAGTTCCACACAACTTCTTCCTGTTTTCTCGATTGATGTGTGTTCAGTTTTTCAAGGCCTATCCACTGTGCCAACTTATAACTAAATCTGAGGCGAGTGCGATAGGGAGGTTCCCTTGTTAGCAATCATATGCAACCGCTCGCTCACCGATAGATCTGTACCTACAGATTGGAAAATTGCGCAGGTCGCACCAGTGTTTAAGAAGGGTAGTAGGAGTAATCCATCGAACTAGAGACCTATATCATTGACGTCGGTTTGCAGTAGGGTTTTGGAGCATATACTGTATTCAAACATTATGAATCACCTCGAAGGGAACGGTCTATTGATACGTAATCAGCATGGTTTCAGAAAACATCGTTCTTGTGCAACGCAATTAGCTCTCTATTCGCACGAAATAATGGCCGCTATCGACAGGGGATCTCAAGTTAACTCCGTATTTGTAGATTTCCGGAAAGCTTTTGACACCGTTCCTCACAAGCGACTTCTAATCAAGCTGCGGGCCTATGGGGTATCGTCTCAGTTGTGCGACTGGATTCGTGATTGTCTGTCAGGAAGGTCGCAGTTCGTTGTAATAGACGGCAAATCATCGAGTAAAACTGAAGTGATATCAGGTGTTCCCCAGGGAAGCGTCCTGGGACCTCTGCTGTTGCTGATCTATATAAATGACCTGGGTGACAATCTGAGCAGTTCTCCTAGGTTGTTCGCAGATGATGCTGTAATTTACCGTCTAGTAAGATCATCCGAAGACAAATATCAGTTGCAAAGCGATTTAGAAAATATTGCTGTATGGTGTAGCAGGCGGCAGTTGACGCTAAATAACGAAAATTGTGAGGTGATCCACATGAGTTCCAAAAGAAATCCGTTGGAATTCGATTACTCGATAAATAGTACAATTCGCAAGGATGTCAATTCAACTAATTACCTGGGTGTTAAAGTTACCAACAACTTCAGTTGGAAAGACCACATAGATAATATTGTGGGGAAGGCGAGCCAAAGGTTTCGTTTCGTTGACAAGAAGATGCAACAAGTCCACTAAAGAGACAGCTCACACTACACTCGTTCGTCCTCTGTTAGAATATTGCTGCGCGGTGTGGGATCCTTACCAGGTGGGATTGACGGAGGACATCAATAGGGTCCAAAAAAGGGCAGCTCGTTTTGTATTATCACGTAATAGGGGAGAGTGTGTGGCAGATATGATACCCGAGTTGGGATGGAAGTCATTAAAGCCAAGACGTTTTTCGTCGCGGCGAGATCTATTTACGAAATCCAGTCCCCAACTTTCTCTTCCAAATGCGAAAGTATTTTGTGGAGCCCAACCTACATAGGTAGGAATGATCATCAAAATAAAATAAGAGAAATCAGAGCTCGAACAGAAAGGTTTAGGTGTTCGTTTTTCCCACGCGCTGTTCGGGAGTGGAATGGTAGAGAGATAGTATGATTGTGGTTCGATGAACCCTCTGCCAAGCACTTAAATGTGAATTGCAGAGTTATCATGTAGATGTAGATGTAGATCGAGACCTCTTCGCCAACATGTTGAATCTTGTTTTCCGTCGGCAAGGTGTTGTTTAATTTAATTTTTCTGATGATAAGTGTTTTTCTTTGGTATGTATGTTCCCAACTGACTTGCTTCGGCTTGTCCTCTCCTGGTTTCCCTGTTCGTTTTGTTTTGTGTTTTGACTTAGCGTCCAGTTCTATTGTAAAATGTGTATAGATGAAGTATAGATACACATGAGCGTCTACAATAGTTGCAATCAAATTGGGATTTTTCTAAGTTTGCTATTTGAAATGCAATCTGGTTTCGTTTTCCTTCTACTTTTACATTCTATTTCAAACTATAAAAATATGTATAAAAAAAACAAAAAAATTAAAAAATTACTAAAAAATTCATATAAAAATAATTGTTGATACATATCATGTGAGCTTTGTGTGGTGGTTTGTCGGCTACGTTCTCATTTGTTTTATATTATTTATTTCTTTATTTTTATTATGTTATAATAATTAATTTTTCTCACATTTGCAGCTTGTATTATATGATGATTTGACTGCGGTCTATTGAAGTGTCATGATAGTACTAAGTCATTCCTATATTAAAAAAGAAAAATATAGCAACAGCGTCGTGGTTAAGTGGTCACGGTGTTGGACTGCTATGTGGTTGACCCGTGTTCAAATTTCTCTCGGATCCTTTTCTTTCGTTTTTTCGACAACATTTCGAGTTGTCCGTCCGGTCATGGAAATGTTTGTTCTCTTTCTGTAGTCTTGGCAGTTGTTATACTATACAATGGTTATAGAACATAAATCATGTGGTAAGAATACGTTACCGTCGCAAGTAAACGTGATGAAGAGTGAGAGCAGGCGGGATACCTTATAAAAGTCTCACAGAAATGAAAACAACAAAAAATGGCTCTAAGCACTATGGGACGTAACTTCTGAGGTCATCAGTCCCCTAGAACTTAGAGCTACTTAGACCTAACTAACCTAAGGATATCACGCACATCCATGCCCGAGGCCGGATTCGAACCCGCTACCGTAACGGTCGCGCGGTTCCAGACTGTAGCGCCTAGAACCGCTCGGCCACTTCGGCCGGCTGAAAACAACAAATAGACGGGTGTAAACTATGTTACAACGACAGAATTCAAGATTCAGAACTTCTAAAACGGAATGCAACTTCAAAAACGCTAAAAAACATGTGTTTTGACAGAACACCGAGAAACCGTGTGATTGTATATCTGTTACGTTCATCTGTTGCAGCTTATGTGACAAACTATTATGTTTTCATCATTTCCTTGAGAGTGATAACATTCACATTCATAATCATATGAACACCTAAATCGGACAAGGAGGCATCTCTCACTCTCTTATCAGGCATACAAATTAGGTATGTCGGTATGTGATTCCTGTCGTATGTCGCGCGTACTGTCACTAATGCCGTGTATGACATACCAGACGTGTTTTCCAGTGGAGGATTGGGTTGACTTGTTGCCTTGTCATCAAAGGTGTGTGGTTCCCATTCGAAAGCCTCTTCCTTTCGGCTGCTAATAGAGTAATTGTGCAGAATCAACTGCTGTTGCAAACAGACGTTACACCACGACACAGACACAAATTTGAATACAGCGAACAGCGGAAAAAAAAGGCCCGAGAAATGTTTGAATACGCACAAGCAGCTCAGAGATCAGGAGGGAGGTGGGGGCAGAAGGCACAGCCAAATCCTCATCCTCACCATCTTTAGTGCGACGTCGCTTGTTTGTCACTGTTACGGGTTCCACCCTTAGGGCAATAGGATTCTGAACCGGTCGCGGAGGTAAAATCGAAAATCCAGTTACATGATTATCAGAACTGATTTTTTTGTTCATTATGATCTAAAGCAGAAATACTGCTGCGCGGTGTGGGATCCTTACCATATAGGACTGACGGAGCACATCGAAAAAGTTCAAAGAAGGGCAGCAAGTTTTGTATTATCGCCAAATATGGGAGAGAGTCACTGAAATGAAACAGGATTTGGGCTGGACATCATTAAAAGAAAGGCGTGTTTCATTGCGACGGAATCTTCTCACGAAATTCCAATCACCAACTTTCTCCTCCGAATGCGAAAATATTTTGTTGATACCGACCTACATGGGGCGAAACGATCACCACGATAAAATAAGAGAAATCAGAGCTCGTACGGAAAGATACACGTGTTCGTTCTTTCCGCGCGCTATACGATATTGGAATAATAGAGAATTGTGAAGGTGGTTCGATGAACCCTCTGCTAGGCACTTGAATGTGATTTGAAGAGTATCGATGCAGATGTAGAAATGCTAGGTGGTAGCCTTTAAATCGGCCGCGTTCCGTTAGTATACGTCGGACCTGCGTATCGCCACTATCAGTGATTGCAGACCGAGCGCCGCCACACGGCAGGTCTAGAGAGACTTCCTAGCACTCGCCCCAGTTGTACAGCAGACTTTGCTAGCGATGGTTCACTGACAAATTACGCTCTCATTTGCCGAGATGATAGTTAGCATAGCCTTCAGCTACGTCATTTGCTACGACCTAGCAAGGCGCCATTACCAGTAACTATTGATGCTGTAAAACATGTGCCGTCAAGAGCGATGTTCACCTATTATGGATTAAAGTTAAGTATTCTACCAGTTACCTCCTTTTTTCTGAAGTCTAAAATCCGTGTCCTGTTCCAGACCTCACGCCAGCCTGCGTGAGCTTAAACGCGTGCCTTTCGGCTTCCTGTCATAGTGGGTTGGCTGTCTTGCCAATCCACAACACATTCCTCACACACAAAGAAAGAAAATATGTTCTGTGGACATGTGACCGGAAACGCTTACTTTCCATGTTAGAGCTCATTTTATTACTTCTCTCCAAATCACATTAATCATGGAATGGAAACACACAGCAACAGAACGTACCAGCGTGACTTCAAACACTTTGTTACAGGAAATGTTCAAAATGCCCTCCGTTAGCGAGGATACATGCATCCACCCTCCGTCGCATGGAATCTCTGATGCGCTGATGCAGCCCTGGAGAATGGCGTATTGTACCACAGCCGTCCACAATACGAGCACGAAGAGTCTCTACATTTGGTACCGGGGTTGCTTAGACAAGAGCTTTCAAATTCCCCCATAAATGAAAGTCAAGAGGGTTGAGGTCAGGAGAGCGTGGAGGCCATGGAATTGGTCCGCCTCTACCAATCCATCGGTCACCGAATCTGTTGTTGAGAAGCGCACGAACACTTCGACTGAAATGTGCAGGAGCTCCATCGTGCATGAACCACATGTTGTGTCGTACTTGTAAAGGCACATGTTCTAGCAGCACAGGTAGAGTATCCCGTATGAAATCATGATAACGTGCTCCACTGAGCGTAGGTGGAAGAACATAAGGCCCAATCAACACATCACCAACAATGCCTGCCCAAACGTTCACAGAAAATCTGTGTTGATGACGTGATTGCACAACTGCGTGCGGATTCTCGTCAGCCCACACATGTTGATTGTGAAAATTTACAATTTGATCACGTTGGAATGAAGCCTCATCCGTAAAGAGAACATTTGCACTGAAATGAGGATTGACATATTGTTGGATGAACCATTCGCAGAAGTGTACCCGTGGAGGCCAATCAGCTGCCTGCACACGCTGTACATGGTACGGAAACAACTGGTTCTCCCGTAGCACTCTCCATACTGTGACGTGGTTGGTTGGTTGGTTGGTTGGTTTGGGGAAGGAGACCAGACAGCGTGGTCATCGGTCTCATCGGATTAGGGAAGGATTGGGAAGGAAGTCGGCCGTGCCCTTTCAGAGGAACCATCCCGGCATTTACCTGAAGTGATTTAGGTAAATCACGGAAAACCTAAATCAGAATGGCCGGACGCGGGATTGAACCATCGTCCTCCCGAATGCGAGTCCAGTGTCTAACCACTGCGCCACCCCGCTCGGTTGTGACGTGGTCAACGTTACCTTGTACAGCAGCAACTTCTCTGACGCTGACATTTGGGTCATCGTCAACTGCACGAAGAATTGCACAGACTGTAAAACCACGTTCGTGATGAACACTAACCTGTTGATGCTACGTACTGATGTGCTTGACGCTAGTACTGTAGAGCAATGATTTGTATGTCAACACAAGCACCGAAGTCAACATTACCTTCTTTCAATTGGGCCAACTGGCGGTGAATCGAGGAAGTACAGTTCATACTGACGAAACTAAAATGAGCTCTAACATGGAAATTACGCGTTTCCGGACACATGTCCACATAACATCTTTTCTTTATTTGTGTGTGAGGAATGTTTCCTGAAAGTTTGGCCGTACCTTTTTGTAACGCCCTGTATATGTAATTTTACACCATTTTTATGGAAATAATGAAGATCTTTCCTTTTATCTGAGAGTTAAGTGATTTTTGACTGCATATTTGGCGCTGTTATTAATATTACACACTGATTGGCTGAAGACAGGGTGGAGGGGAGAAGGAACTGTATGTCAGAAACAATGTCCTCTGACATCATTTTTACACATCATTTAAATACTACACTGATTGGTTGGAAAGAGGAGGGGTATGGGGCATAAAGCACACTGGTGTATTTACATCATCTTGGATTTTTAATACTGCGCTATGATTCATTGGAGAAATGAGGTACGGGAATAGGAGAGACTTCCTACTCTCCCCTTAACAGACTTACGCTATTTCCGCCATCTTTGATTCTTCATTTTAAAACTATGCTTTGATTCGCTGGAGATAAGGAAGGGGTGAAGGTTTTCAATTTCCAGTCTTTGACTGATTTATTTATTTTTTGGTTGATATGTCATGAGTTCAAGGTCATCAATGACATCATGAATGCCGTTCAGAATCATGTGACGATCACGTATTGATCTTGAAGGTCATTTCATGGTTAAAATGGATCAGGTAGTACATACCTAAACTACACGTGACAGTACACTGTATTTTTACCTCCATCGACCGGCGTTGTTTCAGAGATTTCATCAATCTCCTGTATCAAGACACTGAATTTAATTCTCATGGGGTATCAATAAGAGCTCTTGTTACCGTACTTGGTGAACCGACCTGAGTGAACATACAGTGCCTCACAAAAAAAGCAAAGCACCCAGAAGAGACGGTCGAATGGCAACGTAACTTCGTACACTTCCACACCATCGGCGAGTACTTAAATGATCAGATTTACATCTCTCTGTAACATGTAGAACGGCCACTAGGTGGCATTTATGTTGTTCGTGTTTAGTGTTGATACCGTGCAAGCCACTTTGGTACACATATCAAAAAAAGTTTTGCATCACCTCGGTTCCGAGAGTTAGGGAACCTGTACAGAAAATTGCAATAGAGATCAACATAAACATCATTTACGCCCTTTTATTGCTCATGAAAACCACACATTGCATGTTGTACCACCATACAGCGAGACCTTCAGAGGTGGTGGTCAAGATTGCTGTACACACCGGTACCTCTAATACCCAGTAGCACGTCCTCTTGCATTGATGCCTGCCTCTATTCGTCGTGGCATACTATTCACAAGTTCATCAAGGCACTGTTGGTGCAGATTGTCCCACTCCTCAACGGCGATTCGACGTAGATACCTCAGAGTGGGTGGTGGGTCACGTCGTCCATAAACAGCCCTTTTCAATCTATCCCAGGCATGTTTGGAAGGGTTCATGTCTAGAGAACATGTTGGGCACCCTAGTCGAGCGATGTCGTTACCCTGAAGGAAGTCATTCACAAGATGTGCACGATGGGGGCGCGATTTATCGTCCATAAAGACGAATGCCTCGCCAATATGCACTATCGGTCGGAGGATGGCCGTTACGGCGCCTTCCATGACCACCTGCGTCGTAGTCGGCCCCACATAATGCCACCCCAAAACATTAGGGAACCTCCACCTTGCTGCACTCGCTGGACAGTGTGTCTACGGCGTTCAGCCTGGAAGGGTTGCCTCCAATCACGTCTCCGACGATTGTCTGGTTGAAGGCATATGCGACACTCATCGGTGAAGAGAACGTGATGCCAATCCTGAGCGGTCCATTCGGCATGTTGTTGGGCCCATCTTTAATGACTGCAGGGTTCGTGGTTGCAAAGATGAACCTCGCTATGGACGTCGGGAGTGAAGTTGCGCATCATGCAGCCTATTGCACACAGTCGTAACAGGTCGTCCTGTGGCTGCACGAAAAGCGTTATTCAACATGGTGGCGTTGCTGTCAGGGTTCCTTCGAGCCATAATCCATAGATAGCGGTCATCCACTGCCGTAGTGGCCCTTGGGCAGCCTGAGCGAGGCATGTCATCGACAGTTCCTGTCTCTCTGTATCTCCTCCATGTCCGAACAACATCGCTTTGGTTCACTCCGAGACGCCTGGACATATTCCTTGTTGAGAGCCCTTCCTGGCACAAAGTAACAATGCGGTCGCGATCGAAACGCGGTATTGACCGTCTAGGCATGGTTGAACTACAGACAACACGAGCCGTGTACCTCCTTCCTGGTGGTATGACTGGAACTGATCGGCTGTCGGACCCCCTGCGTCTAATAGGCACTGCTCATGCATGGTTGTTTACATCTTTGGGCGGGTTTAGTGACATCTCTGAACAGTCAAAGGGACTGTGTCTGTGGTACAATATCCACAATCAACGTTTATCTTCAGGAATTCTGAGAACCGGGGTGATGCAAAACTTTTTTTTTATGTGTGTATATGAGGAGCGTGGACAGCGTCGGTCGTTGAGTGCTCACTGCGAAATACAGGGAGAGGCCACGTACTCGCGTGAGAAACTATTACCAGAATCTGACAGAGATTGACAGTGGCTTCACTGTAGGTGCGCATTTGTCCGGCTGGTCGAATTGTGCAATATCCAGATCTGTGAGGCACACGGATGTGACAGTTGTCCGATGGTGGACTGCGTTGGAACGTGGTAGTCGACATATTGATCACCAAGGAGCCAGTCAATCATGTCAGGCAATCACAAGGGAGGGTCGCTGTATTGTGCACCAAGCACATCGTAATCCTTCACATCTGTACCTGGTATCCCAGAACAAGTAATTGATTCCCTGCAAATTCTGTGTCATCAGGCACCTTGGGTAGGAAACCAGCAGTAGCCGGACTAGGAAAGTACTGTCACGTGCATAGACTACTGTTAATACAACACAAACGGCTGCGTTTTGTGTGGTGCCGTGACAGGGAAATATGGACTCCTGTTGTATGGAATCACATTGTGTTCAGAGAATAATCGCGGTTCTGCACTACCCGGATGACCATCGTCAGCTTGTATGGCGGCGACATGGGGAGTGTTCCATTCTTCAAATGGTTCTGGGAGGCAAAGTAATCTTACTAGCAATGTTACTCCTGGCGTCGTGGTGGAAAGCGATTGGGTATGACTACAGGCCACGACTGGTAATGACTACGGGAACTCTGAAGCCGCAATGGTACACAACGAATATCCTGCGTCCTCATCTGTTACCTCTCATGTGACAGTATCGTAGTATCATTTTTCAACAGGACAATGCAGGTCCATACACGGCACGTGTTTCTATGAGCTGTCTCCTGATGCTGAAATACTCCAGTGGCCATCAATATACCCAGATCTGTCCACTATAGAACATATTTTGGACCAGCTCAGACGTGAGCTCTGTTTCACTTCCAGTAACCAGGCTATCAATGACCAGTTAGAACAGTTGTGGGCCTGCTTGACTCAGGAGAGGATACAACGACTTTATGATGCTGCTCTTTCCAACCATATCAGCACATGCTTCGAGGGCAGTGGTGGTGCAACATCATACCGATAAGTGGGCTTCTACTCGCAAATTCTTTGTAAATTTGACTTGATATTGTAATAACTAAAATAACACCATATACCGTCTCAACCTGGGAAGTTTCATTTCGTTTCCTCCTCCCCTTCTGGGTGGTTGAATTTCTTGTCAGGCAGTGTACATTGTTCAAAAAGAGTTTTGCCCCATCTGCGATTCATAGAAAGTGTATGGGCTTTGATTCGACAGAAGCTGAGAACGAAACAACAAGCGTTACGAAACTAAAAAAGATATGTTCACTGTGAAATAAAAACAAAATAATGAACAACATGAAGCTAGTTTGTTAGAAAATGCACATCTGTGAAGTCAGGTGCGAATACAGATTTATTTCCTGGGAACGGGGGCCGGCAGGTACAAGGATTAGAAAATGGCTCAAATGGCTCTGAGGACCATGGGACTTAACATCTATGGTCATCAGTCCCTTAGAACTTAGAACTACTTAAACCTAACTAACCTAAGGACGTCACACAACACCCAGTCATCACGAGGCAGAGAAAATCCCTGACCCCGCCGGGAATCGAACCCGTACAAGGATTAGAAGCGTGAACATGTTCTTATAGGCTTTGTGAGTCTAATTTTAAAATAAAGACACACACATTAGAAATTAATTTTATTACTGTCATTATCACATATATGATATACATATTAGAAACATAATTTTGTTAGAATCATTATTACATATTGTAATGATACTTGAATTACGCAACCATTACGGCACCTTATCTGAACCTCTCGATACCAGTAATATTCTACTGTGTTTCTGTAGAAGTAGTTAACATATTTATGAGACAACATTCAGATTTGATTGTATTTGTGATACATCGATATATTTATGTTGCGTTGATATTATTCTTATGTGTATTCTTTCTTTTGTCACTATGATCTTTGACGTACTTGTAAATCTGATTTTTGGGCGCTTAAGCTGTTATTAGTTAGTTAGTTAGTTGTTAGTGAGTCGGACGTCTTGGACGTAATGTTGGAAAGACGCGTATTGTAGTCCGCTTATAAAATGTGAACTTTAACAGTGACTGTGAGAGAGATGTTTTCAAGTATGTTTTGTATTGTGAAGTGATGTTTGTGTGTCACGTGATATTGCAATTAAAAGGAAGTGTAACTTAAATTCGGAGTGCTGATTATTTTTTTACATCACCATTGTCCAGTAAAAGTGTAATCTCCAAGAATGTTTTGTGAAGCGCATCTACAAAACTTTTGAATATAGCAGGATAAAACCTAGGCCTCTTTGCATCCGAGCTTGAAATCATAACCACCTAGATTTTCAACGATTGAACCATGATTTTACGACGAGACCAGCGTGGTAAACACAAAAAGATGAGTGCCTAGTTTTTTGATTATTACATGAAATGACATTATTAACTGTGCTCTAATAACACCTGCCACATAATAACTTAGTTGTTGCCCGAAAATGCGGTATTTAGCAGCGTGAGCAACACCACAATCGTTATTAAATTCTGACCTTTGTTGTGGTAGGGTTGTTAGAATATGATGCAAGGAAAATTTCCTCTTGTTTTTTCAACAAAAGCCGGCCGATGTGTCCTAAATCTCTCCGTGATGCACAACGCATCTCTTGCAACGTCTGCCAGTGAAGTTTGTTTAGCATCCCCATAACGCTCTCTCGCCAGCTAAACCATCTCGTGACGAAACGCGCCGCTCTTCCTTGGATCTTCTCTATGTCGTCTTTCAGTCCTACCTGATAGGGATACCAGTTAGATGAACATTACTCCATAATCGGGCGAACAAGCGCCTTCTAAGCCACTTGTTTCATGGAACTGCTAACAGAGTTATAAAAATGGGCGGTAGGTAGGTGGGTTGCTCTAAACTAAACAAATAATCTATAGGATGTGCAACATTTTGATAACAGAGAAATGTTTTCACTGTAAGAATGAGCTTATTATTTAAGGAGCCGGCCGGAGTGGCCGAGCAGTTCTAGGCGCTACAGTCTGGAACCGCGCGACCGCTATGGTCTCAGGTTCGAATCCTGCCTCGGGCATGGGTGTGTGTAATGTCCTTAGGTTAGTTAGGTTTAAGTAGTTCTAAGTTCTAGGGGACTGATGACCTCACATGTTAAGTCCCATAGTGTTCAGAGCCATTTGAACCATTTTTTTTTTTCAACGAAAGATATACAACGCTTCGTCAGCGTTCATCGTTGATGCACTATATTAATGGATATATATCAATGCCAGACCATTTCAACGACCTGCTGAGAAGATATCTCTTCAGACAGCGTAAGGTTGAGAAAGATCTCTCCGCAGTGTGGTTGTTACACGAAATGTGCACAGTAAACAACACAGGACACTAATATATGGCAGCGCCGTTGCTGTTTTACAGGCCTCTACTAGAGACTTTTCCATATTACTGTACATTTCTTGCCAAGTTTGTAGCTCTCCCTTCAAAGCTACGAAACAAGGGATATCGTCTTTATATGGTTTAGCACTTGGCAAAATATGCTCTATATCTTTATCACTAATGTTTTGCGACAGAAATTTTTGAAAACGTCCGACTCTTTGTTGCTGAGTTGTAGGGATGATACTGATGATGATGTTTAGTTTGTGGGGCGCTCAACTGCGCGGCCATCAGCGCCCGGAGTTGTAGGGAGTCTTAACGACATTTCATTTAACAAATGATCGACAAAAGGTATGAACACTGACAGACGCTAATACTCTCCTATAGGCTGGGTCTGAAAATTGGGTCTGTTGGTCTGTTCAAAGCATAACTGTACACTGCTAAGTAAACAGAGTGCCTTCTGTAAGCATTTCCGAAAGTTCTCCATCGATTAGTAATAGCGTCTATTTATTTGTATATTCAATTAGCTTTTACCTGCGGGTTCGTTCGCGTACCAGCAGTGTTGTTAAGATGAGTAAATGTCAGAGAAGCACAGCTCGCAATGTGCGCCGTCCCCTCCACTGCCCCATCGCACGAAGCAGGTTTTATGTCTTTGTATGTCTATGGCATCACAGCTCCGACAGGAACGAATCGATTTCAATGCAGATTTTTTATTTATTTGAGGACTAGTTTAATCAGAGTTGTCGTGACATACGTTTGTCACTGCCATATAAAGTAAAGAGTTTGCCGGCAGTAACACGCTTCTTAATCAGTATGTGGCACTTAATTTGATGTCATGTTGCAATGTAGAAATATCTAAAAATATATCTAAAAAAAAGTCCGCAAGAACGTACGTTAATTTTTTATGGTTCACCCAAAATGATCATTTTTTGATGTTTTTCGGATTCGCTGCGCCACGTGCAACTAAAAGACAAAAATGATGATTATGGGTGAGCCACAAAAGATCAGCATATAATCTCGTAGACTTTGTTTAGATCTTTTTAAGATCTACAGTGTCGTTCTTTCCAATTTGACGTAGTTCTTATCGCATCCGCAGCATATAGTAGAAGAGTGCATTGCCATCAGGGTTCTGCTGCCCTGATTCACTAGCATCGAGTATTATCACTTCTGCCTACTGATTTAATTTTTTATAAGTTGCCTACGTTCTTCGTTGGGGTTCAAGGTATCCCCATACCAAACTTCATCAAATTCGATTCAGTGGTTCAATCGTGAAAAAGCGACAGAGTGACACTGTTACTTTCAGATTTATTTAGTCAGTTACATGTCCCATGGGTTATTTTGCACGATAGATTGTAATGATGAGGAACGAATCATTTTGCATTCACAGCGCAAATTAATTTGTGGATTTAACTTCACTCGCACAGCGAGTAAAAACTACGCAATAGCTCATTTATCTGCTACGCAATCACGAGACGATGAACAACGTCATGTTTTATAGTACTTTTATCGCAAATCCTGACAAAAAGGAAACAAGAAGGCGTAACATAACAAGTCACACATACATTCCGTTAATTCCAGGCTTTCTGCATTTTTGAAACTCCCAATTACATGCTGCCCGTAGGTAAAAATGGTCATAACACTCAGTAATACGTTGCTTCAACCTGCACATTGTAACATGTTTGTATCGTCCTTTGCATACTGCCCGCAAGATAGTTAAGTCCTTGTTGCTCAGGATTATCCCACATTTAGACCATCTTCCTGACGTCATCCAGTCTGTGAGGACGGTTCCTACAGCGTCGCACTTCAGGTTTGCAACTTGTGCCTAGCATGCTCAATCGTGCTCATTCAGTAGATACTGTATGTCATTCCATTCGGTTGATTCCTACATCTTGGAGAAGACGTTCACAAGATGTGCGCGGTGTGCTCGACAATTACCGTCTCGATAGATAAACCCCTCATCGAAATGTTGACTGCAGGCTAAACAATAGGTCGTAGGAGCCTGTCCTGATACTGCACGGCCCTAAATTACGCTAGATGGTGATAAGAGGTGTCCGGAATCGATACATATTATGATACCGTCCCAAAACATGACTCAGCTTTCTTCTGAGCCCGTGGCTTTGCATACCTGACAGGTGCATTAGTGCTTGGTCGCTCCGCAGTTGGCGTGTTTTGTTCCAAATTTACTTGCTCATCGTTTTGCGCTTAGCCTAACACAACATTTATATAAAATCTTTATGGTACAGTTGTTAAAACATACATGAGCAGTGATCCATCTGTGTCTAAACATAGCTTACAAGCTATGTCTGAAGACAATGTAACACTTTGTATGTCGAGTTTTTACAGACTGCAAAAAAAAAAAAATCCATCTTCCATTATACAGTTACAGTGCGGAGCGGTTCAGCACGGAGGAACATCAACAGTCACATAGTTCACTAAACGTTTAGGTCCTACCTTCTGCATGCCAGCTTAGCTCGGCAAAGCGCTGCGATGGCAGATCCAGTTCGTTGTTTTGTTTGATAGTTTTTCCCCAGGAACTTTCTCGTGCGTGCATAAGAAGAGAGGTTCAAGATGCATGACTATGACCGGTTTAAGAAGTTGGACGTTGTGTCACATCATGTTTGTAAGAAAGAGGCTATATATTTCTAAACGCGCGCGCTTGTGTGTGTGTGTGTGTGTGTGTGTGTGTGTGTGTGTGTGTTTGTGTGTGCACGCTATCAAGCGGCGAATCAGAGGTCGATGGCTGCATCTTAGGCTGTAGACTCCGTGACTGCCACAGTCTACGCAGCGTGATGGCTCCACCATCTCCTCTGCGGGGAAGACAAGTGTGGCGTATGGTTGGTGCCCTTCGATCTAGGTACACGCCACGCAACAGTGTTTTGTGGGTTACCTCCCTTTCAAGACGCCTACAAGACGATGCAACTCATCGTGCCTGCGACAACCGCTGCTGTATTGAGAACACCAGATCCGCCGGATACAACCGGTACTTGCTCGCGTCCGTGAGCCTCGTGACACTGGGCAACTTCCCAATATTCCTCCGCTGGACATAACCCAGTATTTCCCCAGCTCGTGCTAGGTCCAGCCTCGACATCGACGTTGTACTTCGGAAGTGTCGCGGGTATATTCCTCACAGAGCAGCGCACGTCACTGTAATCTAGATCGTCGCTAGTGCAGCCTATACCGACCGTGCCTACGGCAGACAGAGTGATCAACTTGCACCTTCAAGAACTGTATCATGTTAGTGACGATCTTCCAGCAAATCAGGACGACCTTTACGTTGCCTTCAGTGAGAAACTGTTTCTGTTGCTCACGTTATCGTGTACTTTCTGTTTTACAATAAAGTTCTGGGTTACATGGTCACTTTTCTCTTCTTGCATCACCCACAACAGGATACTACAAAAAGCAGCGAAATAGACGTGCATGTCTCCGAAGTAGAGTTACGTGGAAAGGCATGTGCTGAACTACGTGTCACACGTCTATTTATTTGCCGTTATGTTTTCGGTTTATACAGCGAGATACTTGATGTAACACTTCTATGGATCTTATTCTTCGCAAAATTCCAGATCAGTTCTGTAGGATTAACGTCTAGAATCTATGGTAGCAGTAAGAAGGGAACCGTTATCTTACGCAGTTTTGTCAGTGGAATAAAGAAGAGAAAACTGGTACTCCTTAATTGGTGCCAAAATTTCGGCTTTCCTTGTGGATAAGTGCATTTAATTTTTCTATTAATTTCTACAAGATAGTCCAAAATTTCCCAGTTATTGTCATAGATGGGAAGTAAACACAGAACGAAACTCTGGATTCACAACAACGAAACATTGCCAGTCACTGTTGCTTGCCAATATTCTTCGCATTTGCCAATATGTTTCGGACAGAATCACTCCTCAACATTAATTCACAATGTAGTGTGTATGAATCTACTTACGTCACCGGTGATCAGGGGCCTCGCAGATAATGCGCGGACCTTACAAACTACGTCCACCTGATTCTGTCCTGTGCAGTTTCCATCCACTTTCCGGTGAATCCTACCAGTTGCAGGTGTTTCTGTAGTTCACTCTCCCACTTATTCTTGCTCTTCCGTAGGAGCACATTCACTCTCGACTTCTCACCAACACTACTTTTGGAATGGCATCATCTGTCATCCTGCCAACATGTCCAACCCATTGTAGTAGCTTAATATTCCATTTTTGTACGTTACTGGGATGATTCATCATAGCTTATATTTCTTCATTGTTCAGTCTTCTCTACTCTTTTTCTTTCTCCTCTGGCTCAAAAGTCTTTCTCGTGATGTTTCTCTCAAACATCACCAGTTCTCTCTATCATTCTTGCTGGTAAACGATGATTCTATGCTTTATAATAGCACTGGCGCAATTACACAGATGAGTAGGAGAAACAAACCCATAATGTTCTAGTACATCATTAGCAATGTGCAGCTTGACACACACACGTTGATTAAGTATCTAGGCACAACGTTGCAAAGCAATATTAATTGGTATGTAAGGGCTGTAGAAGGAAATGCGAATAGTCGACTTTGGTTTATTGGGAGAATTTTAGGAAATTGTGGTTCACCTGTAAAAGAGCTCGCATATAGAACACTATAGTTGACGGAAGCGTATATCCTGCAAATTATGTCTCTCGCTTGTTTATGCAGAATTTATTATTTATCACCACCTAAGCAACGACAATTCGCAATAAATGAAATATAAATTTACTATACAATTCGCTACGATCACGTTTAATGCTCACATTAGGTTCAGCATTCAGAGCAGAGCGCTCAGAACACTACTGTACGCTTATTGGCTGTCGGAGTATGTGTGACGTAGGTGCGCAGAACAATCCTAAACTCGACCACCATCGTTCGTGACTCCAACTATACTACCAACTATACTACAGCCCGTTTTTGAGTACTTTTCAGGTGCTTGGGATCCACAACAGGTCAGATTAAGGAAAGTCATCGAAGCAATTCAGAGGCGGATTGCTACGTTTGTTACCAGTAGGTTCGATCAACAAGCGTCGGAAATTCAATTGGGAATGACTGGAGGGAAGGCGACGTTCTTTCCGAGAAGAACTAGTGAGAAAAATCAGACGCCTGGCATTTGAGGCTGACTGCAGAACGATTCTAATGCGGCCAGCGTACATTCCATGTGAAGATCACGTAAATAAGATTAGAGATATTAGGGCTCGTACGAAGGCATATAAACAGCTGTTTTTCCATCGCACTGTTCGTGGGGTGAAATGGTTCAAATGGCTCTGAGCACTATGGGACTTAACATCTGAGGTCATCAGCCCCCTAGAACTTCGAACAACGTAAACCTAACTAACTTAAGGACATCACACATATCCATGCCTGAGGCAGGATTCGAACCTGCGACCGTAGCAGTCGCGCGGTTCCGGACTGAAGCGCCTAGAACCACTTGCCCACCGCGGCCAGCTTCGCGGGGTGAGACAGGAGAGGAAAAAACTAGTAGCGTACCCCCTGCCACACACTATACGGTGGCTTGCAGAGAATTTATCTACATGTAGATTGTATCATATGCCATCACTTTAACTTTCGTTCAGATTACCTTTGATTTCACGATAGTTTAACGCTTTTATATGATCTAGAAGCACTAACGATTTGTTGGTTTACTTCTAGCTGGACTTCACTCCACCGGTAGAAAAAAATGGTTCAAATGGCTCTAAGCACTATGGGACTTAACATCTGAGGTCATCAGTCCCCTAGACTTAGAATTACTTAAACCTAACTAACCTAAGGACATCACAGACAGCAATGCCCGAAGCAGGATTCGAACCTGCGACCGCAGCAGCAGCGCGGTTCCGGACTGTAGCGCCGGCCCCACCGGCTGAAGTATGATCAAAAATATTTAAAGTTCTCATCTATCTTCAACTTCATCTCTCTCACCTGTGAATCCCCATACACATTGTGATTCATCCTTCTATTTAGTTCCATCACTTCTGTCTTTTCTGCATTGATACTCAGGTCCTCCTTACATACACCACTGCTCAGATCCTCCACTGATGTTATCATTTCTTTTCTTGACCGATATACGAGGGCTATCCACAAAGTACATTAAGTTTTCGTTTGTGTCCGTTAGGGGCGGGGCTAGCGCGGCCATCTTGGTGTCATGGCATTCCGCCGCTTAGTCAGCATCCTGCCGTGCTGTACTCCGTTGAGTTACTGTGGCAGTTTAAAATGTCAGCGTTAATTGAAAATGCCGCGAAGTGTGAAGTGCGTGCTGTAATAAGGTTTCTGACTGTAAAAAAACTGTACACCGATAGAAATCTATCGGCAGCTTTGTGAAGTGTATGGGGACAACATAATCACTGAAGTGGAGTGCGGCAATGGGTCATAAAATTTAAAAATGGCCGAACTAACGTTCACGACGAAGAGCAAAGTGGAAGACCCAGCATAGTGACTGCCGAACTTGTCGAAAAAGTCGATGCCGCGGTCCGTGAAAACCGTAATTTCACAATAACGGATCTCTCTATGAGTTTTCCACAAATTTCACGAAGTTTGTTGCACGAAATCATTACCGAAAAGCTTGGTTACCACAAGTTGTGTGCAAGATGGATACCAAAAATCTTGACAGAGATTCACAAAAATCAGCGAATGGCTGCAGGGTTAACGTTTTTGGACGCTTACGAGAAAGATGGCGACTCATTCCTCGATCGTATCGTTACTGGTGACGAAACATGGGTTAAGCATGTGAACTGCGAGACAAAATTGCAGTCAACGCAGGGGGGGGGGGGGGGGGGCACACAAATTCCCCCCAAAAACCCAAGAAATCATGCAGACAATGTCTGCAAGGATGGTGATGGCGACTGCCTTTTGGGACAGAAAAGGTGTGATTTTTGTAGATTTCCTGGAAAGAGGCACTACTCTGCACAACCTCAGAAGAGCAATACAAAACAAGCGCAGGGGAAAGTTGGGCTCAAAGATCTTGCTGATTCACGACAACGCCCAGGCCCACACGGCAAATGCCACTCGTGAAGTTCTCGAATCTTTTAAGTGGTAGTTGTTTCCTCATACGCCGTACAGTCCCGACCTGGCACCGAGCGACTTCCACTTATTCCCAGAAATGAAGAAGTGGTTGGCTATGCAGCGTTCTGATGACGACGCACAGCTTCAAGAAGAGGTAACCACGTGGTTGAAGGCGCAGGCGGCCGAATTTTACGACGAAGGAATTTCCAAGCTCGTCCATCGCTACAATAAGTGCCTTAATTTAAATGGCAACTATGTAGAAAAGTAGTATTTAAGTGTGGCTTTCATCTGCATATAATAAAAAAAAATTCCAAGACTTTATTTATTTTTAATTCCAAAACGTAATGTACTTTGTGGATAGCCCTCGTAGCTGTCATATCATTTGCATGTACTGTGACTGCCAGCTTTCTATTCTGATTGTTGCCCTTTCCTACTCTTTTCATGCCGCGTACTACTTTTTCAAGGACAAAGTTGAACCAGCGGAAAAATGCTCCTATCGGAGCATAAAAATGCAAATACGCCCGTGTTTATTTAAAAGACTCTGATTGAAAAAAAAAATTGGTTCAAATGGCTCTGAGCACTATGGGACTTAACTTCTGAGGTCATCAGTCCCCTAGAACGTAGAACTACTTAAACCTAACCAACCTAAGGACTTCACACGCATCCATGCCCGAGGCAGGATTCGAACCTGCGACCGTAGCGGTCTCGCGGTTCCAGACTGACGCGCCTAGAACCGCACGGCCACACCGGCCGGCACTCTGATTGAAAAGTTGGGTATCAGCAGCCTCATTCTACCTTCATCAGCAAGTTTCAAAATTTTTCCCTATAATTCTGGCATTCGAATATATTCAAGCTATTTTTTAACATGCACCTCACCTCAAACTCCACTCTCCACTAACTGTAACTAACTCACTCACACCCACTAGTCCATCGCTGTAAGTTGCTCATACTCATCCACTTCCAGTTGGCCTTTCTCACTCACTAATTCAGCACAACGTATTGCCATTATCTCAGTGTGCCTCTCTGTCACTGTGTCTGTTGTC
This sequence comes from Schistocerca cancellata, assembly GCF_023864275.1. Classification (NCBI taxonomy): domain Eukaryota; kingdom Metazoa; phylum Arthropoda; class Insecta; order Orthoptera; family Acrididae; genus Schistocerca; species Schistocerca cancellata. The sequence continues at coordinate 603,601,038 of NC_064629.1, read as the reverse complement.
ACAGCAACAATCCATTTCTTTATCTCCTACTACTTCAGTCTCTTCTCAATGTCGCACTCTCCCTCTTACTCTCTCTTACTGACAGAAAAAATCGCAACAGCAAGAAAGAGTTGTGCAACACAAACGAAAGTTGGTAGGCGTGTTTCTACGTCTGAAAGATTATGTCTATTCCATTCTCGTGCCAGTCGCATAAGAGTGGTGCTAGTAGCGCCACTATGAAGATGCAAATCAGGTTTGTATTAACGGTCGCGATCGTTAGTTACCTTTTAGATTGGACATGGTGAGTTGATGTTAGTCAAGAAAGCCTTTAAGGTGACAAAGATGACATTATCAACACCTCACTTAGTTTGAGTGACGTCGTATAATAGAACTACTAGAAGCTGGATGTTGCTTCTGCGATAGTGCAGAGAGTTTTGGCTGGAATGTAGCCACTGTATGGGATTGCTGGCAGAGGTGGTCACGAGAACGTACGGTCTTACGCTCTAAACCAATGCCTGGACTTCATTTAGAACAAAACTAGTATAAGTGAAATGGCAGACTGAATGAGAATTGCTATTTTTAATGGAGATCCAGGTAAGTATTTTTTGAAAGGACAGCAACACACTAATGTAGAGGCTTTTAAGAGTATAGTAATATTTAATGCATGTTTAAATAGGCTATATTCTGAAATAAAGCTTGTACATCGTGAGAGAAAACCAGCATATTGACACAATAACAGTTCCTTGAAACAGCCTGTGCATATATGGAATGCGATGAAGATTTTGGTCTCTCTCAAAAAGCAAAGAAACACTTCAAACTTTATTTGTTCCCCAAGACAAGGTGGAAGCCGTCAGACAAGTCAGCGGGAGGTTTTCCATGGTGAAAACTGAAACAGAAAACTCTCATTCAAATAAAGCTATGTATGCCATAGCAAAGGGCAACGTTTCCAGAGACACAGAAGGAAACAAAATAATACAGAAGAATATCAGGTGGATCTGAATCAGTAAAGAAAAACCTCTTGCAGTGTAGTTCACATATTCACTAAACAGTGGTCTTGAGTTTACATGAGAGACTTTTACGACTCCCAATATTGGGCTACCACCAACACCTCCTCTGCAGCCTTTCCATCAAGATGAGTTTGAAATAAATTTTAGAAATTGAAAAATCTTCAGGAGATATAGAACTAAATCTCTCCACTTTCTCATGAGTTCTATAACAATACATCCCATTCCCAGATAGCAGCTACCATGGGTGTAAGAAGAGGGAGTGGAAATAGAAGAGGACGTGATCAAAGAAGGAGACGAAGAAAACTGAATAATGCACAGTAATGGTATAGCGTTACGATTGTTTCCAAGGAAGGACATTCATCAAGAAATACCACAGAATGAAATGATTATGATACTACAGACACTGGCACTGAGGGGATTTATAGAAAATGACAATGAATAATCTCTCGTACGGGTTGGAACGACACTAAAACATTTTCGTTTTGGCATTTTAATTCAACTTACTATTTACCTATTGTTTTTCAGGTTTTTATACCAATTTCGCTTTAATTACACACACAATCTTGTTTCATAATGAGCCTATATTGTTACTATGTACATCATGTGTATTGTAACAAAATAATCTCAAAAGTACAGCACAGTAGGTAAAATGTTTTTGCACCAGTACCTGTTTAACTTTAAAAAGTTCTAAAACGCAAGTAGTAAAAATATTTTAAAAAATTTATGAAAAGCTAATGCACAAGCACTACAATCTCCAAACATACCTACGACTATGCACAGACTAACTGACCATTAGGAAAAAAGTATCTAATGCTTCAATAGTGACTCGAGACTGGTTATAAATAGCCATTTAACTTTGGCAGTAACCTATCCAGTTTGCTTCAGCAAGCAGCACTGGACATCAATGATGTGGTCGAGCGACTTGCTATAATGCATACTCGCAACCCGTTTATTTCGGCAGTACGACCATCATCATCCATATCAGCTTCTGTGAGTAGCACACCATAATCATTAATGGATAATATCTACCTCGCCCAAAAAGAAATGGTAGAGTATACTGGAAATTCAACTGTAAACACGCTCCTAATATCAAGGGTACAGTTAGAATTTATTGCTCGTTACCTGTCGTGAGTCGAACTGAAACATTTTCTCCGTGACATGTTTGATTGGGAGGAAACCTCATAAAATCTCGTATTCAGCATCTAAATAAAAATGTATGCTTCAGGCTATGTGATCACCGGAATAAGAACATCGAGTATTACTACATTCTAAATTGTGATCTGGAACTGATTGTATATAACGATATAAATCAAGTAAGTGATCTAAAGACAATCAAAGAGAAAACTATAGAGCTGCAGGAAACAGAATTAGAAGAGAAAAACACTCCATGCAAGACATTCCGAACAGATACCAGACAAGAAATAGAGCATTTACAATCTTCCAAGAGAAGGAAAAAGTCTGCAGACAGGAATGAATATGTTGGCCATAGGTGATAAAACTTGAGTTCAAAAGGCTGTACGAGGCACAGCCTCCTGATGACACGAAAGCAGCACAGCTGTACGTATATCAGTCACATCAAAGTATTACTGCTCAGTCACTACCACTATCCCAAGTTAAAGAACACGTAATAAAAACCATGCCAAAATAAAGAAGTCCAAGAGTAGACGGTAACTCTATGAACTTTATAACAGTTTCTGGCGAACCACCAAGAAAAAGTTCACGGAAGTTGCAGTGGAGAAACAACAGTGCAGATACATAGTCTATACTCCATAAAAAAACCCGGAATTATCATACTCATACTAATGAAAAAGAAACCACAAAGAATGACTGATTTCAGATCGTTAACGTAATTATGCGCAAACTAAAAAATAATATCTTTTGTGATAGCAGAAAGATTAAAACAAGCCCTTCCAGACATCCTTGTGATGGAACAGATACGTACTGTAGCCAACAAAAGCATCTTAGATGGAACTGTTCGTTAAGAAGCATCAGACACACACATTAGGGCAACTGAACATCATTTTTAGAGAAAGCCTTCGATCAAGTCAGTCGTCAGTACCTGAGGAGTGGCTTGCAATATTTCATATTTCCACAAGCAACAATAGACTTACCAAATCAATAACAAATGGTTTCTAAGTTGCAAATAAATGACCATCTTATACAAGCATTCACAATTCAACGTTCCTTCAGGCAGGGTTGCTTTTCATCGCCGATAATGTTAATCACTTTAGAACTATTAATCCGTAGGGGTTATCACTCCTTCATATCAGGACTACAGATCGGTGCGCGATAGTTCACTGTCAATGCCTATGCTGATGAAGTCACCATAATACTTACTAAACTCCAAAACATGTGAAAATCTCTGACATAATGGACGTGTACAAGGAAGCAGTGGGGGCAACTACGAACAGTTATAAATTGTAGATCTTGTGGTTCTAAGAAAGCGCACATACCATGCTACAGCCTTTTACCTATTTACCAAATGTGCTGAAATGGAAATCTTGGGTATAAAACTAAGGAAGAAACACCCTGTAACACCTGTTTTTGACATATTTTGTATCTGTATCGATATTTCTATGTCAATTTGGAGTATTGCTTATTTATAATGTTGTATCTGCCATGGAAATTCTTTGACTATATATACATGTTTCAGTTAAGTGAACTTTCGAACGATGTTGTTTAAATTATGCTTGTGAAAATAAAATAACCACTGAAATGATTGTTATGTAATGTACTATAAATGACTTGGTCCATAATTAGGTAACGTAGGGTTGAATGTAAAAGACGCAGGGAAGCCCCTCAGCTACGGAAGTAGCCTGGCGGAGTGGAGAAGGCGTGGCTGGCGCGCAAGTGGCAACTCGTCCTTCGTGACGTTAAGGAGTCTGGGCTGAGCAGTGCTGTGGTTAACACCTCGCTAGCAGCAGAGCTTAAGGGCAGTAATTATGGGCCTCGGATCCTGAATTTGGTTATACCATTACCATCGCATGGTTTTTGGCCCCTATAAAGATATTATTTCGACGCCAAGAAGACCAGTAATAGGTCGAAGCCAACAGTACTGCCATGACTGCATCGCCAACAAGTTCTAAGCCACTGCAAATTGCGCCACCAGTCTCCCACTAAATTGTTTTGTGTTTGACACTCTGTAAATGAACTAGGTATTTGCGAAAATTGCTTGATTTTAATAATAATCGTGGTGTTACTAAAAACTCTATCTTACACCCGTGATTATTCTAAATCACAAACATGGACAGGATTCCTATCCTAGTGAATTTAATTCCAAGTGTCCTAATTTATTATTAGACAGTGGCTGAACTTGAATTTAACGTTGTGTTGTTATTTGCACAGCCAATTATAATTCTGAGTAGGTCAAAAGACGAAGCACATTTGTTATTTAAAGATTTACAGTTTATTGTGCTTTACTTAACTAATGATTAAAGATAAGAATACTTACATTTTCTCATACATACTGGTGTAGTTTTGATAATGAGCATGGTTCTTAAAACCATGAAAGTTTAAGGGTCCTCATGTACCAGCCTAGTTATTTAATGAGGCAATGCAAAGGCTTCTTCTGAGTCAGTTTAGTTAGATTTGCATTCTGTTTAGTTGCTTCAAACCGAGTTTAAGAAATAACTGTTTACTGTGTTGTGTATTCTAATGCAAGTTGGTTAATGCACAGGCATAGAGACCCTGTATTAGGCAATGAAGTTATAGATTATGATCAATACTAGACCCCCTGATTTAAATTCAGGATCATTTCAAGCTTTTCTCTGTTCAGTATTGCTACTAGTTTTGTGTGTGTCGGTATCTGGTTTTATAAACTGTTGCACCTAGTTCAGATAAGGCATGTGTTGTTGAGAGGCATTTGTTCCTCTTTATTATCTCATTGGTCATTTGCTTATCTGATTACTAGTTAGTAGCACATTTAGCTCCAAGGTTAGGTTACTGTGTTGTAGTGTGAACAGATATAATAAATGAGTTTAGTGTGTGTGTGTGTGTGTGTGTGTGTGTGTGTGTGTGTGTGTGTGTCAAGGAAGGTTAGGTTAGCTTTGGCATTGCCTTCTGCATTATCATTTTGCTTGGCACAAGAGTGCCTAATTAGGCTGGCGACCTGTTTTAATATGTAGTGTTAGAACTTGCTTTTGTGTTGGGGGAAAGTCTATTCCTGACCCACCATTTACTATTGTTTATGCTCTGCTGGAGTATTTCCGAAACGAATTCCAGTTTGATTGCTCTGTTTCCATTCGGTTATCTCACGGTCACAACTTTCAAAAATTCCTCGCAGTGGTACAACGTTAGCATCGATTGCCGTTTAAGGTGGTCGGTTGTAGCGTTACAACCCGACCAACATGATTTCAATTCCAAAGAAATTGTAGAGAAAATAATTGAGGCTCTGAATGCGAATAGTACAAGTAAACTGAGCATCATTCAAAGGATCAAACGTGTCTAACACACTGGCCCTGTCCAAAATGTGGTATGTTGCACAAATCATAAGTGCTAGTAGAAAATACATTCCACAAATAAAAAGAAACTACATAGGTTGGTTCATTTGGAGGGGTATGTCGTTTCGTGTAGCCAGGGTTCAGCTGATGGAATCACCTCGGTTTAACATATACTGAGATACAGTTCAGTCCTTGTCATGAAAACTATAATACACTGAAACAACATGCAAGTCGTCCGAATTTACTAAATACTGTACGAGGTACTGGGCCGGGCAGAAAACATAGGTTATAGACGGGCGCCATTAACTCTGTCACGAACCTTAGAAACCGCAGTGTATGTATTAGAGAATATTCCTAACGAATGGCATTCTACAACAAAGACAACAATCAAAAACATTCATAAAAAACACCATGTGCTCCAGCATACCAGATTAAACACTAAGACTTAAAATGGAAGAAGGATGGTCAAATCTCACCGACAAATGCATTAGGCAAAGCGATTCCAGCATCCAAGACAAAGACACTGATATAGTTCATAATTTGTTTCGCTAACTATGTCTTTAACAAGGATCGAAATACATAGCGGTTAGTCACTGCTGTGTGTGTCTTAGGTACCCGCATATTCGTAGTTGTGGAATGAGTTTAACAACATACGAAAATAACGAAATAATAGTAGACTGATGGACGATTGCGCAAGTGTGATGTGATGATTTTAGTAACATCTAGTTAGTGGAAATACCTTCGGGAATCAGAGAGAGATTAGAAATAAAAGAATATTTGATGGCTTTTAGGACTGGCTGTGTTCTGCGAGTTGCTGGCTGTTTCACACATCCACAGCATACTGCTAGTTGGTCTTATCAGGGCTGGAGACTGAAGTGTTACCTTGACCATTGGTGACCATCTCTCCCCAACTCCTCGACCATTGCTGGACGGTAGTAGGGGGATAAAGCGGGTATCGCCCCACATTGCAGGTTGACTACATCAGGGGCAAGTATACACTCAGCGGCAAACCTATTGTTTCTTTTGATTGACAAGTCCTTAACCTATAGTTCCGCTAAGATGATTATGACTCCCTGGGGATAATCTGCCCTTTTGACTGGCAGGCCATAAACCTATCGATTGGTTAAGTTGTCTCCCAAGAAAACCCCACCTCTCCTCCTCCCTCCCCCACCAATCTGGTAAGTACCCTCGCCGATAGAAGCATGATTTTGATATCAACTTCAATGATTGATTAATTAATTAAATCGATCAATACCTGTCCCCTTCTGGGAAACCTCACAGCCTTCAGCCTTCCCTGCCCCACCAGGATATTGGCAGGAAAGCGGCTCAGTTGATTGGCCATTTGGAGGGAAATCGATTACAGTGTATGTTAGTATTGTTTAAACAATTTAGACAATGTGTGGAATTTTGTTTATTTCAACAATTTATGGCATGCAAGACCGTGTATGAAATATAGTTTATTCCTTTATGTAAAGAATTCGGCGGGAAATCGATTGCAGTATATGGAATATTGTTTAAAAAATTTAGACAATTGTGGAACGTTCTTTATTTAAACAGTTTATGGCATACAAGGTGGTTGGAATATTTAAACAATTACAGTGCTTCTTCATTCCGATCGTGTAAGGAAAAACGCAATTACATCGTCACAGGTCGCTTAAATATATCTGAAAAACTTTTTCGCGTCTCGCCATCCGCAGAAGCTCCCAGGCCGCGCACCCAGGGCCCCACGTCGGCTGCCTGGCCGCGCCACACCGGCGAAAGCTTTGGGAAGTTACGGCGCGGTCGGGCTTATGCTCTGGGGTCTGGGAACGACCAGTGTCCGTGTCAGCCGGGCGCATGCGAATGACTCCTTCCTTCCATAGCAAATACCTGATTGGAAATCAATTCTGAAATACTGTTAAAGTTAATATATAATTAATTTCCGGTGACATGATTGTGATGTAGGGAATATAAGGCGGACAAAATAGCTATTTCACAAACACACAAATTGACAATGTCACAAATATAGTAGCGGGCTGGCTCGAAAGACACTAAAAAAAAAGAGACAGATTTCTGCATACAAAGTGAGTGAGAGAGAGGGAGCTGTAGTTTGCTTTGCAGATGACATAGGAACTAGCATGGGATATTTGATTTCGCCATGGGCTCTAAACTGCCCCAGCCATCCTCGTACACCTCCATGTGGTGCATTTCACGAAATGGTACAGCACATCCTGTGCACTCTTCTCCCAGACATCCACAAGAAGCGCACCCGGCCCCTCGAACACCACCGGCACCTACGTTCAGAGGTCAGTGAAAACCACTGCCGTGATCGCAGCCGCAGTCGTGAACAAGTGCACTATCCCCAGCCACGGAGGGTACCCAGGGATAATTGGAGTGGTAGGAATTCTGGTGTTATCAATACGTCCAGCACAAACATCCGTCATTTTGAATCTTTGCTCACACAGCGCACACACACACACACACACACACACACACACACACACACACACACACGCATCCACTTCTGTCGTGCTCACCATTACACTGGTCAGTTTATTAAGTCCTTGTTATGTGAGCAAGATCAGACTGGTACACTGTACAACAGGCTGAGCTGATCCGCAACTTCCAGCCGCTGGAGACTCGTGTCCACCGCAGCAGCCATCTGCAGTGCACTGCGAATCAAGCAGCTGTGGCTTGGGGGCGAATCAAGCAGCTGTGGCTTGGATGTATACAGTAGTTCTAAACTATTCCACCTCAACACAGACCCACCAGCTTAAAAAATGTACTTTACCCAATAAGAAACGGTGATGTTGTTGACCATACACCTCGAATTTCTCATGTGAAATGTAGATTTCTCCCTTTTATACAAGTAATTTTCGAAGACAGAAGAAATCAAGGGATTCTCGCGCTCTCACATCGCCGAAGTATCATTACTTGTTGTGAAAATCCTGTAACAGTATGGGATAGACAAAATTACCTTGCAGTGCTAAGATCTACCTCTATCACAGGGCGCGTCCTCAGTTTCGAACTCCTTCTTAAAGTAGCCAAATGCCTCGTAACAGACGAAGTCTCTTCAGGTAACAGCACAGAGAAGTTGTAAATATAAAGTTTATACTATGTATCACTTTATAAATTCAGTAATACATATGATTTTGTTATGATGGTTCTCTCTCCCTGCGTAGATGGAAGATTGAAACTTCGGTAAAAAAAAATATCGCTGCAATGAACAAGATGCCAAGTCAAGAATCGTATCTTTTGTACGTTAACCATCTCTTCCATCCACCATGTGGATCTTCAATGATATCAAGTTAATATGCTATTAATTAAATTGATCATGAGTATGGCGAGTAAGTTTTCTTTTTCAGTAGTCAGATTACACTCACCAGGTAGTTCAAATGGCAACCCCAGGAGGGAAGACGATGTTATTTTCGAGGAACACTATTGAGAACCAATAATTGAAGCTGACAACTGAAGGATTCTACCGCTAGCAAGATATATTTCACGTAAGGACCGCGCTATTAAGAACACGATCATAATGACTTTGTTACCGTCACACTGCATAAAAAGCGATCTTGTTTCTACAGGCACACACGAGAGTTGCTGATAGCGTTACGCTTTGTGGTGGAAATGCTGTCTGCGATCTGGACTCAAGTCTTTTCATTCAACCACATACTTGCGTTGGATTCTATGGAGATGTCTTTTAATGATTACAGCCATTATTGAATCATGTTCATTGCACTCTCATATCTCAAAACGATTCACATTTTTCGAACCTATCTGCAACAGCAAAACTCCAATGTGGTATTTAGACAGTCCCTCTCCATCTTGTAACTGTTCCTCAGTCTCTGCCCTGTCACCCCTACAGCTTTGCGCATTTGATCACCCCAATTAAAGTTGGAACTGAACAGAGGTCAGAGAGCACTATATCTACCACCTTCTGCAACCTGTGGAGGAACAGGGTGAGCTGAGTTAACACGACAGTATTGTGTTTTGACCACTCAGTGGAACTGTGGAAATTTTATCGTAGCTCTACCAATCATGTGTAGTGTGTAAGGACAGCGCAAAAACGAAACTTTCTCCTGCAACATGAGGTAATATAAAAGATAGTGCAGGAACGGTAAGAAAGATGAGGATTTTGCTACTGCATTGTGTCTCCAGACTGCATACAGATACTGCAGTCCAAAGGAGATCTGTGTCCCTCAGGATGCATTCACGACTGTCACCCAAAAATTCTCTCTATCATCACTATTTTGTACCATCCAACAGAGAAAAATACTGTAAACTATAAAAACTCTGCTAACAACACCTGGCAGAGAAATCGATAAGATTGTACCGTGTCCTTGTCTTCCGATGTATACATCAAAACAAACACTGTCTGTATGCTGGCATTGAGCATATGGGGCTATCGTATTAAACATGCAAGTCTTGATCCACTCAGTCACCTCCACAAACCAGTGTAATAAAGTTTCATTGCCTGTACTGTAGAAGGTCCATATCTCACAGACTATCAGTCGCAAAAGTGGGTCCCTGTTTTGCTGTCTGATACATTTGTTTTCTTGTACTAACGTGTTCAAGCACGTATTACTACAACTTTGTACACGGCCACACATTTTGATTTTTACACCACAACTTCGAGGTCTGTGTCAGGTTCTCAACTGACATTAACATGTTTCACAGATATATAGGAAACACAGCATACGCACTGCAACTGTAGAATATGTGGTTGGAGGTGACTAGATGCATTCGAGTACAATGCTATACTATGCCTTCTGACCAGAAAAATTGTGCATTTGCGCTCAGTGTTGGCAACTGTACTACGTTTACAAGCAATTTTAGAATATGGATCGAGACGTGATATCATGATCGCATGGGTAGAAAAGATGTGAAATCGATAAAATTACGAAAAATATCGGAAATGCGTACAAACTGAGTGAAAATACGCCGAAAAGGGAAGAAATTGAGGAAGAACTTGCATGTCTTCTCCTTGGTGAAGAACAATTCTTGTACATGGGAATGAGTATGTGACAGCAAGAGAAATATAAGAAAATGTTGACATGGAAGCACTGGGAACCAGCGAAACAGTCATTTTATCATCGACCGCGACAAAACTGTTGGAATAGAATGTTTAACATGGATGACCACCAAATGTAGAGTAATTAATTTGTATATGTCGGATCACATGCCCTTAGCTAAAGACCGTTGCATTACCGGCTGGGGTGACAACGATATACAACTACAGAATGGATCGCGTGGTTGACCCTGTGCAGGACTGGTTTAGGTGCTTTAAGCCCTAACAAACAGTATTTATGATGTGCTTCTCCGTATTCTCCGCCAGTCATAACCTTGCAGTGCCAGCTAAGAAACAGTTGCTGTATCGCACCATTCTACTGTATCTCTATTGAGATAATAGTGATACATGCACGTTGACTGCTGTCTTGGATGCTTTCCTGGAAAAGAGAGCCATCTGCCTCTAAACTTTTATAGATCTGCGCTAAAGGACGATAGGAAGTAGATAGAGTGATCGGTTGAGAGGGAAAGAGGGATATGTTAATGCAGGTCATTTATCACACATTTAACCATTTTCTTTCTGTTGTTCTCTCGGGGTGTATCAGTTGTGTGTTATAACCCGCCATCGACTCGTATCCAATTGCATTTTCTGTGTGTGACTTAGAGCACTATCTACCTGTAATCGTTAGCAGCAAACCTCTCCAAACCACTGCCATCATAGGACTTCCAACTCACGTTTGATGAAACACGTTCATCGATGGAAAATCTGTTTTGGTACACTCCTCTAGATGAAGGAAGATGTATGCAAAGTAGGCACTTCTCTGCCTCATCTTGACGTAAATCGAGTATTCAGTTTCATACAGGTATGAAACGACTCTTACTACACTTTTCAGGTTCATCCTATCCTAAATGCATTCAAGTGAATCATTGGGGGGAGGGCATGTCTTTATGATTTTTTAGTAGGTTGGTGTATAAGAAGCGCAGATATTCTCGTAGAAAATGAAACAGCACATAGGTATGTCACCAACATGGCCATATACATACGAAAAACTGTGGAAAAAATGGAAGACGACGTGAAATCGGTAAAATTAGAGGACAACTTAATATAATCACGAAAAACTGATGCAAGATACGTAAAAATTGAGGAAAATACCATGAAATATGTAAAATCGCGAAACTTATTAAAATAACGTAAATTGACTGAGAATACATGAAATCAGAAACAAATACCATGAAAAGAATGCTGAGCAAAATCAATCAAATTGCGGGTTATGGAGGAGGACAGTAGTAGACTGATGATACATATACAGGGTGCCAATTATTGAACTGTATGAAAAAACGTAATTTATTACGAACTATGGCGTGCACACACTTTATTCCACATATAAATGTCACTACAGATATTCGGATTTAGGTTATGACATGTTTGACAAGCGTGCCATCATTGGCAAACGATTAACGAAATTCTGCATGACCCGCTGAAGTGTCGCAACGTCGATGCTGTGGATCACCTCCGGAATGGTTTTTTTCAGCTCAGCAATGGTTTTGGAGTTATTGCTGTACACATTGTCTGTAATATGTGTCGGTTGGTCACAGCCAGTGTGCTCCCTGCCGCCGTTGGATAAGCAGCTGCCAGCAGAAAGTCGTATACTCCTAGCTCACTCATTTCTTACATAGTTTAATTCTTAATTTCTTTGCGTGTTTTTGGTACTTGCATTGTTTAATTCATAAATTTCGAGCGTATTATAGTATTTGAGAGTTGTAGCATCGCGTTTTAATACCTGAATAGTGTAAAATCGCGTAGTCTCCTTCCGCCGCCAAGCAGTGTGTCAGCAGTGCGCAAGTAGCAGCATTACTGCATTTACTAGGCAATCTTGTATTTTAATAACCGTTTAAATTTTGTGTCGATTTGTTTGTGATCTCTGTAGATTAATTCAGACGTTCTTTGCACAACAGTTTTTAGCATGGATAGGGACTGCAACTGCTGTGTTCGGATGCAGGCTGAGTTGGCATCCCCTCGCTCCCAGCTTCAGGCAGTGTTGGCTTCGGTCACACAGCTTGAGGCTGTCGCCAATGGGCATCACTGTGGGGGTCCGGATGGGGGTTTGTCGGGGACGGCCAGCTCGTCCCACGCATCCCCCGATCGGACTACGACTGTGGCTGCCCGGGATACTGCCCACATTGAGGCTGATCCCTCATCTGTGGTAGAGTGGGAGGTCGTCTCGAGGTGTGGCAGGGGGCGAAAGACATTCCGGAAGGCTGAACGGAAGGCCTCTCCAGTTTGTCTGACGAACCGGTTTCAGGCTCTCTCTCTGGCTGATACTGATCTTCGGCCGGAGATGGCTGCTTGTCCTGTTCCAGAGGTTGCCCCTCAGTCTGCAAGATCCGGGCAGTCGCAGAGGGTGGGCTTACTGGTAGTTGGGGGCTCCAACGTCAGGCGCGTAATGGGGCCCCTTAGGGATATGGCAGCAAGAGAGGGGAAGAAAACCAATGTGCACTCCGTGTGCCGGCCGCCGTGGTCTAGCGGTTCCAGGCGCTCAGTCCGGAACCCATAGTGCTCAGAGTCATTTGAACATTTTTTTTTTTTTTTTTTTTGTCATGCAGACGTGCCTTCGTTCTTCTGAATGTAATGGAGAGAACTAGTTTAGGAATTCAATAGTGCTTTAAAGACCCAATCGAGACGTCGAATTCCCTATTGATAGCGATCTTTGACATCTATCTGAGACAACGTATTACTACGGATTGGATCGCGGTTTAAGTGTGTCGAGCTTAGTGCTCCCTGCCGCCGTTGGATAAGCACCAGCCAGACGCAAGTCGTACGCTTAGCTCACTTATTTGTTTCATCGTTTAATGCTTAAGTTCTTTGCGTATTTTGGGTACTTGCATAGTTTAATTCACAAATTTCGGGCGTATTAAAATATTTGAGAGTTGTAGCATCGCGTTTTAGTACCCGTATAATGTAAATTCGCGTCGTCGTCAGTCAACTGTTTGTTTTGAACGGCATGTGAGACAAAAGAGAGGAAAAAATTGATAGGGATGGATAGGGACTGCGCCTGTTGTGTACGGATTCAGGGGGAATTGGCCACCGTCCGTAATCAGCTGGAAGCTGTGTTGGCTCTAAACAAAGAAAAGTGGGAGGTCATCCACATGGGTACTAAAAGAAATCCGATAAATTTTGGGTATACGATAAATCGCACTAATCTAGGGGCTGTCAATTCGACTAAATACCTAGGAATTACAATTACGAGCAACTTAAATTGGAAAGACCACATAGATAAGATTGTGGGTAAGGCGAAACAAAGACTGCGGTTTGTTGACAGAACGCTTAGAAGATGCGACAAACCCACTAAAGAGACAGCATACATTACTCTTGTCCGTCCTCTGCTGGAATATTGCAGCGCGGTGTGGGATCCTTACCAGGTAGGATTGACGGAGGACATCGAAAAAGTGCAAAGAAGGGCAGCCCGTTTCGTGTTATCGCGCAATAGGTGTGAGAGTATCACTGATATGATATGCGAGTTGGGGTGGCAGTCACTGAAACAAAGGCGGTTTTCTTTGCGGCGAGATATATTTACGAAATTTTAATCACCAACTTTCTCTTCCGAATGCGAAAATATTTTGTTGACACCCACCCACGTAGGGAGAAATGGTCATCATAATAAAATAAGAGAAAGCAGAGCTCGAACGGAAAGATTTAGGTGTTCCTTTTCCCCACGCGCCATTCGAGAGTGGAATGGTAGAGATGTAGTATGAAAATGGTTCGATGAATCTTCTGCCAGGCACTTAAGTGTGAATTGCAGAGTAACCATGTAGATGTAGATGTAAACACATCGCAGAGGACTCTCTCTTGCATAGGTATTTGTTGTTGTTGTTACTATCCCATCATGTGGTAGACCCCTTCCCCCCTTCCCCCCCCCCCCCTTCTCCTTCTTCATCCTGGTGTAATGCAGAGAACCAGTAAACTTAGGAATTCTATAGTGCTTTAAAAAAGAAAATACACTTAGCAGACCCGAAGTGGTTGGGAACTCTGGAACCGTGACAGTAGAAATTCACGTCAACTTTTGAAGTTCCAACAGTAATTTCGTAGAATTCCGCTGCCAATCGTGACATCAAACAATAATAGGTTTGGATTATTTAATGAATTTTCTCGTCAAAAACAAAGCACTGTTGTTTATGCACGCAAATTACTGTGCTGTGATGATCTTCTTTTATTTCAAGTAGTTTTATACTGTGTGAAGCAAATTGTTTAAAACCTATATGAACGATTTAATTAATATTTCCCATGGCACATCTTCTGAAGCAACATTTGTGATATCTCCAAGATGTGATACTCCGCGCCAGATTTAACAGCTGTAGCAGTTCGTGAAATGCAGCACAAGGAGGTGCGCCAGGGAGGCTGGGGCAGTTTAGAGCACATGACGAAATCAGATATCCCATGCTAGTTCCTACGTCATCTGCAGAAACTACATCTCTCTCTCTCTCTCTCTCTCTCTCTCTCTCTCTCTCTCTCTCTCTCGTACCAATAATCTCTTTTTTTATTTTTTTTTTTAAAGTGTATTTCGAGTCAGCCTGCAACTAGTTTTGTGACATTATCAATTTGTTTGTGTGTGAAATAGCAACTGTTTACGCCCTATATTCCTTAATTATTTATTAAGTTCCGTAGTATTTCAGGTTTGATTCCCAATCAGGTATTTGCTTTGGAAGGAAGGCGTCTCACGTGTGAGCTGATATCCGACAGGTTGGTTCATGCATGCAGACCACTTGAGATGGCGGTGGTCGCCGACAGGTAGTGTTTTTGTCCGGGGTGGGGTTAGCTCGCTGCTGCTTGTAGCGGTCGGCACGGACACCGGTGGTTCCATGCCTCCGGCGCAGAAGCCCGAGCTCCTCTCTACCTATCGGGCTCTCGGCGGTGTGACGCGGCCCGGCAGCCGACGCGGGCCCAGGGTGCGCGGCCGGGGCAGCCTGCGCGGGTGGTGAGACGTGAGAAAGGTTTTCAGGTGTGTTTAAGCGATCTGTGACGGTGTAATTGCATGTTTCCTTACGCGATCGGAATGAAAAAGCACCGCAATTGTTTGAATATTGCATGTACCATCTTGTATCCTGTATATTGTTTAAACAAACAACGTTCCACAATTGTCTAATCTGTTTAAACTATATTCCATACACTGCACTCGATCTCCCGCCGAATTCTTTAAATAAATAAATAAATAAACTATATTCTATACACGGTCTTGTGCGCCATAATTTGCTTAAATAAACAATATTCCACACACTGTCAAAATTTGGTTAAACGTTATTCTATACACTGCAGTCGATTTTCCTCCAAATGGCCGATCAACTGAGTCTTTTTCCCGCCAATTTCCGGGTGCGGGAGGGGAGGGGGAGGACTCGGGGCTCTGCCAGAGGGGGCAGGTTAATTGACTGATCGATTTAATTAATTAGTCAATCAAATTGATATCATATATCTGCCTGTATCGGCGAAGGGAGTTCCCAGATGGGTGGTGGAGGAGGAAGGATGGCTGAGGAGAAGAGGTGGTGGTTTCTTGGGAAACCATTTAACCGAACAATAGGTTAAGGACTCCTCAATCAAAAGGATGGATTATCCCCAGGGGGTTATATTCCTCCTAGTAGAACATTAGGTGATCAATCAAAAGAGAACAATACGTTTGCCCCTGAAAGTATAGTTGCCCCTGCTGTAGGCAGCCTATAACATGGGGCGAGGCCCC
The DNA here is from genome assembly GCF_023864275.1 of Schistocerca cancellata. NCBI lineage: Eukaryota > Metazoa > Arthropoda > Insecta > Orthoptera > Acrididae > Schistocerca > Schistocerca cancellata. Next base: position 603,584,901 of record NC_064629.1, on the reverse strand, counting down.
AACTGACGGTGTGGCCAAGGCGCATGATGTACGTGAGTGCTCGAATTTCGGCGAAGTTTGAGTCGTATGACTTGTATATTTCGGCGTAACATAAGTTATTGTGAAATAATAGATATCTTTTGGACACAACAAATGACTTTAAGATGTCTGGGAAGTAAATACGATCGATTTATCAGCGTAGGAAAATGAGTTATTGTTTGGACGTGGATAAAGTATCAGTATCAACTTGTAAATTAATAGTTAGTTTAAATTACGTACATTTTCATAACACTTGTAGACAATTAGTATTCCTCAACTGTGTGATACTCTACAGCTTTTACATACTGATGTCGTTTCACTGCGTTTCGTATTTTTTGTGCATACCAGGCACGCTCTTGTTGAATGATCTATCAATAGCATGGGATCTATATGCTTCGGTAAGTGACACCAAAGTTTCGCAAGGAGTCTCATTGGTATGTCACCGGTGGATAATGGTGCTCGTCTTCTACAAACTTGTGACGGCACGTTTTGTAATAATGCTTCTGCTATTTAAAGTCTATTCTCAGCGTAATTTCGTTCTTTTTTTCATTTTTTTGTCGAACAGAATATTTTAATCATAAGACTGCCACATCGAATACATAAAGCGAGATTTTTCAGGGTTAATACCAATCATTTCCCTTTTGTAACCAACAGTACATTTTGATTTGACAGTAGGATTTCGTTAACTTTCGTTTTGTTCAGTCATTTCTATACTCTTGTGCTTTATAATAATAATATTAACGTCCAGTTTATCCTTCCACTTCAGTGCTAATGTGCCGTTGCAGCTTCTTCTTATGCGTTCCCCTTTTCTAAATTTTGAGTTAAAAAAATCTCGCGGAATAAAGTTTCTGTGAAAACGTACTGTTTCATAGCATTCGTGACATTTTAAACTAAAGTTAGAAGCATTTTCGTCGAAGAATTATCGATGTACAAAGTGTGATCTTTATTTAGTACTGACTTTGATAACTCCATTACAACAGCTTCAATTGGCATTGTAATCAAGTTCAGTTTTATAGCTTCCTGAATATATTTTAACATTACGGTAACAGCCCGATGCTGACTCGCACAGTTTGTGAAGTTTTATCCCAAATCTCGTCCTCCTTGAAGGATTAAATTGTTTATAAGACACGTGTCCCTTAAACTCCATTAACGGTTCATCGATTGCAATGTTCTCTTCCATTACACGTACATCTTTGAATATAACAGGCGTCATTTTACGTAATTTATTCCATCATGTTAGTCATATCGTTATTTGCAAAAATGTTTTGAATGGCATAGTTTTCCTGAATATCAACGTTTCTGTGATAGCTCTGTTAGATGATTACGTCTGTTTCCTTTTTTTTTACTTAAACCAGTAATATGCATAACGCAAAGTATATTTTAATTTCATTACAACTGACAGGAATCCATGTCTCATTAACTTTCTTTCTTATATTTTCGTTGATTGTTGTTTGTTCTGCATACGGATTTGTTTCTATAACAATATTCTCCCAAAACACTTCGTGAAACATAACTGCCTTGTTCTTCAGCCTAACCTCTCTAAAACTGATGCTCTTATGCCAGAGGCCTCCGTATGCTCCAAGATTTTCGGCTTTTTATTTACTTCTTTCCTCATATAGAAAACACAATATCGCTACCATCACTATTATTATCGGCAGCATCTACCTAATCATCGTCAACAATAGTAACTCACTTATCACTACTAGCATCAAAATTGTGTGCTCTGTTTACTGACATGATACGTCAATGGGTTGTTTGTTTTAAGAATCATAACTGACATGTGAACTCAATGAAGGAATACACGTAACTGAAGTAAGAAAACAGTTCAAATGGCTCTAAGCACTATGGGACTTAACATCTGAGATCATCAGTCGCCAGCCGCTGTGGTCGAGCGGTTCCAGGCGCTTCAGTCTGGAAGCGCGCCGCTGCAACGGTCGCAGGTTCGAATCCTGCCTCGGGCATGGATGTGTGTGATGTTCTTAGGTTAGTTAGTTTTAATTAGTTCTGAGTCTAGGGGACTGATGACCTCAGATGTTAAGTCCCATAGTGCTCAGACCCATTTGAACCATTTCGTCATCACTCCCCTAAGAACTACTTAAACCTCACTAACCTAAAGACATCACACACATCCATGCCCGAGGCAGGATTCGAACCTGCGACCGTAGCAGCAGCGCGGTTCCGGACTGAAGTGCCTGAAGTAAGAGACTGTCGAGAACTGCTGAACCATGCGTTCGACTCTAGTTGTTGACGTTTGGCCTGCATGACGTACCACGAGCCAGGCTCGCCTTGCTTACGTGTGGTACGCACGAAGAACCAATACACAGGCTCATGCTTACTGTTTACATGTCAACTTCCTTACGACTCTCATTCGCGATTGTAGGACACGGGTTGATGTGGGATTTCAGTGTATCTGTTAAAATATCTTAGTGATAATCGTTTGACATTTTAAGTGTCGTATTTACGTGCACCTTCTTGAAAGGGGGTATTTGGAAAAATCGGCGAAGCAATAACACGTTACCTTAAAATTGTAAGTACAAATGGGAGGTGTTCATACGTTGGAATGTTTACAGAAAACATCACGACGTCATTAATTTAGAGTAATTCACCAGCGCCCCGGTCACGAACTGTAATATCGAAGTTTCTTATGTCATAAATTATGTTAATATTTCTACAATTTTGCAGAATGCCATGACGTCATTAAGTTATATTAATTTAGCCACACTCAAGTCACATCATTGTAATGTGTAAGTGTCTTACCCCTCATAAATTATACTAACATTATTCGCCATTTTTTAAGCAGGGTGACTCTGCTTCTGATGATGATCCTTTCACTACAGCGTACAGACATCGAATGAGGAAGCCCACTCAATTGGAATAATAATAACGCGGAGGAGGTAGATGTACTTGACTACCCCTGGTTTAGAGAGAGAAGGAGAGGGATGGGGAGTGGGGCATGGTGACCTTCATTTAGATCATTATGTGGACTAGAACTCTGATACTGGATGGGTGAAACTGATTTCTGTCATGCAGTTGCCCGAGAGGCACGGGCGGGGTTTCAGGTTACACGGAGACCTTGAATTTGATCGTCGGGCGGCAATGATCCACTACTATTAACAGCGTATCTTAGGTAAACACATAAGATAAAAAGGAATTTTGTAATTTCTTCTTGTTCATAATCCCTATACTGTATTACCCGCAACTACAAATGTTCACAATTGATTGTGAATCTTCACAGCTGCAGAAATTAATGCAAAACTGGTATTATATTAAAACTTTGCCGTCCGCACGTCTCCTAAAAATTTATTCGCTTGGCGCCGGCAGCGCTAAGTCGGATTACTTGGCTTGTCGCCTGCCGCTTGTCACCTTTCACACAGTATCCGAATGAGTATGCTGTATTTCGTAATTTTCGACAGATTGTAAACTTTAAAATTTAACCGTCCACGCCCCGGTATCATTCCATCAATTTCAGATGTTTTGACTTAGATTAACCGTTTCTTTAAACGTTTTGGAAAAATAATCAATTACGAATTCCGTTTTGACAAGCCGGTCGTCATTATCTGGTTTATTGTTACTGTAGGAAAATGTAAAATTGATCATATTTGTTTGAATCGGTTGCGGGACATGGTATTGCGAAATATCGGTGTGTCTATCAACGGATTCGTTGACAAAATCATCGATCCATACTTTTTTTTTACAATTCCCATAAGGATAGCAAGTCCAAACCATTTTCTAAGTTCGGGTCCTGTAACGTCGACAAATTTGGCATTTTTTAAATCCAGTTCCCTTCTATTGCAATTTTGACTCTCGTTGGGTTCGTTGCTAATATATTCAATTACATCGTTCCCAGTGTAGAATTCTACGATATCCTCGACGCTCTGTGTATCTTTGGGAAATATGTTTGGACACGGGGATCATTCAAATTTATTATTGGTCCTCGGTAAATCAAAGTCTGACCACTGTACACTGTCTTCTTCGTCTGACTCAGCCGAATCAGTTAGCAATCGTTGCGTTCGCGGAATTCTTCTTCGTCGTATTTCACCATCTTCCTTCGATTCTGCTTCACTTTCATTTTTTTTTAATATCCAATGTCTTCTTCCCAATCGGCCAAGTCGTCCGGAACGTCAGACAAGACGTCCGCGCATTCATCGTAAATAATCCTATTGTCTCTTTCGTCCGCCATGATGAAAGGGCACAAGTACTTATAAAAACAAAAAACTCGTTGTAGTGTGTAACTTATTGTTACCTAAACAAAACACCAACAGAATGCAAAAGATACTAACGTCCTGTCGCCGGCCACTGCGCGATACTATGCTCACGACACCACAGTGGTGTCGCCGGCCGTTGACCGTTATTTCGCACACGACACCAATGTGGTGTCGCCGGACGGCATAGTGCTAAAATAATTAAGACTCATAAGATAGCACATTGCAACGCAATACTAACACATACCATTATTTGAAAAGAAAATTCAGAGCATTGAGTTTTTTTTAACATATAAACCTTTCAACTATCTGACCAGCTGACATACCACTGGTCAACAAACACACATTAGCGGCTCAAGTTCTGTGCTATTCACTTTTTCTTGCATTTCTACACACTCACTTTGTTTTCCTATGCACAAAAACAAAATAATATGAAATTTCGATAATAATGAAGTATCGTGAACATTACACCGAAGTTATTGTTGACATTCACAGTCTGGCTCCGTAATCTTAAAAACAATCTAGATAGTACGAAAAGAAACACGTGCAACGGAGAACCACACAACATTCTGCAAGGCATCATTCCAAACACATAACGATGTTTTAATTTCTTATTTCTCAACAATGACACAAAAGTAAACTGAGAATCGAATTCGAGACATATAGCATACCAAGCAAGAATCAACCCACCAAACCAACCGCTCACACAAACATGATATGGAGTAAGACATATTTTTCGACAATCGACATACATTAAAATTAGATCTTTCGAATTTTCGACTTCGCTATTCGTAACGGGAGGCGTACCGTGCAAAAATAAGGAAAAATGAAAAAAATTATTTTTTTTAATGACCCGTCCGCTTGTCTGCTGCGTATAGAGCTGACAATGATGGAGAAGTCAGCATTGTACTGTGATAGGTCTTCATTATTACTCCCGCGTCGAAAATAAAAACACGTTTTTTCGTAAAGGGTGGGTGGTTTCTAGATGGCATTTGCAGCTCGTGCATAAATAATAAGTTCGTGAAACAGTTCAAACATCGGTAATGCTAAGGTGTATGCTTTCTTTGCAAGGAGCGGGTACGAAAGTTCCCCCACTTACAATCCATTTTCAACATACATTACATTCACGACCAAATAGCACACCAGCAGCATAAAGGCTAATTCTCAGCCAGTTTCGAGAACACAGCATTGAAAAATGTTCGATGATCTTTGATGATGATCTTAATATGTTCAGTTTATTTTTGAGATCCGCAGAAACAACAAAATACACATATCCAGTGTAATTCGTTGCAGAATGTCTTTCGCACAAAAACATAAACGGGGAGTACAATTCACTAGTAGGCCGCTATCAGGGAAATCCAGCCTTCACAGAGCAAATTGTCAGCGTAACAACCAGTCCTCGTAAAGCGAACTGACAGTGTACCAAAAGCAGTTTCGAAACATATCATTGAGAAATCGAGGAAAGGCTATGTATTTCTCTATTCGTCCCGTCGTCTATTTGGTGCTTAAGATTGGCGAGAGTTCTGCGTCAGAGGTCTAGGCCGGTCATGCTATGCTCCCTCTAAGCCATTGCCTTGGAGGATCTATCATGTTCAGTGTGTGCACTTCAAGTGTGCCGTCTAGTACTCAGAACGCCCCGATTGGAGAAAGATTCTGGAATAATGCGCCTAAATAATTAGCTAGTCGTTTCCATTACAATGTATGACAGCGGAACGCCTCGTGAGTCGTCGACATGTGAAACCATAAGTCGAGAGCGTTTTCTGGAGCGACTTGCGAAACGAAATACAGCACCAGCACCACGCCCTTCAGCCAGTTGATGGCGTTCGTTAAAAACAGCATCTGGGCGTAGAAGTTCGTCCGGCATGATAGAATCTGGCTGTCGCCGCACCGGGAGCGCCAGAATATGTTGCATAAGATCCCAGCACGTCAAGCAGGCGCATCCAAATCGACGACTGCACGGTGCGGGGACAAAGGGTCGTCCGTGAGATGGATGGAATGGTGGCACTGGCGTATGGCTAATCTGCTGTTCACCACCCTGTACCACAAGGAACGAGCGTACGTGGGGAGGTATGGGGTGTGGAAGGTCCGCCACACACTGGTCCAGCAGATTGTTCGGTGCTGCTGTTTGACCTAGTTATGGGTGGTTGTGCTTGATAGAGGCGGTAACAGTCTCTCTTGCTCGGCGCCGGTAGGTCCTCAGTCATGTAACTCAGTTCGAACAGGAAATCTCTGATGTGGCCGAGAGACAGAGCTATGTGACCAATGGCGACCGCCGGTCGAAGATCTCGGGGTGCTACGATCTGAGGCAGGGTCCCAGTTAAGCTGGCGTTGGCCGCGGTCCATGCGAGTCGAATCGTCTGTGGGTATCGGTTGTGGACAGGAGACAGCCCCAGACCTCCGGTGAACGGTGGCCTCGTTAAAGTAACGTAGCGACTTTGAATATCTAATCTGCTCTCGCAAATTGTCCGTACACTGCCTGGAAACTATGGGCCATGGTGACCCTGAAGGGAAGGACGTGCACAAAATAATTAAGTTGATGTAGCGTCCAGAGAATGAAATCCATGTGGCCGAATTTGTTGTCACAGAGCAGCGTACGTGTCCGTTGTAGTAGCCAGCGATATGTGGCCATTGCAGTTCTGTGAACTGTACTTGTGAACTGCACTCACAATGCGCTCAGTGTGGAAACTTTCTGGAAGGGGATCACTTTCGAGCGGAGAAGGTCTCTTCCGACATCCATGTACGTGACTTGTGTATAATGAGGACGCTGCCTGATACCGCGTCGTAGTGATGCAACTACTGAAGCCTCGCTTGGATTTCGTCGCCCGACCGCGCCAAGAGCACCACGTCATCAGCGAAGGTATCGCATCAGAAGGTCACATCTCGAATGCAGATGCCTTCCAGTGGTTGGCGAAGGTCGTATAGTGCGGGTTCGAGGGCTGCCGCGAGTAAGACTCCTGATAAAGGACATGCCTCAACTGGTTCAACAGGCTCTAAGCACTATGGGACAACATCTGAGGTCACCAGTCCCCTAGACTTAGAACTACTTAAACCTAACTAACCTAAGGACATCACACACATCCATGCCCGAGGGAGGGTACGAACCTGCGACCGTAGCAGCAGCGCGGTTCCGGACTGAAGCGCCTAGAACTGATCGGCCACAGTGGCCGGCAAGGAGATCCCTGTGGCATCCACTGTCCAAGAGTGTTGTGTTCGTTCCGGCGGTCGTTGACCATAATCCTGGAGCGCGCCCCATGGATTAAACGTAGGACTACCTTTGCTTGCGCCTGTAAGAGGTCCATGTGCTCAGGCATGGGGCGAAGAAGCCCGTGATCGATACAGTGAAGGGCGTGATCAAAAGCGACGGGAACAAGGACGCCTCGGAGGTTGCAGGCCGCCGCCAGCACCATGACGTCGCGGTAGGCGCTAAGTGCCCTGTGAATGTTGTTGTCGCCGCCTAAACATGTCTGGTCAGGATGGTTCATGTGTCCGATTGTGGCCTGAAGACGTGTGCAAAGCATCTAGGTGAAAAGTCTGTTATCTTCGTTCAGGAGTGTAGGAGGCTAATAGTCATGAGAGTGGTGTGAAACGGTTTTGGAACCAGTATCGTGATGCCGTTGGGGAAATTCATGGGGATGTTAAAATCGTCATGGAGGAGGTCTTGAAACATCTGAATCCACTGAGAGCCCATCAAGGGATAGAAGGCGACGTAGAATTCGTTTGGTAAGCTGTTCACTCCCAGTGATTTGTTCCAGGCGCTGCGTGCCAAGGTTGATGACTCTTCAGCGATTATGGGAGCCGAGAGCCGCAGGGCGTCGTCCTGGGCCACTACTCTGGGGATGGGCAAATTGTGCAGCACGCCTTAGTACTTCTAGACGGTCTGTGGGTAGTTGGAATCAAACGTCCTGTAATGCTGGGTGAACGCTGCAGCCATGGCACACTGCGTATCGGTGCTTCTGCATGTACTCATGTTATAAGGCGGCGCTTGTGGTACAGTCTCTCTCGGATGACATGATATATGCATGCCATTTTGGTGGAGATGGTATCCTGCACTCTCGCCCGGAGTCGGGCTCAGTCAAGCTGTTCTGCAGTAAGACGTATTAGGCGATCTTTGAGACGACTTATTGCTGTCTTCCGGTCTCGTGATGGTGGCTGTGTCATTAGTTTCCTAAGCGTTGTTTAATAAAATTCCCACGTCACCGGGCGCCAGCACGCTCTGTCGCATCCATCCCATGAGTGTCCATTGGAGAGCCGCCTTGGCGCGGTCGAGCCACCAATATAATGAGGACGGTCGCACGTAGCACCGATCTCCCGCCAACATGCATCCTCGTACAGATAGAAAATGTTCCGTGACCATGGACCATTGCTTCAACATGTGAGCTGTTGTGGGAGTGTGACCAAAAAGATGTATGATAAATGGTCAGTGAAGGCTGTGAGCCACAGTTTCGTGTTGCTTGTGGCTCGACGTCCTCGGGAGACGTATATCCAGTCGAGGTGATTGGTGAAGTGGTCGGTATAGCCACAGCAGTCCCCGTGAAGAGACGCCACGTGTCTTCGCGCGCCACATCCAGCACAAGTGTCTGTAGCGCTAGACAAGAAGAGTAGCGAGGCGTTTGGTCCTTGGGATCCTGGACGCTATTAAAATCATTGCCTATGACGTAGTGTTCCGTATTCCCATGGAGCATTGGAGCAATTTCGTCGGAATAAAAGGTGATCCGTTCACCACAGCGAGATGTCCCGTAGGGCGTGCATACATTGACCATACAGCCCACATCCACAATAATGGCCAGGCTTCGTGCACGTGAAGTTCGATGCCTCGATGCTATCACATAAGAGGATGGCACCATCGCTAAATGGAATGCTGTAGGTCATGTGCCTGTAAATGTCCAATCACAACTCCGGGTGGGCTTCTTGGAGGAGGGTGATATCCACGTCCACCATCCGGAGCACATTATGGAACATGCGCGTTTTTTATGACAGATTGCATGCCGTTGATGTTGGCCATATCCACATGTTGGATCGGGACATCTTAAGGCGGAATATGTAGGTGCAAATGACAGCCCTTCGGCGGTAATGTGGCCGCTTAGCCAGCCAGCCTTGTGGCACGCTTGTTAAACATGGCTCTTCAGGTAAAGGACTCCCTCAAAGTGGGGCGCCAGCCCTGTGTGGTGGAGGAGGTGTCTGGTGCGTCTTTTGCCTCCATTTCGACAGCCCAGTCACCGAGTGGAGAAGCGGTCGGTGACGGCGTGTCGTTACAGGCAGGGCTCTATCGCCTGGTCTTTGTCTTGAGGAGCGTCGGTCCTGAGGTCAGCTAGGGTGGGTGAGGTCACTGTCCTGTCCATGGCGTCGGATGCCTGCCTTGGGGCGAGTCTGGTAAAGTCCATTGGCAACGACGAGTCAGAGATGGTGTCGGCAGCTTGTTCCCTGTCTCCACCCCGTCGGTCGTCATCCGTCGAGAGACGTTTCTCACGACGCTTCGGCGACCGCTGTTTCCAGCACCGTGTGTCCACCCTCCGTCGAAGGGCTGGGCTCAGCACCTTCGGCCGTGAGGTCGGCGGCCGGAACCGACGCCCCTAGTGCGACGATGGTTGTGGTGGTTGCGGGCGTCTTGTCTTTGAAGGGCGTCTCTTCGTGCGGTGCCGCCATCGCAGCGTCATCGGCGGCTGAGCTCGCATTGGCATGAGTCTGCGTCATGGGCGCGCCGGGCGCATGTGCATGCTGGCCACACCGCTTCCATTTACGTTAGTGGTAACACGGTTGGCACCGCTGTCTGCACTGGTTCCGAACGTGGGACCTAGACGAGGCGGCGCTGTAGGCAGTTAGGCTGGACGTGGCCTTCCTGTCCACAGTCGGAACATATCCGCGGTTGTCAGTCATAATTAATGATGGCTCGGCAACCGCCGATAAACATGTTCGACGGCAGGTGTTTCCAGAGTTCGAGGCACACCTGTCGGACGCCACTGAGGAAGTGATACTTTTCAAATGTGTTTCACTTCTCTTCAGTGTAGCTTAAAATCATACCATACGGCCGTAACGCGTCACTGACGAACGCGCCCAGGACTTCGAACGGTAGTTCGAATATGTGCACTGTACGCACCCCCATGCAAGTGTGGCCCGTTGTTACCGTGCTGACGTTAGCGTCAGCACGACGAAAGCGATAGCCGTTGGTGGAATGTCGAACACGGTTGACACACACCTCTTCACTCGTCATCTTGAGGAAGACTGTACTGGAAAAGATAGACAGACGGATGCATATCAGCTAGTGGGGATCGACATGCATGTCGTCTCTCAAAAACCGTTCCGTTTAATAGGCCTTTCGACGCACGTAAGATTCGTTGAACGTGAGTTTCACCATTGCCTGGCGAGAAGAGAACGCCATGTCTAGTTAGAGCTCTAAATCACAGCAACCATCGCGGCACCTCGCGCAAGCGAGTACAGAAACTCACGTGCAGAACGCTGCTCAGCGCTAGAGATGGGCAAAACTGTTCTTTTCAGAGATTGGATCAGAACTGTTCACTCCCTGAAATGAATTAGCTCTTTTTCATGACTCACCACTCATTTACAATAGAAAATAAATGGAAGGCACATTGCCCTTTAAACTTGGTTTATTCCAGTACTATACCTGTATTTTGATCTTATTTGATCCTATTTTGAAGTAACACAGATAATGAGTAAGAATTTTGTATTGTTTATTGAAATTTCCACGATATGACAAACTTTTTGATTATTGATTTATTTTGCACTATCGTGGTTTTTTGGGTGATCGGAAAATGTTGTAACTTGAGATTTACATTAACAATATATTTGGCTATAATGTATTAAAATTTCATTAACCTCATACAAATACATCGCAAGCCATATATTTTTAAAGTGAACGTTTCCTTTCGAAGACGCCTAAAATCGCAAAATCCGTACCAGAATAAGAAAAAAAATATAAATTTGACTGTAAAACGAAAGTGCTGCATATAGCCTTACGCAGAATAAAACAAGGAAAATATTGGTGTATCACATTTTGCGATACGTTTATCGGTTCGCTCGTAATTAAAGCGTAAATTCGAGTGTCCATAATAAAAATCCTATAGTAAGAGGAGTCATCAGGAACCTAATCTAATCAGTTTAAACAAATAAAAATAAAATAAAAACAATTGATGTATACATAACATAATAATGTAATATACATAGCGGTATTACTACGAAGAACAATATCCAGTGGGGACGAACTCCGATGCAGGGGCGCTGAGTCGAGCAGGTCGAACCGCGAGCTGTATTACTGTGTGAGCTGAGACCGCAGAGACCAGAGTGACACCTGAGTCGCTTTGCTCGACGCTCTGGCTAGAGTCGAGACGGTGGGGTGAGCGTTGAGCGGGCGAGTTCCGAGGGTGGGGGGGAGCGGTGAACTCACCCGCTCCGAGACAAATCGTCCGTTCCCTTGCGAGCAGGTTTTTGCAAGTAGTTCCTATGTTATCCGCTAGGTGGCTCTCTGTCCTGTTGCTTGCATCAACTGCCCAGAGGGCAGGACGTGCGACTGAAACGATCGCCGACAGAGTGCGAAGCGAAGTTAAGCTGCGCCAGACACTGCACAGTGCACACGGCAGACGACGCACAGAGACGGCACGGCATATGTGAAACACAAAATCCAATGGGGCACTGCACAATGCAGGCAGCCAAGGTAGAAGCAGGGCAGAGGCCGGCGCTGGCTGTGTTGTGTGGCGTGCACTGTGCTCTGACCAGCAGAGGCGCTGCTGATATGCTCCGTCTCTCTCTCTCTCTCTCTCTCTCTCTCTCTCTCTCTCTCTCTGCCGTGGGAAACGTTTGGAGCTACCGTTCTTTTTTTCTGAATGACTGATTGTTCTCTCCTTTGAAAGATTCAACTCTATGAATTAGTTCAAGAGCGGATCCCCCATCTCTAGTGTAGTCAAACGACTTTACCCCACGGGGTTTTGGTGTTTAGAGGACCTGCAACACAGCTACGTTATGTTGGTTGTATTAGGCAGTGACCCACTTTTTTTGCTGTCAGGTGTACAGTATTAGACATAAAAACTGTCAGCGCACCACGTGTCCAAGCCGTTTCGCAGCTGAAGGCCAGATGTGCCACTCGGCTACCTACATCTACATCTACACTCCGCGAGCCACCTTACGGTGTGTGGCGGAGGGTACTTATTGTACCACTATCTGATCCCCCCTTCCCTGTTCCATTCACGAATTGTGCGTGGGAAGAACGACTGCTTGTAAGTCTCCGTATTTGCTCTAATTTCTCGGATCTTTTCGTTGTGATCATTACGCGAGATATATGTGGGCGGTAGTAATATGTTGCCCATCTCTTCCCGGAATGTGCTCTCTCGTAATTTCGATAATAAACCTCTCCGTATTGCGTAACACCTTTCTTGAAGTGTCCGCCACTGGAGCTTGTTCAGCATCTCCGTAACGCTCTCGCGCTGACTAAATGTCCCCATGACGAATCGCGCTGCTTTTCGCTGGATCATGTCTATCTCTTCTATTAATCCAACCTGGTAAGGGTCCCATACTGATGCGCAATACTCAAGAATCGGACGAACAAGCGTTTTGTAAGCTACTTCTTTCGTCGATGAGTCACATTTTCTTAGAATTCTTCCTATGAATCTCAACCTGGCGCCTGCTTTTCCCACTATTTGTTTTATGTGATCATTCCACTTCAGATCGCTCCGGATAGTAACTCCTAAGTATTTTACGGTCGTTACCGCTTCCAATGATTTACCACCTATGGCATAATCGTACTGGAATGGATTTCTGCCCCTATGTATGCGCATTATATTACATTTATCTACGTTTAGGGAAAGCTGCCAGCTGTCGCACCATGCATTAATCCTCTGCAGGTTTTCCTGGAGTACGTACGAGTCTTCTGATGTTGCTACTTTCTTGTAGACAACCGTGTCATCTGCAAATAGCCTCACGGAGCTACCGATGTTGTCAACTAAGTCATTTATGTATATTGTAAACAATAAAGGTCCTATCACGCTTCCTTGCGGTACTCCCGAAATTACCTCTACATCTGCAGATTTTGAACCGTTAAGAATGACATGTTGTGTTCTTTCTTCTAGGAAATCCTGAATCCAATCACAAACCTGGTCCGATATTCCGTAAGCTCGTATTTTTTTCACTAAACGTAAGTGCGGAACCGTATCAAATGCCTTCCTGAAGTCCAGGAATACGGCATCAACCTGCTCGCCAGTGTCTACGGCACTGTGAATTTCTTGGGCAAATAGGGCGAGCTGAGTTTCACATGATCTCTGTTTGCGGAATCCATGTTGGTTATGATGAAGGAGATTTGTATTATCTAAGAACGTCATAATACGAGAACACAAAACATGTTCCATTATTCTACAACAGATTGACGTAAGCGAAATAGGCCTATAATTATTCGCATCTGATTTATGACCCTTCTTGAAAATGGGAACGACCTGCGCTTTCTTCCAGTCGCTAGGTACTTTACGTTCTTCCAGCGATCTACGATAAATTGCTGATAGAAAGGGGGCAAGTTCTTTAGCATAATCACTGTAGAATCTTAAGGGTATCTCGTCTGGTCCGGATGCTTTTCCGCTACTAAGTGATAGCAGTTGTTTTTCAATTCCGATATCGTTTATTTCAATATTTTCCATTTTGGCGTCCGTGCGACGGCTGAAGTCAGGGACCGTGTTACGATTTTCCGCAGTGAAACAGTTTCGGAACACTGAATTCAGTATTTCTGCCTTTCTTCGGTCGTCCTCTGTTTCGGTGCCATCGTGGTCAACGAGTGACTGAATAGGGGATTTAGATCCGCTTACCGATTTTACATATGACCAAAACTTTTTAGGGTTCTTGTTTAGATTGTTTGCCAATGTTTTACGTTCGAATTCGTTGAATGCTTCTCTCATTGCTCTCTTTACGCTCTTTTTCGCTTCGTTCAGCTTTTCCTTATCAGCTATGATTCGACTACTCTTAAACCTATGATGAAGCTTTCTTTGTTTCCGTAGTACCTTTCGTACATGATTGTTATACCACGGTGGATCTATCCCCTCGCTTTGGACCTTAGTCGGTACGAACTTATCTAAGGCGTACTGGACGATGTTTCTGAATTTTTTCCATTTTTGTTCCACATCCTCTTCCTCAGAAATGAACGTTTGATGGTGGTCACTCAGATATTCTGCGATTTGTGCCCTATCACTCTTGTTAAGCAAATATATTTTCCTTCCTTTCTTGGCATTTCTTATTACACTTGTAGTCATTGATGCAACCACTGACTTATGATCACTGATACCCTCTTCTACATTCACGGAGTCGAAAAGTTCCGGTCTATTTGTTGCTATGAGGTCTAAAACGTTAGCTTCACGAGTTGGTTCTCTAACTATCTGCTCGAAGTAATTCTCGGACAAGGCAGTCAGGATAATGTCACAAGAGTCTCTGTCCCTGGCTCCAGTTCTGATTGTGTGACTATCCCATTCTATACCTGGTAGATTGAAGTCTCCCCCTATTACAATAGTATGATCACGAAACTTCTTCACGACGTTCTGCAGGTTCTCTCTGAGGCGCTCAACTACTACGGTTGCTGATGCAGGTGGTCTATAGAAGCATCCGACTATCATATCTGACCCACCTTTGATACTTAGCTTAACCCAGATTATTTCACATTCGCATTCGCTAATAACTTCACTGGATATTATTGAATTCTTTACTGCTATAAATACTCCTCCACCATTGGCGTTTATCCTATCCTTGCGGTATATATTCCATTCTGTGTCTAGGATTTCGTTACTGTTCACTTCCGGTTTTAACCAACTTTCCGTTCCTAATACTATATGCGCACTATTTCCTTCAATAAGAGATACTAATTCAGGAACCTTGCCCTGGATACTCCTGCAGTTTACCAATATTACGTTAACTTTTCCTGTTTTTGGTCTCTGAGGACGGACGTTCTTTATCAACGATGATAATGTCCTCTCTGGTAAGCCGTCAGGTATTTTATCGTTTCGCCCAGGGGGGGGGGTCCCTCTAACCTAAAAAACCCCCGTGTGCACGCCACACGTACTCTGCTACCCTAGTAGCTGCTTCCGGTGTGTAGTGCACGCCTGACCTGTCTAGGGGGGCCCTACAGTTCTCCACCCAATAACGGAGGTCGATGAATTTGCAACCATTATAGTCGCAGAGTCGTCTGAGCCTCTGGTTTAGACCCTCCACACGGCTCCAAACCAGAGGACCGCGATCGACTCTGGGCACTATGCTGCAGATATTAAGCTCAGCTTGCACTCCGCGTGCGATGCTGGTTGTCTTCACCAAATCAGCCAGCCGCCGGAAGGAACCAAGGATGGCCTCAGAACCCAAGCGGCAGGCGTCATTCGTTCCGACATGTGCTACTATCTGCAGCCGGTCACACCCAGTGCGTTCAATAGCTGCCGGAAGGGCCTCCTCCACATTACGGACGAGACCCCCCGGCAAGCACACCGAGTGCACACTGGCATTCTTCCCCGACCTACCCGCTATTTTCCTGAGGGGCTCCATAACCCGCCTAACGTTGGAGCTCCCTATAACTAATAGGCCCGCCCTCTGTGACTGTCGGGACCTTGCCGGAGAATCGGCCACTGGCCCAACAGGCGAGGCATCCTGTGGTGGCTCGGAAACGATGTCATCACCACTAGGAAGCACCCCGTACCTGTTGGAAAGGGGTAAGGCAGCTGCCACGCGGCCAGATCCCACCTTCGCCTTTCGGCCAGGCACGCGCGAGCCCACCACTGTCCGCCATTCACCCTGGAGTGATGGCTGACCGGTAAGATGCTCACTGCCGGAAGACGCAGCGACATCAGGGGTTCCATGTGATTCCAAGGCCACCGAAGTAGGCATAGGTCTCACCACAGTTGCCCCAACGCCACTACGAGCCGACGCCTGCGCCTCGAGCTCGATGAGCCTAACAGACAAAGCCTCCACCTGCCCCCGAAGAGTGGCCAATTCTCCTTGCGTCCGCTCACAACAACCACAGTCCCTACACATGACTATGTTTACCCTACCCTATACGGTGAAAAATTCCCAAGATAATCTTCTGATGAGCTACTCTGATAATCAAGAAACACTCACTGAAATACGAGACGCGAAAACTACGCTAGGTTTTCCCAGAAAAACTATTTAAAAGCTAAGCGCAGCAAATAAGTACAAAAACGCTTTATACAAACAGTACTCGCTGCTGCTGGTGCTCTCGCTCTGGCTGTCACAAGACAACTGCTGATTCAAGTGACTAGTGGCTAACGGCCGCGAAACAAACAAAGACTGTTTTAGGGCGCTTTCTGTTCTAAACGATCAAGAAAACACTAAGAAATCTAACACGAAAACTACGTAAAGTTTTATCAAGAACTGTTAGTTACTATGCAGAGCAGATAAACACAAATAGAATCCCTTCCTTAGTGGAAGGTCGTAAACAAAATGCAAAATAAACGCTTTATACAAACAGTACTCGCTGCTGCTGGTGCTCTCGCTCTGGCTGTCACAAGACAACTGCTGATTCAAGTGACTAGTGGCTAACGGCCGCGAAACAAACAAAAGACGGTTTTAGGGCGCTTTCTGTTCTAAACGATCAAGAAAACACTAAGAAATCTAACACGAAAACTACGTAAAGTTTTATCAAGAACTGTTAGTTACTATGCAGAGCAGATAAACACAAATAGAATCCCTTCCTTAGTGGAAGGTCGTAAACAAAATGCAAAATAAACGCTTTATACAAACAGTACTCGCTGCTGCTGGTGCTCTCGCTCTGGCTGTCACAAGACAACTACCGAGGCGGACATTTAATAAAAGTTGCTTGGCCAGTCATGATAATGTGTGACTTGGTTTGTGAAGTCCTCCCATATTGTAGAGTCCATTTGTGTAATCGGAACTTGACAATCCGACCAAGCTACTATTTAAAAAAAAAAAAAAAAAAAAAAAAAAAGGCTCCGAGCACTATTGGACTTAACAGCTGAGGTCATCAGTCCCCTAGAACTTAGAACTACTTAAGCCTAACTAACCTAAGGACATCACACACATCCATGCCCGAGGCAGGATTCGAACCTGTGACCGTAGCGGTCGCGCGGTTCCAGTCTGAAGCGCCTAGAACCGCTCATCCACTCCGGCCGGCTACTATTCTAAAACTTGTAGGCGAATGTAATTAATAACATTTATTTAGTAAGTACTTTTCGCAATAGTATAATTAATGATCAGATTCTATTATTCCACGGAGTTATTAACGCCTTGCCATCTACGTTTACAAGTGCTGTGCTAGTATTTATAGGACAAATCCCATTAACATTAATTTTCATGAGTGTAGCCTATGTTGCAAGAGAAAATTGCGCAGGGCTTGAGTGAAGAGACGGGCAGCCATATGTGGTATCCATGGGCTCCACGGTCAGGCTGTAAGGTCACATTACTGCCAAGGATCACAATGTGAACATTTTGGCTGGCCAAGTCCATTGAATGGTACAGTGTTTGTTCCCTAATGGTGATGCTGAGTTCCAAGACGACATGGCCCTTGTTCGCACAGCTCGTATCGTCCAGGGCTGGTTTTGTGACTACGATGGCGGACTGGTGCTTCTCCCCTGGCCACCACAGTCACCCAATCTCAACACTATTGAGCCTTTGTAGTCTACTTTGGAGGGAGGGGTACATGATCGCTATCCACCTCCACGTCGTTACCTGAACCTGCCATTATTTTACAGGGAGAATGGCACAAGGTTCCCTTGAAAACCATACAGGGCCAGTATTTTTCCGTTACGAGACGACTGGAAGCTGTTTGGAATGCCAATGGGTTCCTTGTACTGTATTAATCACGGTAGCGTGTCGTGATTTTGGTGTTTCCATATTGTTATCCAACCCCTGCACATTGCACTCCCGTAGCGTCTCACCACCTTCGTGTGAAATAATAAACAGATCTGTAAAAAGCATGGATAAGTGTCTGAAAATTAAAACAAGATTAGTATTATTCTGAACTGTTGTCGAAACAAAGAGTAACTTTTACCACGTTACCTGGAGCACGTTCTTGGTCAGCATCATCACTAATAGAACTTAGTTTCATTTTAATGCACTCATGCGGTTGTTGAGAGTACTTAATAAAGTCACATATTAAGGTAGGAATCACTACACAAAAGAAAGTTCTCCACCATCTTATAGTAAAGTAAAGGATCTGTACTTTCCACTAATAAAACGAAGATAAGGAACTTTCATTTGTTTGCTGTTGTTAATATAATATCTGCTTTGCAAATTATGCGACAGTTAAAGTGGCACGGAAATTTCGTACTTAATCTAAAAAATGTAAGTGAATAGTTGATATCAAGTGCGCACCAGTATTGCTAACGCCATTTCTGTCAGTATAGCTATGTTCCGTTTCTGTTATTTATTGTGTGAAATCAAAGATTAGCGCTGAAATGATAGGGTAAGAAATAAAATAGTACCCGTTGCTATAATAACGTAGTTTTCAGTTTCAAGACGAGAGCCCACGATCCAAAATAAGAAACACCTTTCTTCCTCCAACAAACATCTTGCATAATGAACTCTCGTCGTTAAAAGTACACATATCTGTGCCCACATGGAGGGATACCTACAGTCTATCTCCTCCCGTGTCATCTGCGAATTGAAAGGGAAAATTAAGAGGCGATTGGAGGGTTAATATTGTGTACTACGTAGCCCCCACCACATGCCATACTTGACTCACGTAATACTGATGTACAGGGTAGATACATGTAAGCATATAGGTTTGTATTTCTGATAGCCACATAGTTTGAAAGTCTGAAGAAATTTCATAACTTGCCCTCACGTTATTGCAGAGTGAAAGATTCATAAATCTCTATAATTGTTGTGATCTTTCAGGCTGACTCGCATTACAACGCGGCAGTGCGGCACGCGGCAACGGTTTTCCGCGGTAGCCAATGACGGACGGCCACTGATGTATGGGGCGGGGCTCACTGAAAAGCGCGGTGCATTTGATTAACTATACCGTGAACCTACACGAAGGAAAGACAAAGCTGGGTGAAGATACACCAATTTTTTATTTCTTCTTTCTCATGGCTTATAATTCACGTTTTCTTCTTTCACATTTTATGAATTACCGTTCATAACTACTCCATGCATTATTATGCAGGTTGAGTCACTACCTACTGCAACCAAGAATAACTCCGAAAGTATGACAGGAGCAACGCCAAAAGTTGCATGGGACAACGGGGTCCATAATACGACGTTGTTTTGTTGTTGCTAGGTGGGATCGCTTCAGAGATATGAAGGTCAACATTGATTTTTTAAATGGGATGCTATAGTTTAGTACTTATTTTCTGATAGTGACTACCGAGACGAATCCAATGACGTGTAACAGCATAGTCTTTTAAGGTCAACGAAGGTCAAAAAGGTGGCATGGACGTCCATTTACAGAAGGTGTTCGAAGTGATGACCATTGGTATCAATGCACTGCTGCAATCTTCTTATCATGGATTGAGTGGTATTCCTTATCACATCGGCACTTATCGAAGCACATGCTCTGACAACTGTTTCTCGCATGTCTACAGGTGTAGTTGGAACGTCCTTATAAACAATGTCTTTTACGAATCCAGAGGCGTCAAGTCTGGCGAACGAGCCAGCCACGACACATCTCCTCCGCGTCCAATCCAACGATTTGGGAGCTGTCTCTGCAACTCATTTGTATGTATAAGCGAAAAATGTGCCGGCACTTCCATCGTGTTGATACCACATTCTGTTCCTCATTCCTAAAGGTATTTCTTCCAATAACAGACCTAATGTTTCTTGCAGAAATGTGGTGTACTTTCTACCATTAAGATTTCCTCCGATGAAATATTGGCCTGTAATTCTGTCCTCCAGAATCCCACACCATACATTCACCGACCACGGTTTTTGGTGTGCAACTTGCCGCAGCCGACACGGATTTTCAGTTGCCCGATAATGCATGTTATGCAAATTTACATTTCCATGAAACTTCCTGGCAGATTAAAACTGTGTGCCGGACCGAGACTCGAACTCGGGACCTTTGCAAGTTCGAGTCTCGGTCCGGCACACAGTTTTAATCTGCCAGGAAGCTTCATATCAGCGCACACTCCGCTGCAGAGTGAAAATCTCATTCTGGAAACATTTCCATGGTTCATGAATGTAGCCTAGTCAGTAAATAAAATCAAATTCATAAATGTGTCATCCCTCTGAATCTGAAGTTGAGCCCATCGCAAAATTCAATGCGACGCACATAATCCGTATCAGTTAAGTCTTGGTGGAGACGGATATGGTAAGGATGATATTTATGGCGATGCACAACACGAACAACACTACTACGGCTCATGCCAGATCCTCTTGCGATTTGACGCGAACTAACACAAGGATCCCGAACCACAGTGGCAAGAGTAACAATTTCCGTTTACTCGTTGGTAACTTTCCTATGTCGGATACGTTTCCGATGCGTCAAAGATCCAGTTGTTCTCAATTTATCATACACATATTTAAATGTCCGACGTGTAGGTTAGTACGTTGAGGATATCTTTCAGCGTATAACTCTAGTTCTCATTGAATTTCATTGGCATTCTCCGTAAATGAGATGCATATCGACTTGTTCTTTGAAGGAATACATCATTAACATTCGCTTGATTCGGCGATATTAGTCTTACCGTTCCTATTAGTGTTGTACTGCGAAACCGTCGAATGGTGTTTACATGTTAATGGCACGTTAGATGGATACGCCGTATTCGGTGAATATTTACTATTTGCACGATATACGAGCGAGAATTGTCAGAGTATGTGCTTTTATAAGCCTATAAGCACCAAAGTGATAATGAATACCATTAAATCCATAATAAGATGATTTCAGCACTGCATTGATACCAATGGTCATTACTTCGAACACCTTCTGTAAATGTAAATGGATGTTCATGCCACCTTTCTGACCTTCGGTGACCTTCAAAGACTCATCTCGATAGCCGCTATCAGAAAGTAAGTACCAAACTACAGCATCCCATAAAAAAAGTTGATCTTCATATCTCTGACACAACACCACCTAGCAACAAAAAAACCATCGTCATATTATGGCCCCCCTTGTCCCATGCAATATTTGTTCAACGAACTTTTCAACTACTATCATACTTCCGGAGTTATTCTAGGTGGCAATAGTTAGTGACTCACCCTGTATAGTCGACAACATTTAGAAAATCAATCGGCCCTGAACAAATACTTGCTGTGACTCCATCGATTTGCTTTGCGATTTTGCACTTGGACAAGACAGAGGCCAAAATTAAAAACTACTTTTTTGCAAAGAGAAGCAATTGTACGAACATTAACAGCTCAGATGCCAAGCCAGAACTAAGCGAAGAAGAGAAGGCTGTAAGGCAGAAGAAACATATAGTGGGGAGGGGCTATAGAAAACAAACATGAGCTCAACATTTGGTTTCTGTGAAATGACTGAACACGTATGACAGTACTGATCCTACCACATATCTTAGTAGATAGTTTATAGCATTTGTAGATTTCGAGAAAGCTTTTGACACTCTTGATTGAAATACACTTTTTGAAGCTCTGTTGGTATCAGAGATAAAACACATGGACACAAGATTATCTACAACTTCTATAGAAATTAGGCTGCAGTTGTAAGACTTCAAGTACTTCAAAAAGGGAAGCAGTTGTTGAGAACGCGGAAGCAGAGAAGATATAAAATGCAGACTGGCAATAGCAAGAAAAACGTTTATTAAAAAGAAAATTTTGTTGACATCGACTATAAATTAAAATGTTGGGAAGCATTTTACTGCGATATCTGTGTGGAGTGCAGCCTTATATGCAAGTGAAACCTGGATGATAAATAGTTCTATCAAGAAGTCAATGGATATTTTCAAAATGTGGTGCTAAACAAGAATGCCGAAGATTAAATTTGTAGATCGTACAACTAATGAGCAGGTACTTAATTCAACTGAAGAGAAAAAGGAAACTATGGCACGAATTGTCTACAGGAAGGGATTGGTGACAGGACTTATTACGAGTCATCAAGGAATCGTCAGTTTGGTAATGGACGCAAAATAGTAGAGAGAGACCAAGGCTTAACAACGGTAAGCAGATTCGAATGGATGTGGGTTGCAGTAGTAATGAAGAGATGAAGTTTACACAGGACAGACTAGTGTGGGGTATCAACACAAAAAATAAATACGACATTTTGATAACCAAATATCGAATCGACCACTCTATCATAGCAACTAAAGTGGTAACTGTGAAGAAAATTATTATGATTTGTCTTTCACAACTTTTTGCAAGACTGGGTTAATTAAGAAAGCTCATCTAGTATTGTCTATTGTCCTCCAGAGCTTATTGATACTGAAGACATTATGGTTGGTGCTCTATGCCAAAGAGTTTGGCACAAAGAGGCGGTCAGGGATGTATAATTTTTCGTTGAAAGAAAGTGACTTATCAGAGGCTATATACCCTGCCAGTAAAAACTACTTTAGCGGTACTGGAAAGAATAACTGGCAAGCTAATGTTATTGTAAGTTGTTATACAGCCTTCTAAGCGTTGCAGGTAAGTAAAATGTCTCAAGGCAAAACGAAATAGTTAACAACAAGTTTGTTTGCGTGCCTATCATCCACAGCAAACACAGAAATATTCGTTTTGTAAATAACAAATGGCTTTTTCCTGCTGCCGTGTATTTTATTTGTTCCAGACGTATTCCGCCTTTTATTTCAAGGCCTCTTCAGTGGAATCTAGCACGATACAGTTTTGTTTCGATACGCAATATTAGATTATAACACACTTCACGTCTTATTTTTTACTTATAAAATGATTTGTTACATTTATTCGACTTCTTGGCTGGCATCTACGCTTCACCTCCTCTGGTCACATGCTGGAGGTCACACTATAGCTTCACTTACGAAATATAAGCACATTTTCACGTTATGAACTTTTTTATTCACAATTTTCATCTTCTTTGCGCTAATTGATGTGGAGCACAATTATTCTTCTGTCAGTATCTGTACAAATTTTACCGAAAACAGTGATTTAATATCGTAACTACTCAGTGTTCACTTTATGTCTCTTCTTATTTGGTTTGTTTACGTACACGTTGTCCACCTAACGAAGTATTTGCTGAACTAACCTCTGCTCGTTTCTGTTCTCTTTATATCTGCTTGCGAGAGTACGTGTGTGTGTGTGTGTGTGTGTGTGTGTGTGTGTGTGTGTGTGTGTGTGTGATTAGTCAGTTCTAGAAAGCTGAATGTAATAGCTGTCAGACAGTGGTTGAAAGTTTCGGTGTTTAACTGAGTTGATTTTTGCTTT
Organism: Schistocerca cancellata; assembly: GCF_023864275.1. Lineage (NCBI taxonomy): Eukaryota > Metazoa > Arthropoda > Insecta > Orthoptera > Acrididae > Schistocerca > Schistocerca cancellata. Next base: position 603,561,415 of record NC_064629.1, on the reverse strand, counting down.
AAATGTTTGGTGGAGGGATTCATGTACAAGTGAGGAGAAGGGGCTGGGTGGTATCATTATGATGACAATCCTCTGTTGGAGCGTTATTTTACTATTTTATCTATTAATTTAAACATCGAGTTTACTCTTACATGAACCTCTCTGCCGGCCGCGGTGGTCGTGCGGTTCTAGGCGCTTCAGTCCGGAACCACGTGACTGCTACGGTCGTAGGTTCGAATCCTGCCTCGGGCATGGATGTGTGTGATCTCCTTAGGTTAGTTAGGTTTAAGTAGTTCCAAGTTCTAGGTTCTGATGACCTCAGATAGTGAGTCCCATAGTGCTCAGAGCCATTTTTGAACCTCTCCACAAAACGTTTGAATCAAAACTCAAATTAGCTCAACACCAAAACTTTCAACCATTGTGTGATAGCTTTCTACAAGCGACTAATCACACACACTCACACACACTCACACACACGCTCACACACACAAGACAACAGAAATGAACAGACGTTAGTTTTCAGCATATACCTTCTAAGGTTGGCAACATGTACATAAACAAACCAAATAGGAAGAGACATAAAGTTAGTACACAACAGTTACAATATTAAACCACAGTTTTCGGTAAAGTGTCTACGGCTTGTGACAGAGAAATAGTTGTGCTCGACGGCAATTAGCGTAAATAACATGAAAATTGTAAAGGAAAAAGTTCGTAACGTGAAAATGTGCTTATGTTTCGTTAGTGAAGTTACAGTGCAACCTCCAGCACTTGACCAAATGAGAGAAAACGTAGATGCCAGCCAAAAACTCTAATAACTGTAGGTAATCACTTGCTTAAGTAAAAAATATGTTAACTGTGTTATAATCTACAAATGTCGCATATCAAAAGAAAACTGTATCACTCTAAATTCCGCTGAAGATACCTTATAGGGAAAGGCGAAACTCTTCTGGAACAAATAAAATACATAACAGCAAGAGAAAAGCGTTTTTAATTTACAAAACGAAATGATTAGTGCTTCTACATACTTGGCAATTTCATCTTATGACATACGACCAATTAGTTTTGGATTAATCTCTGTAGGTATGTATAGAGTATTGTAAATGTTAATGTGTTCCATGTCACTGTACTTCTCATTTAAAACGCTATTAAATGCCATTTAAAAAAGTACATCGATCCATTGTAATAAACTACAATTGCTTCCACATCTTGGCAGATAAAGAGGTTTAGCGTATTTATCATGCGAAAAAATACGTGACTCTTCACGAGCTATCATTTTCAAGCAAACCACGTTTCGACATCTTGAACCGTTTACGAAATTTGGGGCTGATCCAACCGCACGATATACGATAAGCAGGGCTGAGTATGGGTCGCATCGCGCACCAGTAGCGCGCTGCTCCTGCGTGGACCGTCCGCCAACATGTTATTCAATATCTCGAGAATGGGTGTACCTATCGTCCTGCTCTCACCTCTGAAAAAAATTTGGATATGTTGCATAAATTTCACTCGCAATAATTTTTTACCTCGCCGTAATGTCACATGGTAGCGACTATGAAATGGCTATATCTAAGAGATCTGGCCTTCTTCAGTTGGTGGGACAGCCTGTGAGATCACCAGGGCTGACGGTGACGGCGTCGTTTGCTTCCATGAAGCGCAGAAGCCGGTGGCCGCTTATGTTGGTCACCCTAGAATCATAAATGGTGTTCCTCGCATTAAAATTTCCACTGATAAAAGTTCTGCCGGGCAGTGTTTGAAGGATCGCGATATCAGCAGGATCGAAGAGTTCTCTTGGGGATTGTAGGCGGCTACGATGTTAATTCCCCCTTGCGCTTTTTCGATTGCTTCTCAGGTTGCTTCTGTTGTCTACCGGGCTGATAGTTATATGGAATGGTGACGTAGTTATAGGAGATGGTGACGAAGCGATTTCTGTATGTAGACGGCCGTTCCGACACCTGCAGTCAGACTATCATTTCTGTAACAGCAATAATTTTCTTCTGCAACGTTGACATCGGCCTTTAAATGAATCTACGTGACGCGACATTAGTCACCCTTCCTTTTGTAGGAAATTCTTAGACTTCCCCTGCTTAGTTGAATATGCAGTTTGCATTCCATTAGACGATAGTTAACCCACGATATCTGTTGTCCATCGGTGGCGTTAACAAATCTGACGGAGGTGCTTAAACATCGAGTTTACTCTTACATGAACCTCTCTGCCGGCCGCGGTGGCCTCTACCACAGCAGTACGAACGGCGATTGCAATGTAACATCGAATGTGACGTACCAGGTCCACTGAAAGCTTCAACATTTCGGTTAGACTGGTTAAGACTTGCTGATGTTCGGAATTACGAAGCTTCGGAGGTGTTGTGACTGGGATGAAGATCGCAGTGTTTACCTTGTCTGTCATCCTTCAGCACAGTATTTTGTCGGGATTTTGTATCACTAGAGCCAGACGTTGCATGGCTGACTCCCGTTTTTCGCAGAGCTCATTTCATGTGCTGATTTCGCTGCCTGGCGAGTGCTCGCCTGTCGCCTGTATGCCTCACAGCCGTTCACAGCTAGCAACATGATCTCCGTAGCAATTGGTACATTTTGGTTTTTAGTTTAAAAAGTCTTGGGTGCATTCACTGCTATTGTGATTGCCAGCACACTTCACACACTTTGCGTCCCTCCTGCACTGTAGTGAAAACGGCAATGTTCCTGAAATTTATAAAATTGCACTGGTACTCGTTTTGATTAAAGTTCCTCAGTGGTGACATCTGTTGCCCATATACTTTTTACGTCCGAAAGTCTTCTGTTCTTGACGGTATCGTATTGTCTTCGGACAATGTACCAGTAACATTCGAAATAAAGGTGGGCGCCATGCCAACAAGACAACAGGACTAGATACCTACGGTGTAACGTAGAAAATTTGTCAACAAAGAATGGACGAAGTCCTACAGCACATTCCTGGTCCCAGCCGGAACAAAGGCAGTTCTTCAATACATACCCCAAGATCCGCTCCAAGCACCTCAAGATGCTACTCCAGCGCCAGCAGACGACGAAAACAGTAGGCGTCGGCTACGTCTGCTGCACCGCCCCCCCCACCCTCCCCCCCCCCCCCACCACACCTGCTAGACGCCATGAAGGAAAATAATGTTTTCAGAGAATGGCAACTCACCCGCAATCCGGACACCTAGTGATTGCTCAGTAGGATGACGAAGAACATTAAAGCTACCATACAAGAACACAGAATTCAATCACGGTCTTGCGAACGTGTCGTTTCAAGATGGGCAGCATAGAATGCAATGCGACACGACTGTTCACTAGAAGGTTAAGCAAAATACCAGCGCTTCTAGTGGTCAACGGCAACATCTGTGAACCTTATGCGAAAGCGAACGCTATGGCTGACGTCTTAGCCATTCATCTTACACCCAACAACATGTGTACCTAGTTGCTGGGCGACTAGCAATAGTAACAAGCAGAAGACGACATCTTAGTTAAAGTTAGAGTCCGTTGATGTCAAAATATCAAGACGCCTGCACTTACTTTACCTCCTTATGTGATATCGGCACTGCTGTATTGAAGTGCAGCATGAACTCCGACTACTGCTGCAGGCAACCGACAACATTGCCGACTGAACAAAGGAATGTCGACAACGCCTCGAAAACACAGACTATCAACGTCACTCAGGAGGTGGTGACCAAAGACTTACAAAATATAATGGTGGGGTGTGAATCCGTCGAATGATCTACAGCCAAGTATCCTGGCGACACGTTGACAGATATTTGACGTGGCGCCAACACGTTGAAAGGAAGAGGCAACTTTACCTCTCTTGAGCCCCATGCATTCTCTTCCTCGCCTCCTAGGGCTCACCCTACGTAAAACTATGGTGTTTCTAATACTGGGATATGCTGCTGTTGTATGGGGCACCACAGAAGAACGGAACATACGGATGCTGCAGACAGTCCAAACCCGCGCCTTAAAACGTGCACTGGAAGTACCTTCTTGGTCTCCTACTAAAACGATTCATGAAATGGGTGGAAAGCCGCTTCGTCATGAGCGCTTCAAGAAATTGGCGCGATACTTCTATGAAAAAACTGCCCTTGCCAGCAATGTAAAAACTGGCACTCTGAGCCACAAGGTCCAATGAAACAACGAAATGGACTGAACTGGTGCACACGTTGAGCGCTACTGAGCTACCAGCCCAGCACGAATTGATGACGCCATCGGTTACTAATTAATGCTCACTGCATTCATTATGCCCAATGTTTCATAGTTGTAGTTACGACTGGAGGAACAGCCCGACACGCTTACCCTCCGCCCTCACCTGGAAGTTCAGCGTTTCCAGTTACTATGTTTGGCAGCAATGAGTATAACCAGTCGCGTCTTGCAGCGGTGAACACAGCAACAACCATTACCTAGAGATGTCGAACAGCTGCTTCGATGAAACATTGTGGTACTTCCGGGGACAAGCCTCAGAAATGTATTTGCCATTATAATTTTTATTCGGACGTCAGCGCGTGAAGTGTTTGTCAGGCTTGTGCGCATGTTACCTGGTGGCCTCGTGGTCGTGATCTTCGTCGGCGTCAGCGTCTTCGGCAGTGACGTCGCTGGGCGGCGTGAGGTAGCCGGCGAGGCGAAGGCCGCGGCCACGTAGCGACCCCATCCGCAGTGACTGCCGGAACGACTGTCGGGCGCGGTCCACTGCAACACACAGCACACATTTCTTATTACACTACGTTACCTTGTTGACAAGCACAATCACGAAGCCTCGTTTCTTCGCACTAACAATAAGTTGATTATAGTATGAAGATATAATAAGTTGATTGTTCTGTATTTTTTTTAACTTTGTAATGGGACAGCATCTGTGCTACTAACTCATTTCCTATGTCTTTATGCGCCCTACACATCGGAGTTCGGCCATCACCGGATGCACTAAATCAGTTTTATGTTCACTACATTCATCAGGAGTTATTATCTACATGTTGTTGTTTGTTGTGGTCTTCAGTCCAGAGACTGGTTTGATGCAGCTCTCGCATTACCTACATATCACATTCCTTTAATCCTAACTACGTTACTGAATTACGAGCGCATCGTGCCATTTAAAATTATTTGTCTTGGATAAGAAATTCAAAAACAATTGACTTGAAGTACTCGTAATGGCACATTAGTGGTACAAAAACATAAATTTATGTATGTTCTACGTAGGTAGTTTTCTTGCACACACGTACTTACGGAAAGTTATTCTTATTCTGTTATAATGGTAAAAAAATAAAAAAACCATAACTGGTGGTTTTCCAGCGAGTTCGCTCTAATGGATGGCACATCAGAAAAGTAGCCTAATTCTGACAGTCACATTAACTTGAAATTTGGAGACGCAAGGGATGGGAGGAAGCGCGAAAACTATGATCTTACTCCGTCATTTCAGAGACTTAGCAAGTTGTTAGACGGTATCATAATCCACAAACAAACTGCTCCATTAACCTTTAGGCTGAGTTCGTTTCAGGACACTATATTCTCGCTTCACAGTCCCATATTAAATCTATTGATATAAATATAAAGTCTGCTTTTCCTAAATTTTATTGTTAGAATTTAATAACTGATAGATTACCAGGTCAATCAAAATATAATAAAACCAATTCCATGATACAATGGAACATTTTTTACCATCTTCAAATTTTGGACGCTACGTTTTTTTCAGATTCAGTGTGTTACTTGGGAATGATACACATTTACAAGTGATGAAAATTTGTACGAATGCCGGGAATTGAACCCGGGCCTCCTGCTTACTAACCAGATTCGTTAAACAAATTCAAATGGCTCTGAGCACGATGGGACTCAACTGCTGAGGTCATTAGTCCCCTAGAACTTAGAACTAGTTAAAACTAACTAACCTAAGGACATCACAAACATCCATGCCCAAGGCAGGATTCGAACCTGCGACCGTAGCGGTCTTGCGGTTCCAGACTGCAGCGCCGTTAACCGCACGACCACTTCGGCCGGCTATTCGTTAAACATTTACGCTATCGTGGCACAGTGGTTAGACACAACTGCATGGACTGCCGAAGCATGCCTTCCCCTTCAATCTAAATTCTTATTTGGCACAGAACGTCTCCTAGACCTTTTTCCTATATTTGCTCGTGGCATTACGCGATGTCCCTCACGAGGGCGAGCAAAGAGTGCTCTACACTGAATGATCATCTCCCTCTGCCACAAAGATGATGAAAGTGCGTTAACGACAAGGTCTGGTAGAATCCTACCGGCTAGTACGTACCAGGAAGAAGGCGACCCCTAGTACTGTGATCTCGACGGGCTAGGATACGCAAGATGGGAATTACGACCTGTGCTACATCACGCATGCACACTAAGGGAAATTGGGCGGGCGGGTGGTTTTCAACCTCACCTTGTAGGCACAAGGATATTAGCATTCACGGCGTATATATATCTATATGAGTGGAGTCTGATCGAAAGAAGACACCACTCGTGTAGATACACTACACGTTTACTCTGCAACACTGATTACGGTATGTGGAAGGGAGTAGCTCTACATGTACTCCCAACACTGTTCCATTCGTGAAAGGTGCGCAGACAGAATAACTCTGAGGGAGCTCACGTTTCGGTACATTTTCTATAATAATGAATTCGTGAGATATATGTGGGGAGGTAGTAATATCTGCGGTGAGCTTGATGTGCAACGCCTTTCTCATATCGTCTGGCACTAGAGTTCCTAGAGGGTCTATGTGACGCTCCAGTTTTGACCAACCGAACGCCTGACAAAACACATTTTAAGTGGATTTTTTTGCTCTCCTCAGTTAATCCCATCTACACACATGAAAAAAAGTTTTGCATCACCTCGGTTCCGAGAGTTCCGCAACCTGTACAGAAAATTATTCAGATTCCACCATAAAAATCATTTCCGCCCTTTTTATTGCTCATGAAAACCACACATTGCATGTTGTACCACCATATAGCGAGACCTTCAGAGGTAGTGGCCCAGATTGATGTACACACCCGTACCTCTAATACCCAGTAGCACGTCCTCTTGCATTGATGCATGCCTGTATTCGTCGTGGAATACTATTCACAAGTTCATCAAGGCACTGTTGATGCAGATTGTCCCACTCTTCAATGGCGATTCGGCGTAGATCCCTCAGAGTGGTTCGTGAGTCACGTCGTCCATAAACAGCGCTTTTCAATCTATCCCAGGCATGTGCGGTAGGGTTCATGTTTGGAGAACATGCTGCCCAGTCTAGTCGAGCGATGTCGTTATCCTGAAGGAAGTCATTCACAAGATCTGCACGATGGGGGCGCAAATTATCGTCGATGAAGACGAATGCCTCGCCAATATGCTGCCGATATGGTTCCACTATCTGTCGGAGGATGGCATTCACGTATCGTACAGTCGTTACGGCGGCTTTCATGATCACCAGCGGCGGACGTCGGCCCCACATAATGCCACGCCAACACATTAGGAAACCTCCACCTTACTACACTCACTGGACAGTGAGTCTAAGGCGTTCAGCCTGACTGGCTTGCCTCCAAACACGTCTACGACAATTGTCTGACTGAAGGCATTTACGACACTCACCGATGAAGAGGTGATGCCAATCCTGAGCGGTCCATTCGTCATGTTCTTTTGCTCATCTTTACCGACTGCATGGGATCGCGGTTGCAAAGATGAACCTAGCTATGGACGTCGGGAGTGAAGTTGCGCATCATGCAACCTTTTGCGCGCAGTTTGAGTTGTAACAAGTCCTGTGGCTGCACAAGAAGCATTATTCAACATGGTGGCGTTGCTGTCAGGGTTCCTCCGAGCTATAATCCATAGGTAGCGGTCATCCACTGTAGTAGTGGCCCTTGGGCAGCCTGAGCGAGGCATGTCATCGACAGTTCCTGTCTCTCTGTATCTCCTCCATGTCCGAACAACATCGCTTTGGTCCACCCCGAGACGCGTGGACATTTCCCTTGTTGAGAGCCCTCCGCAGCACAAAGTAACGATGCGGACGCGATCGAATCGCGGTATTGACCGTCTAGGCATGGTTGAACTACAGACAACACGAGCCGTGTACCTCCTTCCTGGTGGAATGACTGGAACTGTTCGGCTGTCGGACTCACTCCATCTAATAGGCACTGCTCATGCATGGTTGTTTACATCTTTGGGCGGGTTTAATGACATCTCTGAACAGTCAAAGGGACTGTCTGTGATACAATATCCAGTCAGCGTCAATCTTGAGTAGTTCTTGGAACGGGGGTGATGCAAAACTTTTTTGGATGTTTGTAAATTACTTCACCATCTGGACTTTGCTAAGCCATTTTATTTAATAGGAGATGCACGTGGGTACGGGATTGCTGTAGAATGTTTCAAATGGATAAAGAAGGGGATGAAGAAATCCACATGACCTTTGCCTCTGCAAGTAGATCTCTGCAGCAATCTGAGAGGAATTACTGTATCAATGAGCAAGAGGCCCTAAGTGTAATTTTCGGCTTACAGACATTTCAGCAATATTTGTTGGGACACAAAGCGATTGCCTATAGCGATCACAGGGCATTGACTTTCTTATAGGCATCCAAACTTCACCACCCAAGATTACAAAGGTTCACTTTATATTTGCTACATTATTATATTGAGGCAACATACATCAGAGGACCTGAAGATGCAGTCGCAGATGCCTTGTCGAGGTATATAGAGGAGGGTGGCGGAAATAAAGATCCATTGTTGCATAAGAAAGGTGTACACATTTTTGCTGTAATGATACATATAGATGAGGAATGTAAACTGAAAAGGATTTACGAAGAATTACGGTGGGACCAGAATCAAAATGGCAGATTAGTTAAGTTACTTAGACGATACTATGTATCCCAATGTAGCTGAATATTAACATATACATACAGTACTTTGTTCAGAAAGAGAAAGGAAACTAAAAGCCAATGGAAAATTTGCGTCCCTGAGCAACATGTGGATTTACTTACTGACGATATACACAAAAAACTAGGGAAAATACGGCAAGGAAACTTATGGTAAAGCAAACAATCATATTTAACAACATTTGGCAATGTGTACTAAAAAAGGTAATGTGCGATATTTGTCAGAAGGTTAGGGTAAATTATACGATAACACAAGGTCAAATATGCGATGTGGAGCCACAAAACACAAATGACTTAGTCGCTTTCGAGCTTTTTGGGCCGTTATCAATACCTAGAGTGGGGTGGGGGGCAGATGGAAGTATGTTTTTGTGCTGGTAGATGTGATTTACAAAATTCGTTAAATTGCGTCCTATTAAAAAAGCAAATGTGAAACTACTGCGTGAACAAACGGCAGAAGGATATTTCGTTACAATAGGTGTATCAAATGTCATATTATCGGACAGTGGCCTGCAATTTGTCTTGAAAAAGTTCAAAGATTGTCTTGAGAGCAGAACTATTGAAAATATTAAAATTTCAACATATTTTCCTCAACGTAGTATTTGTGTGCGAATTATGAAAGAACTTAAAAGATTACGCCGAATACACTGCCATAGAAAAATACAGCATAGACACAGCATTTAGAAACTTTTGAGGAAGTAATAAATCATCTCAGGCATGAGGCAACCTCAGGCATGAGGCAACCGGCTTTGCTTCATGTGAATTGATGTGTGGAATAAGGCCTAAAATCTTTTCCTTTATCTGATAGAATTTACAAGTATTGCAGATCTGTTTCAGGTTCAACAAGAAAAAGTAGCTCGTGAAAATAATAGGAAAAAGGTGCTAGAAAGAAAGAGATGGCATGATGCTAAGGCAGATTTGAAACCTAGTCTTAGTGAAAACCAGAGAAAAATCTAAAAAGATAATACCGGGAACCAAAAAATTTACTGATGAGTATATGTGTCCATTCAGAATAGTAGGAAAACTGCATACAAATGCAGATTGATTGAAGTATCAGAAATCTGGAAACCTGTTACCGTTACTCAATATCACTGACCAATAAAAGTTATGTACACCAACAACAGTTGCTGTGGTAACAGACTTCAGAGGGCATTGCACTCTTTGGAATGGTAGGTGACTGACAATCACGGGGAACTCGAAATATTACTTCATTTTCCTTTCATATTTTTTTATTTCCTTTTCCCCGTCATTCTGTAGTATTCCTATAATTTTCAGTATCACTGACTATGTATATATAGCAGGAGTATAAGGGTTTGTTGTTGTGCTTAAGTTGTCATATTAAAAGCTAGTCAACGACTACAATGGGTAGTTGGTTGAAAGTGAAGTATTAAGGAATTTTGAAGAGTATAAATGATGTCTGTATTTTATAAGAACACTAACTGTGAAATATGGTAGCTCATTACTAAGAGATGTGTTGCGATGAAACATAAGAAAGTCATATTGCACTAGCGATGTAAAAATTATTATGTGTGACACGTGAAGAAACAGAGTAGTTAGTGTGTGGGAATAAATAAGGGAATAAGGTGACTAGCTGCAAAAGGGTGTGTTGTGTTGAAATTTGGCAATGGACTTCGAAGTGGAGATATAAAGATAACAGGATGTGACGCATAAAATGAAGTAATTAGTATGTGTAAGCTAATAGTGGAGTTAATTGAGATGTTGACATGACTAACCATGTGAGAGAGTAAGAGAGAGTAAGAGTGGAAGAGAGTGATTCGAGAAGTTTATGTATATAATTTTATGATTGTGGATGTAATCCCTTTCTGTATTAGATAAAAGTTTTTGTGATGATTTTGAGAAGCACTGCAGCCTACCTACAATAAATGTCACGGTTTATCAGCTTCAGAGAGGAAACTGGTAAAAATAGTGAATATGTTATGTTGTAAATGCAAGTGATTTGTTCTAGAATTAAGATTTTTTGAAAGATTTTGAGAAAACAGTAGGTAGTAAATATTTTGAATTAGTTAAATAAATGTGGAAGATGCTTTCACTAACAACCTAACTTGCTGAAATAATTTATTTATTTTCTCTCTTTAAGAAGTAACATATTTTTCAAGTAGTTTCAGTTTGTGTCACCTGGGTGCAATACTTAGAGAAAACCCTCAGATCATTTCCTTTCTTTGAGGATAATCAGTAAAATATTTAAAACTATACTTAATTATGTAAAGTAAAAATAATAGCTTTTATTAGTTTTAGTCAAAGCTAATTTTGCAAATAAATCTACATGTAACCGAAGGCTGCACAGTATTTGAAGTGAAAATGTAGTATTATGGACACCACACAAATATGGTGCTCTAAAGATGTAAGAAAAATAATTGGATATATAGGACAAGAGTGAAGTGCCAACTGTAAGGTAGCAATATGTATCTACAACTATACACTGCCGCATTATTGAGTTGAATGTGTGGAATAACTTTGAAGAGAAATGATTAAAATTCTAGAGACGCCCTCCAGAGCATATAAATAAATAAATAATTTAAAATTTAAAGAAAAGTAATAAATTGAATACTTAAATCGAATAGTTTAAATAATTTAAAATATTACGAAATCAGGGTGTAGGTTGCAGTAGATACTGGGAGATGAAGAAGCTTGCACAGGATAGAGTAGCATGGAGAGCTGCCTCAAACCAGTCTCAGGACTGAAGACCACAACAACAGCAACGAAATCAGAAGGAAAATTTGTATTTTAAAAATAATTTGCAAACGTCATGATTTTGTAGAGAATTTTGTGAAAAAACGAGACTTCGTACCAACAGTAGGGTAGATTAGTTTTAGAACTGCCAAGTCCGAAATAAGCATTACGTATTTTAATTAAGTGTTTTTGGAAAATTATACGATCTTCAAATAATTATTAAATATTATTTGCATAAATTTATAATCACAGGCAGTGTGAAGCATAATGCCTTTACATCGGTCCTGTGTGAGTATTATGGTAGTAGGTAACATCATACAGCCATGATAAGCACGGTTCTATTGTGGCGGATGTACTCCTTAACAAACCTATTCGTTTCACGTGAGGCTGTGGCCTGGATGATGTCAGTATCGTTCATACAGTGAAATCCTTAGCAGACAGAACAATATATTTTGGACACTAAATTTTGTCTTCTGTTAATATTATGTCTTCTGTTACACATCAGAAAGGCAAGAGAGGAGGGAGGTGAAAACTTCTAAGTCCGAACAGAACAGCATTGCTCAAGCACACGGAGGTATCAATACGAGCCAGCCACTACGTGTACGCATGTTGACATGGGTAGTCGGTCACCAAGACTCTGACATCAACTCTTCTGTGTGGGAGTGCGAGCGAGGTTAGTGGAAAAGATGTAAGTAGTCTGTTTATACGTTTGTATGTTGGCAGCGCTATAGACTGCATTAATATCACTGACAGCGCTGTGCGCCCTCTGTAAGAGACTCTGTGGCTGGTTGGACTCGCAGTAAGAAGTTACTAGTTAGCAGTGATGGAGGTTGGCAGTGTTAGCACGAGCGGACGGTTTGGACGTGTGTCCTTCACGGAGATGTAGTGTTGGTTAGAAATGGGTTCTAAAATGATGACTGATGTATTTGCTAATGTTTGGGAAATGGAATTATTGATGATTATATAATTTTTGGAAGTGGAGATCACATGATTAAGGTAAAACCTGCTTAATACATTGTTTGCTCCGCAGCAAAATCTTTCCTTTGCTAACCACATGCCTACTAGCAGTTAGAGCCCACAGTAGTTAGAATCTTTTTATTTAGCTGGCTGTAGTTGCTGTTCGCTGTATTTGCTGTAGTTAGTGTCATGAAGATTTTCTGTGACGTAAGTGACTTATGAAATGTATGGGTTATTGTTAGGATGTCTTCTAATTCAGGGCCATTCTTTTGTGTTCATTATTTGCAGTCAGACTGCATTGCGCTTGTATATTGTGGGCAATAAATGAATAGGGTATGTTTGAGTTGTATTTGTCAGGGAAAATTCTGTAGGTCAGTGTTGTAATGATAAAAAACAAGTAAAGTGACAGTAGGTTCAATTTCACTCAGCAATTTAAGTAAAAACGTAGTAGTTACACCTAGCGACCCTTAGCCAAGGATACCTCATTTGAATTTTCGGATTTTCTGGTAGTTTGAATAATTAGTGCATGATTAGAAATTATTGTGTACTGCTAGCGCGTAATTGTATGTAGTAGAGAATTCCCTTTGTAGTTGTAGTTTCCTAGTGTTGTATTTTATTGTAGTGAGCAAAGTAGTTGTGGCATGGCTGTGGATTTGCACTAAGTATCTCGCAGTCGCTTGTGCAACTAGTTAGATGTGATTATTTTCAGTGCAGTTTTATTGTGTCTCCTTGTTTTTGCTTTTCAAATTGTTTTTTGTGTGTTATCGTGTGTAATAAGTGTTACAATCATGGCATGTTAAAAGCGTAATACTAGGCTGCGAAGCAAATTGAGAAATGACAGTGAAGACGAGCGTGTTAACATCACCTAGTAACGAAGTGACATATATTCTAGACAATAATTTGACAATTGTGCATAGAGACATGGACCAGGCAGCAAATAACGGTGTAGAAATGGAAACAATCAGTGAACAGGGAATTATTGTCGACCGATCGGACGGTAACTGTTCGCCTCAGGAATGCGAAATAATAGAACAAAATCTTGCAAATACCGTAGATTCAGGTTTTGCGTCATTACCATTTCCTCAATTAAGTCAAGATTCAGTCTTTGCTCTTCAAAATCCGTATCTCGCCGGTGCAAATACAGTGCCGAAAAGCACTAATCAACATGTTTCATTCACTATGCATTGTTATTGCAATTAATTCAACAAGCGGAATAAAATCAGAAACAAATTAAAGAAACACTTGAACAAACACGTCAAGGTTTAACGGATTAGTTACTTAAAATCGAACCTAAATATCAAAAAATTTCTGAAGATGTAAAAACACAAATTTGTGTGCATTTTCAGCTTATTTTGTCGGTACATGAAAACGCATTACAGAATCATGAAACAGTCATAAAAGAAATGCAGATCATTGTTCACGAAAATCACGACACCTTGCAGGCTAAAACTGACAGTTGCATCTACCGATACGGTCGCGCATCTTGTAAAAGATCAGGAAAACATAAAGGACAGAGTAGATACTCTAAAACTGGGTTCATAAAAATACACGGAGGAAATCAGCACATTATCGGAAAAAGTAGCCGAACTTTCGGATCAGTTAACAAATTTATCTACGAAGGGAGATGATGATCTGAATGATACAAGACCGGTGGTCTTTACCGATACGGAGGAGTACGAGTAAATTGAGGAATTCAAACGAAATCAGAAACAAATCAATACGCAACACAAAAGAGAAATGCGGAAATTACAAGATCAGTTGGCACACGTGATACAAGAATTACATATTTCAGAGGATACTCGCGCTCCGACACGGGAATAGGAATTTAAGGTGCAGCGAGCCTTGAGATGGAACCGCCGACACGACGTAAGAATGACAAATTTGCGACTCGGCGTCACGATTATTTTGACTATAAGCTCTTCATCACAACGCGTAAATTTAAAACATTCAAAAATTCCAGTAATGATATACATCCACAAGCTTGGCTTCATCAATTTCCTCATTGTTTTCCTCCTAATTGGTCATTAGAGCACAGATTAGCGGTAAGAATGCAATCGGTTATTCGCGACTGTCACAGTAAAGGAGATTTTTATCATGCCTTCCTTTCTGCATATTGGTCTCAGGCTCTATATCGTGGAAAGCACAGTATTATAATGATGCAACATTTCGAACAGTCTGAATCTTCCAGCCCTGTAAAATATTTTGAAGTTATGTTACACAAAAATCAGTATTTTTCAAACCTGTACAGTCCTTCGGAACTTATCTGCATATGCTCATTTAAATTGCATGAACATTTAAGACATATTAATTTGACAGGACGTTGCAAAGATGACACTGAAGCTTTTCAGGGGCTTTTACAAGAATTTGAGCCGGCCGGTGTGTCCGAGCGGTTCTAGGCGCTTCAGTCTGGAACCGCGCGACCGCAACGGTCGCAGGTTCGAATCCTGCCTCAGGCATGGATGTGTGTGATGTCCTTATGTTAGTTAGGTTTAAGTAGTTCTAAGTTCTAGGAGACTAATGACCTCAGAAGTTGAGTCCCATAGTGCTCAGAGCCATTTGAACCATTTTTTTTACAAGAATTTGAAATTGACACAGACAGTTGCATGGTGGGTGCGAAAACAGGAAAACAACAATTACAGGTCACATCCATCGCAAATTCGTGACGAGAGAAACAATAACCAGACACAAGGCTACTATTCTAACGCAAATTGTTACCAAAACAGATATCGCCCGCATGATAACTATTGGCAGAATAATAATAGTTACAGAGAAAGATAACATTTCCGTGGTAATCACTATGACAGAGACAACAGCAGAAATATACAATATGAGAACCAGAATAATTATTATCAAGGGAGACAAAATAACTTAAGACGCAACGGTCCATCTCGTAATTACGATTCTGGGGAAATTCTCCACCACTTAACTGACAAGAAAGAAATTACAGAAATTACCGACAACACGATAGACGCTATAGTCATGACAACTGACCTGAATGTAATCAGAACTGGCGTGATTCAAATAGGGCAGGGCTCTCTCGACAAGCTGAAATTGTAGAAATTAAGATATCCAAATCCCAGTACCGACAACAAAGAGATAATAGAGAATGACTTACACCACAGGCAACCACAAAAAGTACCTATGAAACTGACGACGTAGCTGGCATGAATATCAATTAATATAGTAATTTCACGAGTTCACTTTTATGGGGAACAGACGACACAGTTTTATTGTGTGTACATTTTGGCTTGTTAGTTGCATGGTTATGTAACGACTATAATGCTCACATTCTTGGAACATATACTGCTAATGAGGTTTTACTGCAACATTTTGGTTTACTCGAAAAGACATTTTTTATTTAAAATATTTTCTGAAAGGTCACAGATGACATAGTACTTCGTTTGTTTGACAGTTATGCAATTGTACTGCGATGCTGCTTATGAGTGACACAATTTTCATTATTGCTCTTACGCTGAATCTGTTTTATGTCTGCACAGTTTTTCTACGTTCTTCTGGAAAGTAAAATGTTCTGGTAATAACTTTTGTGGCAAAGCTGAAATGAGGCAGCTCTCTTCGTAACACAACAGTACATTACAGTACAGTACATTCAGGGCCACGGCAATGAATGTAATAACTATGACATTTATAAGCAGAGCAGTTTACTTTTGTATATGACAAGGTAAGTTCATCCATTTGTGGAGAACTTTGCTTATGGACGACGATAACTACGACACTTGGGACATCTTTACCGTTAAGCAATGACAGAAATTTTCTTATCGAGAGAACTATAGATAGCACCACATGACATGCATTTGAGTGATTACTTTTTGTACATGGAACATTTTTGTAGATATTTTTGAACTACAATGATACAGAGAAAGTTTTCGGTGATATATTTCATTCCGCAGTTTTAATCTGTAAGATCTGACTTATAATTACATTATCCCTCAGGGGGTACACCTACTTTGTGTACCATGTGTGTGGCACGTGCAAGAAGCCCTAGCTAAAATGGTATTTGCTTATAGAGTTTTACACATCGGAATCACACGCCTATCTGGTCATTTAACAGAGAGAGGGTAATAATTTCTTTTTTTACTACGTCTCTGACACGTCTAGGTAATTACACAGTTGGATAACTTCGCATTTTGGAAACTGTACTTTGTCTGCATTGTGTGAACTGTTCAGCTATATTTTCTGAACCACTGTGGTACTGTAAGAGCTTTGAGTGATATATTTTGTATGGCATCATGATTTTTGAAGTACGTTTGAGGTAGATGACACTATTGAAACGAGTAGAGAGCATTTTTTTAAAGATTTTTGAAGGAAGCTACGACGATTTTGAGATTTGATTGATGTGTTATGATGATCTTGTTACGACTACGATGTGTATTATGATGTTGAGATATGTTTATGGCCAATAAGGAGGTGCTGTATGACGAATGTGATTATGCTATGTGTTTATTATGATGAAATACTGAAGAAGTATCGACGTATATGTATATGTGTAATGAGGCAATGAATAAGGAGTAGGGGATAGGGTCTCTGGTTTGTAGAAATGAATGTTGGAAAAGAAGAATTGTACTTTAAGAGTTATGAAAAGTGAGTTTATATGTGAATATGAGTAAAACAATGCCGACAGAAAGTTTTGGACACTGTTATTGATGAGATTTCTTTTCTACACACTTCTCCTGTAATTTTTCAACCTTTGAAATTTTTTATTTGTATGGAACTGTCATTGCGGCTCAAACTGCTTCATAAATATTTTGGCAAATAGTATATGTAACCTTGACGTAATGCTCTGCTGCACCCAGCTGCGCGCTAGCTGCCTGGAAAAACTCATTGTTGTGTTGCCTGTCGAATTTAATGGCGTCGCTTCAGCCGCTTTTAAGTTTACTGTACTCACGCAAGCGCTCGCACAGCTGTAGAAAGGAGAGGCCATTGACCTCGTTATTGTCATTTCTTTGCAGATCGCAACACAATCACGACACACTATTACTTGGGAACATATGATTACACTTTGGAGTTTGTACTTCGTGCTACTTACTGAAATGCTTATGAATTGATGAGAAATGTTCTTACGTCTACACACCTGATTATGACAAGTGTCTCTGTACGAGAGTTGAGAGTTTTTACTGACGTATGAAATGCCACATGGCTATTGAATGATGTTTTCATGTTCTGCTTTGAACATAGTTGCTTCTTTTATTTAATATCTAGTTTCTAGCTGCAATTCAGCATTGGTTTTATAAAATGAAATTAAATACATATATTAATGTGAAGACTTTCTGTCAACAGATCCATTAAATAATAGTTTTATGATCCAAATTCTTTAAAAAAAAGGAGCACTTGGAAAGGAACGAACAATAAGAATGAGAAGGGGCTTTTAACAGGAACTGCATGATTACTTTTCTTTTCAAGGACTTGGTAATTTTTTGGTAGAAAAAGTTGTTGTGGTACACCACTTTAGTGTTAAGATGTGACACAGACATTAACATGTGAATAGACATTTCCCTTATTTGCATTGCTGTCTTTACTGTATTTTTTTTCCTTGTGCTTTGTCCTTTTTTGGTATAAGCTATTGAATTTGCTGCTGCTATTTGTTAGGCATTGTCCTACTGCATATTACTTTGTATTACTGTGCTAAACTAGTTTTAGTACTGATTTATTTTTCTTGTTTGGTGCATTTTGCCTTATATTAGTTGTAATGTTGCATTTTATTTGCTAATTTAGACATGCTGCTGCTTCCTTTGCCAATTTGCATTTCTGTCGTTGTTTGTGTTAATTGCTTCGTGCTGCTGCACTGCATCATTCTGTAGTTTATGTATCTGAGCGCGGTAGATTTAAGTTTACCTTAAGACAGGGTATGTTATTTTAAGAAAATGAGTTACGATGAGTTGGGAAGAAATGCATTGAGAAGCTATAAGAAAAAGGACTGGCCAAAGAGCATTCTATAATGAGGAATAATAATTTTGATAGAAGAAATGAACAGATACAAGTAGGTTTTAATGGCAACCGATTTAGACGAATTATGAAGTAAGAAAAATGTGGAAGTATAAGGACTGGTTGAAAGTATAAATACAGATAGCATGCTTACATAGGAATTTTTTGTGGGAACAAATGCTGAAGAAAGAAAGGTAAATGATGTTTCGGTAGGAAATGAAGTAGTCTTGGTTAAAAGTTAAAGAAGTATGAGTATGAAGAATATTACTGAAAGCAGAAAAATGAAACAGAGGTATAAAATTGCTCACTACAAGTACTGCAGTACCACATGTTACACGTGAAACAGATCCTGTCCTTTCCTTTTGTGTTTTTCTGATATGTTTATATGTACCCTTGTGTGTCTGTGTTCTTCCTATCTCTGTGTGTTTACCTGATAAGATAAATTTGGTAGAATTTTTTTCTTCTAATACCAAGCTGCATTCACTGTGATGAGCAATACTGTTATCCACAAATCTGATTGTTTTTTTAGCATATTCTTTACTTTGAGAAGATGTTCAGACATTATTTATTCTGTTATGTTTTCTTTTAATGCTCATGTGTGAAGTTAATGTTCTAAGGATATTCTCATTCTTCATTTAGTTGCTTATGTCATGATTCCTGTAATAGTCATGTATATCCTAACGTCTATTCTTTTGTAAAGCCTGTGTTACTACAAATGTTATTCCTATTATCTTGTTCTTTACTGTAATGATGTTTCCTTCACCTTTGTAATTGTATTCCTATGCTGTAAAATTGTAATTGTATAGACACCAGTTCTCTAAGTTAGATCAATAGTAGGGATTCATTTTACTGCACACATATGTCTGTTGGTCATACTGTTTCAAAGATTATATGACTGTTTCAGTGTTTGCACATGTGTTGACAATTCAGCAGGGGACTGGTTAACAGCATTGCTGGTTTTAAGGATACTGAAAAAACATTAGTGAGTGCACAAGTGGTGGTTCATGGACTTGTTACATTATCCTCAAGACTCTTTAATTGTGATTGTGCACCCGCGCAGTCGCAACGGATGGCTGTTGGCTATTTCTACAAGGACTACAGTGAGTCTGCACCTTGGGTGGCTCATTACTAGACCACGGATTTTTAGGTCGTAAAAAAGTGTGTTTTGGGCACCTAAAATAGGCTCCTGCAGTAGTTCATTTGGGCTATATAAAACCTAAAATAGGCTGTAATAAAAATGATGCAGAGAAAATAAAGATAAATTAAAATACAGTGTTGACAGTATGAACATCTTATTAGTCATTAAAACAAGGAGAATGAATATTTACACAGTTACAGACCACAGCAATCTACAACATTAATGTTGAACATAACTCCTAATATGTTTGAGTTTCTGCAAGATAAAGATCTCCGTAAAAAAGATGAGGCAATGGTTTAATTAATACATTCGTAGTTTCACATATTCTGACCATAGTTAGCTTCACAATAAAAAACCAAAATCTTTTCTAGGTTTTCTAGTGAAAAACTGTGGCGCTTGTCAGTCAGAATCAATTTATACGCTGAAAAAGAACGTTCTACATCAACAGACAAGGAAGGAATTCATTTTCGGCACATGTTGGACATGAATGTTGCAGTCAGGAGTGCTGGATTTTCCACTAAGTATGTCGGCAGCTGCACACTACTCCTTCAGGCCAGTGTTCTTC
This sequence comes from Schistocerca cancellata, assembly GCF_023864275.1. NCBI lineage: Eukaryota > Metazoa > Arthropoda > Insecta > Orthoptera > Acrididae > Schistocerca > Schistocerca cancellata. Next base: position 603,541,307 of record NC_064629.1, on the reverse strand, counting down.
TGCAAAACCGTTTGCTTTTTTGCCCGTACTTTTTCCCCTACTTCACCTGCTGCTTCATCAATTCTCATTTTGACTTCTTCAAGCAAAGAAATATTTCGTAGATAGGTCTCCCTGACCCTTCTAGTTGTGAAATTATCCTTGCCATAAATGTGTAGTGGGCCCCTAATGAAAGAAGTCCCGTTTTAACGAACAATCTTTGAGTAACTCCATTGCTGCAGTTACAGATGCAGCATCCTCCGGTATATTTTCAACCACCTTCTGGACAGCTGAGAGATGCGTACTATAGTATTCTGCTGCTATCAGCCACGTGCCCCAGCGTGTGACAACAGCCTCTGGCGGCAGTGGGACATGTGGAAGCCGTTCTTTGAATGCCTGTATTCTTGATGGTGCCTTACAGAAATTTTCTCGCCATAGATATTACTTTATTTACTTTAGGAAATTGTAGCCTTACTTGCTCTGCTATGCGGTTGATCCCATGCACTACACAAGTTACGTGCAGCATCAATGGGTAGAATACTCTTAATAGTTGAAACGCTGCTATCATATACAGGGTGTTACAAAAAGGTACGGCCTAACTTTCAGGAAACATTCCTCACACACAAATAAAGAAAAGATGTTGTGTGGACATATGTCCGGAAACGCTTAATTTCCATGTAAGAGCTCATTTTAATTTCGTCAGTATGTACTGTACTTCCTCGATTCACGGCCCCCCCCCCCCCCTCTGCGGGTCCGGGGTAAGAATAGGCCCGAGGTATTCCTGTCTGTCGTACGAGGCGACTAAAAGGAGTTTCAACCGTTTCGGCCTTCCATGTGATGGTCCCCCTTGGGGTTTGACCTCCATTTTTCTAAATTTCTACAGAAGTACGAGCCTTTTGGGGAAGGACACCTTACGTGATGTACCACTGGTCCTAAGTGCACTCAGACCTTGGCACTCAGCATTGCACCGGCGTTGTAACCATACCCACTATTACTCAAATTGGGCCTAAACGCCTTTTGGGTTGTCCCAGTTACGCCCAGAGTGCGTCTCCATCTGCACCAGCGATCATGATGGACTTTCCATGGCACCAGAAATCCAGCACGGTAGCCAGCCCGTTGTGGTGGGGTCGTCATGTACCCTCTAGGTTGTAGCCCCCTGACAACACAGGGATCGTACTGCCGATACCTGAGCTGCACCCTCCCCACGTCGGCCAAGGAGTAGATGCCCGTCTCCTTGGGGCATCAGGACTCCCGGCAATGGTCATCCTGCCAGGTGGCCCTTGCTGCGGCTGGGTGGCGCCCGTGGGGAGAGCCCCTGGTCGGAGTGGGTGGTATCGGGGCGGACGTTTCGCAGATGAAACGTCACCACGTATCGGGTCGCTCTGCGGCCGAGTCTTTCAAAAGAAAAGGTACCGTTTCTAGTTCTGGTTCTCCTGCCCCTTCCCCCTTGGCCACTCCATGGGAGGAGGGACAGGCCCGCCGGCTTGGAGCGAAGTACTTCCCCCGCTATTTGGTGTGTTCTCGAACCAATGGGGGGACATTCGCCACCTCCAAGCCCATGTTCTTTGTTCAGCACATTGAGGACATCTTCGGGGAAATCGAGGCTCTCAGCAAGATGCGTTCAGGGTCCGTTCTTATCAAGACCACGTCCGCCACACAGTCGGCGGCGTTCCAGGCGTGCGACCGCCTAGGGGACATCCCAGTCTCCATTGTCCCACATCTGGCACTCAATAGGACGCAGGGGGTTATTTTTCATCGTGAAGTCCTGCTACAATCTGATGAGGAGCTCAGGGCCAATCTGGAGCGCCGAGGCGTGCATTTCGTCCGGCGAGTCCAGCGCGGCCCCAAAGACCGTCGCATCGACACTGGGGCCTTTATCCTCGCCTTCGAGGGGGACGTTCTCCCGGAGAAGGTAAAGGTAATGTGCTACCGGTGTGACGTGCGACCCTACGTTCCGCCTCCTATGCGCTGTTTTAGGTGTTTGCGCTTTGGGCACATGTCGTCACGGTGTGAGGCTGAGCCCCTCTGTGGCGATTGTGGACGTCCTCTTTGTGAGGAACATACATGCACCCCACCACCTCGGTGCGTTAATTGTCCTGGCGTCCACTCGCCTAGATCCTCAGACTGCCCCGCATATCAGAAGGAGAAGAAGATACAAGAAATCAAAACTTTGGATCGGCTGTCTTATTCTGAGGCCAGGAAGAAGTACGACCGCCTCCATCCCGTGCCATTGACCACTTCGTTTGCATCAGTTGTGTCCACTCCTTCCGCGGTATCCTCACCCCTCTCCTGTCCCCCCTCCGCCTCCTCCGCCCATCAGGGGGCTCTGCCTCTGCCTCCCAAACCCCTCCCTTCCAAATCCTCCTCCCCCGTGGCCCCCACCCCCTCTGCCCCAGGGGCCACCCTTCCTCCTCCTTCTCCCCACACGCCACCTGAGAAGCGATCCTCTTCTCAGGCGTCCATCGGGGAAACGTTCCGGACCCCGGCTTCCGAGGTCCGGCGTTCCAAAACGGACCCCGCGCGTGAGGACCTTCTTCGGGTCCAGCCCACCATCCCTGTGCCTCCTCGGCCTTCCAAGTAGGCCTCCAAGAAGAAGTCTCTATCCCCCTCTCCACCCCGGCGCGTTTCGACTGACGCTCCATCCGTGAGTCGCCGCTCCCGGCCGTCCTCATTTTCGCCGGGACGCTCTGCTGCCAGGCGCTCAGCTGGCCTTTCGTCAGCAAATGATGCTGCCCCTCCTACACAACCAGGGACAGCGGCCGCAGCTGGCGACCAGTCGATGGAACCGGATCCGCCTCCCGTCGGTTGTAGCGTTGTTCCCTCGCAACCTGGCCCTCCGCGGCCGTCGAGGTGACCAGCTCTTCCCCCGTCTCGTTCCCCCAACTTTTTGACTAGCGATGGCGTTGTTTCATTGGAACATAAGAGGTATTCGATCTCATCGGGAGGAATTACAACTGCTCCTCCGCCTGCACTGTCCGCTCGTCCTTGGACTCCAGGAAACCAAGTTGCGCCTGACTGACCGTATTGCCTTTACCCACTATACCTCGGAGCGGTATGACCTCACCCCTGTGGACGGTGTCCCAGCTCATGGTGGGGTCATGTTGCTCATTCGGGACGACGTCTATTACCATCCCATCCCATTGACCACCCCACTCCAAGCACTAGCTGTCCGCATTACTCTTTCTGCTTTTACTTTTTCAGTTTGTACCATCTACACTCCACCGTCGTCTGCTGTTAGTCAGGCTGACATGATGCACCTGATCGTTCAGCTTCCCCCGCCATTCCTATTGTTTGGCGACTTCAATGCCCATCATCCCCTTTGGGGCTCTCCTGCATCCTGTCCAAGAGGCTCACTCTTGGCAGATGTCATCAACCATCTCAATCTTGTCTGCCTCAATACCGGCGCCCCGACTTTCCTCTCGGACTCCACTCATACCTACTCCCACTTGGACCTCTCGATATGTTCTACCACTCTTGCCCGTCGGTTCGAGTGGTATGTCCTTTCTGACACCTATTCGAGCGACCACTTCCCCTGTGTCGTTCGTCTCCTGCACCACACCCCATCCCCACGTCCTTCGAGCTGGAACATACTGAAAGCTGACTGGGGACTTAACTCATCCCTGGCGACCTTTCCGGACCACGATTTTCCCAGTTGTGACAGTCAGGTCGAATACCTCACGGCTGTTATCATCCATGCTGCCGAACGTTCCATTCCTCGTACTACTTCTTCACGTCGCGTTTCCGTCCCCTGGTGGAACGAGGCTTGTAGGGACGCTATCCGTGCTCGACGACGTGCTTTACGCACCTTTCGCCGCCATCCTACGTTGGCGAATTGTATTGAATACAAACGACTCCGAGCGCAATGCCGTAGAGTCATCAAAGACAGCAAAAAAGCTTGTTGGGCCTCTTTCACCGGCTCCTTTAACAGTTTTACTCCCTCTTCCGTCGTTTGGGGTAGCCTGCGCCGGCTGTCGGGCATTAAGGCCCACTCCTCGGTACCTGGCCTGACCTCAGGTAATGCGGTCCTTGTTGATCCGGTGGCTGTCTCCAACGCCTTTGGCCGCTTTTTCGAGGAGGTTTCAAGCTCCGCCCATTACCATCCTGCCTTCCTTCCCAGGAAAGAGGCAGAAGAGGCTCGGCGACCTTCCTTCCACTCGCTGAATCTTGAAACCTATAATGCCCCCTTTACTATGCGGGAACTCGAATGTGCGCTTGCACTGTCCCGGTCCTCTGCTCCGGGGCCGGATGACATTCACGTTCAGATGCTGGCACACCTTTCTCCGGCGGGCAAAAGCTTCCTTCTCCGTACCTACAATCGCGTCTGGACCGAAGGTCAAGTCCCCATGCGTTGGCGTGACGCCGTTGTTGTTCCTATACCCAAACCCGGGAAGGATAGACACCTTCCTTCTAGTTACCGCCCCATTTCTCTTACAAGCTGTGTCTGTAAGGTGATGGAGCGCATGGTTAATGCTCGGTTAGTCTGGATTCTTGAATCTCGACGGCTACTTACTAATGTCCAATGCGGCTTTCGTCGCCGCCGCTCCGCTGTTGACCACCTCGTGACCTTGTCGACATTCATCATGAACAACTTTTTGCGAAGGCGCCAAACGGTAGCCGTGTTCTTTGACTTGGAGAAGGCTTATGACACCTGTTGGAGAGGAGGTATCCTCCGCACTATGCACAGGTGGGGCCTACGCGGTCGCCTGCCCCTTTTTATTGATTCCTTTTTAACGGATCGAAAGTTTAGGGTACGTGTGGGCTCCGTATTGTCCGACGTCTTCCTCCAGGAGAACGGAGTGCCTCAGGGCTCCGTCTTGAGCGTAGCCCTTTTTGCCATAGCGATCAATCCAATTATGGATTGCATTCCACCTAATGTCTCAGGCTCTCTCTTTGTCGATGACTTCGCGATCTACTGCAGTGCCCAGAGAACATGCCTCCTGGAGCGCTGCCTTCAGCGTTGTCTAGACAGCCTCTACTCATGGAGCGTGGCAAATGGCTTCCGGTTCTCTGAAGAAAAGACGGTTTGTATCAAATTTTGGCGATATAAAGCGTTCCTTCCGCCATCCTTACATCTCGGTCCCGTTGTTCTCCCATTCGTGGACACAACTAAGTTTCTAGGGCTCACGTTGGACAGGAAACTGTGTTGGTCTCCACATGTCTCTTATTTGGCAGCCCGTTGTACACGTTCCCTTCATGTCCTCAGAGTTCTTAGCGGTTCATCTTGGGGAGCGGATCGCACTGTCCTGCTTCGCTTGTATCGGTCCATAGTCCAATCGAAGCTGGATTATGGGAGCTTCGTCTACTCGTCCGCTCGGCCGTCCCTCTTATGCCGGCTCAACTCCATCCACCATCGGGGGATACGTCTTGCGACCGGAGCCTTCTACACTAGTCCTGTCGAGAGTCTTTATGCTGAAGCTGCCGAGTTACCGTTGACCTACCGGCGCGACGTACTGCTGTGTCGGTATGCCTGCCGGCTGTCGTCTATGCCCGACCACCCCTCTTACAAGTCCTTCTTCGCCGATTCTCTCGACCGCCAGTACGGGTTGTATGTGTCTGCCCTGCTGCCCCCCGGAGTCCGCTTCCGTCGCCTGCTTCGACAATTGGATTTTGCCCTCCCTACCACCTTCAGAGAGGGTGAGAGCCCGACACCACCTTGGCTCCAGGCTCCGGTTCATATTTATCTCGACCTCAGCTCACTCCCGAAGGATGGTACTCCGGCTGCAATGTATTGCTCACGGTTTGCCGAACTTCGTGCTCGACTTGCCGGTCACACCTTTATTTACACCGATGGCTCCAAAACTGACGATGGTGTCGGCTGTGCCTTTGTCGTCGGGGCCGCCACATTTAAATACCAGCTCCTCGACCAATGTTCCAGCTTTACGGCCGAGCTTTTTGCTCTCCATCAGGCCGTTCAGTATGCCCGCCGCCACCACCATTCATCATATGTACTCTGCTCTGACTCACTCAGTGCTCTTCAGAGCCTTGGAGCTCCCTATCCGGTCCATCCCTTGATTCAACGGATACAGCAGTCCCTCCATTCTTTCGCTGATAACGGTGGTTCTGTCAGCTTTCTGTGGGTTCCCGGACATGTGGGAGTGCCTGGGAATGAGGCTGCGGATGCTGCAGCCAAGGCTGCAGCCCTCCTGCCTCGGCCAGCCTCCCATTGTGTCCCGTCATCCGACGTTCGTGGGGATGTCTGTAAGAGGCTTGTGTCGTTGTGGTGGGATGCTTGGTCATCCCTCCAAGGAAACAAGCTCCGGGCAGTAAAACCGCTCCCAACTGCTTGGACAACATCCTCCCGACCATCTCGGCGCGAGGAGGTCCTTCTGACCAGGTTGCGGATTGGGCATTGCCAGTTTAGCCACCGCTACCTGCTCTCTGGTGACCCAGCCCCGCAGTGCCCTTGTGGTCAGGCATTAACAGTGCGCCATGTTTTATTGTCGTGTCCCCGTTTGAGTCAATTTCGTGTTGTCCTGTCCCTGCCATCTACTTTACCGGATGTTTTAGCTGATGACGCTCGAGCAGCTGCTCGTATTCTGCGTTTTATAACTTTAACTGGCTTGTCCAAAGACATTTAATCTTTTTACTTATTTTGTCTGCATCTTTGTCGGGTCCTTCTGGTGTCCCCTCCATCCCCTTGAGTTTTACCAGATTCCATGTGCTCTAACAACAGTGACTGGGCGCTAATGACCTCAGCAGTTGAGCGCCCTTAAACCCAACAAACAAAAAAAAAAAGAAAAAAAAAAAGAAAAAAAAAAAATTCACCGCCAGTTGGCCCAATTGAAGGAAGGTAATGTTGACTTTGGTGCTTGTGTTGACATGCGACTCATTGCTCTACAGTACTACCATCAAGCACAGCAGTACGTAGCATCAACAGGTTAGTGTTCATCACGAACGTGGTTTTGCAGTCAGTGCAATTCTTCGTGCAGTTGACGATAACCAAAATGTCAGCGTCAGAGAAGTTGCTGCTGTACAAGGTAACGTTGACCACGTCACTGTATGGAGAGTGCTACTGGAGAACCAGTTGTTTCCGTACCATGTACAGCGTGTGCAGGCAGCTGATTGGCCTCCACGGGTACACTTCTGCGAATGGTTCATCCAACAATGTGTCAATCCTCATTTCAGTGCAAATGTTCTCTTTACGGATGAGGCTTCATTCCAACGTGATCAAATTGTAAATTTTCACAATCAACACAAATTTTCTGTGAACGTTTGGGCAGGCATTGTTGGTGATGTCTTGATTGGGCCCCATGTTTTTCCACCTACTCTCAATGGAGCACGTTATCATGGTTTCATACGGGATACTCTACCTGTGCTGCTAGAACATGTGCCTTTACAAGTACGACACAACATGTGGTTCATGCACGATGGAGCTCCTGCACATTTCAGTCGAAGTGTTCGTACGCTTCTCAACAACAGATTCGGTGACCGATGGATTGGTAGAGGCGGACCTAGTCCATGGCCTCCACGCTCTCCTGACCTCAACCCTCTTGACTTTCATTTATTGGGGGCATTTGAAAGCAACCCCGGTACCAAATGTAGAGACTCTTCGTGCTCGTATTGTGGACCGCTGTGATACAATACGCCATTCTCCAGGGCTGCATCAGCGCATCAGTGATTCCATGCGACGGAGGGTGGATGCATGTATCCTCGCTAACGGAGGACATTTTTAACATTTCCTGTAACAAAGTGTTTGAAGTCACGCTGGTACGTTCTGTTGCTGTGTGTTTCCATTCCATGATTAATGTGATTTGGAGAGAAGTAATAAAATGAGCTCTAACATGGAAAGTAAGCGTTTCTGGACACATGTCCACATAACATATTTTCTCTCTTTGTGTGTGAGGAATGTTTCCTGAAAGTTTGGCCGTACCTTTTTGTAACACCCTGTATGCATCAGCATCAGTGACGACCAGAAGCACCTTACTGTCATCCACTCCGTTTGGTTATAGGATCTTAAGCCCTTTGTTCACAAACTGTGCTATTGTTTGCTGGTTAGTTTTTGCAAGCTGTTTTGAGTAAATCAAATGAGCCCTGGATGGAGCATCTAGATCTAGCTTGCCAGTAATCAGGTTTGCAAGGTAACGGCCAAGACTGTCAGTAGTTTCATCCACAGAAATCCATATACAAGATTCTCCAACATCTTCTCGGATTATGTGCAATGCAGCATTGTAAGCTGAATGCATATAATTCTTACGTAAAGTTTACTCTGCAGGAATAGACTGATGGCAGTATTTCTCAAGAAAACCTCTGAAAATAGGGTTTTCTAGTTTCCGAAAGGGGATGTTTGCTGCCACAAGTGCACGACACAAATCACTGCACAACTTGCTTTTTTTTCGGAGGATTCACCAGATTTATTGGTTAAGAGTTTGCTTCAATTTTGACTTTCGTTCAACATTAGCTTTATGTGCGATTCCATCTGCATGCTGAGTTAAGTGACGTTTCTTAGCATTCGAAACCTAATACGAGAGGAAAGGGAAATGCAGTTTAGAATCGCATATAAGGAGTATTTCGTATTACTGAAGGATTGCGATAAAAAAGAATCCTAAATAACAGGAAAATAAGAAGTCTAAGAAAAACATCAACTAACCTCCTTGTTGCATGCTTGGCAGAAAATAATTTTCCCATCTGTTGTATAATGCGGAAAATCTTGCAGCCACTGCCTTATATGAGTAGACTTTGAACTAGCTGTTTTCGGCATGGCGTAGTATTCTCACACAGAAACTAGAATTTATTTTGCACTTAGAACGTCAGTAACACTTAACACGTCGGTCGCTACACGATGTACTGATTTGTTTTCACTGTGAAAAAGTGAACGATGACCAGTTTTTTTTTCCTTTTACTGCGGTGCATGGGAGCGGTAGGGGAAGTACCGTACTCGTTGTTGGACATATGGCACCTGACAGATGGCCGCCCCTTCTGAACAAGCGAATGGAATCCACCGGTGCTTCAGATGAGAACATCTCACTACTGGCAAATTATTTTTCGAACCGGAAAATTCACGTATAATACCTTTCACGAAACAGAGTAGTTTGATAGGACTGCCTGTAGACAGCAGCGAGAAAATGCGCGAAGGGCAGTAATTTAGCTATAGAGGGCGTCTACGATTAACATAGTGATTTTTTAATCCTTGCTCACCTTGAGGCCTATGAAACCGTTTCGTTGCGAAAATACACAGCTGGCCAGAATCCTACGAACGAAATATTTTCAAATATAACATTTAGTACTCCCACGTTCGATTCTGTGTAACTCAAATCTTTGACCGGTTCCCATTTGCGCACCGAAGTTAAGCACTGTCGCGCTCGGCGCGTACTTGTATGGATGACCATTCAACCGTGCGAAGTGCTGTTGGTAGTAAGGCAAGCAAAGGAATTGTAAACAGTCTCTAACGACCTTCGCCTTCGACGAGACGTAAAGCCCTAAGTTTACTTCCATTTTCTAATCTTTGAAAACACAAGAATTCTATGTCAGATTAACGAAATAGGTACTTTTTAGGATTTTGATACCGAAACAGGCAAAATTAGGCGTCAAAGTCGAAATACGCAATTTTAGGTCCTATAGAACTAACGGTATTCAGTTTAGTCAGTCATGAAACGCATAAGTACCAGTTTATATGAAAACTGGAACTTAGGAAAAAAAAAGTAGGTTTTAACCAAAAGATCCGTGATCATATTTTTTGCATATGAATAATAAAACACTTATAAAGAGTATTTGGTATTAACAGGGATAGCGAAATAAAAAAAGACCGAAGTGTTAGGCAAATACGAAGCATGAGCGCATATCAACTAGCCACCTTGCTGCACGCTGGACAGAAAATATTTTTTCCCATCTGTCGTATAGTGCGGCAAAAGTTGGAGCCATTGTCTTATATGATGAAATAGGCACTTTTTAGGATATTAAAGCTGAAATAGGCAAAAATAGGCACTAAGATCGAAATAGGCTTTTTTAGGTCCTATACAATTAACGCTGTTAGCCAGCTGCGGTGGTCTAGCGGTTCTGGCGCTGCAGTCCGGAACCGTGGGACTGCTACGGTCGCAGGTTCGAATCCTGCCTCGGGCATGGGTGTGTGTGATGTCCTTAGGTTAGTTAGGTTTAAGTAGTTCTAAGTTATAGGGGACTTATGACCTAAGATGTTGAGTCCCATAGTGCTCAGAGCCTTTTTTAATTAACGCTGTTAAGTGTAAATAGTCATGAAACGCGTAAGTAGAAATTTTTATGCAAATGGTTTTTACCTAAAATCCGCGGTCTACTCATTACTATCATAACCTCTACAAGGAATACTGTGGGTCTGCTCTATGGAGACCTACCAATTCTACCAATATACTTAGACTTCCACTGATTCGGCTGTGGGTCTGCCCTGTTCTGGTCCATTACCAATCTTCCCAACTGAAATTTTCATGTCAAGAGTCATTACTGTGTTTCCATGGGGAAGACAACACTATTTCTTCAAGACTGCGTCGTGGTCCACTACTTATGTGTGCATTTTCTTTTACTGCTCAACCTTTGTGCATAAAACTGTCATAGACATCTCTTCTGATGAATGATTAGGACTGTCTCTAGGGACTGTGATGAAAATTTTTGCTTTACTGACCTACAGTATATTACTAATTGTGTGCATCTGATCTATTTGATATTGTTAATATAATTTTGTTTTAACAAAGTAGTATTGGCCACTGCTCAAAACACTTCATACAATTTTTTTTAGGGGTGAAGGATGGGGGGGGGGGGGGGGAGGGGGCTATGTAAGTAGTCTGTTTATACGTTTGTATGTTGGCAGCGCTATAGACTGCATTAATATCACTGACAGCGCTGTGCGCCCTCTGTAAGAGACTCTGTGGCTGGTTGGACTCGCAGTTAGAAGTCAATATTTGGCAGTGATATAGGTTAGCTGTGTTAGCGTGAGCAGACTTTGGATATGTGTCCTTCATGGAGATTTTGTGTTGGTTGGAAATGGATTCTAAAATGATGATTGATGTATTTGCTAATGTTTGGTAAAATGGAATTACTGATGATTATATAATTTTTGGGACTGGGTGTCACATGATTAGGGTAAAACCTGCTTAATACATTGTTTGCTCCGCAACAAAATCTTTCCATTGCTAACCACATGCTTACTAGCAGTTAGAGCCTACAGTACTTAATACCTTTTTATTTAGCTGGTGGTAGTTTTTGCTCGCTGTATTTGTTGTAGTTGGTGTCATGAAGATTTTCTATGAGGTAAGTGACTTATGAAATGTATGGGTTATTGTTAGGATCTCTTCTAATTCAAGGCCATTCTTTTGTGTTCATTATTTGCAGATTGCGTTGCGCTTATATATTGTGGGCAATAAATGAATAGGATATGTTTGAGTTTATTTGTCAGAGAAAATTCTGTAGGTCAGTGTTGTAATGATAAAAAACAAGTAAAGTGACAGTAGGTTCAATTTCACTCAGCAATTTAAGTAAAAACGTAGTAGTTTCAAAGAGTTCGATGAGTGCACACCAAACGGCCTCAGTTTCTCTCTTAGCATCATGTAAGAAGCGATAAAGAGGACACTAAACCCATCAGGGTTTGACAATGCAGTTAAGACACTGAAATGGGTTGGTTAACCAAATGTAACAGAACGGAAGACAGCTGACAACTAGCAAAGAGCAGAATTGATTCGGTCATGACGAATGAAATCAAAAAGCAGAGCCTCTCCTCGATGATACAAATATTTCACGTCGTTAAGCTACAACTCCAGATTCAATGGCGTTCATGTCGTTCGCACTCGATTGTCTGATTATTGTACAGTAACATCTTTTGTATGAGACTGTTTCAATACCGGTAATACTTTCCTACCACGTTACGAGATAACCACTGATCTGTAGCCACGGATAATAGAAGCCAGCCTCCAAGACCAGCTACCAATGATAAGTATCCAAGGTCCTACAAACACTGTTCTAATCTAGAGCACAAACTATTCTGAAATTCAGCATCGCTGTATCAGGCAGCCTACCTAACCGATGGGCCTGGATCAGCATTCAGCACGACCTCATACGGCAGCCTGAGCCAGTCACTGGGTTCAGTAGATTTTTCCCTGGCTTGCTAAACTACTAGCTGCTCCTGAAGATACGACGACGAGATGTGTTCAGGCAATTAAATGAAGTAATATTAAATCATGTTTTATTCTGTCTGGCGACGCCACACAGTTTCGCAGCCTTCATCCTGATAAACGTTTGGGTTTCCAGCCTGGAAGTGGGTGACTGCTGCAAACTGGATGTCCGAAGTGATCCAGTCCACCATTATTAGGAACTGGAGGACGACAATTAGAAATAGTATTACTTGTTCTCAGCGAAACTGCATTTGTTGCCATGTCCCCGACAGGAATTGAAGACTGCAAAGTTACTTTCTATAGACCTGCTCATTCAGGTGATTTATCTTAATTTAAGGGTGATATGTCGGCAAGAATACCTTGCCCCGACATGCTGTAAAATTTAATTACCGGCCGCTATAGCCGAGCGGTTCTAGGCGCTTCAGTCTGGAACCGCGCGACTTCTACGGTCGCAGGTTTGAATCCTGCCTCGGGCATGGATTTGTGTGATATCCTTCGGTTAGTTGGGTTTAAGTAGTTCTAATTTCTAGGGGACTGATGACCTCAGATGTTAAGTCCCATAGCGCTCAGAGCCATTTGAACCTTACAATGTCGTGTGTAAGACGTAGCGTGCCGACATAGCCAAACATCAACTAGACGTATCAGAGACGTGGTACGTTTACCACGCCGAACAAGTGCATGTCGTGTGAGAGACGTCGTTGGTCAGCCGCGCCAAATGTAAACTGAACGTCTTTGACACGTTGAGGAGCTGATCGAGTACACGCGTCATACACGAAGTGTTCTTCGCCGCATTCGGACCTGCCGACATTGCAAAACTACTTTCACAATGTTCCCGACGTGTAGCAAACGTGTTCACGAGGAAAGGGAGGCATGTGGTGGCATAGCCAACAATGATTTTGCAGGATATTTTGACAGCGGCAGTGATAGTGGTAGCGACGTTTTACCTCCTATACGAAAACGGGGTAAGCGGCTGATCATTGAAGATGATACTGACGAAGAAGAGCAAACCAACCAGCAACAATCAGAGTCGCGGATGTGGCAAAAGGAAGACAATGAACCAACAATCTAGAAGTATGCGGAAATTCCGCCGACCGGAGTGGCCGTGCGGTTCTGGGTGCTACAGTCTGGAACCGCGAGACCGCTACGGTCGCAGGTTCGAATCCTGCCTCGGGCATGGATGTGTGTGATGTCCTTATGTTAGTTAGGTTTAAGCAGTTCTAAGTTCTAGGAGACTGACGACCTCAGAAGTTGAGTCCCATAGTGCTCAGAGCCATTTGAACCATTTTTTAACGTAACAGGTCCCAGAATGTTTTGAACAAAATATTATACAGTCTCAGATCATTGCATTGTTGTGAATATTATTATTAAGATGTATTTCATCAATGTATGTTTGCTTATAAAGGGAAATAAAACGTTTGTGAATATATCGTTGCGTTTGAGACAATGAATGTTTCGTTTCCAATTGGCAACTAATCGTCATTATTTACGATACCTGTAGAATTGCCACGCTACTGGTATCTCACACACGTACTTACAAATCCCGAGGGCGTCTGCACGACTTCGGACGCCACCACCAGGCGTAGTGCACCGCAGCCGTAGCGTGTGTAAGCGCTGGGAATCGTAGGGCGCATCCGTACCTTGCAGCCACTTACGGCTCACGCTAACGCAACTTAAATCGTAAGGCAGAGGGTTAAGCTGACGAAGATGAGGGAGCCAAGTCAATCGAGCGTCGAAAGCCAGTCCTACGAATTGATATGTCTCCACTACAGTGAGTGGATCGTCATTAAGGTAAAGTGCGGGTTTCGGATGAACGGTACGACGCCGACAGAAGTGCATGACACACGACTTTGCGGCTGAAAACTGGAAGCCGTGGGCTAGAGCCCATGACTGCGCTTTGTGGATGGCTCCCTGGAGGCGCCGCTCAGTAACGGTAACTCTGGAGCAGCAGTACGAAATGCAGAAGTCGTCTGCAAACAGAGACGGTGAGACGGAGGGCCCGACAGCTGCTGCTAGACCGTTAATGGCCACTAAAAATAGAGAGAGACACTCAATATAGAGCCCTGCGGGACTCCATTCTTCTGGATATGGATGGAACTATGGGACTCACCAACTTGGACACCGAAAGTACGGAGCGACAGGAAGTTTTGGACAAAAATCGGTAGTGGTCCCCGGAGACCCCGCTCATACAACGTGGCAAGTATATGATGTCGCCATGTCGTGTCATATGCTTTACGTAAGTCAAAAAAGACGGCAATCAGGTGTTGCCACCTAGAAATGGCTGTTCGAATGGCAGACTAGATGGACACAAGATTATCAGTTGTAGAGCGACCCTGGCGGAAGCTGCCCTCACATGCAGCCAGCAAGCCACGTGACTCCAGGACCCAACCCAACCGCCGACATCCCATACGTTCCAGCAGCTTACAAAGAACGTTGGTGAGGTTGATGGGCCGATAGCTATCCACATCAAGCGGGTTTTTACCAGGTTTGAGCACCGGAATGATGGTGCTCTCCCGCCATTGCGATGGAAAGACGCCATCGCTCCAGATCCGGTTGAAGATGACGAAAAGATGTCGCTTGTAGTCAGATGAGAGATGTTTAATCATCTGGCTATGGATGCGATCAGGCCCAGCAGCTGTGTCGCGGCAATGTGCAAGGGCACTGAGGAGCTCCCACTCTGTAAATCTGTAAATGGGGCGTTATAGGACTCACTGCAGCGTGTAGTGAATGAGAGGACGTTGTTCTCTTTCAGCCACCGTTTGAGTGTGCGAAAGGCTTGGGGATAATTCTCCGACGCAGAGGCTCGAGCAAAGTGCTTAGCAAAGTGCTCGGCAATCGCGTTTGCGTCGGTACATAACTTGCCATTTATGGTAACACCGGGGACAGCTGTTGGGGCATGGTACCCGAAAATACGTTTGTTCTTTGCCCAGGCTTGTGAAGGTGACGTGTGACAGTCAATGGTGGACACGTATCTCTCCCAACACTACTCCTTCCGTTGTTTGATAAGGTAGCGAACACGGGCACGGAGCCGTTTAAAGGCTATGAGGTGCTCCAGGGAAGGGTGCCCCTTATGCCGCTGTAGAGCTCATCGACGCTCCTTAATTGCTTCAGCGACTTCCGGCGAGAACCAAGGGACTGCCTTACGCCTCGGGCACCCTAAAGAGCGAGGGATCGCGTTTTCTGCCGCAGGAACTACTGTTGTAGTCACCTGCTCAACCGTCACATCGATGTTACCGTGTGGGGGAGATTCAGCAGTGACAGCAGAAGTGAAAGCTCTCCAGTCCGCATTGTTCAAAGGCCATCTGGGCAAGCGTCCATCTGCCTGACGCTGGGGCAGTTACTGGAAGATGGGGAAGTGGTCACTACCACTCAGGTCGTCATGTGCTCTACAGTGGATAGATGGGAGAGGTCCTGGGCTGCAGATTGATAAATCAATGGCCGAGTAACTACCATGAGCCACACTGAAATGTGTGGCGGCCCCAGTATTTAAGAGGCAGATGCCGAATTGCGACAGTAATGTTTAGACATCTCTGCCTTGACCAGTAAGCATGGTTCCACCTCAAAAGGGGTTATGGGCATTAAAATCTCCCAGAAGTAGGAAAGGTTTAGGGAGTTGATCAATCAGTGCAGCTAATACATTCAGGGGTTCTGCACCATACACATTGCAGACAGTTATCTCCTGCGCCGTCCTTATTCTGACAGCCACAGCTTCAAGAGGGGTTTGAAGGGGCACATGTTCACTACAGATCGAGTTTAGGACATAAACGCAAACTCCACCTGACACTCGATTATAATCGCTACGGTTCCTGTTATATCCCTTATAGCTGCGGAGGGCAGGGGTCCGCATTGCTGGGAACCAAGTTTCCTGGAGGGCAATGCAGATAGCAGGTGTAAAGCTTAACAGTTGCCGTAGCTCAGCCAGGCGGTGGAAAAAACCGCCGCAATTCCACTGGAGGATGACATCGTGAGACTGGGAAGGCATGGAAAATTCAATGAAGCAGTTTATGCCTCAGAGGCATCTGCTGCCACCGATTTATTCCCTGAGCAGTCTATATACATTGTGTTTGAGGGTCTGGTGAGATTTAGGTCCTTAGCAGACGCCAAAATCTCCACCCCATCCTCAGCTGCAGAGCTTGTAAGTAGCGGTGGTTTGGGTGCCACCGCAATTTCCTAGGTCTTTGGGGTTTTCTTTCTGGATTTCTCTCGCTGCTCCTTGGGTTTCTCTGGCTGGGAGGACTTCACTGGCTCAGTCTCCAGAACTGAGGATGTGCGTGAAGCCCTATGACCAGCTGCTTTTGGGCTCTTCATCCACTGGTGGGTGTCGTCTTTCCCACTAGAAGAAATTTGGGAAGGGTGTGACCCAAGGAATCCCTTTGTAGCAAGAGAAGCCGAAGAAAACTTACGCTTCTCCGGCAGAAGCCGAAGAAGGCTTACGCTTCTTTGGCTTAGAAGTAGGGACAGACGTCCACAATGGTTGGGGGGGGGGGGCGTTGCTCCCAAAGTAGGTGGTGCAGGAGCAACAGGGACGGAAATGCCCCCCTCCATCAAGGCGGCAGGTGTAGCCTTCCGGCTCTGAGAAGTGACCAGGGTTGGAGGAGCTAATGGTGCCAGAACTGTAGTAGCGGTGGCGTAAGACGATGTCATACGCTCAGGATGCAGGCGTTCAAATTTTCTCTTAGTCTCAGTGTAGGTCAGTCTGTCCAGGGTCTAGTACTCCATGATTTTCCTTTCTTTCTGGAGAATCCTGCAGTCAGGCGAGCAAGGCGAATGGTGCTCTCCGCAGTTGACATAGATCGGAGGCGGGGCACATGGAGTATTGGGATGTGATGGGCGTCCGCAATCTCGGAATGTGACTCTGGAACTACAGCGGGAAGACATATGGTCGAACTTCCAGCACTTAAAGCACCGCATCAGGGGATGGATACAGGGCTTTACATCACACTAGTAGACTATCACCTTGACCTCCTCGGGCAATGCATCACCGTCAAAGGCCAAGATGAAGGCACCAGTGGCAACCTGATTATCCTTCGGACCCCGTTGGACACGCCGGGCGAAATGTACACCTCGCCGCTCTAAATTGGCGCGCAGCTCATCGTCGGACTGCAAAAGAAACTCTGTGAAATATGATACCCTGGACCATATTTAAGCTCTTATGGGGCGTGATGGACACAGAAACATCCCCCAGCTTGTCACAAGCGATTAAATCCCGTGACTGGGCAGAGGATGCTGTTTTGATCAAGACCGACCCAGATCTCGCTTTGGACAAGCTCTGCACCTTCCCGAACTTCTCCTCTAAATGCTCAACAAAAAACTGAGGCTTCATCGTCATGAATGATTCCCCGTCAGCTCTCGAACATACAAGGTACCGGGGTGAATAAGATCGGCTGCCATCCTTAGCCTGACGTTCCTCCCATGGTGTGGCCAGGGAGGGGAACGATTTGGGGTCGTATTTCTGTGCGTTGAACTGAGCTAATGATCGCTTAGAGACTGCTGGTGTTTCACTACCAGTCATCCGCCCTGATGCCACCCACTCCGACCAGGGGCCCTCCCCACAGGCGCCACCCAGCCGCAGCAAAGGCCACCTGGCAGGATGGCCCAGGGGGATGGGCATTCCCCCTTGGCATACGTGGAGAGTTAATGACTCAGGCATCAGCAGAGTGATCCCTGTGTGGTCAGGGGGTACAACCAACAGGGTACATGGCGGCCACACCTCAACGGACTGGCTACCATGCTGGATATCAGGTGCAAAGAAGTCCATGGTCATCGTCGACACAGAAATCGACACTGCATAGTGCATGATGGAAAACGCACCCAGGAAGGTGTCCTCGCCCAAGAGATGGAGAATGGGCAGGACTGCAATGCGACGACGAGAAAGTGGGCTAAAGATCTCAATGCACGATAGACACGATGCACCTTGTAAGGCGCCATTCCCCAACTGGCTCGCTCTTCGGGAAAATTTTGAAGGATGGAGGTCAATCCGTACAGGGGACCATCACATAAAGGCCCAAACGTATGAAACTCCTTTTAGTCATCTCGTACGACAGGCAGGAATACCTCAGGTACCTCGGGCCTATTCTAACCTCCGGGCCCGAAGGGGGGGGGGGGGGCGGGGTGGGACGACGACGATGATGACACAGTCTGACTGCAAGGTCGGAGCTGTCAGAAAAGTGTCCGCGACGCGTCGTGTTGTGCGCCTGTCGGCGGAAGAATTTCCATCTCCGCTAGTAAAAGGCGGAAACAATATGGTCCACGGTTGACAGCGCTCGCTTTGGCTACTGGCAACACTGTCGGCAGACGAGTTAGACACGCAGATTGGAGGAGGGAAAAAACAGAAAACGTACCGACTTTCTGAGCGTCATGTGAAGGCTTCTGCTAGGAAGTAGGAGGCGCCAGGCGAGTTGCGCCTGTGTGGTGGGGGCCTGTCGTGGTATTTGTTGTGTACCCTTAAGAATGTTACACGGCACGTCTCCTGCCACCTTACAAGTTTCAGAACGATCTTCTATAATCCGTGTATGACTCAGTGATTGACCTGTACAGCTTTTAGCACAGCGAAGACCAGCTTGCAGAGAAATGAGCAAAGAGTCAATAATGTGTAAGAGGCAATTTAAGGTCAATCTTTACAACAGTTTGTAAAGAGGACCGAGTAGTGCAACTGATTTAAATCTCGATTGTTTCCGTCTTTGTTCGGTGGATGACAGTCTTCTATAATTCTTCGACGCTGTTCCTCTCCATCTTCTTTTCGTCTCTTAAGATTTGTGGATGGCCAACCCATTCAGTAGTAAATGATGTGCTGTTTGATTATCAGTGATGATGTAATGTACAGTAGAAATTCTTCGGTCACTGTTTCGCTGTTTCAAGAATCTCAAAGCTTTGCCCCTCTCTCTTTTCAGATGCGAGTTTCCTATAATTTTAAACCACTGATTTCTGTTTGTCTCTCTTGTTGAGGAAATTAGTTTACTTAGTGCTTCTACAGTTGCTTCGATAAAAGGATTTTATTCAAATAAACTGCTATTTTCGGCAAATAGGATGGCCTTGTCTAATTTTGGCTCATGGATATAAAATTATGGACAGCGACGAGAAACTGACATTACGGAACAGCTCTTTACAACCATGGTGAAGGTGTCAGGCCATTCTAGCGCTGTTCCTATTGCAGACACTTCGACGTCCTGCAGTATAGCAAATCTCGGCCAGTCTGCATTTCTATAATTTGACAAACTCTGGTAATGGTACCTGCTTAGCTCAAACAACATCAAATATTTGGCAGATTGCTGGTCTATGCTGTCACTTGGGTGACTTTACAAACTGTTAGGTTATACAGCCGATACTGAACATGAGGTCAGGATTTTAACCTCGCTTACAGCTGCCGGTGTTAAATAATACATGTACTTTTGCGTCATGACACAGAATAAGCTGATTAATCGACTGGCTGATAAAAAGGTGAACCACCCATAAGCGTTAGACGTCATTGTAGCTTTGTACAAATACACACCATCGAACATCCACCAAAATGAATTAGTGTTGTTTGTGATCAATGTCATTACCAGGACTGATAGGGGATACAAGGGGCGTGAACAGCGTCAGGCGCTGAGTGATCACTGTGAAGGACACGAAAATGCCGTTTACTGGTTGCAAGAAAGCGTTATTACCACTTGACAGCTTTGAAGGGGCCTCATTGTGTCTCCATTTGGCCGGCTGGTCGAGTCGTGCAACATCCAGATTTGTGGAACTTTCGGATGTGACATTGGCCAGATGTTGGACTGCATGGGAACATAAGGTCAGGCATACACGTCGTTAACGCTTCAGCCGACTACATCTGACTACCACAAAGAAATAAAGTCCTGCTTTGCACCAAACATATCGTGATCCCTTCCCATCTGCGCCTGCCATGCGAGAACAACAAATTGGATCCATGCAACAGTCTGTCTCTTTCTAAACCATTGGTCGGACAAGCAACGGCTGAGCCAGGGAATTACCATCACACGCACGTTGCCATTAACACAATAACACAAACAGTTGTGTTTGGAAAGGTTCCGGGACTGACAGGCAAGAACTGTTGATGAAAGACTTCGCATTTTGCTCAACGATTATTCGCGGTTCTGCACTGCTCCATATGACGATTATCGGCGAGTATGGCAGCGACCTGTGGACCTGAAACATTTCCAATGTTTTGAAGACGCAAAGCAGTGTTACTCTTGGCGTCATGGAGTGGGAAAGAATCTAACATGACTTCAGGTCACGGCTGTTAGTAATTGAGGGAACTGTGACGGTACAACGGTACTTCACGGAAATCCTACGTTTTCATGATAAAGTATCGTTGTGCCATTTTTCAACAGGACAGTGTTCGCGCACACATAGTGCGTTTCTCTATGAAGTGTCTGCATGATTCTGAGATACTCCCATGACCAGCAAGTAACTCAGACTGTGTATTTTTTAGTGTGCTTATACTGCTTAGCATAATACTTTATACAACATGCGTTTGTGCAGTTACTGGCTTGGGCAGCCTCATTTTAATATATCGCCTCATTTAGGCTTAAAAAGCAATACCATTATCTGTTTAGGGTGTTTTTTTCAGCCATATGTGTTTTGAATTAATTTCGATATATAGCATTGGGGCACTTTGGAGTCCACAGACACGTTGTAGGTGCCAATGTTGACAGATAGGCTTGTGTGTGTGTGTGTGTGTGTGTGTGTGTGTGTGTGTGTGTGTATTTTACTGATGTATTTCAGATGTGGTAATACTGCAAGTTACATAATTTGTTGAATAAATATTTTTGAACATGGAGCAAAAGTATTGAATCGTGTGGGTACTTTTGAACATGGCCAAAATGGCTGCCTACCTGGATACACTGTGACTGAGTATTTAATTTTAATGCCACCTAAAATACTAGGTTGTGAAAGGTTGTTTCGTTTTAACGATTGTCAAAATGCTGGGCTCTAATTGCTAGGGTGGAGAGGGCATGGATGGAGGGGAGAGGTGAAGGAGGGGCATGATGATCTCTTTAAAAGAAGAAACGGTCAGTCTCGTGATGATGTCATAGATAAGGGGGCGTGGCTTGTGAAGTCATCGCCCTGGACGTTCGCAACTGGCAAGGCTCCTCTTGGGCGCTTGTCGCATGGGTAGTGTTCACGAATGCTTATTGCCTTCATGCTTTTGCAGGTTCTTCACGTCATGGAATTGAGTTCGCACGTGCCATGCACGCCTATTTCACGGCAGATATCAGGTGGTTGCGATGAGCTGGCACAAATAACTGCATACAGGCTTCCCACGTCACTGCCGCATTTTCTACACTGTTTTCTCTCACATTTTCTGTCTAGTTAGCCATGTATGTAGGGTAAATCTTCCTGAAAATTAGCTTCAAATGCTAGATGAGTCGACTACCATGTCAACTGGATGTGTGGAAGCTTTTTGTAGCCTATTAGGATACATTATAGAAGCATGGAAAAACTGGTAGAAGCCGACCTTCGAGAAGATCAGTTTGGATTCCACAGAAATATAGAAACACGTGAGACAATACTGACCCTGCTACTTCTTTTAGAAGATAGGTTAAGCAAATGCAAACCTACGTTTATAGTATTTGTAGACTTAGAGACTTGACGATGTTGAATGGAATAATCTCTTATAGATTCTCGTAAAATACAGGGAGCGAAAGGCTATTTACAATTAGTACAGAAATCAGACGGCAGATGTCTGGGCACATGCCACGCATTTATTGTAAATTACGGGCTGGTTGCTTCTGGGCGCCCAATAGCTTTCCAGATGTGCTCCACTGGGTTCAGATCAGACGAATTTGTTGGTCACGACATTAACGTGGGTTAACTATTGTACTCCTCAAACCACTGTAGCACGATTCGGTTTTGTGACGGCGACAATTAGCCTACTGCAAGATATCAAATCAAGCATGAAGTGATGCAAGTGGTCCGCAATTAATATTCACGAAATCCACCTTTGATTACCACCAGATGGAAGCCCATGCGAATGAACGCTATGGCATAATACCGCCCCCCCACTGGTCTGGCCGGCCGGAGTGGCCGAGCGGTTAAAGGCGCTACAGTCTGGAACCGCACGACCGCTACGGTCGCAGGTTCGAATCCTGCCTCGGGCATGGATGTGTGTGCTGTCCTTAGGTTAGTTAGGTTTAAGTAGTTCTAAGTTCTAGGGGACTTATGACCACAGCAGTTGAGTCCCATAGTGCTCAGAGCCATTTGAACTCCCACTGGTCTGCGTGCGTGGCGCGGTGCATGCTTCGAGCAGCCGTTCGCCTATATGACATCATATATGAGCACGACCATAGACTTGATGTAACAACAAACGTGAATCAGGATACCAGGCAATAGGTTTCCATTAACCCACAAGTCCAGTCTCCATGATCCTCTGCGCACTGAAATCGTAACTGAAGATGACATTGGATCGACATGGGAACACGTAGGGCTTCCAGGGCCTTAATTTCAACAATGTGAGCGGAACGGGGCACTCCGAAACACGTGTGCCTATACCAGCATAGTACTCTGTCATCAGATCTCCCGCAGATATAAATCCATCCTGCTTAGAGAGCTGATATGTCTACGATCTCCATATTTTGTGCTAAGGCGTAGACGTGCCAACAAGTTGTCGCCAACTCGTGGTTTCAGTGTTCTTCAACTGCTTTTGTATTTGGTCATGACAGCAGTATGGAAACTGAGACCAGCTTCGCCTCTTCCAAGATGCTTGTTCCCGGGCGTCAGGCCGTAACAACATGCCGTTTGTCAAAGATGCTTATGTTAATGGATTTCCCCCATCTTCGGCCCATATCGTCGTCGCTAGAATGATTTCCCATTCGTCTCTCCGCTTACATACCTTTCTTACAGCGTTTACGGACCCATAACGCCACCATTTAGCATCCAGTTCAGCCTCTCAAAAGGTGTCAAAGTTTTTGCACTGCTCAAGTGCCCCGCCCAGCTCTTTCTCGCGCTGATAAGGTGTTTCATTTTGGGTGGGGTTGTCGGATGCCCTATTGCGACGTGAGCATTCCGTCGCTATAGAGAGAATATTGAGAGAAAAAGGACTGAGGAAACTCAACTGAAAGCGTCAATATGAAGCTTTTCCTTCTTACACGCTTATAAAAAATAAATCCATAAATTCACAGCGAAAGTAATTTGAAACCGTATTTACCTTCTGTGGTTCCTGGTTTCAAAGTTATGTCACATGCACAGCAAGCAGATTCTCCTCAGCGGATTCCGAGGAAGGACTGAGACAGTCAGTTTCACAATGAAAACTTTTAGATTAAGAAAAAAGTGTAAAACACTTTAATACTGCATACGAGACCTACCCATTGAGCAAAAGCTTCATCAGGCCTTGTGATGTGGTACATGTGAAATGTAAAGCATTAGAAAAGCATTAGGGCTATTCAACAATTTGCTTTGAATTAAATTACTTCCAGGTTTCAGGAAGTACTTTTTTGTATTACATGCATCGTTTTACATTACGCGTTATTTTTCTTTGTAAAGGATCAAGAACGCCCTGCTCCTAGCACATCAAACCTTCACAATTCTCAAAGTGGTGCAGATGATTGAGAAAGCAATTCCAATTTCGTACGTGTGTGGCCAGTCAATCCCGCCTTCCCATCGCTGCCTGTTTCCCGGTTACACCGTGCCTTGTTTACACCCGAGCTCGGCCGAGTACCCGCCGCGCATCGCGGCCCACGCACAGCTGCCACACAAAAAGCGCACAGCGGCACAGCTGAGTCCGACTACTCGCGACAGCAGGACAGAGTGGTCGACCGCAGCCGCGCTCAGGAGGGTAAAGGTGGCGCGATGCACGGCTGTAGACCTCATCCCATTTGGTTTGAAATGGACTGCACCACATGTTGTTATAAGGTAATCTGGTGCTTCTTTCTTATTTCTAACGCAGGTTGTCAATTTAGGGGCAAAGCAGGTTACATATTTTTTTTAAAAATATCTTTCGGACATCCTCTGTTTTACTTTATTTTGTAGGATACCATGGAGTGTTTTTTAAAGCTTTGTCAAGGGACAGTTACCTGCTGGAATATTTTTATGCGTGGTATCTCAAGTAATTATCGTTACCAGAAATCAGTAAGTTCCTTTACAGTGTCTTGGTAATTCAATTTCACTGAATGAAGGTCACGCCACTATTATAAAATTTTGTGTTTCTTCCGCAGGCAAATCCGAAGATGCCTAAATAAAGGTGAAACGCGTCATTTATAAAATTTTGTGTTTCTTCCGCAGGCAAATCCGAAGATGCCTAAATAAAGGTGAAACGCGTCATTGGGAAGTAATAAAGGAATTTTCTTCATAAAGAGCACTGTGATTGTCGGCATTGATGAGACGGTTGGGACTGACTGTGCAACATTTATGACCTCCAGTTTTAGAGTACAGATGTATAATAAATTTTTCAGTCGAATCGCAAGCCCTGTCGTAAAAAAGTTATCACTAGCCATCTTATAGATTTTATAAAACTGTTACATATGAGTCTAAGAGAAACTTCCGACGTTCTCCTTGGCTAAGGAGCATGGTATTACCTGCCTGGAGGCTACACTATACAACTACAGAATGGATCGTGTGTTGGACCTTGTGCAAGACTATTCAAGTGTATTAGACTCTAAAAAGAACTATATGCAATGAGCTCCACTGTACTCTATGCTAATTATGCCCATGTGGTTTCAGCTAATTAATACCTTACAAAATAGCAGCTGTGGGGTGTTTAACAACGTTCTGCTGTTTGTCTACTGGAGCAACAAGATTACTGGAAAATTGACTGGTGTACGAATAACCCTTCATGGCACTCAAGACAGAGGAAAGCTTGTAGATTACGGTTTGTCGGCATACAGTCTTAATTACCTACCAGTAAACAACGTGGAGATTCTTAACACTGACCCCAACAAATACAACAGAAGTCTTACACGGAAGTGTTATATTAAAGCAAGGAAAAATCTTTCTCTCAATCCAGAACATTGTTCTCCACCACAATATCGTCAGATATAGAAATCTCTGAATCAGGACTGATGCCAACAAACAATGTTATCCCGTAAGTTCTAAGAGAAAGAGAAAAAGTATTGCGTAGACTTAAACCATTTCCTGTTATAAATATTATGCCTTTAAGTGCAGTTACTGCGGTGTGTGTATGAAAAAGAAATCTGGAAATGGAAGACATCAAAGCAGTGTATATGGTGAAGACAAATGCTATAAAGGAAGAATATTAACTGCAATTGGAAAAAGAGGGAGCTATTGCAGATGTGCAGGAAAGGCCTTTAAACACCGTATATGGCGAAATCTGGCTGCGACTGGGTAATATAAAATATCTACATTTACTATAAACAGCATTGGTAAGTCGTTATATATTGCAGTCCTAGTCAAAAATTATGGACTGGAGCATGTTTAATAATGACACATGTAAAAAAGTTCTATTCCCGCCTTGGTCTGCTTACAAGTAACGGTTACATTGTATCCAAATGTACTGGACTCGATGTTGTGCACCTAGTTGGGGACCTCAAATTGATTCCTTATTTCTAGATTTACAGATGGCTTTTGACACCGATTCTCACAAGCGACTTCTAATTAATGCGCCTGCGGAGTATCATCTGAGTTGTAGGACTGGACATCTGATTCTCTGTCAGTAAGGTCACAGTTCATACTAATTGATGGAAAGTCACCGAGTAAAATAGAAGTGATATCTGGCGTTCACCAAGGAAGTGTTACATACCTTCTGCTGTTCCTGACCTATGCAAAACTATGTAGGAGACAATCTGAGCAGCCCTCTTAGATTGTTTGCAGATGATGCTGTGATTTACCGTCTCGTAAAGTCAACAGATGATCAAAACCAACTATAAAATGATTCAGACAAGGTATCTGTAGGGTGAGAAAAGTGGCAATTGACTCTAATTATTGGTATGTGTGAAGTCAGCCACATGAGTACTAAAAGGAATCTGCAAAATTTCGGTTACACGATACATCGCAGAAATATAAAGGCTGTGAACTCAGTCAAACAGGTACGGATTACAATTACGAATAACTGAAACTGGAATGGTAGACAATGTTGTGGGGAAAGCTAACCAGATGTTGATTTATTGGCAGAACACTTAGATTCGTTACGGCAGGAGCCTTTCACAATCACCAACTTTCTCCTCCGAATGTGCCTACCTACATAAGGAGATGTGATCATTGTAATAAAATAAGAGGAATCAGAGTTAGCGCGGGAAGTTTTGTGTGTTCGTTTTTCCGGCGCGCCGTTCGAGAGTGGAACAGTAGAGAAATAGCTTGAAGGTGGTTCGATGAACCCTCTGCCAGGTACTTAACTGTGAATTGCTGAGTAATCATGTAGATGCAGAAAATGATTACGAAGGTCTCTCTTATACGTGGACATTAATATGGGGTCCTTAACGAATGAGGTACACTGGTGTGCAAAACTTAAGGATGAAAGTAACTTTCGCGTGATGTCTCACTGCCAAGTAAAACAGCTCCATGAGACTTGGACCATACATAGAAAAAATTGTCACGTTATAGCACAGAAGGTAACGGGAAATGCACCATGAGACGAACAGGATTGATATTTTATTCAGAGGCAATAATTACTCTGAAATCTCCACAATTCATAATTCTCCTATGGCAGTACATTGTTGCTAAGAGTCACCACAGACGGCAACGCATGTTCTGCAACGTGCTCCATCCTGGCCAGAAGGTTGGTAAGAAATTTTTACGCTTGGCCTGTTCCATTTCTTCACCAGCGCGGTTGACAATTGCTGGATGGTTGTTGGTGCATGTGAACGTTTTTAATACGTCTCATCCTACCCGTGTTTGATGGGATTTACTTAGGTAGAGTGGGCAGGACAGTCCATTAGCCGAAAACCCTGTCGTGCCAACATCTCGATTAGAGCACGTCAAAACGCTGCTCAGTCTCGCTCGCTTCTCGCGGAGTACGCGGCTCATTATCGCTGGCACAGGCGCGTCAGGTGGGGATGACTGAAGTCACGCTACGAAACTGAGCTGAGACGAGGATTGTCGAGTAGGACACGTGCCGGCCCGAGACTGTGAGAGCGCGAGCTGGCCGAGAGACTCGCATTATCGTAACGTAACGCTGGGCAGTAAACTGTCACGGGACTAAACTCAGCATGAGTGGTTCCGGAACCGGGACCAATGCAATGACTACCATCACAAAAGATGTTGTGTTGAAGAAACTTGCTGATGGGACGTACATTCTGATAAATAAAGTGGGAGTAAGAAGTGGCAGTTCCCGTTGTGAAAAATTGAAGGTACGCCCTTCAACTATTACTAAATAATTACAGAATAGATCTTCCGAATTCGATACGTGATAGTATTTGATTAATCGAATCGCTTCGTTTGTCTAGTATTTTTTTATGAATTGATACGTTTGTTGTGTCCGTAAACGAAAAGCAAAATTGTCTTCGTGAAACATACATGAAGGTGTTTATTACTACTGTTTCAGGTGGTTATTGAAAGAGATACACGTCTTCCAGTTGGTTACGTTCAGTGCCAAAACGGAAATTGTGGAGCATTGCTTGCTTACAAAGGAAGCACAACTGGAATGAACAGACATAAATGTAAGGATAATCGACACTTGTCAAGCGCTGCAGCTGCCAGTGCTGATAACATATCTATTAGGGACAAACGTGTTTTAATGTGTGCAACAGACCTCCGAACATTTAATATGGTAAGTGGTGAAGGATTCATAAGCTTAGCTCAAGAACTGATAAATACAGGAGCAAAATATGGACAAATCACCGGCCAAGACGTGCTACCTTCCCCAAGGACTGTAGCACGACATATTAAGGAATTGGCTGATCAAGTCAGGAGTGAACTTACTCCTGTAGTGAAAGACGCAATTGGTAAAAACCAGTGTTCAATGACGTGCGATCTGTGGACAGACAGTTATCGTAAGACCCATTACCTGACTGTCACATCCAGCTATGCTGATGTGTCGGTGGACAAATGGAAACTAAAAAACAGTGTACTCTTAACTACGAGGTTTCCTGATGTTGCCAAGACTGGTGAACATATCATTACGGAAATATATGAACAAATGGCAGAGTTGCAGATAACGTCCTTGGAACTAAGACAGGTTACTTTCGTTACAGACCAGGGAGCTAACATCAAGACAGCACTAGAAGCACACAAACGACTCCCATGTGTGATGCACTGTATTAATACAGCACTGAGGCACACATTCAATGAAGTTTTCTTAATGGATGAGATTCCTGCAGTGTATGACTCCATCCTTACTGTACGTAAACTAGTAGGCTTTATGAAGCGATCTGGCTAAGTCGCGAGATTAGATAAAACCTTACACTATGATGTAGAAACCAGGTGGAACAGTGTGTACATGTTAGACTCATTCCATTCACAGGGAGATCAAATAGAGACCGTTTTGCGTGATTCAAACAAACACGAGATGATGATGTATCAGAATGCGACTGTGGAAAGCGTTATTCAATTTCTGAAGGTTTTCAAAGAGGCCACGGACGATTTGGAAGGAGACAATGAGCCAACACTACCATTTGTAGTGCCGTGGATTTTGAAACTGATAGGTCTCTGCGAAACTGGAACCGACGATGTGACAATGTGTAAGCTAAAGAAAAGGGCAGAACTGTTTATAAAACTGACAGTTCTAAATGAACTACATGACATTCATTACGTGAAACGTTCTTGCATCCCTGTTTCAAGGAACTATTAGTTTTTCCCGAAGAAAGAAGAGAAAAAATTCATCAAGATGTGCGAAATATGTTAAATAACGTTGTTGATACTAACGTAACCAAAGATGCCATGCCTTCTCCCACAAAAAATTTCAAAATTGGCAAACATTCACCTCAAAATCGAAAGATGAGGTTGAAAAATATATGAACATGGAGAGTCCAAACGATGAGTTCACAGACCTTCTTTCATGGTGGAAAACAAATACGTGTGCCCTGTCGAAACTCAGCAAACTCAGCAAAGAGGTTTTCTGTATACCTGAAAGTAGTGCCTCGCGTGAAAGAAATTTTAGTAAGGCAGGGTTGGTACTGACTCAGAAAAGAAGTTGTCTAGATTCCGATCGCGTTAATGATATTCTCATCATCCATAAGAATAAGAGAACCAAATAAGCTAAATTTGAATCACAGAAGCAAAGGCAACTGACAACTGGTTTTCTGAGATGTCTACGTAATCAAATATAATATTGAGAAGTGATAAGTAATGACTGCACAATTGTGCAGTGAATATTACATACTTCATACTAAGTAATGTAAATTGTTGTGTAACTATGGTACTAACAGGAGAACAGACTCAACTGCAGTGCAATATCTTCAGAAGTGGGACTGTTGAATTAAGGTTT
Source organism: Schistocerca cancellata (assembly GCF_023864275.1). Classification (NCBI taxonomy): domain Eukaryota; kingdom Metazoa; phylum Arthropoda; class Insecta; order Orthoptera; family Acrididae; genus Schistocerca; species Schistocerca cancellata. Next base: position 603,511,946 of record NC_064629.1, on the reverse strand, counting down.
CTGTTTAATTTGCGAAACTATATTCTACATTATTCGTTTTGAATATGTAAACTTTCTTTTAATAAAATGAATTTATTATTGTGCACTACGGTCGTTTTCATCGTTTGAGTAGAAGAAAATTGGTTGTGTATAAGACGCTACTTCACTAAATAACAGATTTATTCCAACATACTGTTTAGCAGGTTGATCACATCCTCAGCTGCTGCTTTAAATCGCTTTTCTTTTGGGTGCTATTGTACGACTGCCGGTACAACAGTCTTTGGTTGGTCACTTAGTTAAATGTTCGATAGATCATTTGAATGATTGTTTTATGGAAATGATGTGGAAAGAGCGTCTTTTTTTCTCTGACTACCACCTTTTCAATAGACATTCTTCAACAGAAGGAGTTGTCCAGGAGAAGTGAATTTTAAGTTCGATTTAATACTCATTTTGCTACCTGCCAGACATTTTAATTTTTAAGTTCGATTTGAACTTACTTTGCTACCTTTCAGACATTTTATGTTATTGGGCAAATAATCAGAGATATTTATTGCTGCATATTGAACTCCTTTCTGAGCCACTGACAGCTTTAACAATGGGTAAGATCTTTTTTTCCTCTAGTCTTCTCCCTATGGACAACACTGTTCTTCTCAAACTGTGATGCCAACCTCCTTGAAGATTATTGTGTCTACATGAGCCGGCCAGTGTGGCCGAGCGGTTCTAGGCGCCACAGTCTGGAACCGCGCGGTCGCTACGGTCGCAGGTTCGAATCCTGCCTCGGGCATGGATGTGTGTGATGTCCTTAGGTTAGTTAGGTTTAAGTATTTCTAAGTTCTAGGGGACTGATGACCTCAGCAGTTAAGTCCCATGGTGCTCAGAACCATTTGAACCATTTTGTCTACATGATTTCCGTGAGTGAACATCGCATATTATTTTTACTACTCTCTATTGTGCAATCAGTATTTTCTTTCTAAGTGATGAGTTACCTAAGAACATCATTCCATAACGCATTTCTCTTTGTTGAGTTCAAGCATCGTAATCTTAAGGTTATTTCAGCTTTAGCAACAGGTGGATCTGGCTTTTTGTAGTTTTTCTTATGTCTGTTGCTGTGATTTGTATATTTTCAGTCAGAAAACACAGCATATAAAAATAAAATTGCAAGGCAGTGATAGTTAGCAGAAGGGTATCAAACGATAACAAACGGTAACTACGTACAGTGATTAATACATTAAGCACCTATGACCTGAAAAGTGAAGCACCTCAGAAGGTGGTCGTTTCCTTCAAGCGTTCCAAGTATGTAGCTACAGAGCCTGCGTAAGACTGTTCATAAGTCCAAAGCACCTGCCTTCTCGAACATTCTACCTGTACAGCGTTGCTGCAAAAGTGAAATATTTTTTATAGAACTAGGGCCTACAAGAAAATAAAAATAAAAAAAAGTTACACACTTAGCTTTGATAGTAAACGTTACAAAATTAACTCTGAAACAGATATGTTAACAACCTTGCCCTAGTTGACGGCAATCTTTAATGCTGACGGAGGTCGTAATAAATACAATGAACCGTATTAAGTCGTCGAAGAGTGAAGACACAGTGGGATAATAGCTAAATAGAGAGGAAGAAATAAACACAAGCGGCCGGGGTGGCCGAGCGGTTCTAGGCACTACAGTCTGGAACCGCGCGACCGCTACGGTCGCAGGCTCGAATCCTGCCTCGGGAATGGATGTGTGTGATGTCCTTCGTTTAGTTAGGTTTAAGTAGTTCTAAGTTCTAGGGGACTGATGACCTCAGATGGCTCTGGCTCTGAGCACATCTATGGTCATCAGTCCCCTAGAACTTAGAACTACTTAAACCTAACTAACCTAAGGACAGCACACAACTCCCAGTCATCACGAGGCAGAGAAAATCCCTGACCCCGCCGGGAATCGAACCTGGGAACCCGGGCGTGGGAAGCGAGAACGCTACCGCACGACCACGAGCTGCGGACTGACCTCAGATGTTAAGTCCCATAGTGCTCAGAGCCATTTGAACCAATAAACACAAGCATAAAGGCAATAAACGTCAAAACTAATTCCGCGAAGGGAAATCTTGCGTGTGCGAAGTTACACACGAAATTGGAAACATTTGTAAAATGAGACATCACTTTAAAAACAACCGTAAGTACAAAACGTACACACACAAAATTCAACATTAATATCTATGCTATGCAGGAAAGTGGGTGGCTAGTTTTCCTTGCTACTGCAAGAAATGACTTCGTGTTAATGCTTAGCTTAGTCCCCACGATAAGCGCATCTTCATGTAGAAAATAATTTACAGTCGTTATCTCTTGCTTTATCATAAGGTTTCACGATTTCCCTTGTCGCCGTTTCATGACAGTTTCTGAGTAACCTGAATGCCATCACTGATAGCACTTTTACAGGAAACTTTGGCAGCTTTACTTTTATAATTACGTGGACTGGATTTGTTCGAATGTCTCAGTTTTGATTCGTTCGACCGAAATGTGTCTTAAATCTCCCAAAATGCATTCATACATATCAGCACAACTGTGACGTGTCACACGTGCATGTTCCTTACTAGTACACTTGTAACTCGGGTAGCCGCACACAGTACGATCCGCGTTCGGAACGGCCCCATGCACCGGCGGCGCTGCAGGTGGCCAGCTGAGAGTGTGGGGTCGCCTCGTTATCGAGACCGCGCTCTCGGAACATGATAATCTCGCAGGCATCATTCTCGCTGCTCAGTCTCGCTTACGAGAACGAGCGGTAATACGGCGACAGTTGACGGCCTCTAATCTCGATCACCTGCATTGTTAGATGCGCTCGCACATTGTTATCCATAAAAATGAAGTCAGGGCCAAATGTATTCCTGAAGAGAAGTACATGTGGATGGAGTACAGCGTCGCAATAACGTTACGCGGTGAATGTACCGTGTTCAAAGATTTGGTGGTCAATATTCCCATGATAAATTATGCCTCTCCACAACATAACACCTGGATCACCAAAACGATCATGTTCGAAAGTGCTCCTGAATGCATTGCGTGTTCCCACCTCTTGCTATGTAAGAGTACGTCCAGCATTGTGGAACATCATCGTTTTGATGATTCAGGTATTATGGTGTAGAAAGCTATAATGTTGCATGTGCACAGAGATCTCCAGATCTCCGAACACGCCACACTTTCCGGTCAAGATTACTGCGACATTGGATATCTTCCCCAAGTGTACTCCTTCCCCACGTGCGTCTTTTCAGGAGTGCATTCAGCCGTGGCTTCATTTTTATGGGTGACAATGCGCGACCGCATCGAACAGCGCAGGTGGAGGAGCCCTTGGAACGAGACGATAATTGGCGAATGGCCTGGCCGTTCCTCCGACGTAAGTCCCATAGAGTTCGTGTAAAACGTGTAGGGGAGGCGTACTGCAGCACTTCCAAATGCACCAATGACCATCCAGCAGTTGTCAACAGCGCTGGTGCAGTAATGATACTTCCTATAGCAAGAAATCCATACCAACCTCGTGCCCGGCATAGTAGCACGTTGTCGAGCTTGTGTTTCCGTCCGTGGTGATCACACGCTATTAAGAACCATGGACCGCCTTCTGTAACGTCCAGGGGACCAACATGAATCGCGGTGACTAATTGTCTTTGAATAGAAGTGTCATTTCTGTTAGCCCCACTGAATTTTTTTTTTCAGTTACCTGCCGTACCATACCGTAGCAGTTCTTTCTGTGTATGGTACAGTTTTCACGTAGGTATTATACTTGGCAGTGACGTATCATGCGAAAGTTACTTTGTTCCTTCATTTTTTACACCAGTGTAGAAAAAGGCGGCATGAGAGTTGGAATGACAGAAAATACAAGGGAAAAATATAAAATAAACTGGAACAAATGAAACGAATTTAGTCACACTTACGGGACTTTCACGACTAGCGATCAACGGCAAAACTGAACAAGCCCCTACACAAATCAAAATAGACTTTACCTTTGGAAATAGCGCGAGGCCCACCTTTCAGACTGAACGAATACCAATTTTAGAGTAGAGACAGTTCTAATATTTGCGCATAGATCTAGATGACTGGTGGAGCTTCGCGATACCTATAGCAAAAGTAACCACGCGTGCATTAAAACTGTTGTTCAAATAACTCACAGTAGGGCAAAGAACATTTTAAATTACAAATAAAACACATTTCATATTCCCATCAATACTACTATTTTATTCACGACGATTTTTGTTTGGGTTTCACTTCCTCTCCTTCAGTTGAAAACTCGTACTTCGATTACCTCGTTGCAAAAAATAAAACTACATCTACCTGAAGATAAGGAAGTAAGCGTACTGTGGATTGAACTATAACATGGATGACAGCATGTAGTTATTTTTAATTATAAAAGTGATAAATGTAATCTTAATCTAATAGAGATTTTATTCGATGTGAATTACATTGACTAGATTACATCTAAATAGCTTACTGTCTACGATTATAATCTAAATAATTACCCAAATCTGGGTAACAGGCTTCACCAGATTGACTGAGGTAATGAGTCTGAATCATCAGTGCATAAAACTATTGATGGACTGAACTTTGTGGCTGCAGCCCAACAAAACTGACGCGAGATGCTGACACACTACAATTCAATTCAATTCAGTTTACCGACATGAATTTATGTTTCATGTCATATACAGTTATAAAATACGTTAACACCAACTACTGTTAATATTAAGTGCGCGAGGTTCGCCGACTACAGCTATACATACATATAGATCTAAAGCTGCTACACTATTCTTCCTCAAATACAGATATATGTAAACAGGCAGAATACCTCGCTGCGGTCTGCAGCGCCTATATAAGACAAGTGTCTGGCGCAGTTTTTAGAGCGGTTACTGCTGCTACAATGGCAGGTTATCAAGATTTAAGTGTGTTTGAATGTGGTGTTATAGTCGGGGCACGAGCGATGGGACACAACATCTCCGAGGTAGCGATGAAGTGGGGATTATCCTGTACGACAATTTCACGAGAGTACCGTGAATATCAGGAATCCCGTAAAACATCAGATCTTCGACATCGCTGCGGCCGAAGGCCCACTCGTGTACCCTTGATGACTGCATGACATAAAGCCTTACGCCTCGCCTGGGACCGTCAACACAGACATTGGACTGTTGATGACTGGAAACTTATTACCTGGTCGGTCGAGTCTCGTTTCAAATTGTATCGAGCGGATGGACGTGTACGGGTATGAAGACAACCTCATGAATCTATGGACCCCGCATGTCAGCAGGGGACTGTTCAAGCTGATGGAGGCCCTGTAAAAGGTGTGGGGCGTGTGCAATTGGAGTGATATGGGACCCCTGATCCATCTAGATACGACTCTGACAGGTGACACGTACGTAAGCATCGTGTCTGGTCACCTGCATCCATTCATGTCCATTGTGCATTGCGACGGACTTGGACAATTCCAGCAGGACAATGTGACACTTCACACGTCCAGAATTACTACAGAGTGACTCCAGGAATACTCTTCTGAGTTTAAACCCTTCCACTGGCCACCAAACTCCCCAGACACGAACAGCACTAATATATCTGGGATGTCTTGCAACGTGCTGTTCAGAAGAGATCTCCACTGTCTCGTACTCTTATGGATTTATTGAGAGTCCTTCAGGATTCATGGTGTCAATTCCCTACAGCACTACTTCAGACATTTTTCTCAATTCAGTAAACTTTATCAATAGCCGTATACCTAAGGTTATTTTATTTCATTTTATTTCGAATTCAACCAGTTTCGGCAATTCATTTTGCCATCTTCAGGCCCCATACGCTTTTTTTCGAATCAACAGGCTCATCGTATAGCGCCATAAAACTGGATACCGTGAATCCCAATCGTTGTGCAACTGATTGACACGAAAGGGTGCCCGTTATGTACCTGTAGCCGGCATTCACCCCTATCACCTATAGCCTGTGGTGCACCACAGTTGCCTCGGCGCCGGTGTTGGACACCACCACTTTCCCTTACATGGTACACCTTAACCACGGCCGCACGCGAACAGTTTACAAACTCAGCCGTTTTAGAAATGTTTTCACCCTTGCCCCGAAAGCCTACGACCATGCCCTTTTGAACGTCAAATAAATTGCTCCGTTTCCCCAACACGCTTTTTATACACCTTCCACTACCAGTGCCGCCACCTGCCGTTTGTGAGTGGTTATTGCTCGTTGACGTCGAACACTGGCAGTGATCACATTCATGTGACTGGATGGTGTGTATTTCATGCAACGAAGTAATTACTAGTTGTACGCGAAGTTACTGTGCTTTACAAGCTGAGATGAAGTGTTCAAAGACGATGTATAAGTGCGCCTCCAAGCACAAGATGAATGTGTTTATTTCTATTGCTGAATCTCCGCAGAGTTTTACTCACAGAAATGTTGGGTTTTTCGGGATCACAGAGCCTGTGATCAACAGATACCATTGGTCTTGTACCAGACGAGCACTGAAGTCTCAAGTCATTTCGAATTCAGTCAATCAATGCCTGAGAGGTTATGCTCTCAAGAGCTCTCTAGAAAATTGCAATTATGGACTCAGCAGAGGTTCTCTTGCCTACAAAATTGTCATGTTGTTAGTATGGATGTATAGATGTTCTTTGCGTTATCAGATTTTACTATCATTGTGACTCTGACGAAGCTCTCACCAAAACTCTCCTGGGTGATTTTTAAAGAACAGACATGCTGTCCCTTACCCATTCTGCAATCTCTAATGGATGCTTCGGCGCTTGTCCTTCGGCAACCAATAAAAGGATAACAGCACAGTGGTCCTTTTTGGTCACTTTTGGTAATAACGTTGCCATAGTTCACATTTCCGAATTAACCAAAGGGTGCCCTTACCCGGGTGCAAGAGTGGACAGATCCCCCTCAACCTCCCCAACTCTTTGGGAAAGGAAAAAATAGAGTGTAGTCAGGTGTTTTTCGTTCAAGAAAATGATTCGAAGTCGGCATTGGCAGGTTTCTAACATTGTCGGAACTGGGACTATTTTATGTCTACTTAAAGGTCGACATTCGTCTTCCAAAATATTAAAAATACTCCAGACCTTCATGTCTAGCCCCCCACCCCTCTCACTACATCCTACAAATTGTCGTATGGGCGCCCTTGCATTTACCGCACAGACGTCGGAAAGGCACGTATACAAGAGTCTTATTTTGCTCATTTATGATTATAATAGTGCGTGGTAGTTAACATTAAACCGTAAGATGAAAGCAGGCAGACAGGCAGGCACTTGCTGACTCCAAGAGAGATAACGCTGCTAGGCGAAGCCACCCCTGACCTACCATACAGCGATGCTACATGCATGATTGACCGCAGCTTTAGATGTCTCCGACAAAGTGGTAATGTGTATCTCTATGCAGAATACAGGAATAACATTATTCCCTTTTAACCCTGAAGAATAACATCCATACCGAAAAACGCTGGTATTGTCTGTCGATTCTACGTTTTAGCGCTAAAATCATAACTTCTTAGTGTTGACCTGTTTTTCGAAACTTGTTTTAAGATCACTCTGTATGAACAGTAATAATTAAACTATCTAGATACTATGTACAGGGCAGCCATGTGAAAACGAAACAGATGAGGCTGGGAGTGGGCGTCTTTTAAAAGGCAGTACGAGTGTTATCAGGAGGAGCTGGATGGGCGGGCGCAATTTCTGTGCTAATGCATGACCATTAACGAGTGCGACACAGAGTGGTGATTCCGCATTTATCAGTTTTGCACAGGATGTTCTTTTGGTAGTTACTGGCAACTAATATGTATGTGTTGTTCGCATGTTGGGACAGTGGCGGTTCTTCCCTCAACTGGGTGCAACATTTACGGGAGATGTAGAGGTGCTGGATTTCTCAGATAGGTGTGATTGTGGCGCCGAGTGTGCCTGTACGCGAAACGGCAGCGGCGGCTGCGGAGCGCGGCGGTCATGCGTTAGCACAGGCACTTGGCAAGCAGCGTAAGTTTTATTTTGTGTATTACTTAATCTGTCAAGTATTTACGTGTATCTTCTTAAAAAAACTGTGTGACAGTCAATCAAAATAATGTAAATAGCGATAGGTGTTTGTACGCTGCATTGTTAATGCCTTTGATTTTTAACATTACAATGTTGCATATTAATAATGCATACTTGGTACTTAGCAAGTGGGTATTTGTTGCTAAATAATGCATAGCGTAATTTATTCAACATTCAAGCATCTTGTTTCCGTTCTGTAATACTGCATGGGTGTCATACTTCGTATTCCTTACAGAAATAGCCATGACATCATTAAACTATAACATGATATCAAAGCGAGTACACTTCCATGCTCCTCAATCTAGTGCAGCACGATTCCTGTTCTCTCTGCTGGAAGATGCCATTGCCATCCAGGGGAACATTGAGGCTAGGCGCAAATTGAGACGCGTATAGCACGTGTGACGTGACAAGATACTACAGCGCGACACGCACGTGCCTCACGAGTCGCGCGGGTGCAGCGCATATTGCGACGCGTACACCATACTTCGCACGCGCCGACTGGCGACACTCTGCGCTGACACAACCGAAGCGCGCGCAACCTGTTACTTTTCTCAAACGATTTTACAGAAACTGTTCACTGAAAATACATTATTTTTGCCTTACTTGTAGCGTTATATGCCAGCTTCATGGCGAAATGCTCATCACCTCGCTAATGACCGTTCTTACTGTGATGTACACATTTTAGTAAGACACTACGCAAAACTCAAAAAGTTTGCAACAAAAATTAGGGGTCGCTATGATTTTGCGTTTGGTGCGTATTACACCATATGTTGCTGCGTATGAAATTTAGCTAACATGCTGAATTTTTGTTCAGCCTTGGGAGGAGGTCTCTATCTGCCTCCGATCTCGAGAAAACTGATCCCATGTAGCGCTCTCACTCCCAATCTCACGCCCGCGAGAATGAAAACTCGCAACATCTCTCATATCTCCTAAACTGCTGGAGACGTCGAAACGAAAGTTTGGCGAATGATAGCACACAAGGAGGAGAGCGTTTTGCCAATTTTTAAACACACGGAACTTTCTTAGCTATGGCGATATATCAGTACTTATACTTCCCTTTTTATTTATTTTATTCCAGTGACTAATTTTTAAGAGTTATCGACAGCTAGAGAAACAAGAGCTTCCTAGTATGAAAATAAACATGAAATTTCTTCTTTTATGTCACTGCAAACGGACACTATGAGGTTTTTCGTAAGCTATTGAGGTGTGTGATTACTAATTACTTGTTTAATGAGGCCCTCCGTTTCGGAATTCTGTCTCAATAGCTGCTGTGAGATGAGTTTGGCAAATTACACTGTGACAAAGAAGTATAATTAAACCAGTCACCAAGATAAATGTGGCCGTTACTCACAAACGGTGATGCTTCTTCGAATGAAAAAAGGTTAGCAACTCACACAAAAATAGATTGCCAATTCTGTTGGAATTTTGGTGGAATCCCTGTAACCCATCGTATTTTTGACACTGAGCGACTGGAATGGAAACTTACCAAAGGATTTTATTCCTTCTCTTCATCTGAGCAGTATTAAAATAATGACGAGCGTTCCTTCAGGCGGAATGATAGGCAAATGCCAGATACTGGTTACTCACCTACGGCTTGCCAAACAATGTGTGATCGCGAATAAAATAGTTGTTATTGAGAAAAATTAACAATTGATCTGTTGCACAACACAATGGACAGTGTACTGTCAGCAGCGGAGGATAATGCGCGCGACAGGAATGCACAAGCTAGCTATGTGTGCCTTGTGAGTTCGAAAAACATGGTCATGAAAGTAGATCTGCCTTTGTCAGCAAAATGGTTCAAATGGCTCTGAGCACTATGGGACTTAACATCTATGGTCATCAGTCCCCTAGAACTTAGAAATACTGAAACCTAACTAACCTAAGGACAGCACACAACACCCAGCCATCACGAGGCAGAGAAAATCCCTGACCCCGCCAGGAATCGAACCCGGGAACCCGGGCATGGGAAGCGAGAACGCTACCGCACGACCACGAGATGCGGGCCTTTGTCAGCAGTACATTTCAACAAATTAAATATATCTAACCATAATACTCTTTTAGGATATTCCTACTTTCGTAATAATACCGACCATTTTCTTCATTTGTGTAGAGTGTTGTATAATTAGTTTATTAATGCTGATAATGTGCATGCAACAATTGAAATGCTTTTTCTTATCACGGCGAACCAATTAAAACATTGCTTTTCGACTGTTTCTAGCATGCAGTGGAAATCTGATTTTCACATGCATGTAGTACAGTATGTCGTATTACATTATTACATCCATATCAGTGTAATCACAGTGAGACTTCTATACTTCAGATCTTGAACGCTTTTTACCAGAAGCACAAAGTGATCACACCTGGGGAGATTATCTCTTTCTAAATTTTTGTAACAGATCGTACAGATACGCCAGCATTCTATGCAGCGAGAAGATAACCTTTTATTTTTACTTTCCTGCCTTGATTCTTAGTCACATGATTTTATAATATTCCTTGCTTCCATATTCACTACCCTCTGTCCCTTCTTGTGATCTGAAAACATCGCGGAGGCATATGATACAATTCCAGCGGCCAATATCTCATCAGTTACTGAAGATGCATTTTTCTTGACAGAAGAAACACAAAACAAAACATAACTATACAGATATAAATAACAGAAAAGTATAATGTACTAACGAAGATATTTGGAGCGTTTAAATGGCGAAAAACGAAACACTACCCAAAGGCAATAAAATTTAGTACATAGTAAGCCAAAATTTATCGTATGGACAATACTACCACTGCTCATATGCGCCGTTCCGATGTGAGCATATGACCGGGCTACATTTCCGCTCCACGCCTCAAATTTCCCACGGTGCTAGCGAGGCACGCGCGACGTGCGGCGCGAGAAACTGTGCCTCAACAACAACGCCGCGCGACCTGGCGCAGGCGCGTGTCGCGTCCCAGTCGCGTCGCGTCGCAATTTGCGCGGTCCCATTTGAACCTGCGATGTTACCAAAACGCGCGCTGCATTGCGTCGCGCCACACGCGCTATACGCGTCTCAATTTGCGCCTAGCCTGGCAAGCATGAAGGGAGACAGATGGTTGGCAATTAGATTCACACAGTCTAAAGCTGTCGTGGTGCCTTCGAATACTACCATAGGTCCCATGGGAGTTAGTATGGATGTGTCGCATGCCATACTACTGTCCTCACCCACATGTGTTGGTTACGTGGTGTGTTATTTCGTAGAGCCGGTCACATGAATGATGGCGTATCCGGAAACGACCGTGGACCTGATGTTACAAGACATGTGTTTCATCAGACCTGTGGATGTATTTCCAATGATTCAGGATCGAATCTCGATGATCCTTCGGACAATCTTACCATAACTGTCGATGTCATTGGGTCAACATAGGAAACCGTACTGATTGCCTGAACCGGAGTCTCAAGAGCGCTAAACGGTGTGTTCGGAAACACTGGGCCTGCATCACCGTAGTACTGTTTCGTCAGATCTGCCAGAGATCGCCGCCTATTGTACTTTATAGAGTGGGCAAGCCTCGGAACTCCACGTTACGTGATAAACCTGGGATTTCCAACACCTTGTCGCCTATTCGTGATTTCACCGTCCTTCAACCACTTTCCATAGATTCTCATGACAATAACACGCGAGCAGCCGACCAGCTTTCCGTTTCAGAGCTGCTCGTTCCCAGGAACACGGCTATAACAATCTGTTCTTTGTCGTGTCATGTCAGTGGGTTTCCCCGTTTGCGGCCTGTATCGTATGATTCCCCATTCGGCTCTGCGCCGCTCATTTACTTTTCTTACTGTGTCAACTGCCCGCGACGTCATCAAGCTATATTCAGTCACGCGTTGGGCAGTGGTCGTAATGTTTAGGCTCACTGTAGATACTTTACTTCCCGACAGCATAACAAAGGAAAATAATACTGTGAAACAACTAAAAATAATAATCAGTGTTCGAAACTGGAACCGTTACATTAAATACGGTTTCACGAATAGCTATTTAGCATCATAATGGTTAGTTAAAGTAGCCCTCTAACGTATACTTAAAAGCATATTAATGTGTCAGGAGGTTGCTTCAAATGTGAAGTTATAAAATCTAGGTTTTAGGTCATTTTGAATAGCTCACAAATTATTTCTTGTAGAGAACTGAAACTCTTACAGCAGTTGGAAGCTGTTTTTTCTGAGTTTCATAAAACGTCATGGTGACTGGTGTGCGAGAAATGACTTCATTAATTCACGATTGGCGTGTGATTTTTATGACCTGCAAAGAGTGCACGCACCTGACGGGTCTTGCATACATAACAAGCATAGGGATGAGAGATGACAACTTCTCAGTGTGGGAACATGCTCTTTAGGAGACAATGCCACTGAGAGTAGCAAGACGAATCATACAGTTTACTAATCGTCAACGCATATTGCAATATGAACCACTTATCTTAACAAATAGGTTGAAGACAAACCATCTGTAGATTTAGAAGTAGCTTCGGACGCTGATGACTGGATTATTCTCTTTGAAATGCTGCGGGTTAGAGGGATAAAACAAAGGGAGTGAAAGATTACTTATACCTCGTACAAAAACCAGTCTGCAATAATGGGAGCCCAAGGATAAGAAAGGGAAGCAGTAATTCAGAACGGAGTGAGACAATGATGTACCGTTCACTGGTTTCATACCATCTACACATTGAGAAAGTTATGAAGGGAACAAAGGAAAAAAGAAATTAAAACTTTGAGATTTGCTCATGACATTGTACTTCATTCAGAGCCGGCAAAGGATCTGGAAGGTTATATGAACGAAATGGATAGTGTCTTGAAAAGAGGTTATAAAATGAACATCAGCAAAAGTAAAAGAAGGGTAATGAAATACAGCTGAATTAAAATAGGCTGCTGAGAAAATGAAGACTAGGAAATGAGACACAGAAAATAGTGGATGAGTTTTGTTATTTGGGCAGCAAAATAACTTTCAGGAGTGGAGTAGAGACGATATAACATGGAGACTGGCAGAAGTAAGAGAAGCATTTCTGAAAAAGAGAAATTTGTTAATATCAAATGTCTCTTAACGTGAAGGTATTTGTCTGGGTTGTATCCTTATATGGTAATTAAATACCGACGATAAGCAGTTCAGCAAAGGAAGAGGTCAGAAGCTTTCGAAATGTGGTGGTACAGCAGAATATTGAGGACTATGTAGGTAGACCAAATAGCTAATGATGAGGTATTAAATAAATTTGGATAGAAAATAAATATATTACAAAATTTAACCAAAGGAAAGGGGTCGGTTGGTAGGACACATCATCAGTTTGGTAATGAAGGGGGAGTGTAGGGTAAAAATTACAGAGAGAGCCAAAAACTTTACTACAGTAAGCAGGTTAAAAAGGAACCAGTCTTCATACTGAACACCACAGCAAAAAAGAAACTATTCTTTTGCTGATTAATTAAAACTGTCGTATGGTAGCAAATTAATTGTAAAACATTGTGCTAGTGGGCCCCTTGTTTCAGCAGCGTTGCACTAAACAAGTTTTCAAACGGGTTAACAAGTAAGTGAAGGCGGCTTTTTTAGTTCAGCTGCAGAGACTACTTCTTCCGACAGCGTACGTGAAAATCTTGATTTAATAAATTCAAGGCAGTGGTGCCCGCTATGAAGAAGAATTAACAATAATCGGCTGCCCGTAATCAAAATGAAAACATTTCCTCTTCAGAGGAAATATAGTGATATCCAGTGGCTTGAAATACGAAGTGGTAGCGTTAGAACACCATATACACTTACACGTATCAAGTGGGGAGAGGAAGGAAGTCTTTTTTACAATTCATTGCAACATGCACTACAAGTAAAAGAAACGCCTTTTAAGTATACTGTTGTATGTTTTTATATTTAATAACATGTTACTTTCGAGCAAAAGGTTTTACGTCATGATGTAGTATGTTCGTGTGAAAAGTTTGAAAGATTATATTTTACGTAATATTTTTCTAGAGAGACGAAGTTCGTAATATACTAATTGGTTACTATGTGAAGCGATAACACCAATGGGGTTAACGGTGTAAATTAAGCTTTGGTGATGCTGGTAAACAGCTTGTTATTCGCGGCGAGCATAGTAGTTCCTCTTCGCAAAGAACGACGACGACTGTAACCAACCACAAAGCTACAAACATTTTTTTAAATTTTTTTTTACCGCGTCCTGATGTGTGAACTTTCAAGTGTACAGCTACGTTTCCAATATTACGAAGGAACGTCGCCAATCTATTACGATATACAGCTTGCAAACGATAATTGTTCACAACGTACCACAGTGGTGTAGAGGAACTAGAGACGAACAGCTCTATATAGGGTATAAGAAGACGGTACGGCTAAACTTACAGGAAACATTTCCTCACACATAGAGCAATAACATGTTATACGTGGACATTAGTCCGCAGACACTTTATTTCCACGTTAGAGCTCATTTTTACTTCTCTTCATAATCACATTATTCATGGGAAAAACACAAATCTAGAACGTACCAGCACTACATGAAACGTTTTCTTACATTAAAGTTCAAAATACCCGATTGGTTACGTTTGGCTAGAGCGTACAGTACGTTGTGATTCTTAGGTTCACTGCCAGTGTTTGTTGTTGCAGTTCAACGAAGACAATGTTAACATGTGACTCACTTAATTTGTCGCGTCAACATGGACTAACTTAATTGCTCTGCTAGTATCAAGCACATAGTAACGAGCGAGGTGGCACAATGGTTAGCAGACTAGACTCACATTCGGGAGGAGAACGGGTCCAACCCCCCATCCGGCCATCCTGATTTAGGTTTTCCCTGATTTCCTTAAATCGTTTCAGGCAAATGCCGGGAGGCTTGCTTTAAAGAAGCTCGGCCGACCTTCTGCTCCATCCTTCCCTAATCCGATGGGAGCGATGACCTCGCTGTTTGGTCCAGTCACCCCAACCACCGAACCAACCAACCAAGCACGTAGCATCAACTTTTGGTCTGCCTCTCGGGTACTGTGCAATGGAAGTGTACTCAACTGCGGAGCCAGATGCTAATGGCCGTCTTGCTTAACGTTTGTATCGGCAGAGATTTCAAGAACGATGGTGAACCTACAGGAGAACATTTGTAGCAACTGATCAACGTCTTAGGGACACAAGAGCTTAGATTGGATTTGGAAAAAGATGTTACAAATGAATGAAACTATTCCCCACCAATTTTATCGGGCGAGCTCTTTATTTTTTTCCAGCACAGGCAGAACAATCATCCGGTAGTAATTAACCTCTGTTTGTGAGGTCCCACAATGTTATCCATGTCCCACGTTGATATTTCAGTTTTTTGAACCTGCTGCACACGCTTCTTCCAACACATCCGGCGTTACTTGAGTAACTGCTTCTATCAGATGTACTTTAACTTCATCCATTTCGAAGTTTTGCTCCTTGCTGCGACACAGTTCTTAATTTGTGCACAGCCAAGTTCAATGGCGTTCAGTTCACAGTGTTATGGAGGCGTTCTTAAAACTGTTTTATTTACTGAACTTGTCACAGCGTCTACAACATAATCATTATAAGCTGGTTTGTTTTCCTCGACGATAGCCAGCAGTTCATTTCTTCGTGATAGTCTCCGGTCTTTTTCTACTAAAAAGTCCACAAACACTCGTCCACAAAACCTGTCTCGCTCCAAGTACGCGTTATTATTAGTTGTTTTCTTTTCCCAGATGCCACTTTATTTCCTTTTAGAAAACCCTGAAGAAAGGCTTCCTTACCTTATGATACTAAATCGTCTATCCATGTTTTATTCCACGTATGGCCTGCATTTAGCCAGGTCTCGTCCAAGTAATAAATTTTCCTGTCTTCCTGGCGTGCTGACTGTATTATCCTTAAATAACGCCTTCTCCATAGAATGATCTCTTCTTTGCCGATCAGCATGCTTTTAAGTCCACGATTAAAGTACCTAAATCTATCTCCTTCAACAAAGTGTGAAATGTTGTTCTTCTGATGTCCGGTAGATCAGGATCTTCCTTAATGGAATCAAGGACTTTATCGATAGCAGACAGCTCATTGCGAAAGAAAAACTGGTGGACTTTCCTCCTTATGGCGTTGCTGTCGAAGTCGTCAACATTTATTATTATTTTTTTGCCAGGCCTGTCTTTCTTTGGTGATTTCAAGGTGACATTCGCTTTATGTTAGAAAAGAACTCGATATACGGCAAGCCGCTGACTCCAGTGGAATTTACAGTTTTAGCAACAATTTCTGATGTCATTGTTTTGGATGTAAATCGCACTCTGTCATCTACACACTCCGGATCATTTTCTTCTTTGAAGTGCTTAATGGGGAGGAAACAGAAATGTTAACATCAGAAAAACGATAAAACGCATACATTAAAAACCTGTGTTAAACGAAGCTAATAATATTTACATTTCCCTAAGTACAACGCACAAGTTCCACTTACACGATTTTGCCAACACGTTTAACAGTAGAGAGCAAAGTGAGAACAGCCTGTACTGAAGAGCCGTTAATGTGACTCACTTGCATGTGATTCAAAGTGTTTACCTTTGCTATCTCGTCTCCGTGAATTAAATACAGTATCAGAGTGAGACGGTTAGCTGCAACACGTAAAGCTGACCACATGACTCTGGAGAGAGTTACATGCCGTACCATGTCCAGCGTGTGGAGTTACTGCCACTCTCAGCAGCTGACTTCCCCGCTTGTGTACACATCAGCGACTGGTTCATTCAAAAATGTATCAACCCTCACTTCAGTGCATGTTCAAAATGGTTCTGAGCACTATGGGACTTAACTGCTGAGGTCATCAGTCCCCTAGGACTTAGAACTACTTAAACCTAACTAACCTAAGGACATCACACACATCCATGCCCGAGGCAGGATTCGAACCTGCGACCGTAGCGGTCGCGCGGTTCCAGACTGTAGCGCCTAGAACCGCTCGGCCACTACGGCCGGCCTTCAGTGCGTGTGTTGGTCAAGATAAGGCTTTGACTGAACGTGGTCAGATTTTATATCAATGCGACGGCGGGCTGATGCATGTGTCCTTGCTAACGGAGGGCATTCTGAACATTTCATGTAGGAAAGTTTTTCATTCAATGCTGATACGTTCTTTTCCTATGTGTGTTACGTTATTTATCTGTTGAAGAGTTTTAGAAACTGAGCTCTATCATGGAAATAAGTAGTTTCCTGACCTACGTCCATACAATATATTTTCTTCCTCTACACACGAGGAATGTTTCCTTAAAGTTTGGCCATACCCTGTTATTGTGCGCTGTATACGACACTTGCGGTCTATGTAGTCGGGAAAATATCTCAAATTGGGCTAAAAAACCACCTAAGGTACAGCGCATGCTCGTCGCGCGAGGTGTTCATATTCTCTCGCTCTCAACGTGTAAAACATTAGCCTGAGGGAAAAAAATGAATAGGACTTTTCTTGTAGACAATTTAGTTTCATTTTGGTTTGGGATAAGCTTTCGCTAGAGGCTATAATTTTTGTATTAGTTAAAAAATCCGTACGAAAGTGACCTTTAAACGCACATCCACCACCGCATTCACCTCCCCCACTCCTTCGCAATGGTTAGGAATTTGCGACTACGCGAATTATTTCCCATATCCGACATTTTCTGATCTTCATTGACAGGGCTATTAAGCCACCGCCTTAGTCAGCTATTACGTTAACATTATTAATTTAAACATGCTAGTGAGGATAATGAAAGAAAAATGACTTTGGTAACTGTTATGTCAAAACTAATAACGTTGACTATTCAATTAAAACTTAATATTTATAAAAACGGTAGTTTCGTAGTCTTAAGTCTACACGTCGTTTCTCCGCCAACTCCTACACGGTCGTTTCCGGATACGCCATCATTCATGTGAAAAATGAACGATTTAACAGTTAAAGTTATTCTGTTAAAATTCAAAAAACTGTGTAGTGAAGTTTACGCAAATGTCAGTTTTGCGATTATACCCTATATAGAGCTGATCGTCTCGAGTTCCTGCTAAAGATGCCAACAAAATACTTGAACTTTCTTTCTGTTTTGCTATACAGACAATTCCATTATTTATGTTGTGGCCTTCAAGTGTTCCTAAGGTAACGATTAATTGTAGATGTTTGCCTCAGTAGGTATTGGAATAATGATTTACTGTGGCAGGTAAAGTCAGTTTCTTGTATACTGTTAAGATCGTTAACAGAATGGCTTTTAAAAATAAGAAAACAAGAAATTTTGCGCATCTCACCTAAAGGAAACATTGACTCTAAGCCGTCATTATACAGACATGTAATACGGATAATAATGAATACTGAGAAACTTTTGAAAAACGTAGAGACTTCTAAGCACTGCATTAGTAAGTTTCCACTCCCAAGAACTTACCTATGTGACGTTTCTCAAAAACGGGAGACAAACGAGGCGGATAAGAGAGCGAGAGCGATATTAAGTTGTGAGGAGGGGACAGAGGCACTTAGCACGCGCTGGGCTGGCTAACAGCTGGGATCGATTTTCTGCTCGGCCGGGCCGGCTGGCTGCTTTTAATTACCCGCCACAGGTGTCACAACGGAACAACATTCATTCATCCTCCTACATTATTATGTACATAATAAGTGCCTTTAGTATCACATCAAAGAGTATCTTTCTTTATAAGACATACAGATAAGCAAGAGACCAAACGCGTTAGCGTGGCTGACAGCATCCCATACGTGTTTTAGCACTCGATATTATTTTTTACACTGACGGCGTATCAAATGATACTCATCCGACAGAGTCTTGACACAAAATTGGCGCTCCTACCATGTATATTCCGCTGGGATGAGACTGACACTTCAAAGGAATAAGTTTATCTACTTTCTTACTGTCCATGAGATTAACCGCACTAACGACCAAATTATGGCCAGCTACTACAAAGCTAGAGGCATGGAAAATGTGATTAAAAGCTATAACCTGAAACAAAGCTGAATTAGCAGCCACTGTCGCATACCGTACTTCCACGACAGTCCGTTGTTAACACACAGATACTGCAAATGCCCAAGTGCTTCACCGTTCAACTCACAGATCGAGTATTTTGAGGAATTCTATGAGTGATGGTTCGTCACTTCAGCAGGCTGCCGCAATTGGAACGAACAAAAGAAAATGTTATGGGGACGGCCAACCAAAGACAGACTTATTGGCAGAACACTTCGAAAATGCAGCAGATCTACTAAACAGACTGCCTTCACTACGCTTCTCCGTCCTCTTTCGAGTACTGCTACGCGGTATGGGAACTTACCAGATAGGATTAACGGAGTGCATCGAGAAAGTTCAAAGACGAGCAGCATGTTTTGTATTATCGAGGAATAGTGGAGATAGTGTCACGGAAATGATACAGGATTTGGAGTTGACATCATTAAAACAAAGGCGTTTCTCGTAGCGGCGGGACCTTCTCACAAAATTTGAATCACCAATTTTCTTCTCCGAATGCGAAAATATTTTGTTGACGCTGACCTGCAAAGGGAGAAATGATCACAATAATAAAATAACGAAAATCGGAACTCGCACGGAAAGACATAGGTGTTCGGTTTTTCCGCGCGCTGTCCGAGAGTTGAATAATAGAGAGTTATTGTGAAGGTGGTTCCATGAACCCTCTGTCAGGCAGTTGAGTGTGATTTGCAGAGAATCCTTGTAGATGTAGGTCGCACATATTCCCTAGTACTCAGACGAAATCAAGACGTTATTAAAAGGGTGCTCCAGTTAATGATATGTACTTTAAGTCCATGACTGGTTTCGGCGTGCACATCCAGACCATTTTCAAATGAATCTGAAACAGCCATTGCTAATGCATAATATGATTCATATATAAATATTTCAAATAATAAGATATGAATACGAAGCTTAAACACGTACAGTATAAGAACGGAACGAATAAAGCTGTTGGAGAATTACGCAACCAGCCACAAATACTTTTAAAATACTTTATTTCAATATCATAACCGGTTTCGGGCTTCCGTGTCCATCTTCAGACGGTTAACGTTTCCGATATTTAGCGCAATTTTATATGTTATTTCGATAGTATAAACATCATAATGTGCCTGGATGTATTCCGATAAAAGAAGAAATAGTTGTATACATTTAAATATGTTCCTGGAACAACATTTTGTCTTGCTATGTCCCTTAAGCTTTTCCAGGACAAGGTATAAACTATTGCAATGGAAACAGCAAACGTATACTAAGTGAATCAGTGTGGCACACGAATATTTCACAATATTCTTCAAGTCAGTTTAAGTTTCACACAAGTGCATTATATTCGATTTTATTTGTTTACAATGCAAAGATCGTCTACTAAGCAAATACGTCATTCATTTCCTGTTGAGCAAAGATGCAACCTCGTTCCCATTGCCCATTACTGGGCGTTCCAACTTTCATGGTGGGCAGTGGGTGGAGGGCTGTAGCGATTTTAAAAATGCTTTCATCAGATTTTCACATAATTTTGACGTAAAGTATATTGTAAGTAATTATTATTATACACTTTAACTTGCCGCCACTCTGCTTCATAAATTTTATGAACTAAAGTTACTTTCTACTTTATAAACCACCATTAATGTGGAACCGGTGGCCAATCAGAAAATCTACATCTATCTATATCATACTCCGCAAGCTACCTAATGTGGCGGAGGGTACTTTCGGTACCACTATCTGATCCCTCCAACCCTGCTCCACTCGCGAATAGTGAGTGGGAAGAACGATTGTCGGTAAGCCTCAGTATTGGCTCTAATTTCTCGAATTTTCTCCTCGTGGTCAATACACGACATGTATGGGGGGAGGGGAGGGGGAGGAAGTAATATGTTGTCTGACTCCTCCTGAAAAGTGCTGTCCAAAAATTTCAGTCGTGAATCTCTCCGTGATGCACAACGCCTCTCTTGTAACGTCTGCCAGTGAAGTTTGTTTAGCATCCCCGTAACGCTCTCTCGCCCGCTAAACCATCTCGTGACGAAACGCGCCGCTTTTCCTTGGATCTTCTCTATGTCCTCTTTCAGTCCTACCTGATAGGGATACCAGTTAGATGAACATTATTCCATAATCGGGCGAACAAGCGCCTTATAAGCCACTTGTTTCATGGAACTGCTAACAGAGTTATAAAAATGGGCGGTAGGTAGGTGGGTTGCTCTAAACTAAACAAATAATCTATAGGATGTGCAACATTTTAATAACAGAGAAATGTTTTAACTCTAAGAATGAGCTTATTATTTAAGGAGCCGGCCGGAGTGGCCGAGCAGTTCTAGGCGCTACAGTCTGGAACCGCGTGACCGCTACGGTCGCAGGTTCGAATCCTGCCTGGAGCATGGATGTGTGTGATGGCCTTAGGTTAGTTAGGTTTAAGTAGTTCTAAGTTCTAGGAGACTGATGACTTCAGCAGTTAAGTCCCATAGTGCTCAGAGCCATTATTTAAGGACTGTTGGGTAATTCGTGATTCTTGAACTTATCCTGGCGTAATTAATTACAAAAATATTTCACTGATCAACGGGCGGAAGTGTGTCCAGTGGGCACAGTATTTCGGCAAGTAACCAGGTTGCCATCATCAGATGTGCTGATAGTAGCAAGGTAGTCGCTTGCCGAAATATTGTGCCCGTTGGACACTCACATCCGGCCGTTCACCTGTGAAGTGTTTTGTTATAGGCCAAGTTGTTTTCTGGAGTTTTTCCCAACAATTGGCAGCGTGGTCATTACTGTTTATAAGTTACTTCAGGGTAACATAAAATTAAATATTAGATTTTTAAATTAATTAACTTTATACTGATTTCATAAAAAGGTTAATTCAAATATAAATATATGCATGTTCTAATAATAGTATGGTTAGGAATTGTTGAAAATTAAAAGTATTTGTTATTACAATGCTTTTAATCATTATTTAGTGTGGCGATTTTGCTCCCTTTTCCTTTTCTTCTATAGTAGCAGTTAGAGTGTTGTGTAATGCAGGTGCCTTCTGTTGCAGTGAGGATATTCTTGTCAGATTTCTGACTGTTGGGAGTCGATGTTATGTTTAATCTGGTAATAGCAAAGGAAATTAAGTAGAAACTGTTTGTTAGCTAGCTCCAGTTGCTCACTTAGAATGTACTGGGATGGACTGATGGTTTGAATGTACATTTCTAGTTGTTCTAGCAGCTCCATTTTCTTACCTTTGGGTTAGTGGTATGCAATATCTGTACTTCACCTTTAATGTTAGAAACTGAGTGACCTTATTGATCTATGTCAATGATGACAACAGATTTTCTCAAATTCTTTAGTCTAAAGGCATCTACATGTCCAGTGTGTGTTATATAAAAGCATGGTTGTTTCGGTGCTGTGTGCTGAGCAATGTTCCACAGAGTTATTGCAACGGAAACTTATTTGAACTCCTGTTCTTTAGACAATATTTGCAGCTTGTTATAAGATTTTGCTTAGGAAAGAAATGCATGCAAATAGTTTCTTTCTTGCTGGAGGTTATGAATTAACTGAAGGTTGCATGCATTCACTTCCTAGGGACAATCTCATACCAAGTTGCAAATATTTTCCGAAGGACAGGAGTTCAAATAACACTATGCAACATAACACAGAACATGGCAAAAAATCAAGCAACCCAGGACTAGAAAAAATTAGGTATTTACAAAGTTGTTTGTGACACTTGCCCTAGCCTTTGTCTTGGCCAGACTGGCAGAAGCTTAAATATAAGATATCGTGAGCACTTGGATGCCTTAAGGCTAACAAAATGTAAATAAACCTGCGATCATCACTCACCTGGATCAACATGGACAGTCAGTTTCTAACTTTAACGACACCTTATAAATATTGGACTTTTCCCACGAATGAAACTTAACATGCACTCCCCAGCAATCAGAAATCTGAACAGAAATATTCCCATTGCAATTGAAAAACACCTGCACTACATAAATTCCTGACAACTACTATAGAAGTAAAGGAACAGAGACCAAAATGAACGCACTACACACTCCACTCAGAGTAGCACAATAAAAAATATTTTAATTCACTTTCCCTAAAATTTGCTATAATTATAACTTGCATATACTTCTATACTGTTTATGCAGTCAGTATAAAGATAATTAAATCTAAGCTCTAACACAGAACAAATGTGTTTCCCTCCTCCCACACTCCACCATTCAATTTCATATTGCCCTTTACTAACTTATAAACTGTTAAAGTGTAATGACCGCGCTGCTAGTTGTTCAAAACAAAAACTCCTGAAAACAACTTGACCTATAACGAAATGGTTCACGGGTGAACGGCCGAATGTCAGTGTCCAACGGGCACAATATTTCGGCAAATGACCACGTCTTCATGATAAGGTGTGCTGATGAACTGACTGCCTAGGTGTTATTAGACGTAGTTTTGTGAATTCAACTTTCACACTGCAGACAACAAGAAGGAATACATTTCCTCTCGACAAACATCCAACGTAAAAATCCCGCTTGATATGTTATTTTTTGTGTCTACGGTTTCTGTGTAGCATACTTCCACTGCAAAGTCAAATCTGTCATCAATCAAGGTTTGTTTTCAACACCAGTGTGCTTTACTAGACACAGACGTATTGTAGGTGGTATGCTCACAGGTTGTAGCTTATCCTCCTTGTTATTCTGTTTATACTTGAGTTTGACGGTATCTGTAGAAATTTATATACTTGTTGCAAATAGATGCCCAATATTGTCTCTTGTCATCATATGATAAATTAATTAATAAATAAATTTATACGTTTATCAAGTTGCAAAGGAAACAAAAAGAAATTTGAGAAGTAATTAAAGTTCATGGAGAAGAACGAGTTCGTCGATGACATAGTAAGCCTGTCACAAATGCCAAAGAATTACGATGATAAGCTGAAAGGAATGGATAGTGTCTCAGAAAGACGATATAAAATGAACACAAAGAATAGTACTGGAGTTTAGTTACTTAAAGCACGTGATGAAACAACTAGGTTAGAAAATGACGTACTAAAAGAGTAGATGAGTTTTGCTTTTAGGACAGCAAAATAATGACTATTTTTGTTTGGAGTGTCCCCTCAGACGCAAGTGGAAAGTGGACGATAAAAAGTACACAGAAGATCAGAATAGAAGCTTCTGAAATGTGGTGTTGCAGAAGAATGCTGGTGATTATATGAGCAGATTGGATAACTAACGAAAATGCACTGAATCTAATTGGGAAGAAATGACGAAAACGAGTTTTACGTTGATAGGGCACATCCTGAGATATCGATGAATATTTAATTTAGTAAAAGAAGTGTGAAGGATAAAAATTGTAGGTGACCAAGACAGTAAACAGGTTCAGATCGATATAGGTTGTAATGGTTATTCATGGATGAAGAGATGTCCATAGGACAAAGTAGCGTGGAGAGTTCTTTTCGGACGAAAGACCACAAATACATGCCCTTACGTTCTCCAACATCTGAACTGACTTAGCCAGTTACAGGGAACCCATAGTTTAACGTACACTATGAACCCACGTGCAGCTTGACGTCTGTAAAGTATATCAGTCATTGTCAGGTATGACAGAAATTATAAGTGACACAAAAAATCATATGACCGACTGGGAACTGAGCCCCAGACCTTCTAGTCTGTAGTCTGACAATTACCCACAAACGCACCTACCTAGAGCTCCACAGAAAAAAATCAATTTAGTTGAAACTGGATTCAGATACGAGTGCTTCTATCTCTAAAAATAACTTATATACTTTGGTTCAATTTCTTACAATCTGTGACTAATTAACACCAGACTTAAAGTACACAGCAACTGCCTTTTTCAAAACAAATTTTGCTAATTTATTATGACTGTACCTTTTATTACGATGCGTCGTAACATTTAATATGACAGGATACTTTATTACGATGCGTCGTAACAGCTACGAGCGCTATGAAGAGATACTACACTATGGGGCAACGAAAGCGACATCTGAGAGGGTTGGGTCAGTTCTCTCACCAGTTGTCTTCTCTTTGTTTCTAAGCGTTAGTGACAAGCCTTTGACTTATTGTTAGTCTGGCCTGGTCCGTAACTAAACCACTCTGTTGCCATAATGCCATTTCTTTCTCGGGCGCAGACCAGGTAGTGTAGTAAGAAGCAACGATTACCAAACACCTGTCGTTAATAGGATTTATGTGATAACACTGCACTTCACGCTGCCGCCACTGCTTCGCAACTTCGTTGATATTCCTCATCCAGTAAGGCGATCGCTGTATGGGAGTGTTGTACGTTTGCGAAGAAGGCTGTGATTTTTCATCGCGTGGTATTGTTACTCCTGTTAGCGAGTTAAGATAATTGACTTTCAAGACACAATGAACAAAACAAAGGGAGTAATATACAAGGTACAGGAATTTCATTGTAACCTTAGGAAGAAGGCCACAAAAGACGAAATCTTATAGCACCACAAACTGGAATATCAAAAGTGCGTGGCGTTTCACTACGAACCGTACCGTGATTATTTGCAGAAGCGTGGGGAATATCTCCCCTCTCTTTGTCCATCTCCCCCTCCTCCTCTGGCTGTTTATCTCCTCCTCCATCCCCTCCACCGAGCGAGGTGGCGCAGTGGCTAGCACACTGGACTGGCATTCGGGAGGACGACGGTTCAATCCCGCGTCCGGCCATCCTAATTTAGGTTTTCCGTGATTTCCCTAAATCGCTCCAGGCAAATGCCGGGATGGTTCCTTTGAAAGAGCACGGCCGACTTCCTTCCCCATCCTTCCCTAATCCGATGAGACCGATGACCTCGCTGTCTGGTCTCCTCCCTCAAACAACCCGACCCCAACCCAACCCATCCCCTCCCTCTCCATCTCTTCCTTTCCTTCTTCTGTCAGTCTCCATCCACCTCCTCCTCACGCTCTCTCTGCCATCTCCTCCCTCCCAGTGCCCATATCTTCCTACCCCCTGTCTTCGTCCATCTCCTCCTCTTCCCTCTATCTTACCTTCCCCTCCCCCATCCCTCTATGTGTTCCTCTCCTCCTTTCCCTTCTTTCTCTGTCCATCTATTCCTTCCCCCTTCTTTATTCGCCTTATCACTCCCACCCCAATAGGAGGCTGGTGGTCTTCACTGCCACATTATTTCTTTCCAGATCATAACTAATATGTGTACCAAATTTGACTGAAATCGTTCCATGGGTATAGGATAAACATCCTACATGTGTCTTTACCTACACACATGTCAAATACATTTCACATATATTTAATATATTTTACACGTATTTATACACATATTTCACCAGTATATCTTGCGAATTACGCCCTGAAATTTCATTTTCGCGCAGCTCCATGTTTATGAAGTCCTACCTCCTGAACTATGTGTTGTACAAGGTATACTTTTGTAGGTCCGTTCAGAGGCATATGTGGATACTGTCTACGAAATGTGTCGCGAATAGAGTTAGTAGAAAAGAAGTTGGGACTGATGACCTCAGCAGTTGGGTCCCTTAGGAACTGACACACATATGACCAACATTTTTTTAGAAAAGAAGTAATAAAATAAAACGCCATGCTTCATGCGGCAGTTTTACTACGTAAACAGCGAAAATATAGCAAGCAATAATGTTTTTTTCCTTTCATCATTTTGCAAGGGTTTTCAGCAATAAAAAGTTTCGTTACACTTTGAAACTATGTGTAAAGTTTGTTGCAAGTCACCAAGTGCTCTCATTCTCAATTACTGAATGAGTAAAGTGTGGATATTCGCGCGTTGTTGGACACAGTTTCTCCACCCCGAACCACACGCTTTGATAAGTGGATGTTTCTTACCCTTATAGAGATTATCTACAGACAGTAAGTAATATGTGTTCCAAGTTTGGTCGAAATCGATCCAGTGGTTTAGGATGAGATGTGGAACATACGTACGTACAGACATTCTTATATATGTACATCATTTTTACAGTATATATGGATATTGGAGTAATAGAATTTATTTTATAAATTGTAAGTGGAGTGTTTTGAGATATTAAAGGTCAAAGATTAAGGTCAATTACCTTGAATGTGAAATTCTTAGAAACCAACCATGTAGCATATCAATGTAAAGCTCAACTCATTAGCTTTCTATGATATAAGTTTCATTGCTGTGCCTGGATTAATACCTGAATTATAGTCATTTATGTTGAGACAGACACATGCAAATTTCGCATAATTTAGAGAACTTCACAATTGTCATACCTCTGAAAATTAATAGGTTTTCATCTCTTATCTGAATCGCTGGATGCACCAAGACGGAAAGAAATCTGCGATGATCAGGTTGAAAATGTTACTTTTCTGCGTTGAACCGGTATGGAATTACCCTGACGTATGGTTTTGCAACCGCAAAACCGTAATAAATTGTTTAAACTAACTTATTGTTCTACTCTGAAAATAAAATGTTTAATGCAGTGTGCTGTATGCCGATTTCGGCAATCATTTTATTTTCAGCTGAGTTCTTGGTAATGAACTGTGCATGCACGTACCAGAATGCTTCCAACTTCATACGACTGAGGTGTACGCCAACACTAGTGGGGTAAGTGTGCAGAAAATGTGGAGGAGGTATCTTCTATACTTGCCCCTACAGCTACCAGTTTCGCCAATCCCTGGTATAGTCCATTATCGAATACTTTTATGAGATTTAAGATCTGAAATTATAATTTTTTTTTTAATTCATAAGTTTCCTCAAAATCCTTGGTGGAACTCATGAACACACGGAATGTAAGGCGGCGTACTGTTTTCCGCCACATTGCAATTTCGCAGTTCACTGATTCGTGCTCACCAGCGGTTTGTTTGCTGTGGCGGCAAGCTGCGCTTACTGCTCCATTTCGCCGCGGAGACCCAATGGCTCGTCTCACCCTGTTTCAATTGAGTGTGATGCCTGTGAAAATAATTTATATTTAACCCTTTAACGGCGGACGATTTTCCCATGTCCAGGAACAACAAACATTTGAAGGGGAAATAGCGGCCTATGATATTCCAGAACAACAGACAGTATTTGATGGGAATACCGCGACATACGACGTACAAACAGAGGAGAAACTGCGTCCAACGCGACTTTGTCCGGAAATAACAGAGCTGAACGCGCATTTCGCACCGCCCGCGGGTGAAGAGTTCAAGCTCAATCTTGTGGCAAGTAGAGACAAGTCCAGGTTAGTGGAATAAGTTGCGGAAGGAGTAGACTGACAGAAGCTTCAGAGATAAAAACTGTTGGCGGGCCGTGTTCTACAAAAACAAGCTTTGTATCATGAATTCAACGCTCGTCTTCAAAAAGGGAACTGTAGTTTTTTTCAACGTAATTGCACAATAAACAAGAGAATCCTGAACACATAACCATTGGAACGAAGAAAGATGATATAAACCTAAATTGTTTGGGATTCGAATATGACTTGGCATTACTAGCTCACAATTTACAAGAAGCTAGAAATCAAATAATGAGCCTGCAAAATATAGCGCAAAAGTAGGACTCCAGATATCTTTCGAAAAGACCGAGATGATGGCAACAGACCCGCTAGTAATAGACCACGTAACAGCAGACAAAAGAAAAATTAAAATGGTGAAGCAGTTTATATATCTTGGAGAGATTATAACACATGATCTACATACCATATGAAATGTCTATCAATTCAAACGAAATTAAAACACTACAAGACAGAGGTTCAGCCACAGGTAACATACGTAAGCGAGACTCTTTTAAAGTCACTCAGAGAAACAGAGTCGACAAAATACTAAATGTACAGAGAAGAATTGTTAGAACATGCACAAATAAAAAATACCAGAAGATAGGACAATGGCGGATAGTGCCGAATGAAGTAGTGTACAGGGAACTGGAGCCCATCACAGATACTAAACGTAAAAAGAGGATTTTTTTCTTTGGCCACATAATGAGGACATCAGAAAACAGATTAGCGAGAAAAATTATGCAGAAACTGTGGAATCTGAAACAACAAGTAGGATGGATCAAAGAAATGAAAGCGGATATGGTATAACTAGATATAACCCTGGATAATTTGCAAAAACAAGACTAACTCTCAAGAAACTGAGGACAAGGAAGCAAGATTTAAAACCAAAAATAGACAAACCACACACAATGAAACGGGTATTTACAGATGAGGAAAGACAGGAAAGATCAGAACGAATGAAAAGATACTGGGCAGTTAAGAAAGAACGAAACATGCGCATACTGAAGAAGAGGACCAGGAAATGACTGACTAAAGTGGTTCAATGAGGCCGTAAAAGCAAATAATGACAATAATGAACGACTTATTACAAAATAACATCAGTTTCGTGACCATGCACGTTTAGGCCACTGATAACTAAGTGACGAGGGCAGAGTGGTGTTTCTCAGAAACGTCGCGCGTTATTACGCGGCGCTGCACACTTACGTTGTTCATTACACTTCGCTGAGTCGCGCACACTTGCGGCTATTGTTTTTCAGCGCCAGCATCTGTGCCGCGCAGCATCGCGGCCGCAGTTCGTTTCGTGACACGTATGTTAGCAGGAGAATGAACGCAACGCCAATTCTTTATGGACATACACTGCGTCACGGGTAAAATATCTTAACCTGTTTCCCGTGGGCCGGTCGATGTGGCCGAGTGGTTCTAGGCGTTTCAGTCTGGAGCCGCGCAACCGCTACGGTCGCAGGTTCGAGTCCTGCCTCGGGCATGGTTGTGTGTGATGTCTTTAGGTTAGTTAGGTTTAAGTAGTTCTAATTTCTAGGGGGCTGCTGACCTCAGGTGTTAAGTCCCATAGTGCTCAGAGCCATTTGAACCATTGTTTCCCGTGTAACAGATGTCTATGACGTCTATCTAGAGATGAATCGTGTCGCTGTAAGGTTAGGACGATGGTTAGCTTAGTATAATAATTCGCTGAAAGACTACAATGATAGAAGCCTCAGAAAAAATGGTGTAAAGTCCGCCAATTCTAGATGGTTTACGATAATAATGGAGCAGAAAAGATAACGGTATGGTTGTTTCACATTTATTGCAAGTATTATTTGACAGTAAACGAATACAGTATTCACTCATTAAAATATTTTTTCATTCATAAACTGAACAAATATGCTTCTTTCTGACCACTAAAACTCGTAAATAAAGTACAGTTGTCGTGCCAAAGCCGATTCCGGGTGTGAAATAACTCGCAAAATAATCTACTACCAATCAAACTGTTGGTCAGCTGGGTTCTATAAGCGTTGCAACTTTGTACCATGCACTCACAAATTTCGTCTTCAAACTGAGGATTGTTTTTGTTCTGAGGTAATCAGGCTGTCAACAGAAGTCGTCATTTTTAGTACATTGATGTAGTACCTCACAATCAACACAAAAAGAAAAGAGCAAGCTACACACGCTGAAACAGAGGTTCCTGACACTGCCGCTGAAGAACATAGGAACCTTACACTATGAGCTTCTACATAGAACTGCCATAAAAAGCCAAAGTAATCATGACGTGTTTTAGGTCGCGCGACGAAGGCCTCAGTGCGTTTATGCCCAAACTGATTCTGTACATACACTGCCAGACAAAAAAACTTAAGCACCCAAGAGTATTTGGTCAGATTTCAATGTAACTTCGTACATGTGTGCACAATTGGCGAGTATATAAGTGAATAGAGTTGCAATTCCCTGTGACAGGAAGAACAGCCACCAGAATGCATTAGTGTTGTTCAAGGTCAGATGTATAGTGAACACTGAAGGACATGGAGATGCACTATACACGTATGAGACAGCGGTATCAGCACCTGACGGTGCTTGAAAAGAGCCTTATCATGGGGTTCCGCTTAGCCAGCTGGTCGAATCGTACCATTTCCAGATCTGTGGGGCATTCGAATGTGACAGTCGCCCGATGTTGGACTGCGTAGGAACATGAGGGTTGGCGTACTCGTTAACGCACCGGTCGACCACGTCTGACCGCCACAACAGAGAATCGCCGTACTGAGCACCAAGCACATCGCTTCACATCTGCGCCTGTCATCCGAGAACAAGTAGTCTATCCCCTGCCACATTCTGTGTCATCCTACACCATTGGTCGGAGACAAGCAACAGCTATAATAGGAAATTAGTGGCTCATGTATAGGCTGTCATTATTACAGCAACGAAAACGGCTGCATTTGGAGTGGCGCCGTGACCAGGAAGCATGGGCTGCCGGTGACTGGCGTCACACTGTGTTCAGTGATGAATCGCGGTTCAGTATATCCCGGATGACCATCAATGGCGAGTATGTCGACGACCTGGCGAGATCCAATTCTTACAATGTTTTGGAGAGGCACAGCGGTGCTACTCCTGGCATCATGGTGTGGTGAGCCCACGGGTATGACTTCAGGTCACGGCTGGCAGAGATTGAGGGAACTCCGCCATGAGGGAACACTCACATCACGTCACGGATCTCCTGCACTGTCATGTGTTACTTTACTTGTGACAGTATCGTGATTCCTTTCTTCAATAGGACAATGCTCGTCCACACACGTCATGTGACTGTATGAACTTTCTGCGTGATCCTGAAGAACTCCGGTGGCCAGCACCATCCCCAGATAAACATGTGGAGGACCAGCTCGGACGCTACCTTCGTCTCAGAGCAGTATCCAATATATCAAGACCAGTTACAACAGTTGTGGGCCAGAGTGCCTCAGGAGAGACTTTGACACGCATCTGTGATTGGGATATTGGACATCGATATACCGAAACAGCTGAATCTCGGAATCAGTTACGCGATATTTTTAATCGAAATTTGTTCAGCCAATATATCGGTTACATCGATGATATTGCTATTATCATCTTGTAACTGACAATAGAGAATACTCAACTCTACCTTCTTTTTAAGTATTTGTAACATAAGACCTGCAGCTACAGTTTTCAAGTTCGAAGTTCTTCCAGAAATTTGGCTGTTGTCAATTGTGTATTTTCGTAACCTCTTCTCACTCGAAAATAAAGTTGGCAGAATTGTTTGAAATGTAATTCTCGAAATCTGTGTTCGTATTTCCGCTTCTTTAAAAGATGTGGCCACCAAAATAGTGTCAAACAAAAGCGAAAGCTTAAAAACTCTCCAGAATTATCAGTAAACTTACGTATGCCACTTCAGTGGGCACTTAGGAGAAAATCCACATGCCGCCTGAAGGGAAATATCTCAACTTAATTACAGTCTGTATCAGATAACTAGGAAATATTTATCGATTACTGGTGCTTCAGTTCTGGCAGAAAGACAATTTCCAAAACCTTATGAAGCGACCTCTGCTCACGGAAGTAGATCAAAAGCAGAACATGCCAATAAATTAAATTTTTAAGTACTTAGAAAATAATTTTTTTCATTTCTGTTTTCTGTATTTTGAGTGATTTTGATTATCTGTTTTTTCTATTTATTTTTTCATATGCTGTTGTATATCGTTTTATTTTTTCGTAATACTTCTCTGTTTATACGTAAAATAATGTATAATTAAATACGGTTTTCCTTAATTGCTTATTAGCCCATAAAACCCACTCCTCACAGTTTTAAATAGCACGTGCAATCGGAAGCTACAATCAAAATTTAGAAAATTTAGAAATAAATTTTTGGCACCGATACATCAAAATATCGGTATTTTTCATCCATTTATCGTCGATGCCGACATTTAGTAAGACGATATTCAGTTACATCGAATATTGATGTTCATCTTTCCATGTCCCACTCCTATACCGATCCCAAGCGTCCGCGGCTCGTGGTCTTGCGGTGGCGTTCTCGCTTCCCGCGCACGGGGTCCTGGGTTCGATTCCCGGCGGGGTCGGGGATTTTCTCTGCCTCGAGATGACTGGGTGTTGTGTCTCTTTCACCATCATTTCATCCTCATTCACTCGCAAGTCGCCGTAGTGGCGTTAAAAAACATGTGGAGCGGCGGCCGACCCGCCTCGCGAAGGGTCTCCAGCCACCAATGCTATACGCTCATTATTCATTACCGATCCCAAGCGAATCACTGTATGCATCCACGCCAGAAGGGATGCAACATCATACTGATAAGTGGACTCGTACTGCCAAGTCCTTTGCCAACTGGACACGATTTTGTAATGAGTGAAATCACATCACATACTCAACCCGTGAAGCTTTTTTTGTTTCCTCCTCTCCTTCTGGGTGCTTCACTTTTTTGTCTACATCTACATCCATACTCCACAAGCCACCTGACGGTGTGTGGCGGAGAGTACCTTGAGTACCTCTATCGGTTCTCCCTTCTATTGCAGTCTCGTATTCTTCGTGGAAAGAAGGATTGTCGGTATGCCTCTGTGTAAGCTCTAATCTCTCTGATTTTATCCTCATGGTCTCTTCGCGAGATATACGTAGGAGGGAGCAATATACTGCTTGACTCCTCGGTGAACGTATGTTCTCGAAACTTCAACAAAAGCCCGTACCGAGCTACTGAGCGTCTCTCCTGCATAGTCTTCCACTGGAGTTTATCTATCATCTCCGTAACGCTTTCGCGATTACTAAATGATCCTGTAACGAAGCGCGCTGCTCTCCGTTGGATCTTCTCTATCTCTTCTATCAACTCCATCTGGTACGGATCCCACACTGCTGAGCAGTATTCAAGCAGTGGGCGAACAATCGTACTGTAACCTA
This sequence comes from Schistocerca cancellata, assembly GCF_023864275.1. NCBI lineage: Eukaryota > Metazoa > Arthropoda > Insecta > Orthoptera > Acrididae > Schistocerca > Schistocerca cancellata. Next base: position 603,478,475 of record NC_064629.1, on the reverse strand, counting down.
CTCCCTTTGTTTTCGGATTGCATTTCCTTAGGATTCTTCCAATGAATCTCAGTCTGGCATCTGCTTTACCGACGATCAACTTCATATGATCATTCCATTTAAAATCACTCCTAATGCGTACTCCCAGATAATTTATTGAATTAACTGCTTCCAGTTGCTGACCTGATATATTGTAGCTAAATGATAAGGGATCTTTCTTTCTGTGTATTCGCAGCACATTACACTTGTCTACATTGAGATTCAATTGCCATTCCCTGCACCATGCGTCAATTCGCTGCAGATCCTCCTGCATTTCAGTACAATTTTCCATTGTTACAACCTCTCGATATACCACAGCATCATCTGCAAAAAGCCTCAGTGAACTTCTGATGTCATCCACCAGGTCATTTATGTATATTGTGAATATCAACGGTCCTACGACACTCCCCTGCGGCACACCTGAAATCACTCTTACTTCGGAAGACTTCTCTCCATTGAGAACGACATGCTGCGTTCTGTTATCTAGGAACTCTTCAATCCAATCACACAATTGGTCTGATAGTCCATATGCTCTTATTTTGTTCATTAAACGACTGTGGGGAACTGTATCGAACGCCTTGCGGAAGTCAAGAAACACGGCATCTACCTGGGAACCCTTGTCTATGGCCCTTTGAGTCTCGTGGACGAATAGCGCGAGCTGGGTTTCACACGATCGTCTTTTTCGAAACGCATGCTGATTCCTACAGAGTAGATTTCTAGTCTCAAGAAAAGTCATTATACTCGAACATAATACGTGTTCCAAAATTCTACAACTGATCGACGTTAGAGATATAGGTCTATAGTTCTGCACATCTGTTCGACGTCCCTTCTTAAAAACGGGGATGACCTGTGCCCTTTTCCAATCCTTTGGAACGCTACGCTCTTCTAGAGTCCTACGGTACACCGCTGCAAGAAGGGGGGCAAGTTCCTTCGCATACTCTGTGTAAAATCGAACTGGTATCCCATCAGGTCCAGCGGCCTTTCCTCTTTTGAGCGATTTTAATTGTTTCTCTATCCCTCTGTCGTCTATTTCGATATCTACCATTTTGTCATCTGTGCGACAATCTAGAGAAGGAACTAGTGCAGTCTTCCTTTGTGAAACAGCTTTGGAAAAAGACATTTAGTATTTCGACCTTTAGTCTGTCATCCTCTGTTTCAGTACCATTTTGGTCACAGAGTGTCTGGACATTTTGTTTTGATCCACCTACCGCTTTGACATAAGACCAAAATTTCTTAGGATTTTCTGCCCAGTCAGTACACAGAACTTTACTTTCGAATTCATTGAACGCTTCCCGCATAGCCCTCCTCACACTACATTTCCCTTCGCGTAGTTTTTGTTTGTCTGCAAGGCTTTGGCTATGTTTACGTTTGCTGTCGAGTTCCCTTTGCTTCCGCAGCAGTTTTCTAACTCGGTTGTTGTACCACGGTGGCTCTTTTCCATCTCTTACGATCTGGCTTGGCACATACTCATCTAACACATATTGTATGATGGTTTTGAACTTTGTCCACTGATCTTCAACACTATCTGTACTTGAGACAAAACTTTTGTGTTGAGCCATCAGGTACTCTAAAATCTGCTTTTTCTCATTTTTGATAAACAGAAAAATCTTCCTACCTTTTTCAATATTTCTATTTACGGCTGAAATCATCGATGCAGTAACTGCTTTATGATCGCTGATTCCCTGTTCTGCGTTAACTTTTTCAAATAGTTCGGGTCTGTTTGTCACCAGAAGGTCTAATATGTTATCGCCACGAGTCGGTTCTCTGTTTAACTGCTCAAGGTAGTTTTCAGATAAAGCACTTAAAAAAATTTTACTGGATTCTTTGTCCCTGCCACCCGTTATGAACGTTTGAGTCTCCCAGTCTACATCCGGCAAATTAAAATCTCCACCCAGAACTATAACATGGTGGGGAAATCTACTCGAAATATTTTCCAAATTATCCTTCAGGTGCTCATTCACAACAGCTGCTGAGCCAGGGGGCCTATAGAGACATCCAATTACCATATCTGAGCCTGCTTTAACCGTGACCTTCACCCAAATTATTTCACATTTAGGATCTCCGTCAATTTCCTTCGATACTATTGCACTTCTTATCGCTATAAACACGCCTCCCCCTTCACTGTCCAGCCTGTCTCTGCGGCACACATTCCAATCTGAGTTTAGAATTTCATTAGTGTTTACATCTGGTTTCAGCCAACTTTCTGTCCCTAGTACTATGTGGGCATTGTAACCGTTTATTAATGAGAGCAGTTCTGGGACCATTCTATAGACGCTCCTACAGTTTACTGTTAGCAGATTGATATTGTTATTGCATTTTGCCTACTCCTACCTTGCCGCGTCTCAGGAGGCGTCTTGTCGGGACTAGGGAGGGAATTCTCTAACCTAAAAAACCCACATGTGCGCTCCACACGTTCTCCGCTACCATTGTAGCCGCTTCCTGCGTGTAGTGCACGCCTGACCTATTCAGGGGGACCCTACATTTCTCCATCCGATAGCGGAGGTCGAGAAATTTGCACCTCAGATCTCCGCAGAATCGTCTGAGCCTCTGGTTTAAGCCTTCCACTCGGCTCCAAACCAGTGGACCGCGACCGGTTTTGGGAACGATACTACAAATAGTTAGCTCGGATTCCACCCCGCGAGCGAGGCTTTCCGCCTTCACCAACCGCCTGTATGAACTGAGGATGACCTCTGAACCCAGACGGCAGGAGTCATTGTTGCCGACATGAGCAACAATTTGCAGTCGGGTTCACCCAGTGCTCTCTATCGCCGCCGGCAGGGCCTCCTCCACATCTCGGATGAGATCCCCCGGCAAGCAGACAGAGTGAACACTGGCCTTCTTCCCCATCACCCGCCTAACGTTGGAGCTCCCAATCATTATAAACCCCTCCCCCCGTGTGCCTGCTCGGACCTTGCTGAAGGAGCGGCCACATGTCCACTTACAGGCAGAGCGGGCGATGCCACACGGCCAGCCTCCACATTGACCCTCTGCCTCGTGCGCCGCGAACGCCGCTGAACCCGCCACTCCCCTTGCGGAGAGGGTGGCCCAACCGCGCCCGGTACCCGCGAAGATGTCTCGACAGCAAGGACAGTGGGTGAAGCATGCAACACCTGGGGTGTACCATACGACGCACCAGACTCCCCACTGCCGCTACACTCCGACAGCCTGAAGACGGCTGACCGCGGCCATCAACACGTTCAGCTGTTCGCGAACAGTGGCCAGCTCCTCCTGCGTCCGTACACAGCAGTCACACATCCTATAAATCCTAAGAAATCAATTTACTGTAGAGAGTTGATCAACTTTTAACTAGACCGCTAATTCAGTAAAGGCGGCTGATAGTTGACTATACTGTGGTGACTAGACACTTCTTGTAGGAAACAATGAAAATAGCACTACCTGTCTCCGAACTGTATTCAAAACAAACACTAGCACTACTGGCACTGTGGCTGACTAAGGGACTCTCTCTGGCTGTATTCAAAACAAACACGAAATCTATGGAACACTATTACTAGCACTCGACAATTAAAGCTTACTAAAAGCAAAAACACACGGAAGAAGTGACAAGTAAGAAAAATACAGTTAATACTTAAATTAACGTAGCTCGCTGCACAGCAGACGTGACACAGACGGCAGTTACGACTACATTTAAACATTTACATTCAAATGTCAACTGAAAACGTTTAAAAAAACTTTTGTAATTCGTCTAGTTCTTTCATAAATGACTTAGGGTCACCCGCTGATTCTCAGTATATTGTGACTATTGCAATGAACTTCCCAAAAATGGTTCAAATGGCTCTGAACACTATGGGACTTAACATCTAAGGTCATCAGTCCCCCAGGATTTTGAAAAACTTAAACCTAACTAACCTAAGGACATCACACAAATCCATGCCTGAGGCAGGATTCGAACCTGCGACCGTAGCAGTCGCACGGTTCCGGACTGAAGCGCCTAGAACCGCTCTGAACTTTCCATGAATTTCTACATCTACAGCACAAGCTTCAAAATGTGTTCACTGCAAAATCTAGGATATCCAAGTTTTATCAAATGGCTCTGAGCGCTATGGGACTTAACATATGAGGTCACCAGTCCCCTAGAACGTAGAACTACTTAAACCTAACTAACCTAAGGACATCACACATACCCATGTCCGAGGCAGGATTCGAGCCTGCGACCGTAGCAGCCGCGTGGTTCCGGACTGAAGCGCCTAGAACCGCTCGGCTAAGTTTTATCATTTTTTTATTCCTTCTTAATATAAGTAGCAACTCCGCCTTCAGCTTTACTTTTCAGAGTGGTTCTTGTTCCCGGAATAACGACAAATTTCACCTTTCAGTCCTTAATTCACGTGCGTGTAGCAAAATGAAACAAAACTACACAATGGTGCTTAATATATACGCAAAGATGCTTAATATATATGGAAACAAGTCGCAGCCAGGCAGCTATATTGTCACACACGGCTGATTCGTCGCACGCATTTCGTCAGGTTGCTTGAAAATTACGACCGTAACGAGGCAGATCGCAAGACCTGGTAACAGATGGCTACGATCCAAACTTGAGAGGGGCCCTTTTGGGTAGGTTACACTAGATGACCGCATGCTGTCGATCATTCCCGAACGATGGCGATCGGGCAATGTCTGCGTAAGAACGAATGTCTTCTGCTCAGGGAGACTAACATCAGAGCTTCACTTTTCGCCAGTTTTAACATAAAAAATCCCCAGGAAGTCGCTAGATTTCCGACATCAATAAAGTACGAGGGGAACACTTAAAAATTGGACACAACTCGTCGGCTGTGACCAATGACGTCATATCTAAGCCTAAGATAATACAGAGCGAACACATGAAAGCGTAATCGCATATTTACAAAAGGAAGAAGTGCAGCACAGCGGACGTGTACCTTAGAATTATGTTACGTAAACGGAATGTGTAATCCAGTACCGGTAAGGCGTTCTTATATAAGAAAATAAACAAAGAAATGTATCACAGAAAAGAGACGATATAGACTTACATAACGTAAATCCACAAATGTGATATAACGAAAAAAAAAACTTTAAAAAACGAGGATACTGAAGTCTATAAACAAAATGAAATTAACGAGACAGACGCGGGAAGTAGGAGTTTGGGGTGGGGAGGAACTAAAAACACGCAACTGCTAACAAGACGACAAAAGCATGGAAAAGGGCAAACCTACATACAACATGATACGACTATTTTCAAATAGTTTGGTAATACTGGTGCTGTTTCTTGCACTGTTTGCAGCACTGGTGCCACGTTTTACGTAGGACACCTGTATTACCAAAAACGTAAAAAAGAACAAACCTACGTAAAACACGACACCAAAATTCCAAATAGTGGGAAAAATGATAACTGTACAATACATATAATAAAAAAATTAAAAAAATATGGATGGAATATGTTATAAAACACGCAAAAAATGTGTAATATCCAGTACAGAATTAATTAAGCAGGTAGTCAAATGCCTGCTAAAAACTACTTATGCTTCACTAACTTAAAATTAAACATAGGTACCCGGATTAAACGTGTTGTTAACCTCTCCCATCACCACATTGTGCTCGACTGTACTTCGTCTTCGCTGTCTACCTTCTCTTCAAAGAAGGAAGTTGAAGTTGATGCCCACGCTGAAGTTGATGGTTGAGAGTAGCACTGCATGGTCCATACCTTTTGCAACTCTCTCCGGCATTCATACGAATGGTAACAATATTTACCTTCCCTTATTTGTCCATACTTGACACAGTCGCAGGTTGCAATCCTACCTAGGGCATAGATGTCTGTAATGTCCTTAGGCTAGCTAGGTTTAAGTAGTTCTAGGTCTAGGGGACTGATGACCTAAGCAGTTTGGTCGCATAGTTCTTGAAGCCATTTTTGGACCTTTCACGTAAACTTTCTTTACATAAACGGCCGTATCTTTAGATTGCGTTGACATAGAAGCTCACATTTTTACACCACCAAGGGACCGGTTACCGCAAGAAGTGCGATACTTTTCCGCTTATTATGTCTACCCGTTCTCGAGGTAAACGGGTTTTAAGGGTTGGGCAGACCGATAGACGGTCAAGAAAGTGAGACTAGTAGGGTTCGGTTTTTACCGGTTTAGGTGACTAAATCCTAACAACGAAAACAGCTACGACAGTTACTGAAGATGAGGGCCGCATAAATAACACCCCCTGCTCTTTATTCGAAATGTTCTAGTTGCAGTCGATACATCAGCATATTAATCGTAGCTACGCTTTCGATCCAAATCACGTTTACAAGAATGCAAATAGAATCCATTTGCCTATACACGTGGTAATTCACATCCCAGTATTAATGCCACCGCGTTTTAGAAGTGCGAACATTCCCATTGCTAGCTAGCTTAAGAAACACTTCGGGTAATGAACATTTTCTTGCTGTGGCGAGCCCAGTGGAGAATTCTAAACGTTTGGCAGCTATGTAGCCGTTTATTTCCTGGGGTGGTGCAGAATTATCCTACTAAATTTACTCGCTAATAACAGTATTTTGTTATTTCGATAAACATCCTGAATGACTGTCACATAAGCGGTGACATAAAGGTAGAAAATTCATGTTTTTGAGTCCAGAAATCTCTATGCAACAGAAACTGCAGTTCATTTTGCCATTTTCATTGCGAAATTGCCGGCTTATTCATGTCAGGGGTAATAATAGAAAGCTGTTTGCCTGGGTTGTCTGCTAGTGTAGTGAAAGGAAGGTCTGGTTTGTTTTTGGTTCTAATCTCGATGGAGGCAGGTAGAATATCAGTAAAGCAATTTTAAGAAATTCTCGCGCCCTCAATACGTTTTATCGCTACCTTTATTCTATACTGTGGATGTCAATATGACACTTTTGTAGAATTTAATACATGTTACTGCCTACTTTTTCCGCTTCTGTCAATAATAGAATTGACTTAAGTGTGGCACTGAATGATTTTTAAGTGAATTTCGTTATGAATCTTCACGCATTGCTAAATTTGCACACTTTCGTGGCAGGTCAGCAACTGTAATCCAGTATTACTGGTCTGAACGTTGACACAGACCGTTTCGCGGCCGAATGCGGATAATATTTTGCTAATTCGTAACGATCTGGGGTTCTTTGTCTTACTAAAACAGTTATGTTTTCTCGATAAGTTGAAATTCATTTTTATTGGTACAGTTCATACCAATTAGCGTTTCTTCTTTCATTTCTGTCTTATATTTACGTGTTGTGTTTAACACATTAATCAGCATTAGTATAGTCTTACAAATTATGGAAAACAGTCTAAAAAGGTTCATATAGTTTGTCAATTTCACGCATGTGCATAGTATGTTGGTAGCACTTCGTCGCCTTGCCTGTTATGCTGTGTAGCAGACTTTAAAGCCGTGCGGATCAGCATAACGAAAAGGCGAGGGGTCTCGCTCGTTTTATCCACGACTGTACATCGTTATCGTCTGTAAACAGTTTTGCTGTTTCAATTACAGATCGTTTTACAGGCCCGAGACATTCGTCAGGCGACAATCGGGCCATTTTCTGGAAAACTTCGATGTTCTCTGGAAGACGCTGACGTAGTTTATTTAGTAGCCCAACAATGTATTTAAGACACCTTTTACGCATATCCTCTTCAACTGCCAGAGGCAATTATACAATAGATATTTCCATTTCAAATTCATAACCAATGTACGATTTTGTATCTAAATGATCTTCCAGTTTGTCCCGTATGAAATCTAATCTTTTGCCTGGAAGCAGAATTCTCGTACACAGGGACTTAATAAGCAGCGATAAACCTCCCGAAGTTTTGTGGGATCTCGATTTTCACTTTCGAAATGTTTGTTTAATAAGTGAACTCGCTTTAGTATCGCCTTGAGAACAAGAAACCTTAATTACATTGCACACAGCTGGTATTAAATCTCTGCGGTATAACAACGCTCATTGATTCTAGGCATACTAGAATGAGTTTTCAGCTCAAGCTACTGTTGAAGTATTATGTTCACTGGTACAGAAATGGACAGCCAACGAATAACACTTACATTCACAATTTTCAAAGGCAGCTTTCCTTCATTAATTCCTTCATATGGCTCCTTGTATGCGATTTGCCTAACTGACGAATGAGAGAATCAGTTGTAGGTTTCTCTGATTAGAAAATCAAAGAGCCTAGGAAGGAAGTTCGCAGTAGCATGGGAAATTGCTAGTTGCAGAGAATGACGACACACTCATCTAATTAACTGCAAGTAAGGTAATACAGTTTTCAGCTTGGCGTACGCGCTGTTATTGATACCAGTCATCACCGATGCACTGTCGGTCCCAATTGCTATTAATTTCGCAAAATCCAAACCTCTATCCTTTATTCAAGTCTTTAAGGCTGAGGTAAGAGCATCAGGTTGCAACACTGCATTTCTTTGTTTCTGAATACTACATGATGGCTACACCTAATAATTTTATAACTGATCATTACTTTCATCAATCAGTAAGCTATAACTTCTATCATCAGTACCTTTTAACAATTGTTCCTCACAACATGGTCCTACGACATTGCAAATAATAACAGTACTTTTTTTTCACGCGTCCCTGGCATCCCTGGTATCCGAAAAACACGATTTACAAAATGGCTCTGAGCACTATGGGACTCAACATCTTAGGTCATAAGTCCCCTAGAACTTAGAACTACTTAAACCTAACTAACCTAAGGACATCACACACACCCATGCCCGAGGCAGGATTCGAACCTGCGACCGTAGCAGTCCCGCGGTTCTGGACTGCAGCGCCAGAACCGCTAGACCACCGCGGCCGGCTCACGATTTACAGATTTCGCGAATGTGGTCAGTTACTCTGAACGAACAGAGCTTTGCAAGGAATAATGAAATTTGTTCTTCGACTTGTTTTATTTCTAAGTTCACTGGATTGAATGGTAACAAATGTTGATATTGATCACGGTTTATGCTTGTTAGTGTTCGTATGTTTCGTTAAACCACATTAGTTAGCTGGTAACAGCACCTTGTGCCGTCTCCCTCCACTCTACACAACCACTTTTTGTAGTGTTCACTTTTTGGTCTCTCTATTCGAAATCTTTGTGGATACTTACGCATCTCAATTAATTTATTAAAAAATGACTGATCATTTCGGCAACATTTACACGATAATTTTAATCGATGCTTCCCCTGCCGATATATCAGTAACACTGATATTTTGTGGCTGCTAACGAGGAATGAAAATAGTTACATATAATCATTGCGACAATTGCTTCACATTTCATGTCACACTGAAACTTACAATTTACTGCCATTCTTTAAAAAACACCAGATTAGTCACTAAAACGCTTTTAAAATCTCCAGAAATGAGACACGTCGTAAAACTAAAAATCTTGTCGCCAGATTGAATTAAAAAGCGCTAGATCTAGCGATAAAATCTAACTTGTTAACTCTGCTTCTGCTGGCTCCATTTGCCTTCTCTGTAGTGCTTTCTGCACACATGCGGTGTATCTTGAGCGAAAGAGAACGGATTAAATCTGGAGGGCGGAAAATTGTAGGGGAAGAATTCTCTATCAGTGCAGTTCAACCGGCTGTATCGTGAGCGTGAGTGTTTATCGTTTCGAGTAGACGGCGAAAATAAAAGTAATGTAGTGATGTTAGATGTGTGGAAAAGAAAATCCAAACAATGAAATGTGATTCTGTTGACGTGTGAAATAATATGGGATCACTGTTGGCTTCTGTCATAAGTGGACATCAGAAGCAAGAAGGTACAGTTATTTATTCTCTACGACGTTTTAACGTCCGCGTCATTTGACGCCATGTACCGTCTATTATTTCCCACCAATTATGTGTTTTGCAATGATAGGCACAATTTTGTTCATTGAGCGTCCAAAATCAGAAGGTATCATTTGCAGAAATCTTGAAACAGCCCATATTCATTTCTGAAGAGAGACTGTGCATTCAGTCTGTTCTTCTACAGGATGATTTCATGATGATGTTACAAATTTTCAGGGGTGATGGAGAACGATAAATGTATCAATATGTATCAATTTGAAGAAAGGGACACTGGTCCGGAAACGACCGAGTCGAAAGTTATAAGCGAAAATCGTTCTGATACCACCCCTATCTCGGGCGTCATGCAGCGCCGTTAGTATCGTTAACGCCAAATGTAGTGATATCTCATTTTAACGCCAAATGCAGCGATATCTCATAACGATGATTATTCCAGATGGTTATGGCTGCACACTCCGCTTTCACCTGTGAACAGTACGGTGTACATTCCAATAGCCGGGCACATATTTCTTCCTAATGTTATATTTGTAAAAGCTACTATAATTTCAAATTGTGACCAGTTCTTACCTGCCATTTTCGTAAGATAGTAAAAGTACTGTGAATATACAGTTGGCTACAAAGATTCTAGGAATTACACCATATATTTTTAGCGTGGGTTGACAAAACGTGCAAAAAGTCCAGCCGAATGCGACTGGCAGTAAAGTTGTTCACTGTCTACATACTGCAACAGACGAATGCGGTTGTAGCTATCCGCGTCGCGTAGTGGAAAAAAAAGAAAGAAAGAAAAGAGAGAAAGAAAGAGAGAGAGAGAGAGAGGTGAATGCTGATGACTTTGTAACTGTAAATGCTTCTTTAATCGTTAAAAGTAGTAATGAGCGTAAAAAAGGCGCTTATACTAGGGGACTTCAAAAAATAAGTTAAACATATCCTCCCACACTTATAAGACCATTGCGCAACAAGACTGCCACGTTGTCGAAAGAGAGTACATCAGGAGTTCCCCCAGACACTGTTCTGCTGCGGTATGGGCAACAGATGCAGCACAGCGTGGTAATGAAATGGCGCGGCAACTGAAAACACGCTCCAAAGTTGAAGTATGCGGGACACTCTCGAATAGCTTCGTGATAAAAGAGCGGACGTCGAGGAATTTAGCGATAGGTGAGTTCCGATTGTTCTCTACAGAGACTTGGTGACCGTGACTGTGAAAAATGGTGTGATGTTCCTGTCGCACTTGAAGTTAAGTGCACCATTCAGCCGGCCGCGGTGGTCGTGCGGTTCTAGGCGCTGCAGTCCGGAACCGCGGGACTGCTACGGTCGCAGGTTCGAATCCTGCCTTGGGCATGGATGTGTGTGATGTCCTTAGGTTAGTTAGGTTTAAGTAGTTCTAAGTTCTAAGGGACTGATTACCTAAGATGTTAAGTCCCATAGTGCTCAGAGCCATTTTTTGCACCATTCAATAAGTGACTTGGCCTACCATAATAATGTGTTACTTAAATTTTGGAGTCCCATCGTAGTTGGCTACTCTGTTCCATAATAGCAGTAGATACACAAGGTGATACCGCAACGATTACGAGCTTTGTGGGACGATGGAGAAGGGTAAATGTACCAACTTGAGGTAAGGGACCCTGGTCTGGAAACGACCGAGTCGAAGTTATAAGCGAAAACCATTCTGAAAACTGACAGTGGAATACACGTATCGGCACTGTTTTTATTGAGATTATAGGGCAGACAACTTTCAGATTTGTTCGTAAGGACAAAAACAAGAAAATAATATCAAGTAAACATGAGACCAAAATTACGTACCTTCCGAGCTGTGAGCACTGGTTCATCTTCGATAGAGCACTGGTTCATCTTCGATACTGTGAAACGTATCTCTTCTACTGCGAGCTCTTTGACTTCCTTAGTTTAGAAGGAGGTGGTAACAAAATCGGTCGTAAAATTGCCAAAAAAGTAAGCAATAGATGGCACATTGGGTCAAATGACATGGACGTTAAACAGTCCTAAAAAATAAAGAACTGTACCTTCTTGCTTCTGACGTCCACTGACGATAGAAACCAATAGTGAGTCCATTATATTTCTCACGTCAACAAATCACATTTCGTTGTTTAAATACATATACCGGTACTGTTGTTGCTAAGATTGTAGTGTAAACAACTTTCAGAAGTGGTACTAGGGATCAAAACAAGAAAAAGATTTCTAGTAAGAATGAGTTCTAACATGTATACCTTAAGAGCTATGGGCACATGTTCAATACAGGAGATGTGCTTCACTGTAGCGAAGATGAACAAGTGCTCAGCGCTCTTAAGGTATACATTTTACAGCCCATGTTTACTAGACTTTTTTTCTTATTTTGGTCCTTACCACCTCTTTCTGAAATATGGAAACCAAACAGCTTGCAATAGAAGATATTTGTTTCGCAGTATTGAATATGAACAAGTGCTCACAGCACTTAAGGTATGCATTTTCGAGCTCATGTTTTCTTGACATTATTTTCTTGTTTTGGTCCATACTTTCACATTTGAAAATTGCCTTTCCCATAACGTTAATAACAACAGTACCGATACATGTACCCCGCTGTCAGAGTTTTCAGAATAGTTTTCGCTTATAACTTTCGAATCGGTGATTTCCAGAACAGTCTCTCACCTCAAATTGTTACTTTTATCCTTCTCCATCGCCCCTGAAAGTTTATAATATCATCGTGGAATCGCCTTGTATATCGATTACTATCATGGAACAGAGTAGTAAAATGTGATGGGACTTAGATGGTAACACCTTATTATGCCAGGCCAAGTAATTTATTGAATAGTAGGCGAATGACGCAACCAGCGACAAATACTTTTCAAATGTTTTATTTTAGTGCCATAACCTGTTTCGGACTACCATGCTCATCTTCTGATGGATAATGTTTTTCGTTAGATAGATTAACAGCATGTCGCCTGCTCCACAATACGTACCAGTAGGTGGCGATCTGTGTTGTGATCCATGTGGTTTTCTAGCTCGATGTATATGTTCTTGAATACCACCATAGCACACATACTGGTAGTGTAAATGAATCACTGTGGCACAATTCATAATATTCCTAAAATGCTTGTTGAGCATCACACATGCATTACACACTTGATGTTTTTCTTTACAGCAATTTCTACATTGCGATGCTCAGCATGCATTTTAAGAATATTAGTGTGCCACAGTGATTTCTTTATAATATGTGTGCTATGGTGGAATTCAAGAGCATATACATCGAGACAGCAAACCACAGGGATCACAACAAACCAGATCGCCATCCACTGGATCTTATTGTGGAGCAGGCGACATACTGTTGATCAAAACATCTATGTAACGAAAAATTTTAGTCATCTGAAGTGGGCATGGTGGGCCGAAACCGGTTACGACACTCAAAACATTTAAAAAGTATTTGTGACTGGTTGTGTCATTCACCAATTATTATTAACGGCCGCGGAGTTCACAAGATCCTACATGGATAAAATAACTTACTGAATGCTGCATTGCACTTCAAGTGACACAGCTACATGATACCATTTTCACAGTCACAAAGTCGCTGTAAACAAAAATCGGAACATTCTACAAATCGTTAAATTCCTCGATGATAGAAATCCGCTTCTTTGTCACGAAGCCATTCGAGAATGTCCCGCGTACTTCAAATTTGGAGTGTGTTTCCAGCTGCCGTTCCATTTCGCTCCCACAGTGTGATGCATCTGTTGCCCGTACCTTACAGTGCTTGCAGGAAACGCAGAACATTTACTCAGACGCGAACAGCTACAAACGCATTCGTCTGTCGTCGTATGTAGATAGCGAACAACTTTACTCCCAAACACATTCGGTTAGACTTCGCTCACATTTTGTCAACCTATTCTAAGCAGGATATACGGTGTAATTCGTAAAACCTCAAGTAGCAACTGCATCTTCACAATATGTTTACTATCTTACGAAACTTGCTAGTAAGATCTGATCACCATTTGAAATAGTAGTATTACAAATACAACACTAGGAAGAAATATGTGCTCCGCTAATGGGAATTATGCCGTACTCTTGCACAGGTGGGAACGAAGTATGCAGCCTCAACCCTCTGAAATAATCATCGGTATGATATATCGCTACATTTGGCGTTAACAATACTAACGGCGCTGCATGGTGGCCGAGGTAGGGGCGAAGCTGAATAATCTTCAGTTGGGTTGGTCAACAATACATTGTCGGGGCATTCATTGTTTTCCAGCAAGTAGATTTTTTGTTATTTATTATAATCTGTAAGCCCGTGTTCTAAAAACGTGTGTTTCCATCGCGGTCTGCCAGGAAGGGTTTTCGTAAAAGTGTCAAGTTTTTACTTGTCTCTCCGACCGGCTGTTCCTAAGACTCTCACCTATTTGTCGGTCTGTTTGACCGATGTTCCACTCTTCCAAAAGCTCTGTGGAACATTTGATCAGTTTAATTGAAAGTTTTGGTAGCACACTACGGTTGTTTATTTGTATTGATAGAGAAACGAAAAAATGTAACAACTCGCAATTTTTGTTTTAAAATTAATTATTTCGTATTTTACATACATAGTTATTCTAATTTACTACGCAACCTTTTTACAGCAACAGAAATATTTACATTAAAAATTAGTTAAAATCTGTTTTTCCTATTTTTCTTACAGGTTTACAAGATTTTCTGTTGAAGTACATGAAATGTATTCGCAGTTGCGAATATCAACAAGCATCAGCTGTAAAATAGAATGACTACAATGAAAATTTTTGTGGGACCGGCACACAGAACGCGTACATCCATTATGTATATTCCCGTAAAGGGGAGGCATTTTAATTCGAAGTCGCTTGCCCGGTGTCGACGGATAAATGTGGTATAGTGTGCCTGTGCTGTTCAATGTGGTACCATTGTAAATTGATGGCAGTGGTCACAAATGTATTTTCTTTATAAACCAGTTGACTCTCTCACATTGTAGAGGGATATCATAAATACAGAACTAGAACATGGATGTAACAAAATAAGGTATACCTTTAATATTTCAAGGGTGGTTCAAGGTAGGAAAACAATGTATCCTTCAAATAGTAGCTCCCAAACGGAACGAATGACTTAATGAGTGTCAGAATTGCTTCACTTTTTAATCTACTAATTGAGTGATTTACATTTTTTCTGAAACGTCTTGAAAGAACAAAACAGTGATGCAAAAAACGACAGTTTTAGCCGAAAAGTATTCTACATGTGATGATGACGTCTGACAGCACAACATATTGCATACAATTACTTTCCGAAAACTGTGTCGAAATTGTGAACATTCCACTGAATAGGTATTGTCAACGTTAGATGGAGGAGGCCCCATTATACGTAGCAAACAGAACCTAATGCATCATTCGTAATGGAGAAATATCGTCAAAACGAAAATACAAGTTCCATGTACTTCAAGTAACCTGCAGTACATCAAATACAATGGCAAGCGACCGTTATTTGTGCGGCAGATATCTGTCCTGACCACGCAGCCCATTCTTTACAAACTAGTTACTCCGAATTATTCCACATATTTTACAAAATTTTGTGCATGCGCAAAATGTTTAATACGAAACTAGTAACAACTTTTGGAGTGCCGAATTAAATATTTTATTCGTAAAATACGAATAAGACATAATGCTGCGCATAAAGCGTACTACAGAAGTGCATGGAAAGGGGCATTACGTTAATTAAAGTCCAGAAAGTTCTCCTACCGAAGAAGGCAATAGCTAGGCACTAACTTACAGTAGTAGAAAGCTACCTTTGGCAAGGGCAACATTAATTGTTCACCGTTTGCTACTGTTCCGTTAAATTATCTACAGGGGAACGTATATGCCATTCGATTACACTGTCTACAAGGAACGTATGTATAACAGTGAACAAATCTGCACAATACGATATTACAGGTACATGTCAGGTAATTAGCTTTAATGTAATTATAACGAGTCAAAACCTTCCAAAATTAATTTTGAAAATATTTTCTTTTTTTATCCATACTGTCATAACTTAGCTAGGGAAAATGTCGCAAATTTTCGCATGTATCATATTTTGTCCAGTATTATGGTATTTTGGCTATGCACAATGCCTCTAGTATAATATAAAAATATTTCTACGTTGGTTGTTACATTTTGTAAACTTTGACGCTTTCACTGCATTTTAGGGTACAACAGTTCTCTCGTACCAGCACGATGTAGTGATGCCATAAACATGCGCAGGCGTCAGCGGAAAATTTTTATGTGGCATTTAGCGCTGTTGCACCATACATATAGACAATGCTGTTAACGACTGTTAACCGAACGCTGCTAACAATAATTATTAATAAAGTTAACCACACTGGACATCGAATGTAACGTAATCTAAACGAAGTCGGTTGACCTAAGAAGTCGAGAGCTCATTCTACTAATAACGGATTACCATCTGCTACGAAAGGTAAATATGTTGGTAACCCTACGACCTATCGCAAGAAACCTCTACGGTAGTATTAGTTAGGTGTACTGATGCCTTACCTTTCCCTGGAAGATGTGTCCGTCAACGGAACAGCGAGCAAAACACATGACCGGTCAGAATACGTTGCTGCGTACCGTGCACTCCCGAATAGAATCCGTTAAGTGACGCACATCAACCCGTGTCCGGTCAAATGACGTCACAGTTGCTGCTTGACCAGTACGCATGCAGCTTTTGCGGTGTCAGAGAAGTAGTGTACAATCTTAGGATGTCGTAACACAGAATATGGACTTATATGTTAAGGAACTTTTAATATTCCACGCTGTCATATTACTGGCGGTTCATACTTACAGATGTCTAAATTGTTTATGCGTATGTGTGTTTCCATGCAAAAATTCGATATATTAACTGACAGAACGATTTGCATACGAGTACACAGGCAGGTTATTGACACGGTAATCGGATCAGGCACATTCGAATAATTTTTGAAACCTAAATATAGAGAAGAGACCTCTGACGTGTGTCGCCTTTTTGTTTACTATTCAATCGCTTGTTTAGATACTTCGAGTTGATGGTATTTTGTGTTAATAGTGTCAACGACAATTTATCGTTTTAGACTTCTTTCTAGAACAAACACGAATTCTACACGAACTTATCCCGGGCAAAACCAACTCCTCCTCTTCATGAGAGCCAGGAAGCTGTGGATACTCGATCCAGGTTTATGCTGCGTCTGCTGGCTTCTTGAAAGCCTTCGATAGTTATGATCCGTACCCAGTGATAAAAATACAATAAAAATTGCTTAGAGAGCATCGGACCAGGTATGAGAATTAACAGAAAAAAAGAACTTGGAACGTCATTTTGTGTATTACAGCCCCTATGATAATAAATGGCTTATCAGTTATCATCTGCAGCTCCCTTAGGTTATTTTCGGACGAACAAGTTGTGTACAGGTTCAGGTAGTTAGAAAATTGTTACGAGATAAATGGAGAAAAAGATGTGCCGCGCTTCGTGCAAAGATTAGCAGCTGAAATTCAGCATAAATAAATGTAACTTGCGTGAAACGACCGGTTTAAGGTAGAATGACCACATGCATCTAGCTGTCCGAAAACTGAGCTTTACAGAACAGAATTCTGAGAAACCTATCTCGGTGCAGCGATAGAACTGTCTTATTTAGTTACTTACTTACTTGAACTACTAAGAAACGTTTGTCGAACCGTATTAGAGCGCGATTATTTTTTCACATTTAACTCTGGCCCTAAGGCGCGGACTGATAACCATAGATGTTAAGTCCCATAGTGCTCAGAGCCATTTGAACCATTTGAACCTAAGGCGCGACTGGTTTCGCAGAACCTACGGCCGCATTAGACTTGCAGGTGTTCACACTTGCAGTTACACAGCACAGCTGCTTCACGCTATCCAAGTGCTGCCACGTGTTGTGGGCAGTGTTGCAAATACTAGATGGCTAGCAGTTTTAGGTAGCGTTGGGCTAATGATGACTCCGACAAAGCAAGCCACAAAATGTAGCTGTAGAGTCAGTTGCACCCCATACAAACGCTTCACGTTACAACTAATTTCCTAACGACTGCAGAAATTTTATGTGACACAGCAGCAACAGCACAAGATAACGCTTCGAAAATTTCTTGTTGAAAAAGCTCTACAGATCTCAAGACATTGTGCCATTTTTGGTTTACTTAGAAGGTCGTAATGGTGATGTAGGCAAGTTCCATGCAAGTCTGTGGAAAAGAACACCTAAAAAACAAAAAAAAAGACCTACGGTCAAAGAAACCATTAAGTGAGCATATAATTGATACCATTTGTTATTTAAGCGATGAGTTAAACATGTCGCTTGTGCTGATGTATTTTAGGAGAAAATTCTACAGGTAGCTAGCTATCTTAACGCTGAAAGACTGTTCGGTATGAAAGAGTTACAAAAAGAATCACTAAAGACTGTTCGGTATGAAAGAGTTACAAAAAGAATCACTAAAGTAATTTAACGTGCGTCAAAAGTCTGAAACTTTTGGTTTGACTTTCGATGCCCACAGCACTGCGAATTACGTTTACATTCTCGGAACAAAATGTGAAGTGGCACTGCATGTTCCAACAGTTAAAACAGTGTTCTGTTTGCGGTTCGGGGATGTAAGTAGACACTATCACAATCAGACTGGAAGTAGAATATGTGGATGCCCACGTCAGAGAAAACTGCAAGAGCGAAACAGTTGTTTCTATTTAGTGCAGTAGTACATGAAGCGACCAATAGAATTTGCAAAGATACGTTTACACGGGCCATAAAAATCGCATATTACCGATCAAATCGCCCGCAAACATTACCAGCCACGCCAATTGCAGCTGCATATTGGGCAACATTGCCGGGTACTATTGCCCAGTCTTGTTTGCGGCAACATATTTCCAAGTCACAAGTGTTCACACGGCCCGCGAAACGGACAAAAGCAATCTAGCTGAAGTGAGTGCGGCTCTCCTTCGTTTGTATTCCATAAGGAAAAAGTTACAAAGAAAAGGCGACATAAGACTTGGTGGAACTCTTCCTTTTCTAGTAAACGAATCTTTTCCGAAAACGTAACTCGTGAACTTTTTCAGAATGTTGAAACACGACTATCGTAAAATAAATTCGTTCGAGAATTAGTAGAATCAATAGTGATATGAAAGACTTGTACCAGTTATAACCAGAATCTCAATTATCCATCACTTTTTTCATACTGGTAATTCAGACATAGGCTTGATGTGCCTCTTTAGAGCACGCTTCACATCGATGTGCCTATTGGTAGCAGACGTTTGCAACGTTTTTATGGACGGCCTCGAGAAATTCATTAAGGTACTCTGAAATAGCAATCAAGTTTTTATGTTAATATTTTATTGTGGTTCACCATTACAGTGAGACATCTATGAATTTCATAAATATGGAACACCTACGATCAAAGTTATGTGACGTCGAAAGTTATGTATTAAAAGGCCATAATACAAAAATGAGAGTCCACATATGCTGCCTCTGGGCAGGGAAACACCCGTGATGAAACATCAAAACTAGAAACCTTAAGAAAATGTACAGAATAGAACTATGGCCCCCAACTGCATATTCTTTGCAACGACGGCAGCAGCGAGAATGCCCATTTTCAGACTGCGGTTTTTGAGCGTATTACGTTTCGTATTAGATGGTTCTGGTCACAAGCAGGATGATTATAATAAAACTGCCGCTACGAGTGATTATAGGGCAGTGAAACATTGTGAAAACATTCTGTAAAGATGTGCGGCAAATAAATAACGAATAAACCATTGAATGAAACACATTTTAATTTCCACATTTGCTACCTGCGTACCATGCTTACGTTCCACATTACAAACGTTGCTCAACGTGACGACCATCTGCATCAACGACAGCCCGTACCCGCACTAGACATTGCTCTTCTGCTGCCCGAAACATCTCAGATTGTAACCCGACAACCAGAAATCAAACGGATTCATATCTCTTCCGCTTCATCCCAGGTGCGTAAAGAGGACCTCTCCATATTTCTTTAATGTGTCGATACTCAAGAAGAGCAGCAGCACTATTACAGTTGTTTTGATAAAATAGCTTTACGAGTACCAACAACACAAATCCTTCAGCACACAATCTCAACATCATTCCTATAAAGTTACCATATGGTAAACAGTTTTCATCTACACTGGCTCAAGTATTCAAAGATTAATTACACACATAAAAAAATAATTTGCGTCTCTCCGATTTCTAGAACTCCTGAAAAGAGACGTTGACTGTGGATATTGTATTATAGACACAGACCCTTTGACTGTTCAGAGATGTCACTAAACTCACCCAAAGATATAAACAACCATGCATGAGCAGCGTCCATTAGACGGAGGGGGTCCGCCAGACGATCAGCTTCAGTCACTCCACCAGGAAGGAGGTACACGGCTCGTGTTGTATGTAGTTTAACCATGCCTACACGGTCAATACCACGGTTCGATCGCGTCCGCATTGTTACTTTGTGCCAGGAAGGGCTCTCAACAAGAGAAGTGTCCAGGCGTCTCGGAGTGAACCAAAGCGATGTTGTTCGAACTTGGCGGAGATACAGAGAGACAGGAACTGTCGATGACATGTCTCACTCAGGCCACCCAAGGGCCACTACTACAGTGGATGACCGCTACATACGGATAATGGCTCCGACGAACCCTGACAGCAACGCCACCATGTTGAATAATGCTCTTCGTGCAGTCACAGGACTTCGTGTTACGACTCAAACTGTCTGCAATAGGCTGCATGATGCGCAACTTCACTACCCCCTTGTCGGGGTCTGTCTTTGCCTGACACCATGCAGCGCGGTACAGTTCGGCCCAACAACATGCCGAATGGACCGCTCAGGATAGCATCACGTTCTCTTCACCGATGAGTGTCGCATATGCCTTCAACCAGACAATCGCCGGAGACGAGATTGGAGGCAACACGGACAGGCTGAACGCCTTAAACACACTGTCCAATGGGTGCAGCAAGGTGGAGGATCTTGATGTTTTGGGGTGGCATTATGTGGGGAAGCCGTACGCCGCTGGTGGTCAAGGAAGGCGCCATAACGGATGTATGATACGTGAATGCCCTCCTCCGACCGATGGTGCAACCATATCGGCAGCATATTGGCGAGGCATTCGTCTTCATGGACGAAAATTCGCGCCCCCATCGTGCAGATCTTGTGAATGACTTTCTTCAGGATAACGACATCGCCCGACTAGAGTGGCCAGCATGTACTCCATACATGAAACCTATCGAACATGCCTGGGATAGATTGAAAAGGGCTATTTATGGACAACATGACCCAAAAACCACTCTGAGGGAACTACGCCGAATCGCCGCTGAGGAGTGGGGCAATCCGGACCAACAGTGCCTTGATGAACTTGTGGATAGTACGCCACGACAAATACATACACGCATAAATGCAAGAGGACGTGTTACTGGGTATTACAGGTACCGGAGGGTACAGCAATCTGGACCACCACCTCTGAAGCTCTTGCTGTATGGTGGTACAACATGCAATGTGTGGTTGTCATGAGCAATAAAAAGGGCGGAAATGATGTTTATGTTGATATGTATTCCAATTTTCTGTACAGGTTGCGAAACTCTCGGAACCGCGGCGATGCAAAACTTTTTTAATGAGTGTATTATCACCCTGTATGTACAGTCAGGCTGAAAAGTATCCGAACGACCTGAATTGCATTTCGCCTGATTCGATTGCAGCCCATATAACGCAGCTGTCTAGCAGGTCCTCTAATCGCTCCTCGGTACAGTCGTTTCACTAGTTAACATGGTTCCAACAAGTCACCACTAGAAAAAACTGCTCTATATCACAATAACTCAAGATGTAAAGTAATATCACGATACTACAAATATCAGGGAACACCTTATCACAGATAAGACTGTCCTTAAGGCTTGTAAGCTCACATTTATTACAATAAATGACATTCCTGAACGTTACCTCTCTCATTATTACGTCAGACAGATAATGCACGTAGTAATTTCGTCGTATTCATGATTTCATCTTCAAAGTAACATACCGTACTTATTATTTAATACAAAATGACATTAAAAATTTAAGTTATCCACGAGCAGCTAGTTGATAATATGTATGAACTTCAAATGACACGACGAACCGTCTCGCTCTACATTTGGAATCAAACCCAGGTGATGCAAACTAAGCAATGATTCCGTGACTGACGGAAACTAACAATCATTCCTGACTAGGCATACAGACTGTAATATATCTCGATTTTAGACACTATCAGTTAGCAAATATCAACTTTAAATTACTTAACGTAAACAATAATAGCGGACGCAAATTCCTACCCAGCAGCTATTGTTCCTGTTGACGAACTACGAGAGATGTTAAATATTGCTTCCTCATATGTAACTTACTTGAAATGTAGTGAGGTAAAGCTTTGTGTTGGACAGGCATTAGAACGCAGAACCTAATCGGATTGTGACATATCGGACTTTCTCGGCAGTAGCTAGATGTTTTAACTGAAATGTCGAGACGAAACATTAATTTTTTCCTTCCCAGGACTCCAACCCGACACCTATCGCTGTTATATTTTAGAGGAAACGAACGTTAAATATGGGTTTGTTACACAAGCGGCGACACGTTAGCATGTTTGAACTAGAAATAAAATGACGAAGAGTTCAGTGCTGACTGGTAATCGAACCCCACACATATCGTTATTGACTACACACAAAGAGACGTCAGCTACCGAAGTTTTCTCCACCAGCAGCTCGGAATAACGTCCTTGAACTTACAGTGATCTCGCAAGTAGTTCTGTGTCTCACTGGGAGTCAAAAACGTCAGATATTGTTAGTGTTGACAAAATGACATTAAAAATTTAAGTTATCCACGAGCAGCTAGTTGATAATATGTATGAACTTCAAATGACACGACGAACCGTCTCGCTCTACATTTGGAATCAAACCCAGGTGATGCAAACTAAGCAATGATTCCGTGACTGACGGAAACTAACAATCATTCCTGACTAGGCATACAGACTGTAATATATCTCGATTTTAGACACTATCAGTTAGCAAATATCAACTTTAAATTACTTAACGTAAACAATAATAGCGGACGCAAATTCCTACCCAGCAGCTATTGTTCCTGTTGACGAACTACGAGAGATGTTAAATATTGCTTCCTCATATGTAACTTACTTGAAATGTAGTGAGGTAAAGCTTTGTGTTGGACAGGCATTAGAACGCAGAACCTAATCGGATTGTGACATATCGGACTTTCTCGGCAGTAGCTAGATGTTTTAACTGAAATGTCGAGACGAAACATTAATTTTTTCCTTCCCAGGACTCCAACCCGACACCTATCGCTGTTATATTTTAGAGGAAACGAACGTTAAATATGGGTTTGTTACACAAGCGGCGACACGTTAGCATGTTTGAACTAGAAATAAAATGACGAAGAGTTCAGTGCTGACTGGTAATCGAACCCCACACATATCGTTATTGACTACACACAAAGAGACGTCAGCTACCGAAGTTTTCTCCACCAGCAGCTCGGAATAACGTCCTTGAACTTACAGTGATCTCGCAAGTAGTTCTGTGTCTCACTGGGAGTCAAAAACGTCAGATATTGTTAGTGTTGACAAAGAATGAAAATACATTAAAAATCGAAATTATTATCCACCAGCAGATAGGTGTTCTCATGCTATAACTTGATAATACATAATGAAAACTTCACCAAGGGATCAAATTCAGCGTTAAAGGCGGTCTTAGTTGCATTCCCAGTTCAGAACCAATTTTATCGACATGCAGAAGCTCAAATAAAAGGTGGAATAAGTGTCCTGTGCCCCTACATAGCGTTTGTTTCGTCACTAGAAATAAATAACTAGCATAAGAAAAGTTACTACATTTCTCCACTACTGACATTATTGTGGTTCAACCTAACGTCTAGTTGGTAGAGAAGGAATATCATGTTTAATGTGAATTTCAGACCACAACGCCTTTATACCTTCTTCATTGGCGTAGCCAGAAGAGAATATAATCTGTCTCTCCCTATCAAAAATCATCGGCAGAAATTGGAATCGAACCCAGACCGTAAGTATATGAACCTATCAGCAATCCAACAGACCATCAAGTAATTTTCTCTGTGACTCATTTAGCTATCGTAGCGGCGTTGCGCCACGATGGATGAAAATTCTGACACACAGGCTCCCTGTAATGGTTTGCAGCATGTTCAGTACATTCATTTACTTGGTTGACCCGAATCACCATGATTAGCTGCCTCGGCTACTCAGTGCATACATTCGACTCTATTTTGTAATCACCGAAATAAAATCACATAACTGCCACCTACACAGCACTGCAAACAGCGAAGCTTGCAGAAATTTAAATAGGAAATGCTCCTTTCCACTTGGGCTACTCTATTGCGCTATCTGTTTGTTGAAAACGTCGTCCAGTGCAAAAGAAAAGCTGTAACTGTCTGTCTCTCAGAAGTCTAGATCCGGCCATATGCATTACTCACAGCACTGTGGAACGCGGGAGTTCTGGAGGAATTGTTCTTGACTTCAGGAGCTGTGGTAGCCACATGTTAGCAAGTAGCATAACGGTAAGCGTCACGCACTGTAAAATAAGACGTGACTAGTTCGAATGCATTTACTTCTACATTTTTCTTTTAAAACTCAATTCTGCTGTCTGCTGAAGTTATCAATCTAATGGAACTTTGAACATAATTCCCTTCACTTCTCAACACAAAATGGTCGCATGTGGAAAAAGGGCTAACTTTAGCGACATTTTGTTCTTTTCAGGTTTAATAGACGGCTGGCAGCAGATGCATCTCAAAACTTTTGTATTATGTATGGGGAGAGCGCATCGTGCCAAAATACGTCAGAAAAGTGTTTTCTACATTAGCTGTCGTGTGGTAGTGGCATTGTATTTTTCTTCAAACCTTGTTTGACAGCTTTAACTCAGAACAAGTTTTTTACATGCATGTAATCAATAAACTGCATGTGCATTGTCAAACTGTTGTAGATAACATCAGAGAATTCGCATATATCGTTGTTGATTAATTTCTCTCTCATGTGTACTACTGTTTTAAGAACACTAAAAGAAACCTTACGAAAACTGTGCGCTGTATTATAAGAAAAGAAATAAAACTACGCACGATAACCATACGACGAAACTCTGTTTTAATAAAACTGATTATCTGTACACAAGCATGCCTCTATCGACACGAATTAGTAAAATACTACTCATTTAGATTTCGATTGGGTCTGTGTTTAATTGGTATGCTGTGTCATACTCAAGACGTATGCAGATGTGGCATTTCATAAAAAAAGTTATGTATTCCTCGAAACAGCAGCGGAAAGAGGCGTTACATGTTACACGTGTAATTTTTTCACCATTGCACTATGAGCCGAAAGTATTTTCTTGCGATTTCTTTATCGACGTTTGATCTGACTGCTTGTAGCTCTTTCACAGAAGGGATAAAAACGTTACAGATAGCACCACTGGAACTACGAACCATAACAAATGCTTTTTTACAAGTCAGCACGTTACCAGAGGGCTGGCGAACAGGTCTAGGTCTGAGGTTCCTCTTACGAGACCAATAGTGTACAGAACTCGTAAAAAGCTATTTAGATGACGAGATTAGTTGTGATTTCAACGTGGAACGAGTTTCCTGAGCTGAAAACCGTAAATTTACAATCTTTTGTTACACCTCAAGCGATAATAACTCAGTTTATTCAATGGAAATGTCAGGAAAAAGCAAGTGAACTTTGAGGCTTAATTATTTTCACACCAGGAATTTACTCGTCGATCACAGAGTTGCCATACATACCGTGCCTTGTTGCCAAATCTCAGTTACAGTACCAGCAGGAAGAAGACGAACCGATGTGCTGTTACAGCGGGCTGGGTAGTGACCATAGCTAACGTCTCAAAGACGCTGCTGCCACTGCCTGGAATACGTAATGCGTCTCATTCGCATTTCTGTAACTAGGTTTAGGGACTGGAGCGTAGTTACTAATAATACTCAGAACTGACTGCAAATTAAGCATCATAAATCGGTAACTCTCATAGTTGTTTTTACACTGCTTTCGTAAGTGTACTCAAAACTAAGAATATCATTCACAGACGTTAAAAATAAAAATTAAATAGAATGTGTGTGTGCGTGTGTGTGTGTGTGTGTGTGTGTGTGTGTGTGTGTGTGTGTGTGTGAGAGAGAGAGAGAGAGAGAGAGATAAATATAAAAATGAATGAGAGAGAGAATAAAAGATTGTTGTAAAGAAATTGTATCATGGAATGTAAAGAAATCTTTCATTAAGATGACACGTTCCACATCATTACGAAATGTCGTATTCATGATCTATGGAACAAGTAATAATCAAATCAAATCGAATCTAATCTTGCTGACTAGCCATGAAGAGTCATGAATTACCGAATTTTTCGCCAATATCAGCAACCAAATCTAAACTTGAAAATAAAAGGCAACAGTTTTTGTAATAAACAGGGACTCCTATCAAGACCCTTTCGTCCCTGTTAAATAACTACGCAAGATGTCTGATATACCTCCATTCAGAAGTATCAAAGTGTGCATGCATTTAAAGATGAAGCGCATGATGTGATGTTCTGTGATGGAGATACAAACCCGACACGTTATCTGATTGTTAGCTAAGTAAAATCAAATGTTACGTACCGGTTTTTCTTACCAGCGACTAGGTGTTTGAATCCAAAATACGGACAGAATTTTTGAGCGACGATCGAACCGCACACCTACCGTCGTTCTTTATCATCTATGAATACAGCTTAAGTATCAATTGCTTACTCATCAACAGTAAGATGTGTGTGTGATTGACCAGAAATAGCGACACCTATTGTTATTGTTGGCAACACATGAACAGACATTAAAAACGCACGTTAATTTTCACTAGCATGCCGGTGTGCACGTGATATTGCTTGAAATGAAATTATGAATATTTTTATACTGGATCAGGTTTCGGACCCACATACTTACATTTTAATGTTGTTAGTAAAATGTTAATGAATAATACATCGCAAATATTTGCATAGCAAGACGAAGTTGTTTATTTTAATGAAGAGTACGTTTTTTCTTATCAGACGCATAACAGCAAGGAAGATTGTTGCGTCGAAGAGAGAGCATTTATGCTGTTTAATTTGTCTCTTTTTCTGTTTATGGCAACTTCAAGGCACTACATTCATTTCAGTTCCCTTTACTTTGGTGCAGGGACATGCAAGTCCCAACGCAAGCACAAACGAGCGATACTTAATTTTAATGCCAAGCTGGAGCCAAAGTGGCGGTACATTGTGGCAAAGTGTTAAAGAGCAAGACGGTGAATACAAAGGTCTCGCGTTCGGTCCCTTGTCTGTTCCACGATTTGCATCTGCCATTTTACACTTATTTCCCCTCAGTCAGCGTTTCTTGATATGAAAAATGACGAGTTGCACTGTGGTCCGAAAGCCACATTAAACTGTAGGTTCCCTTATTAACTGGATCGGTAAGTAAAGTCGAAGGTCGGAAGAAAGCAACGTCATACCACATCCAACAGGACCGTCCCTATTAAAGCACTGTGGTGTTGAAACCAGTCTTCCAACTGATGACTTTAGTGTGAGTTCCAAAGTTAATGATCCTCGGGTTATTAACATTTCTTGTTTTCATGCTGTAGCTTTCGTACCAGTAAACGTAAGTAATCGGCCGAGCACTGTCACCGTTCGAGTTGTCAATGTGGTAGAAGACGATGCTGTCGACCCCAGTTACAATCTTGGTCATGGCCATGTTTCAGTCTGTGTATTTCAAGATATACTTGTATACACTTGGTAAGCATCCAAATTGATACCTGATAGAGCTGTATTTAGCAACATGAATCAGATATGTTTTCCGAGCAACAATCTAACAACACGTCAGTGCAGCGAGATTTCGATTGTGTGTTGCGCACGGTGCAAGAAATATTTGCGTTTTGCTTGCTTCTGTGATAGGTTTCACCCCACTCAATGCGAGCAAGCTCACGAATGGACTGTCAATAATTGGAATTACGCAATAATACACTTAATAGGTGTATTACTCGCGCTTCTCAATGCTTTCCTCATAAAATAAAAAGAAAAGTAAAAAGAGAGAGAGAGAGAGAGAGAGACAGAGAGAGAAATCAGAAATCTATTACAAATATCAGCTCGGTGACGCTATGTTCGTCTCGTGATATAAAACAAGGATAGTTGACAGGTAATATCTCGTTGTACCAGCGATATGTATCGCTACAGGGTTCTTTCTTTTCCCTCTGCATACAACCAGAACAGTATTCAGTAACAATGTGGTTGTTGTTGTTGTTGTTGTGGTCTTCAGTCCTGAGACTGGTTTGATGCAGCTCTCCATGCTACTCTATCCTGTGCCAGCTTCTTCATCTCCCAGTACTTACTGCAACCTATATCCTTCTGAATCTGCTTAGTGTATTCATCTCTTGGTCTCCCTCTACGATTTTTACCCTCCACGCTGCCCTCCAATGCTAAATTTGTGATCCCTTGATGCCTCAGAACATGCCCTACCAACCGGTCCCTTCTTCTTGTCAAATTGTGCCACAAACTCCTCTTCTACCCTGTTCTATTCAATACCTCCTTATTAGTTACGTGATCTACCCATCTAATCTTCAGCATTCTTCCGTAGCACCACATTTCGTAAGCTTCTATTCTCTTCTTGTCCAAACTATTTATCGTCCATGTTTCACTTCCATACATGGCTACACTCCATACAAATACTTTCAGAAACGACTTCCTGACACTTAAAAATATACTCGATGTTAACAAATTCCTCTTCTTCAGAAACGCTTTCCTTGCCATTGTCAGTCTAAACAATGTGGTAAGAACACCTATTCAGTGCGCAAATTAAACACTCTGCCTTTCTCGGTTATTTTGTTAATCGTTAACCATTGTCTGTAATGCAGTAAACATCAATGATTAGTGATTTGTTATTACTACCATTGTTATTGTTATTCGTCACCTCACAACATCTTTCCTATCACTCATTGCTGCCGATTCACGTAACAAATGGATCAGGATGAATGTAATGTGGGATGTTTCGTCACGGAGAATATACACATTTATCTCGGCGTTTTGTGTTTAGGGTAATATGAAAATCTCAGTAAGAGAAGACAACAATGGGCCGGAGGTGCAGGCAATAATACCCAACTATTTCTGTCGACTTGACACCATGACAACAGACAAACAGGCGTCTCAATGTATTTTGATTATACTTCGTTAGCCTTTTTGCGACCTCGTTCTAATACCTCGTGGGAGCAGGCATAATACTTTGCTTTTTGAAAACCAAGTAATAACACACAAAGATAGTAGATGGAAAGATACAAAGAAACAATCAGACTCATGGATGTGGATCCAGTTCATCATTAGAAGGCTACACAAGAGGGAAACATTACGAAAGCAAAGAATACACTGGTTAGTATACATTATTTGTATAGATCTGAAGATGAAAAAGTGCAGATTTGCACAGTGCCCGCATCTACACTTTAGTTTCTGTTTTAATGAGCATAATTTTTAGTTTCTTCTCTTCTGAATTTACAAATGAATTGATTATTACGTGGCACAGAATAATTAGTTAACTGTGTTTCTTACAGCTTCCATTCGCACCAACATTTTTGTACATTCAAGTGCAATTCATGAAATTCTACTTGTATGATCACAAGACTGCACATAGATGCAATCGATTTCGAGGTGCAAAGTGTTTGTTATCTTACTTTTCATGACAGGTGGGCAAAGTTGATTTCCAAAGACTTTTTATTGTACTGAAATAATCTTTTGTCACAAATTAACAAGGTAAGTGTTTTATGTGTATATATTTTTTGGGAAACTGTAATTATGATGGAAGATTATACACAGCTAGTAGGAGAAAACGCTGCATATTAACCAAACCCCGCGCCCCGCACCTCCTCTCCGTATCCTCCTATGACACGAGCACGGGATTCTCCTCGCATACCGCTACAGAGCTGTTCCTAGCACAGCTGAGAATTGGCAACATCGTCACAAACGTTTGGCAACACTGTGACAGTGCAATCACTTCCGGGTATGGTATTGAATTGACTCGATAAATTCACTCGATATTCCCTTTCCATGTGAATGGCTATGTAATCCTCATGTAGACTAAGACACTGAGATAGAAAATTGAATTTTTTGCTAAAGAAATGATATTCTTCAAATAAGTGACAACTTTTATTATCGTTCACGATGCGTTATGAGGGTGAGCGACCAATACCATGATGAGAGTGGCGTGCTCGCAGCAGTGTGTCCATAGCCCCGTGGTACCGCCCGAGTCTCATGTGGCAACAGCTCAATAAGTCGTCAGTTCTAACCGTGGTAGGGACCAGCGTGTGCGAGCTTTTTTTCCTGATTTATTTTATGGAGCTGTGAATTTCCAGAAAAAATTCTGTAACGAAATCGGAAGAAAACCTTTACACATCAAGTCCTCTTGCTAGCTCGACTCAGTCACTTGTGTTAATGGTCATAGATTTCAGCTTTCTGACTGCCAAGCTGTTTCACAACACAAGCGTCTCTGAAGAATTACGAATTGACCGTCAACAATATGAATATATTGTTCTTCACTTGAGACTCACATGCCAGGGTTATGAGTATGAAGGAAATGCTAAATTTCCACAGTAGCAATTAGGAACTCTCTACAGACATTTGCTAACAGCGGCTCTAGCAACTTACTTTTTCTATGGGTAACTTCAAATATGGGCAATTGTGTCGCCTTAAATAAAACTGAATATTTTAGATATCACTTTTAAACAGCATTCACTCCTCCATTAATTAATGTATGGACCTCAAAACAAGCAGTTTGCCTGAGTAGCTATAGAGCAGGTTCTGAAAGGTAATGACACAATGTTTCGCATCCATTTACCATAGGGAATCAAAGAAAGAAACCAAACACATTACATTGCATTTACTCTCTGTGCCTTGACTAACACATATGAATCCATGAAAAAAATAAATAATTTGAAGAATCTCCTGTGAAAGGAAAAAGAACAGGATGTGACACTTTAATTATAGTACACTGGATCAGAAACAATGAAATTCATTCTGTGCCACATTGACGTATTGCAGACTAGTGCAATAAAATACTTATCAAATGAAAACGGTTTTGTGCCTCCGTTGCTTTCGAGTGACACCGTCGAGAGTGAGGAGTGGAGCAGACGTTGTCGGCAGAAGATGAGGCAGCGCAGTGCATCAGCCATCGCCGGCAGGCAGCAAACGGGTCCCAGAGAACTCAAGACGCATGCGGTGTTCAGAGGCAGATGGTCGGCCAAGAAATCTCTCGTTAAAATACTGTTGAACCAAACTGTTATTATCAATGTAACAGAAAGCTAAATATATTGTAGATTTTCTTGAAATACACTCATAGCTTCAGCACCGAGAGGAAAGGGGCGATAAAAGTTTTGTCGACGTGTGCATTCAGTTGCCAGACATTGTATTAGCTAGTCTCACGTTTTACCTCAAGACTACGGTCGTAGACAAGAATGATGTACTCAGACTGCAGTCAAGACTGCCTCTGGGAATTGCCGCAGTCTACAATGTTGCCAGATCAAGCATATTGCCGGGCATAGAATTCTGAGGGGAACACGACTGTGTTGTCCACCTTACGTGAAAGACTCGGCGATCAATTTTTTTTGTCTAAGACTGTATCTATAACACATATTGCACGCTGAAGACCCAGAAGAAATAAAAAAACAAAATTAGTTTATGAGAGCAACGTTAACTATAGCGTTCGAAGTATTTTTAGTATTGTATACGTGTGTGTAAATGCCTTCCAATGCCCACTCAAGAAACACAAGGATACACAGTCTAGCTAGCTTCAATATTATAAATACGCCTCAGTTTGTGGATGAACTCAGACTTATGTAGATAATCATTTTGAATATTTAACAGTACTCTACCATTGGTGTTAAACTCGTTCTTAACCAATGATTCCCACAGCTACAGGAACACTACTTGTGATACCTCTTAGACAAAATACTTACACAGTGTTATCAGACGAAAAGATCAACCTGACACGAACTGTGGGAAGTTTGTTTTAGAACCTTCGTACCTGGATAAAGAGCTTTTCTTATTTGAGGTATCTATGAATGTTGCTGCATAAGACAATTTAAGAAGAAACTAAATTCCTTCAGCTGTGACAATGTTTAAAGAAATCGTCTTAACGACACTAAATCGTGGTTTGTCAATCGTTTACCGGCCGTACTCTGCCGCATTTCGCTGGTTGGAAGGCAAAAACTTACTAACAAATTTCACAGAAGGAAAAG
Source organism: Schistocerca cancellata (assembly GCF_023864275.1). Taxonomy (NCBI): domain Eukaryota; kingdom Metazoa; phylum Arthropoda; class Insecta; order Orthoptera; family Acrididae; genus Schistocerca; species Schistocerca cancellata. The sequence goes on along the minus strand of NC_064629.1, from coordinate 603,446,474 downwards.
GGGGACGAAATGTCTCCCACTGGAAGGCCATGTTGTTTTATTTAAATGATTACAAAATCAGGTAAAACGAACAGTGAGGTTGTCAGTATAAGCACATTACTGTTGTCAGTATGATGCTGCACTGCCTAGGGCCTGTAGTAACAAAGGGCCCGTTTAGGTCAGGCATATTGTATACAGAAGTGGAAGAGAGAGCATCACTAAATTCTACAATCCGTATGCATTGCATACACACAGAAATTACTGTTACAGTGTACTTATGGAGCCCAATGAGTGAACTGCGTATTTTTCGGTGAGAAAGAGCACTAGCAAATAGTCTTCGCCAGATTAGGTTACTTAAACTGGTGTCACTCTGAGCTAGAATTTATGGTCAGCGACTAAATGTAAGGTCAATGGGCCGGATGCGGGTTTTGCAACTGTGAAATACTTTCCTACACTATAGAATCGAATATTAAATTTGAACTAATATTGCGAAAATTTTAAACTTGGAAAGCTTAGAATGAAAATCTTTCTGTTTATTGCAAAGGAAAACAATAGATTTTCTAAAACATTTTCTGTCATACACAACTTGAAACAGGTCACGTCGACCAAATGATATGGAAGAACTGGCAGCGACGTACAGGGCTATTACAAATGATTGAAGCGATTTCATAAATTCACTGTAGCTCCATTCACTGACATATGGTCACGACACACTACAGATATGTAGAAAAACTCATATAAAGTTTTGTTCGGCTGAAGCCGCACTTCAGGTTTCTGCCGCCAGAGCGCTCGAGAGCGCAGTGAGACAAAATGGCGACAGGAGCCAGAAAGCGTATGTCGTGCTTGAAATCCACGCACATCAGTCAGTCATAACAGTGCAACGACACTTCAGGATGAAGTTCAACAAAGATCCACCAACTGCTAACTCCATTCGGCGATGGTATACGCAGTTTAAAGCTTCTGGATGCCTCTGTAAGGGGAAATCAACGGGTCGGCCTGCAGTGAGCGAAGATACGGTTGAACGCGTGCAGGCAAATTTCACGCGTAGCCCGCGAAAGTCGACGAATAAAGCAAGCAGGGAGCTAAACGTACCACAGCCGACGGTTTGGAAAATCTTACGGAAAAGGCATTTCTTAAACAGGAGATTGGAAAACCGTTGGATCGGTCGTGGTGGAGATCATGATCAGCAATTCATGTCATGGCCTCCACGCTCTCCCGACTTAACCCCATGCGATTTCTTTCTGTGGGGTTATGTGAAAGATTCAGTGTTTAAACCTCCTCTACCAAGAAACGTGCCAGAACTGCGAGCTCGCATCAACGATGCTTTCGAACTCATTGATGGGGACATGCTGCGCCGAGTGTGGGAGGAACTTGATTATCGGCTTGATGTCTGCCGAATCACTAAAGGGGCACATATCGAACATTTGTGAATGCCTAAAAAAACTTTTTGAGTTTTTGTATGTGTGTGCAAAGCATTGTGAAAATATCTCAAATAATAAAGTTATTGTAGAGCTGTGAAATCGCTTCAATCATTTGTAATAACCCTGTATATCGGACGGCAGTACGATCCCTTGGCTTTTGATTTGGCAGTATTCGACAGCCATTTCTAGGCGCAAGTAAATGAAGAAAGGCAGCACGTTTTTGCTATCACGTAACGTCTTCATCAATTACTTTAGTTTTAATGTAATCTACGAGTAATTTCTGATGTTTTATATTAACATGAAAAGGATTCCGTAGACAGGGAAAGAACCTGTTCTTGGGCAACTACTTCTATAATAACCAAAAGGCATTAAATGATCTTCAAGCACATGTGTTCCAGCAGCGGTATGAAGAAAATGATAGTAATAATGACGGTAATAATTGAATTATCCGGTAACTTCACACTTCACAGTGGATTTTCTCGAACTAAGAAATTTGGTGAATTAGTGAAAATTTCAAAATGGCTTCACATCGAGGCTATGATGCCCAGAAGAGTCTTTACATCATGCTGACGTGAGAACAGCATAATCTCCGGGTCAGAAGCTTGCTTCTGCTTAACCACTTAATAGGCTCGCATTTTTTCCATCGCGATAATTTTGTAAGCTAAGCAAATCATCCGTTACAGCACACTCCTGGGGCTGGGAAAACAGATTTACTTTTACCTCTGGTAACCTCAAGAGAAAGACGTTATAATCCAGAATCCGCATTAAACATCAAGTTCCTTCATTGCCAACTGGGCAGAGTCGGTTTACGTTGGGGAATGACATAGGCGGAAGTCATGGTAAACAGAAATGCTGTCGCCAGTCAACTACCTTACATTAGAAAATTTTATTTTATTTGATGAACCGATAGAAATTTAAAGGAACACGGCTCTTACTTTACTTCTACTTGACTGAACTAGCGACGTTGAAAAATTTGGTGATGGACTGTGATTCGAATTCGTATCTCATCTTTCAGGGATCTGAATCTCTCGGAACAGTATAGTTCAATCAATTCGTTACTTTTCCCAAGACTGTAATCTTCTCTAGGTCTCCTCCAAACGTATGTATGTGGTCCGATTCCTGACCCAGTACAAAAATATTCATAATTGCATTTCAAGCAATATCACGTGCACACCGGCTTGCTAGTGAAAATTTACGTGCGTTTTTAATGTCTGTTCATGTGTTGCCAACAATAACAATAGGTGTCGCTATTTCTGGTCAATCACACACACATCTTACTGTTGATGAGTAAGCAATTGATACTTAAGCTGTATTCATAGATGATAAAGAACGACAGTGGGTGTGCGGTTCGATCGTCGCTCAAAAATTCTGTCCTTATTTTGGATTCAAACACCTAGTCGCTGGTAAGAAAAACCGATACGTAACATTTGATTTTACTTAGTTAACAATCAGATAACGTGTCGGGTTTGTATCTCCATCACAGAACATCACATCATGCGCTTCATCTTTAAATGCATGCACACTTTGATACTTCTGAATGGAGGTATATCAGACATCTTGCGTAGTTATTTAACAGGGACGAAAGTGTCTTGATAGGAGTCCCTGTTTATTACAAAAACTGTTGCCTTTTATTTTCAAGTTTAGATTTGGTTGCTGATATTGGCGAAAAATTCGGTAATTCATGACTCTTCATGGCTAGTCAGCAAGATTAGATTCGATTTGATTTGATTATTACTTGTTCCATAGATCATGAATACGACATTTCGTAATGATGTGGAACGTGTCATCTTAATGAAAGATTTCTTTACATTCCATGATACAATTTCTTTACAACAATCTTTTATTCTCTCTCTCATTCATTTTTATATTTATCTCTCTCTCTCTCTCTCTCTCTCTCTCACACACACACACACACACACACACACACGCACACACACATTCTATTTAATTTTTATTTTTAACGTCTGTGAATGATATTCTTAGTTTTGAGTACACTTACGAAAGCAGTGTAAAAACAACTATGAGAGTTACCGATTTATGATGCTTAATTTGCAGTCAGTTCTGAGTATTATTAGTAACTACGCTCCAGTCCCTAAACCTAGTTACAGAAATGCGAATGAGACGCATTACGTATTCCAGGCAGTGGCAGCAGCGTCTTTGAGACGTTAGCTATGGTCACTACCCAGCCTGCTGTAACAGCACATCGGTTCGTCTTCTTCCTGCTGGTACTGTAACTGAGATTTGGCAACAAGGCACGGTATGTATGGCAACTCTGTGATCGACGAGTAAATTCCTGGTGTGAAAATAATTAAGCCTCAAAGTTCACTTGCTTTTTCCTGACATTTCCATTGAATAAACTGAGTTATTATCGCTTGAGGTGTAACAAAAGATTGTAAATTTACGGTTTTCAGCTCAGGAAACTCGTTCCACGTTGAAATCACAACTAATCTCGTCATCTAAATAGCTTTTTACGAGTTCTGTACACTATTGGTCTCGTAAGAGGAACCTCAGACCTAGACCTGTTCGCCAGCCCTCTGGTAACGTGCTGACTTGTAAAAAAGCATTTGTTATGGTTCGTAGTTCCAGTGGTGCTATCTGTAACGTTTTTATCCCTTCTGTGAAAGAGCTACAAGCAGTCAGATCAAACGTCGATAAAGAAATCGCAAGAAAATACTTTCGGCTCATAGTGCAATGGAGAAAAAATTACACGTGTAACATGTAACGCCTCTTTCCGCTGCTGTTTCGAGGAATACATAACTTTTTTTATGAAATGCCACATCTGCATACGTCTTGAGTATGACACAGCATATCAATTAAACACAGACCCAATCGAAATCTAAATGAGTAGTATTTTACTAATTCGTGTCGATAGAGGCATGCTTGTGTACAGATAATCAGTTTTATTAAAACAGAGTTTCGTCGTATGGTTATCGTGCGTAGTTTTATTTCTTTTCTTATAATACAGCGCACAGTTTTCGTAAGGTTTCTTTTAGTGTTGTTAAAACAGTAGTACACATGAGAGAGAAATTAATCAACAACGATATATGCGAATTCTCTGATGTTATCTACAACAGTTTGACAATGCACATGCAGTTTATTGATTACATGCATGTAAAAACCTTGTTCTGAGTTAAAGCTGTCAAACAAGGTTTGAAGAAAAATACAATGCCACTACCACACGACAGCTAATGTAGAAAACACTTTTCTGACGTATTTTGGCACGATGCGCTCTCCCCATACATAATACAAAAGTTTTGAGATGCATCTGCTGCCAGCCGTCTATTAAACCTGAAAAGAACAAAATGTCGCTAAAGTTAGCCCTTTTTCCACATGCGACCATTTTGTGTTGAGAAGTGAAGGGAATTATGTTCAAAGTTCCATTAGATTGATAACTTCAGCAGACAGCAGAATTGAGTTTTAAAAGAAAAATGTAGAAGTAAATGCATTCGAACTAGTCACGTCTTATTTACAGTGCGTGACGCTTACCGTTATGCTACTTGCTAACATGTGGCTACCACAGCTCCTGAAGTCAAGAACAATTCCTCCAGAACTCCCGCGTTCCACAGTGCTGTGAGTAATGCATATGGCCGGATCTAGACTTCTGAGAGACAGACAGTTACAGCTTTTCTTTTGCACTGGACGACGTTTTCAACAAACAGATAGCGCAATAGAGTAGCCCAAGTGGGAAGGAGCATTTCCTATTTAAATTTCTGCAAGCTTCGCTGTTTGCAGTGCTGTGTAGGTGGCAGTTACGTGATTTTATTTCGGTGATTACAAAATAGAGTCGAATGTATGCACTGGGTAGCCGAGGCAGCTAAATCATGGTGATTCGGGTCAACCAAGTAAATGAATGTACTGAACATGCTGCAAACCATTACAGGGAGTCTGTGTGTCAGAATTTTCATCCATCGTGGTGCAACGCCGTTACGATAGCTAAATGAGTCACAGAGAAAAGTACTTGGTGGTCTGTTGGATTGCTGATAGGTCTATATACATACGATCTGGGTTCGATTCCAATTTCTGCCGATGATTTTTGATAGGGAGAGACAGATTATATTCTCTTCTGGCTACGCCAATGAAGAAGATATATTGGCGTTGTGGTCTGAAATTCACGTTAAACATGATATTCCTTCTCTACCAACTAGACGTTAGGTTGAACCACAATAATGTCAGTAGTGGAGAAATGTAGTAACTTTTCTTATGCTAGTTACACTCCTGGAAATGGAAAAAAGAACACATTGACACCGGTGTGTCAGACCCACCATACTTGCTCCGGACACTGCGAGAGGGCTGTACAAGCAATGATCACACGCACGGCACAGCGGACACACCAGGAACCGCGGTGTTGGCCGTCGAATGGCGCTAGCTGCGCAGCATTTGTGCACCGCCGCCGTCAGTGTCAGCCAGTTTGCCGTGGCATACGGAGCTCCATCGCAGTCTTTAACACTGGTAGCATGCCGCGACAGCGTGAACGTGAACCGTATGTGCAGTTGACGGACTTTGAGCAAGGGCGTATAGTGGGCATGCGGGAGGCCGGGTGGACGTACCGCCGAATTGCTCAACACGTGGGGCGTGAGGTCTCCACAGTACATCGATGTTGTCGCCAGTGGTCGGCGGAAGGTGCACGTGCCCGTCGACCTGAGACCGGACCGCAGCGACGCACGGATGCACGCCAAGACCGTAGGATCCTACGCAGTGCCGTAGGGGACCGCACCGCCACTTCCCAGCAAATTAGGGACACTGTTGCTCCTGGGGTATCGGCGAGGACCATTCGCAACCGTCTCCATCAAGCTGGGCTACGGTCCCGCACACCGTTAGGCCGTCTTCCGCTCACGCCCCAACATCGTGCAGCCCGCCTCCAGTGGTGTCGCGACAGGCGTGAATGGGGGGACGAATGGAGACGTGTCGTCTTCAGCGATGAGAGTCGCTTCTGCCTTGGTGCCAATGATGGTCGTATGCGTGTTTGGCGCCGTGCAGGTGAGCGCCACAATCAGGACTGCATACGACCGAGGCACACAGGGCCAACACCCGGCATCATGGTGTGGGGAGCGATCTCCTACACTGGCCGTACACCACTGGTGATCGTCGAGGGGACACTGAATAGTGCACGGTACATCCAAACCGTCATCGAACCCATCGTTCTACCATTCCTAGACCGGCAAGGGAACTTGCTGTTCCAACAGGACAATGCACGTCCGCATGTATCCCGTGCCACCCAATGTGCTCTAGAAGGTGTAAGTCAACTACCCTGGCCAGCAAGATCCCCGGATCTGTCCCCCATTGAGCATGTTTGGGACTGAATGAAGCGTCGTCTCACGCGGTCTGCACGTCCAGCACGAACGCTGGTCCAACTGAGGCGCCAGGTGGAAATGGCATGGCAAGCCGTTCCACAGGACTACATCCAGCATCTCTACGATCGTCTCCATGGGAGAATAGCAGCCTGCATTGCTGCGAAAGGTGGATATACACTGTACTAGTGCCGACATTGTGCATGCTCTGTTGCCTGTGTCTATGTGCCTGTGGTTCTGTCAGTGTGATCATGTGATGTATCTGACCCCAGGAATGTGTCAATAAAGTTTCCCCTTCCTGGGACAATGAATTCATGGTGTTCTTATTTCAATTTCCAGGAGTGTATTTATTTCTAGTGACGAAACAAACGCTATGTAGGGGCACAGGACACTTATTCCACCTTTTATTTGAGCTTCTGCATGTCGATAAAATTGGTTCTGAACTGGGAATGCAACTAAGACCGCCTTTAACGCTGAATTTGATCCCTTGGTGAAGTTTTCATTATGTATTATCAAGTTATAGCATGAGAACACCTATCTGCTGGTGGATAATAATTTCGATTTTTAATGTATTTTCATTCTTTGTCAACACTACCGATATCTGACGTTTTTGACTCCCAGTGAGACACAGAACTACTTGCGAGATCACTGTAAGTTCAAGAACGTTATTCCGTGCTGCTGGTGGAGAAAACTTCGGTAGCTGACGTCTCTTTGTGTGTAGTCAATAACGATATGTGTGGGGTTCGATTACCAGTCAGCACTGAACTCTTCGCCATATTATTTCTAGTTCAAACATGCTAACGTGTCGCTGCTTGTGTAACAAACCCATATTTAACGTTCGTTTTCTCTAAAATATAACAGCGATAGATGTCGGGTTGGAGTCCTGGGAAGGAAAAAATTAATGTTTCGTCTCGACATTTCAGTTAAAACATCTAGCTGCTGCCGAGAAAGTCCGATATGTCACAGTTGATTGTGCTTCGATAACAATCCGATTAGGTTTTGTGTTCTAATCCCCGTCCATCCAAAAGCTTTACCTCACGGCATTTCATGTAAGTTCCTCGTGAAGAGCGATGCAATTCGGTGAACGGGATTTAGAACCAGTCACAATTGACATTACTGGCAAAAATGATAATAAATGGTTAAATGACTTAGTTGTGATAACTGCACAACCGTAGGAAACTGATAAACACAGAGACACGAGAGATTAGTGAAACAAAGAAACATATGACTGCTTCAAACATATAAACTGCTTCTAGCAACACTGTGTGGAAACATTGAGGAACTGCAACCAATTTAATCATACTAAGTTTGGATATCTCATTGCTGTAGAACACTACAATGCTGCAGCTTTCGCCTTTTATCGGGCGTTATGGGAACCAGTGATAAAACGTTAGTGAATACAGGATGTTCGGAAATTACCGTTACAGACTTGTAGGTCTTGTACAGGGAAGTGAGTAGATAATGTTTCGAATTGGAACCCATGTCCGGTAACGTATATTTTCGGCGCTACAACCATTCGAAAACATGTTGGTAACGTGACCACTTTTACAAGTAATTGATCAGGAGTGACCCAGTAAAACACTCGTGTTATAATTCCACTCATTAATAGGCAAAGAAATTTTCGTTGACAGGTTTTCCTCAACGTGATGCAGTACAGCATCTTCCAGTTCGGATGTGCGCCGTCTCCCTGGAACATCACAGTTACGCCTGCTAGCGGTGGAAGTGCTCTTTCTCGAAGCCGTTGCGTCATTGTTGCGAAAATTATATGTGATAGAGACGGACGTTGTGGAGAACGATCTTCATGAAGGCGGCGACTAGTTCTTTCATTACCGTGAGCATCGCCATTCAGGAGGATCATGTCGGTGTATGCTGCAAACGTGTACTCAACCTTGTTACTCTAACACGCACGGACACGTGAATGAGGCTCGAACCAGGTCAGAGAGGTAGGACAGATGTCAAATGAAATCATCCGAACAGACGTGACCACCCTCCACCATGGCTACACTGTTGCATACCTACCTAGCAAACAAGTTTTCAAACAGCTGTAGCAGGGAAACGGTACGTTTCCGGACATGGGTTCCTTCTCAAAATATTATGAACTTACTCCCACCTACAAGTCCTAAACGTTTGTAACGGGAATTTCCGAACACCTTGTATACTGTCAAACACAGTTCAAGCAATTGGTATGTCTTAAACATTGATATACAGTGTATACGGAGAGTGTAAGAAAAACCATCGCCATATCCGAACCGTTATCTGACGTTGTCGCCCCAAAGAGCCCTTAGTTAATTTCAGGACTTGGGCTCCATCTTGAAAAATGGTCAGTTAACCGTTTTGCACAACATAATAAACGTGTCACACTGATGGGTAATGGGTTTATAACTAATCAGTTAGTTAGTTACGTGTCCCATTGATCAATCTCACGGAAACCGTTATGATGTGTAACGTGTCACGTGCATAAGCAATGCACACATGAATCAAGGGTTTTTTTAGCTTAAATTTTTTATTACCTACCCCATTCCAATAAATGGCACAAAATTTATATATTATACCTACAGATTTATTTATTCCTATTCACGAATTCATTTATGGTATAGAAGAAGTTGTCAAAGAGATATGATTTCAATTTATTTTTGAAACTATTACTGCTGTCTGTCAGACATTTTATTTCATCGGGTAATTGATCAAAAAGTTTTACAGCAGCATATTTTACCCCGTTCTGTATCAGACATAGGTTAAGAAGAGGATAGCGTAAGTCTTTCTTTCTTCTGGAATTGTAATCATGAATGTCACTGGTGTTTTTAAACTGGGCCATGTTGTTGAAAACAAATTTCATTACTGAGTAAATGTACTGTGAGGACGTTGTAATAATTCCTAACCGCTGAAACAGATGTCTACAAGATGTGCGACTATAAGCCCAACACATTATTCAGACAACTTTCTTTTGAGTAGTGAATACTTTTTGCCTAATTGTTGAGTTACCCCAAAATATTATTCCGTATGACATCAGAGAGTGAAAGTATGCAGAGCATGTTAGCTTTCTAATTTATATATCCTCAAAATTACCAATTATTCTGACTGCAGAAGTTGGTGAACCTAGTCGCTTTAGGAGATCCAAAATATGAATTTTCCAATTAAGATTCTCATCTATATGGACACCAAAAACTTAGTATGCTCTACCCTGGCTACAGACTTTTGTTGATGTATTACATTAATTGAAGGAACTGTACTCCTTTTAGTGGAAAATTGGATGTACAGTGTTTTTTAAAAGTTCAGAGCACGCCCATTTGCAGAAAACCAATCAATAACATTCCCAAAGACATTATTTGTGTCTTTTCTATTGGAGTTTCTTTTACTGGATTAATAATGATGCTTGTATCACCACCAAGCAGGATCTGTTTAGCTTCTTGTTTCAGATAAGAAGAGAGGTCATTCACATATATCAAGAACAGAAGGAGACCCGTGATGGAACCCTTTGGAACACCTAATGTAATTTCACCTCAGTTAGATGAAGCGGGAAACTTCCTTAAATCACTCAATCCCTACAAAGAAACTTTTTGCTTACTGTTTTGTAGATATGACTTAAAACACTAGTAAGCTGTTCCATTTACACCATAGAATTGTAATTTCTGTAACATAATGGTTCACACAATCAAACGCTTTGGATAACTCACAGAAAATTCCTATTGGTGCCATTTTACTATTTAAAGACTCTATTATGTGGGCAGTGAAATTGTGTATTCCTGTTTCAGTAGAACAGCATTTTTGAAATCCAAACTGTGATTTACTGTGTCCCATTATTGCTGAGATGGCTAATCACTCCTGAGCAATTACTTTCGGGACGATTTTTGAAAATACTGGCTGGTAATTATTGACATGTGTGGTATCCCCTTTTTTGTAGAGAGGTTTGAAAATGGCATATTTTAACCAGTCTGGGAAAATACCTAGAGTTAGTGATGCATTACAGGTGTGACTCAGAAAATCAGCTGTAACTGCTCCACATTGTTTTAATATCTTGTTAGAAATGTCATCTACTCCAACAGAATATTTATTTTTCAAAGATTTAATAACTTCCCTTATTTCACAAGAGGTTGTTAGACGAAAATTAGTCGGACAAGGATTTCTCAAAACTGACTCTTCCATGTACTGCTTGGTTTCTTATTCTGAACTACTCTCACAAATTTTTTCACCTGAACTTAAGAAATGGTTGCTAAATACAATAGCTACTTGTGTGCTGTTGGTTAAGATGGTCTCATTATCTTTAATAGTAATACTACCTACCTGTCTCTCTTGTTACATTCCATGCTGATTTGATTTTATTGCCTGAGTTGTTAATTTTATTTCTAATATAGATATTTTTTGATTTTCTGACAACTTTTCTCACTATGTCACAATAATTTTTATAGTGTAATTAGGATACCAAATACAATCCGAAAAAGCTCTGATGCCACCATTATCAAGCTTACGATAGGATATATACTATATCCCAGTGCTTTGGTTATTCCGAATTACGATGCAATGTTCCTTCGAAGGAACAGACACTGCATCGACTACAGCCTTTATGAAACACATGAAATGTATTCGCAATTGCGATACCATCAACTTTGTAACTGAATGACTACAATGAAAAATTTTGCTTGACTGGGACTCGACGAAGGATTTCCCACTTATCGCGAGCGATCGCCTTACCATTATGCTATCCGAGCTCGACTCACAACATCTAAACTTCGACGTGTCGTCAACTATCTGTCTACAACCTGTACTCGTACATCCATTATGTATATTCATATACAGGCGAGACATTTTACTTGAAAGTCGCTTGCTCTGTGTCGGCGGATAAATACGATACTGCAGGGCCTGTGTTACTCCGAATTCCGATGCAATGTTCGTTCAAACATGCAACACGCGCTTGATGACATATGCAAGTTTGGGTCTGCCCCTGAGTCTAACGGGAAGGCGACCGTTCGCAATAAGCGCGAACCCCGGGTTCGAGTGCCAGTCCGGCACAAATTTTCAGTATCGTGGTTCACTATACAGCTTATGCTTGTCCCTATTCGCAATTGAGAATACATTTCATGTTACCAAACTTCGACGCCTCAAAGTGAGAAAACAAAATTTCCGACCAAGGGTTCCCTGTTGTAAAACGAATATTTCAGTCGTCCAGCACAGCACAGCGTTGTTGATTGTTTTTGATACACGTTGTATAGTTAGCAGGCAGAGAGTAAAGTATTAAATATCATAATGTACAGGATGTGTCATAACCAACGACGAAAACTGGGACTGGTAAAAGTATAGGGAATGTGGGCATCGCAATTGATACATTTTAGCGGATAGCCTTGCAACAGTCTTGAAGGAGTAAATGGTTACGCATAATTCGACGTGCTAGTGCAAAGATGATTGAATTTAGAACTTCCGGCCCTAGGAGGGTAATTTCAATTGTTCCGTCGTTAGTTGTAAGTTCACGTATAGCAACTCTCATGAAAAAGTGCTTCTCCTTTCCAAATGGAAAGAAACAAGCAGCTAGGCGGAAAACTTTGATCACAGAACTGAAGAGGAATACAGCTGATGGTAAGCAATACATTCCTGCAAAAAATTCTCACGTTTCCAGTCGTCATTTCATCAGTGGTGCGCTCACAAGAAAATGTGACAGCTCAGGATATGTAATAAGGTTACACATGAAACCAAAATTATCACAGCTCGAGGTTACAATAGATGATACTATTGCGAGACACAAAAGAAGAAAAACATCACTAATTTTGGGACAGCACCTACAAGAACACTTTCATTTCTAGTCATAGTGATTTTTTTTCCTTCCCTTAGGTGAATAATTTAAACAAAACACGGGAATATAAATTTAAAAAATTCAAAGATCGGAATTTTAGTGAAGTAAATATGGCTTTCTGTGACGCATGCGACACATTCACTTTGTAATTAAGACAAAGGCACGGGACATTAGTAATGGCGACTTCAGCTGCTGACGTTTACCTGCAAGCGAAGGGACATTTTATTTCTAGGTGAAAAAAGCCACAAGGAGACAGTACAATCCAGGGCTGTGAAACAACCATGGCTGTTACTCTTTAATGCACATACCTGGAAGAAAAACTGAACGTTATATAATGAAAATATTCACTGATGGCTACCTGCTCGTTATCTCTGCCATAAATGGTTCAAATGGCTCTGAGCACTATGGGACTTAACATCTGAGGTCATCAGTCCCCTAGAACTTAGAACTTCTTAAACCTAACTAACCTAAGGACATCACACACATCCATGCCCGAGGCAGGATTCGAACCTGCGACAGTGGCGGTCGCGCGGTTCCAGACTGAAGCGCCTAGAACCGCTCGGCCACACAGGCCGGCTCAGCCATAAATAACAGCAGGAGAAGTAAACAACTTCTTCTGAAGGAAAGACTGTGCCAGTTGATCTTAATCACCATTTGTTAGTGTTTTAATTTTGTGACTGGCAGTTATACGCAGCCTCCTCTCTTCAACCTATGCTCAACAGAATAGTCTCAAACGCAATGTCGTGTGTATTGCTGGCTTCTAATTTTATTCGCACATTGTAGAATTTATGCACACCTTCTGGATCCATGCTGTTGACAACTAATGACGTACGTCTAAACTTCGCCGCGCGGGATTAGCCGAACGGTCTCAGGCGCAACACACATGGACTGTGCGGCTGGTCCCGGCGGAGGTTCGAGTCCTCCCTCGGTCATGGGTGTGTGTGTGTTTGTCCTTAGGATAATTTAGGTTAAGTAGTGTGTAAGCTTAGGGACTGATGACCTTAGCAGTTAAGTCCCATAAGATTTCACACACATTTGAACATTTTTTGAAATCTAAACTTCAAATTACACATATTGCTTAACGTATACCATCTGTGAATGGCATAAATACACTGGCTTCCAATAGCAGTACGGTAACGAATGAATGTGTTATATGTTGGGACATATATTCTGTCTCACAACTGAGTTCGATATAACCCTGATTCTAATTTCACAATTTTCTCGTAAAATTTGAGAAAAGGCACACTCAAGCTCTTTAACCTTTTCAAGTACGCCTTGTTTATTTACAGACTGTTTGTCCGTTACTGCAAATTTAACAGCTTGAGGGTGCTTTTTGCCGCGAAACATTTCTTCAACTGTTTCGCTTTTGTAGTACACCTGCACCGAGAACAGGCTGGATTTTCCTGCTATTACAAAACGGTTGTTGTGGAAAAAGTTTTTTCTCTATCAATGAAGCAACACAATGCAATAATACATGACGGAAAAAGTCGCAACACCATAAACGAAAGTTGGTAGGCGTGTTCCTCCACCTGAAAGATGATATTCATGTTTCGCACCAGTCGCATTTGAGTGGCGCTAGAAGCGCCACTGTGAGAAAGCAAATTAGGTTTGCTTCAAATACATGCTGTAACGGTCGCTAACGATGGTTATCTTTCAGATTGGACTGGTGAGATGATGTGAGTCAAGAATGCCTTTAAGGCGAAAAAGACGCCATTATCAACAACCCATTGAGATTGAACGAGGTCGTATAATAGGGCTCCGATGAGATGGCTGTACGTTCTGCTATAATGGAGAAAGACTTGGCAGGAATGAAACCACTGTACATGATTGTTGGCAGTGGTGTTCACGAGACTGTAAGGTCGCAAGAACAAGGGGCTCCGGACGGCCTCGTGGCATTACCGTGAGGGGAGACATCGTGTTCAGCCTATGGCTCTGACGGATCGTACTGAGCAACAGCAGTGAGCAGCACCTGGCACTACAGTGACGAAAAGAACTGTTATAAACCGGTTACTTCAAGGACAGCTCGGTACCAGACGCCCTGTCGGACGCATTCCACTGATTCCAAACCATAGCCACTTGCGATTTCAGCGGCGTCAAGCGAGAGCTCATTGGAGGGCAGAGTGGAAGTCTGTTGTTTTTTCTGAAGAAAGATGTCTCCGCCTGGGTGCCAGTGGTGCTCGTTTGTTGGACAGAAGGAGGCCAGTTGAGGCCCTGCAAACAACATGTCTTCGTGCTGGACACACTGGGCCTACACACGGAAATATGGTCTGGGGTGCGATTTCGCATGACAGCAGGAGCACTCTCGTCATTATCCCACGCACCCTGACTGTATATCTGTACGTCAGTCTGGTGATGCGATCTGTCGAGCTGCCATTCATGAAAGGCATTGCAAGTGGGGTTTTCCAACAGGATAATGCTCGCTCACACACCGCTGTTGTATCCCAACTTGCTCTGCAGAGTGGCGACATGTCACCTTGGCCTACTCGATCACCAGATCTGTGTCCAATCGAGCACATACAGAATATCATCGGGCGACAACTCCAGCGTCATCCACAGACGGCATTAACCGTCTCTACAGTGACCGACAAAGTGCATGGGCATGGAACTCCATCCCACAAACTGACATCCTGCACCTGTACAACATAATGCATGTACATTTGTTCGCTTCCATTGAACATTCTGGAGATTACACCGGTATTTCCCATTTGCAAAGGTGTATCTCGCACTTCCGTTAACCTGTGATCTTGCAGTGTTAATCATTTAAATATGTTACTTAGACAAATGTATTACCATAATTTCATTGCTCTACATTAATTATTTTTGGGTATTGCGAGTTTTTTTCCATCAGTGTATGTTTACAACGTTCCGACGGCCCTGCTTTACATTCACATCCACCTCGGGTCACCTTTCTGCCGTTAACTTTGTACACTGTCCAGTTGCATGAATGTTACCACCTGTCAAAAGTCTGAATGACCACCTTTTGCGGCGCGGACCGTTGCGAGACGTGCGGGAAGAGAGTTGTTTAGGTTCTTGAAGGTACCCACAGGGATGTGGAGCCATGCCGACTCTAGTGTTGTGGCCAGCTGCACTAGGTTTCTCTGTTGAGGATACATGACGCGAAAAGCCCGATCGAGGTGGTTCCACAGATTCTCGTCTGTGTTTAAATCAGGAGAGCTTGGTGGCCAGGGGAATATGGAAAACTCATCCTGGTGCTCTTCGAACCACATACACTGCACTGTCCTAATGGTAGACACCGTGCCGGGGGAAAAAAGTGGATGTATGCTTGTGTTTATCCATTGTGCCTTCCAGAATGACGAGATGGCCCAGGGAATGCCACGAAAACGTTCCCCAAATCATAAAGCTTCCTCCTCCGGTCTGGGTGTTTGCTTTGAGACGTTTCACGCCGTACACACCAACGGCCACCTGTCCGATGGCGCGTAAAACGTGATTAATCAGAAAACGCCACCTGTAGCCACTCAGTGGAAGTCCAATTCCAGTATTGGCACGCAAATTCCAGCCGTCGTCGCCGATGAGCAGTCAGCGTGGATGCGTAAAACAGGCGCCTGCTGCGGCAACGTTCGCTGAACGGTGGTTGAGGAGACACTGTTGGTAGCCGCTTAGTTCATATGGGCGGTCGTCTAGTCGCCTATACACATCTCCGCTGTCGTAGTTGACCCCTGTCATCTGTGACATGTGATGCACCTCAATATCCTTGGCGCCGGTTTTGGATGGCGCCATTTTGCCACACACGGTATATGTCAATCACGGCGGCCTGCGAACAGTTTAAAAGGTTTACCATTTCGGAAATTCTTCCACCAGTGGCCCTAAAGCCAATGATCGTGCCCTTTCGGAGGTCAGATAAATCGCTCCGTTTCCGAATTATAACGACTGCACTGTTTTCGGCGTACCCCCGACACGCTCTATATGCCTTCCACTGCCAGTGGTGCCACCTGCCGTCTATGAGCGATAGTTGCACGTTGACGTCGAACATAAGTGGCGGTCACATTAATGTGACTGGACCGTGTACATATTACATTCTCACATTACTCAATTGCAATAAACATATTTATCCAACTTACTTTGATTTTACCCGCATAAGGATGCTGATTAACACTAGTTGCTCTTAAACACAACCCGAATACTGCCTCTCCCAATATTTCCTTAACTTCAAAAATATGGTTACTGTTTTGGTGGTGTGTGCCTTTTTTATAGTAGTGGACATGAAACTCGACGAGACCCATTTTACATTCAGGAAGCAGACATAAATTAGGCTTGTAGTATCGGACGATATACCCACGACATGCAGTGGGATACAGCTGACCTCTCGGCGTATCATTCATAAAGTTTTCCTCTCGTGCTATCAGCGGCGTTCACGGTCACAAATGCTGCATTCGCACACTTGCTATATGATAATAGAAACGAAAACATTCTAGTAAACATGGTTATGCTAAATGTGCCTCTTGGTGTTGTTGGATATAAAAAGAGCGTAATGCCGTTTCAAATAAAAAATTTAAAAGTAAAAACTTTTAATGCCTAGACCGCAATTTTCCCGTCACAATTAAAGTTCGATAAATAGTTTCGGTTGCTATCTGCAACCATCTTCAGATCGTTCAAAATATGTAAAGGCGGTGAATAAGTATTGGAACGCATGGTTAGCGTTTGTTATGCAACAATGTGCATTCGTAAGCACCAAAACAATAACTGTAAGTAGTTGAAAACGTCACTAATCAGCCATTGTAATCATCAGTATCCTCTTCTTCTTTTCCTTCTTCAGTTCTTGTTCCATTGTGACAGGGTTCGTTCATCTGCACGCATAGTTTGGTATGACACGGGGGTCATGTCCACCAACAGAAGTGCTCGTTAGAAGGGTACTGAGCTACAGATGGGGCTGTGTCCATATAAACAAGCGTATAGTGGACCTGTTCCAATAAAAAGAAGAAACTAGACGATTTAAAGAATTTCTACTATACATGCAAGAGGAGCGCAAAACGTTTTATAAAAGTGTCTGCCAGTGTTCAGCGACTGATTTAGCACACCCACCGTTGTCTACTTTGCTGCATCTTGCTTGTGGTTGTATTTCGGGTGCATTATGAGTAAACCTGAATGCTCATAAGACAACCTTTTACTGCTACAATAGATATGAATAATACAAATCTGCATAGCACACTCTTTCTGCTCCAAACAAAACATTAGCTCCACAATGAAGTTTCCACACTGCAGCGGAATGTGCGCTGATATGAAACTTCGTGGCAGATTAAAGCTGTGTACCGGCCCGAGACTCGAATTCGAACTCGAACTCGGCTAACCTTCTGACCGAACACGCTGAGCTACCGTGCCGGCATCATCTGAGCTGACCAAGCACGACTAACGCCCCGTCCCCACAGCTTCACTTCCGCCAGTACCTCGTCTCCTACCTTCCAAACTTCACAGAAGCTCTCCTACAGACCTTGCAGAACTAGCACTCCTGGAAGAAATGATACTGCGTAGACACGGCGTAGCCACAGCCTGGGGGTGGGCGGTTTCATTCTGGAAACATCCTCCAGGCTGTGGCTCCGCAATATCCTTTCCTCCAAAGTGGTAGTTCTGTAAGGTCTGCAGGAGAGCTTCTGTGAAGTCTGGAAGGTAGGAGACGACGTACTGCCAGAAGTACAGCCGTGAGGACGGGTCGGGAGTCGCGCTTGTGTAGCTCAAATGGCGCTGCTTAGCTCTAGTTGACGCAGCAGTCGGCTTTCAGCCGTGATACCGTGCGGACGGGCTCGGCGCACCGGGCATCGCTTCGCAAGTGTTGTTGTTTACCCGCTAGCGCGCGGTTGCGTCATTGTATTGCCTTATAGTACCGGTACCGACCCGCCATGGCGTTCTCATATCGACAAGCTACAATCAAACTAACGTTCAACGCATCGTACACGAGACCGAAGGCCCATGAAATTGGACGGTTTCTTCGAGACATCATGCACATAGAACTGCAAGAACTGATAGGCATTCATTTGTCTATTGTATCCAGCACAGTGTACCTCAAACTGATTGACGAAGCGGCCTGCGACAGACTCCTCCAACGATCTGCAAACGGCTTTCGCTTCTGTAATGCAGACGGTAATGTGACCGTAGTAGGAGTTGACCATGCTGGTCTGAGGGTGGGTACCGTGCGCATCTTTGGACTACTGTTCGAATTTCCTGCCAACCTTGTCTTTGATGCGCTGCGGCCATATGGCATAGTTCTGAGCCACACAGAGGAGAAATGGAATACATTCGAAACGTACCCTGTCCTTAACGGGGTACGATAAGTGCACATAGAACTTAAGAACCACGTTCCATCATATGTTTTCGTTGGCGGCTGCCGCGCAGTTGTTATATATGATGGCCAACCGAGGACCTGCTCGGACTGCAGCCAGGAGGGCCATGTTAGAACTGACAAGGGAACGTCCCCATCGCACCCTCCTCAGATTTAGTTATAAGTTGGCACAGTGGATAGGCCTTGAAAAACTGAACACAGATCAATCGAGAAAACAGGAAGAAGTTGTGTGGAACTATGAAAAAAATAAGCAAAATGTACAAACTGAGTAGTCCATGCGCAAGAGAAGCAACATCAAGGACAGGTGTGAGTTCGGGAGCGCCGTGGTCGCGTGGTTAGCGTGAGCAGCCTGGAACGAGAGGTCCTTGGTTCAAGTCGTCCCTCGAGTGAGTAGTTTAATTTTTTTAATTTCAGACAATCATCATCACACGTACTGATTATCAACAAATGTAGGAAATAATCATACAAATGTTCGACAATCGTTCGATCCCTTAAGGGACTTTCCGATGCCTTACAGTTCGGAAAATATTCATTGACATTGTTATTGAAGTCGCGAGCTATATCTGCTGGATATTGCCCACGGAATGCATCTCACGTGTTTAATGCACTCTCGTCCAAAGTAGCGAGCAGTCAACTGCCAGCCAGGGAGCCTCGTTAGCAGGAATACTCTGTCTTCCGTGCGCTGTAGTCGACTGACGTCATGTATTTCGATGTTTGTTTAGGTGTAGCGTCATCATACTACGGCGCACTACTAGATCAGAGGATGAAATGCATATGGCGCTTCAGTGGCTACGCCAGCATGGGGCGGTTGCTGGGAGCATCAACGTGAAGAGGACTAAATACATCGATGTCGGAGGGGGCCTTTCCCACGCAACGGCGGTGCCCTTTGACAAGGTGCTCGAACTCAAATGTTTAGGAGTGCAGGTCTATACCAATGTTCGCCGCACGGTGGCGGCTACGTACCGCCGGCTCCTACACCAGACACGTGCTCTGCTGCAGGACAACAAATTGCGTCGCATGGATATGCTTCTCAGGACACGTTATGTCAACACCTATCTTGTCTCCAAACTGAACTACTTTGCGTATGTCCTTCCCTTGACGGCTACTATGGCCGACAGATTTCAAGCAGCATACGGATATTTCGTAAGCGCTGGTCTTGTTTTTAAAGTCCGATACGCCACCCTGACACTGCCGCAGCGGGCGGGCGGTATCGGTTTAATTCATGTCTATAACCGTGCGCGATCGCTTTATCTCAACGCTATGCGTCGCACATGGACCTCTGCCCATGCCACTCTGACGGGCACCCTGATAGCAGAAGTGACACCACACTCTCTGCGACTCCCGGTTTCTGCAGGACACATTTCACCGGCACTCATCCACATCAGAGAGTTCTTGATTGACTTTAGCTACTCATGGTCAGACCTTCCGTCGACACGGATGCCCAGCACGAAAGACTATTCTCGCCTCTATCAACAGCAGAAACCTATCAATACGGTCGCACAGAGACATCCTGAAGTTGCCTGGAACACGGTGTGGCGAGCGGTACACACGCTTTTTCTACTTACGACAGATCTGACGGACGACCCCTTGTGTCCGACATGCTCAGAGGTTGACTCGGATGCACACCGCCTGACTTGTGCCGCGACCAGCGAGTGCTGGCTGCTGACGCACCGCATCGCTGCGGCAATTGCCAGAGTCTATCTCCCCTGATGATATACTGCGCCCAGACGGCGTATACTTTGCATCAACCAGGACGAACGCCGTTAACTGGCTAAAAGGCATGGCCCTTTACTACATATTTTGCGATGCTCACAAAGGCACACTCGACTTTTCGTCCCTACTGATGACGACACATGCAGCTTTCAGCCGCCACCCGAAGTACAGAACGCGTTTCGCAAATTATTTAAGTTCATTATTTGCGGATTCTCCTGCTCGCTGGGGCGTTCTGGGTATGAGACGCTGTAAATTAAGAACAGTCCTCGAGCATATTGATCCCCTACGGACGGAATAGGGGGGAACCCCTCCCAGCAGACGAAAAGAAGACTCGGACGCTCGTCTACGGCAGTCTTTTGAGGTGACGCCACTTCGGCGACTTGCGCAAAGATGAGGACGAAACGATGATGATGAAGATGATACAAACACCCAGTCCCTGAGCGGAGAAAATCTCCAACCCAGCCGGGAATCGAACCCGCGTTCCCCGGCACGATAAGCCGGTGCGGAGTCTACTCAGCTACGGTGGCGGACTTCCCTGTAGATTCAACGTCGATTATTCATCACAGTCGATGGCAGCATGTTCTAATGGTGTATATTGTTTCACCCTGGAGACAATTGCTACATTCCTGCTCCATGACACCATTCTTAAAGCCGTTGTGCAGTAAAACTGTCTTTGTGTCTCATTTCTGGCACATGATCCATTTTCCATCTCACTGATTTAATTTAGATATTATCTGTGTTGAGATGTGTCAGTCATTCCTCCTTGTAAGTTACCCTTATTTTGAAGACTTATTTTCCAGACTTACATTTTCTGTCACTTCTGCAGGTATCCTCAGCACTCAGTGAGCCAAACTGCAGAACACAGTAGCAGAGCTTTCAGTTCTCACGCTAGCTAAAATAACCGCTGACCATATGGCTCTGCCTATTGAAGGTGAGGAGTGGCGCAGTGGTCAGCAGTAAGAAAGACAGGTACTGTATATCAGCACAGGATACGGGAGGAAACCACAGCAACTCAGGTGCAAAGTAAGTGATCTTGTTTAATAATCATTTACTAATAAATGCCACTTTTCGCTACAGTTATTAGGAGAAGCCTACCGGTCACAAGCACTTACCCACACCAATATTACTACGCAAGAAATCATTCGTGTCTATATAAAAATGAATCATATTCAACCGAACAAATTTGTACGAACAGTTACGATGTTTCACAATTGTAAGTACAAAATCTCGACTGCGTGCCATACTCGCCAGTCGCACGTGGGGTGCCTTCCGAGCGAGTTCTGTCGTAAGAATGTGCTCTCTAAAAGTCTTAGATTTGAATTAGTAAGTGATCTATCGTGCCACTATTATCAGTTTACGATGTTTTCGCAAATAGGCACATCATAATGGTATCCAAGTAATGTAGCTTTCCGCATCGTCACTTCGAATTACAGAGTGTAGAGTTGTACTTTCCTGAGAATCCAATGAGGCGGCTAGTGCTTCTGCGAGGGTCATCAACCGAGAGAGCTTCATGACCAAACAGTAAGGAAGAAATCCTTCGCGGAGGAGTCAATAAGACGGATTGTCTTAATCACAGCAAATCTCAGATGGAAAAGCAGGCCAATCATACCCATACACTACATTCTACGGACTCGTTAACCAGATTGAGACAATTCAGAAGGTTTGGTAAAGTGAGAGGATCTTCCATTTGGCATCCCTTGCGTGGGAAATTCTGATCGCAATTGGATATCTTGCGGCGGAAAGAACTATTTATTGCAAATTTGTGTTAACAACAGAAAGTGCTGTTCGACAGAAAGTGCGACGGAAGAGTAATCAGAAACTGCACATTAAATTTAACAAGTGACTGAAATTGTTATTTTCAGGTGGCACTCATAAAACTGTGCAAGTCACGGACTGCGAAAAGTGTCAGGAATCGTAATAATGCCGCGGAGAAGACATCATGCTAGAAAAGCGTGGCAGGCTTATATAGATATATCTACATACATATTCCGTAAACCAACGCAGGGGGCATGGTGGAGGGTAACTTGTACCACTACTAGTCATTTCTTGCCGTGTTCCACTCGCAAACAGAAAGATGGCAAATCAGTGCTCTGTCTGCCTCCGTATGAGCCCCAATTTCCAATTTCTCGTATGATATCTTCGTGGTTCTTATGTGAAATGTACGTTGGCAGCAAGAGAATCAGTCGACAGCTAAACAGCTAGCTTCGAATGGTGTTCTCTAAATTGTTTCAATAGGTTCATCGAAAACGACGTCGCCTTCCCTCTGGGGATTCTGATTTGAGTTTCCCAAGTATCCCCGTAACACCTGCATGCTGGAAGAACCTATCAGTCACAAATCCAGCAACCAGTCTCTGAATTGCTTCGATGTCAGGTAGGGGGACAAGGGGGGTGCCAGCGCATTTTGTTAGTGCGGGTTGCCTACATCATCGGCAGGTATGCACTCAGGGGCAAACCTATTGTTCTGTTAAGTGCTTTTCCATGTCAACCTATTAAGTGTTTCTCCATGTCAACCTATTGATCTCCTTTGATTGAAAGAACCTTTCCCTATTGTTCTGCTAAGTATTTTTCTATGTCGATGCACTTAACCTATTGTCGCCCACACCCCTTCCCACACCCCTCCCCCCCTCAGGAAGGGGATGGTGCAGCATTTTGTAACTGCAGGTTGCCTACATCAGAGGCAGGTTTGTACTCATGGGCAAACCTATTGTTCTGTTAAGTGCTTTTCCATGTCAACCTATTGTTCTGTTAAGTGTTTTTCCATGTCAACCTATTGTTCTCCTTTGATTGAAAGAGCCTTAAACTATTGTACTGCTAAGTGCTTTTGTATATGGCTGCACTTAACCCGTTGTCCACCACACACCCTCCCACTCCCCTCCCCCACAGGAAGGGGATGGTGGCGCATTTTGTTAGTGTGGGTTACCAACATCAGGAGCAGGAATGCACTGATGGGCAAACCTATTGTTCAGTTAAGTGCTTTTCCATTTCAACCTATTGTTCTCTTAAGTGCTTTTTCATGTCAACCAATTGTTCTCCTTTGATTGAAGATCCTTAGCCTATTGTTCTGTTAAGTCATTTTCCATGTTGCTGCACTTAACTTATTGTTCCCCCCACTCCCTCCTCATCCCCTCAAATCCCTCCCCACCCTCACTGCTTCAGGTACACTTTCAGGTCTTAGTTTTTGGAATAGGCTCCCCTCTCACTCCAATCAATTTGGTTGACTACTTCATTAAATTTATCAGTTAGTTGACATCTCTGGTGGGAAAGTGCCATTCCATCCTGGCGGGAAGTTCAGATTCCATCAGGACAATGCAACCTCAACTAACCTAAGAAAATGGCGAGAAAAAAGGGCACCTCTACTAACCTAAGTCATCTGGCCGCCACCTCTTCCTATGAATTGGCGGGAAAAAGGCTTAGATGATCGATCATTTGAAGGGTATTCGATTGTAGTGTATGGAATATTGTTCAAACAATTTAGACATTGTGTGGAATATTTTTAATTTAAACAATTTAGGGGATTCAAGGCACAGTATGGAATATAAAGAAATTCATGGAGAGGAAGGATCCCATAACAGGAGATTCAAGGGTATATTGTTTATTTTTAAAAAAATCAGTTTATGGGGGTTGGATTGTCTCTTGCTCATCATTCCCTGCTCTCTGGAAACACATAGGTCTTGTAATAAGTAATTACATGGAGCAAACATGATGCATAACCCAATGTTTGGCACTGTACTCAGGATGTCTTAACCTAATGTTTGGGCCTTTGTCGGCACTTAACCTCTTATTCTGTTAAGTGGTTTGCTGAGTCACTCCCTTTTCCTTAGAATATTAAAACGCCATTAATACCAAATTAAGTAATTAGTTATGTCCTCCCACCATTTTCTGGTACACTTTTCGAATTTCACATGCTTTTGAAAGCCATTTCTGGCGCATTCATCTTTGCCACACACCCCCTTAAAATTTTGTACTGCGTTTTGCATAACATTATGCAAATTAACCTAGTTTTATGCACTTAAACTGCTGTTCTGCTCCATGTCACCCACTCACACAATCCCTCCCATGAACTACTATACCGCTAACACCACATTGATATAAGAAAGTTATGCAAATTAATTAAATCGGTATTCTTCACATGTATGGGGTAGTTTATCTTAATTCGGAGCATCCTATTGGTCAGTAAAATCGATGGAATATAGTTTAAACAAAAGGTTGCTAATAAAAATTCCATCCCGCCACTCGACGCCGCTGCCGCTCCCGCTGCAGCCACCGCCGCCGCCGCCAGATGCAAGCCAACACGAGTCATCGCTCTAACTCTGCTGCAGATGAAAGTTGGGTCTATTTTCGTGTATACGCTTAGAATTCTTCGAGTGTTATACTGATGTCACAGAAATCCAAGGCGCCCTCACGCCGGTCTTATACGCTAGACACCTCTTGGCATCACGTGTCTTTACTGTTGTTGACAGAGTAGCACAGGGCGCATAGATCCTTGCGCGACATGAGAGATGAGTCTAACCCTGAATAACTGCACAGCGTGACTGATGCAACAGCATGAAGTGCGCGCGCGTAGCTACAAACCTTAGCAAGTGCGTCTAACAAGGTTCTCAATCTTATACTGATGTCACATGACTGTGTAAAAATAAGAACCGAGCCGACTTCACGTAATTTGTATAGTGTCCCGCAAATAGTTAACGCTCGCTTTCTTGATGTCTCAGCTTGTATGCACGAAAGTTCTTGCCCTAACAGAACATGTTTCTGAAAATAACGCAGAATAGCGTCGAATGCAGTCTTCTTGCGGACCTAACGTGCAACCCAGTCCATCACGTGTTACCCTCCATGCTTTCAACACACAAAGGTTCCCTCCCCTATTTAGAGCCTCCTATATCCTAACACAAAGGATGTGAATGAATCGAGCATTGTTACTGGCTCATATCGAATTTACCCGCCGAATTACTATTGTGGCCGGTATCGAAGCAACATCTGCCTTTTTCCTTCTGCGGACGAGACTTTCAGGGTTTATTTTACACAGACCACCATATTGCACTACCAATTAAATCTTACAAACTACCATACATTTCGTCAAATATGGAAAGACTCTTACTCATTTACACTGCTCTCCTACCGAGGACAGGAGCTTGAATATTAGTGTGCGAAACCGATCTCCAACCCAGCAATATATCACTGCATACTGTGTCTATGAAGTAAACATATAATTCGTATCCTACGCCAAACAAAATCATCCCTTTTACATGAATTGTACATATACTGCGAAGATGGACAATACCGTATATACTCATCATAGCACCAGATATTTTCCTGCAGCCAACGATCCCAAGTCATCCACCACCAGCGCGCGACCAGAACACCCTCAGCAGACCGAAGTCGCTCACAGAACTGTTCTACAGATTCAGGCTCGTTTTCCCTTGGCACAAACACGTTACTGTTTCCTTGCTAGCTCGCTTTTCTACACACATCTCCAGGCTCGGGGATTACAAGAACACATGTATTTTTGCATGGTTCGCCATAATATTATACCATTTTCGTGGTACTTCTCGATATCAAGCACTAGGTAGCATCCTAATGATTGCTAGCGCAACATAATTCCCGAGATATAGACTGGAAAATATTTCTCTTAAAACCCGAAACTTTAGCTAGGTGGGGCATGCTGTAAACCACTGACTAACTAGAAACTTGTCACATCTGCGAAGACATTTACTCAGCAACACGAAACCAATAGAGGAAACTGATATTTCCACTCTCGAATACCGATGTCGGTGATGTAGTAGACTCCAAATCACACCTATAATTTACAAGGTCAACTAAAGTATTTCTCCTGTCTAGAGAACTGCCAAACGTGTCTTCCCCACCCTAACGGGAAAAGTGAATCAGCCACACATAGGTCACCGGCGCTGCGGGCCGAATACACACAGGTAGAATGTTAATCCCTAAATGTTATAATCGCGGTCTCTGTTGAACGACATTCGACAATGAGCGAAGTATCAGAAATACAGTCTGTTGACCGCTGTGGCTCTGGAAATAGAAATATCAGCACCGTTCTTATGACTTGACATACTCCTCCCATACTATCACATTACTCCACGCCAGATCCATACATTCCTTACGACTGGGTATAGTCATTTCCTTTGCCCATTTCAGAACAAACACATACTTTATAAGCCTGATGCTCAGTGTGAACATATCACACAGCCCCTACTACTAAGTATAACACTTCATCAATAACTGATTGCTGGCGATACGAAATAATACTGAGAGAAAATAAACCATGGGTAGACATGTCTCCAAAGTTTTTCTTGCGTGACCTTGAAAGAGAGACGTAATCGGCCAGATGTTAAAAAAACTCGATCCCAACTGCTACTGTATGTTACTGTCACAAGCGGTCATGATTCTACAGTTGCACTGAAGTATCCACGTTAAACGCTATACTGGCTTTATAAATCGAGGTACGACTTTACCTCTGAATAATGTGGTTTTTCTATCCGGACAAATACCGAGACGGTGATCGCTTGAGTGTATATCATTAGACCAGCAACGCACTCACACGTAGCCCACGACGCAGCCTCGTGATAAAATCACTGAATTTTGAAAGTTATTCGGCTAAGGAACGTGGTATGAAATAGGTATTTGAGACTCACTCACGCCGCTAGATATTTATCCAGTATGTGTAACGTATTCTGCCTCGATACCATGTCAGAGGTTCTGCTATATATCCACAGAGTTATAGGCGATGACTGATTGACAAGGATAACAACCAGTAGTAAATCGTATGCTTACTGAGGTCGTAAGACATGTACACTAGCTTCTCAGATCTCTAGTGTTGCGCTATCCTCTACAAATGACGTCCATGATTTGGAATCACGTCTTTCCATTCAAGCATATACCTGCCATTCCTAACGGTATATCCCGTCCCTCACCGAATTTACACCTCAAACTGACGTTGCTACTGCTGCCTGTGTGGCACAATCCTATTAAATATATCGGCACTGCAGAGGCCACTTTGAAGTTTGATCACCTATACTCTAGGCGAATGATCCTATCTCACAGACTATACTAAGTCGCAAAAGACGCTTCCTCTGGTCCTGTGTAGTTGTTTCGAACACTGTTTTCTAACACGCTTTTGTACAATGCCAAACATTTTCTTTTTCTGCCATGACTTAAGAGACCTGTGTCAGGTTCTAAACTGACATTAAGACGTTCTGATCCACGGCCTCTCACAGAAAACTAGACATCGCACAGTATAAATGATGTTGTTACAACGGCTACCATAACATGCCACATAGTGGACGATTTTAAATAAAAGACAGTTACAACGTAAGGAAACTAGAAGAGTTTGGCTACGTTGTGTAGAGTTTCCAAACTGTTGTCGAAAGTAACTGACGACCTCTGCATTTAAACTCATCTGTCACAGTGATGGAATAGATGATGGGTCCGCATTCCCTTTAGACTGATTCCTCATGTTGCACTCATGTACACGGTCACTGTTTCGGTGCTAGCAACCCCCAGAAGGTGTCACCCATCCACAAGACTCATTCCCCAACTCAAACAAGCGCTGTCAGTCAATCATTATGAGAAAACCAACAGCGCTGCAGTGCCTGGATGGGATGGAATAGACACCGCTGTGTAGCACTGTTAATATTCCAATGGAAGAAATACATTTCAAACACAGGACATACATCCTTCTTCCCGGTTTCTCTACGATAAACTATGTTATCGAACCGTAAAACGAAAAAAAACTACTTCCTTAAAACACTATGAAATCTGTTACTATACATCGATAAGGAGTGCAAAACTCCTCGACATGGGTGCATCTTGAGACATCTCGTGCACTTTGATGGGTGAGGACACGGAATACTTCTGAACGGTTGCAAATTAATTCGGTAACGGTGCTGTTGGTCGGGTTGGTCAGTGACAGTGTGAGGAGGGTCTTTCACTCTCTAATTTTACCTTACGACGGCAGGAATTCTCTGTGACTCTCATACCCAGAGCGATAGATCGTAAATTAAGCACTGTTCTCGAGGTGTTAGAAATGTGTAGAGCGCTGTCTGGTATACTTTAATGATTTATGTGTACGAGAATTAGCACGGAATGGACGTACTGCGCAGTCATCTATCTGCATTCGCAATGATGCTCGCAAAGTATAGAAGGGGCGGTTTAGTTATGATACTGAAATTGGGGAAACATGCTGTCATATCATTGGCTGGTGTTGAAATTACTGTAAAATTGCTAAAATTTTTCGCGCTGGCAACTGTGATGCTTCTTATTACAGTACATCGGCGGTCTCTTTTCCATCCCATCCGTGCACTGGTGTGCTGTTAGTTTTCACATAATGATTGACTGACAGCGCTTGTTTGAGATGGGAAATGAGTTTTGTAGATGGTTGACACCTTCTGGGGGTTGCTAGCACCGAAACAGTGATCAACTACATGAGTGCAATATGAGGAATCAGTCGAAAGGGACTGCAGATCCATCATCTATTCCGTCACTGTGACAGATGAGTTTAAATGTAGAAGTCGTCAATCACTTTCGGATATAAATTTGAAAACTCTCCACAACGTAGCCAAACTCATCTAGTTTCCTTATGTTATAACTGTATTTTACTTAAAACCGTCTAGTGAGTGGTGTGTTATGGTAGCCATTGTAACATCATGATTAACACCGTGAGATGTCTAGTTTTCTGCGTGAGGCCGTGGATCAGAACATCTTAATGTCAGTTTAGAACCTGACAAAGGTCTCGAAGTCATGGCAGAAAAAGAAAATGTTTGGCATTGTACAAAAGCGTGTTAGAAAACAGTGTTCGAAACAACTAAACAGGACCAGAGGAAGCTTCTTTTGCGACTTAGTATAGTCTGTGAGATAGGATCATTCGCCTAGAGTATAGGTGATCAAACTTCAAAGTGGCCTCTGCAGTACCTGTATATTTAATAGGACTGTGCCACACAGGCAGCAGTAACAGCAGCAGTTTGAGGTGTGAATTCGGTGAGGGATGGGATATACCGTTAGGAATGCTTGGAGGGCTGCACATTGCGCTATTCTGGGAAGGCCGGCTAAGGTGGTTGAGCGGTTCTAGGCGCTACAGTCTGGGACCGCTCGACTGCTACGGTTGCAAGTTCGAATCCTGCCTCTGGCATGGATGTGTGTGATGTCCTTAGGTTAGTTAGGCTTAAGTAGTTCTAAGGTCTAGGGGACTGATGAATTCAGAAGTTAAGTCCCATAGTGCTCAGAGCCATTTGAACCATTTATTCTGGGAAGTATTGCGAATTCTCCTTCTCCGCGCTGGACCGCACCGCAGCTATGCGTCATTGCGCCAGCATCGGTGTCTAGGTGACTTCTATATCGGATGAAGTTAGTGGAGCTTTTATAGTTCGTAATTTTTCTCTGTTGGGGAGTTGAGAATAATGATGATAGCATTTTGGGCTGACTGATTTGAATGGTTGCGGATCAGTTTCGGACTGTAGTATCTGTATCTAGTTTGGAGACGTACCACACTGCGCGCATTTCCACCAAATAGTGCAAACTCGTTCCTATTGCACTAACTCAGGTCATTCTGTTTCTACACGAGTTGCAGAAGATGATGGATATGTCTTTCTCCGAGTTCTGCTCAGTTCTGGCCTAAATTGGACTTATCACATGCAGAAAGCTGTAGAAATGGGTGCAGTTGAAAGATGCGTAGGGGGTGACTAAAACCACGTTAGAATTTTCTGTAGCAGCTAGGTTCGGGAAAGGAGACTCGTTTCGAGATATGGGAGTGTCAGAAATATGAATGAGTAGTAGTTGTAATCATTAAAGGAATTGTCAATAGGATCCAACGCAGGTATGTACTTCAATGTAAAGACGTGTTTACAAATCATGGACATCATTTATAGCGGATAGCGCAACACTAGAGATCTGAGAAGCTAGTGTACATTTCTTACGACAACAATAAGCACACGATTTACTACTGTTTGTGATCGTTCTCAATCATTCATCGCTTATAACTCAGTGGATATATGGCAGAGCCTCTGACATGGTATCGATACAGAATACGTTAAACATACTGGATAAATATCTAGCGGCGAGACAGAATACGTTAAACATGCTAGATAAATATTAGCGGCGTGAAGGCGTCGCAAATACCTATTTCATACCACATTCGGCGGCCGGGGTGGCCGAGCGGTTCTAGGCGCTACAGTCTGGAACCGCACGACCGCTACGGTAAACGGTTCGAATCCTGCCTGGGGCATGGATGTGTGTGATGTCCTTAGATTAGTTAGGTTTAAGTAGTTCTAAGTTCTAGGGGACCGATGACCTCAGAAATTAAGTCCCATAGTGCTCAGAGCCATTTGAACCATTTAAACCATACCACATTCCTTACCCGAACAACTTTCAAAATTCAGTGATTTTATCACGAGGTTGCGTCGTGGGCTACGTGTGAGTGCGCTGCTGGTCTGATGATATACACTCAAGCGATCACCGTCTCGGTATTTGTCCGGATATGAAAACCACCTTATTCAGAAGAAAAGTCGTACTTCGATTCATAAAGCCAGTAAAGCTTTTAACGTGGATACTTGTGTGCACCTGTAGAACCATTACCGCTTGTGACAGGAACGTACAGCACCTGTTGGGATCGAGTTTTTTTAACATCTGGCCGATTACGTCTCTTATTCTAGGACACGCAAGAAAAACTTTGGAGACATGTCCACCCATGGTTGATTTTGTCTCAGTATTATTTCGTATCGCCAGCAATCAGTTATTGATGAAGTGTTATACTTAGTAGCAGGGGCTGTGTGATATTTTCACCTTTAGCATCAGGCTTATAAAGTATGTGTTTGTGTTCCGACGTGGGCAAAGGAAATGACTATGTCCTGTCGTAAGGAATGTATGGATCTGATGTGGAGTACTGTGATAGTATGGAAAGAGTATGTCAAGTCATAAGAATGGTGATGATATTTCTATTTCCAGAGCCACAGCTGTCAACAGAGTGTATTTCTGATACTTCGCTCATTGTCGAATGTCGTTCAACAGAGACCGCGATTGTAACATTTAGTTGTAACTACAGGGATTAAATATATATGTGACCTATTTCTTAGGATAAACATTCTACGTGTGTGTGATCTGCTTGTAGCGACAGTGACCTGTGTGGGGTGGATTCACGTTTCAGCTCTCAGTTCTCAGACTGGAGATGCCTGTTGTGTATGAATGTAGATGAATTAACCATGTTGTCCTCTACACGACCGAATAGGGAACTAATACTTAGTATGTGTTGGATAGCTTTAGTGATTGCGTGGAAATTTGAGAAGATTGAATATGGAGGTGTGTTTGCGCTGCATCGTTATTCCCTCCTCTGTAAATTGTTCGGTTGACTGTTTCTGCACACTTCGCGCCTTTATTTAGTTGTGGGAAGATCTATTGTGGTGTATGCATCTAGTGTGTGGAAGACACGTTTGGTAGTTCTCTAGACATATGAAAAACTTTAGTTGACCTTGTAAATTATAGGAGTGATTTGGAATCTACTACATCACCTTCATTGGTATTCGAGATTGGAATTATCAGTTTCCTCTATTGGTTTCGTGTTGCCGGCTAAATGTCTTCGCAGACGTGACACGTTTCTAGTTACTCAGTGGTTTACAGCATGCCCCACCTACCTAAAGTTTCGGTTTTGTCGAGAAATAATTTCTAGTCTATATCTTGGGAATTATGTTGTGCTGGCGATCGGTAGGATGCTGCCTAGTGCTTCATATCGAGAAGTACCACAAAAATGGTATAATATTATGGCGAACCATGCGAAAATACCTGTGTTCTTGTAATCCCCGAGCCTGGGGATGTGTGTAGAAAAGCGAGCAAGCAAGGAAGCAGGTTCGGGGCAGAAACAGTAACGTGTTTGTGCCAAGGGAAAACGAGCCCGAATTTGTAGAACAGTTCTGAGAGGGACTTCGGTCTTCTGAGGGTGCTCTGGTCATGCGTTGGCGGTGGATGACTTGGGATCGTCGTCTGCGGGAAAATATCTAGTGCCATGCGGAGTATACACAGTATAGTCCGCCTTCGAGGTATATGTACAAATGATGTAAAAGGGATGATTTCGTTTGGTTCAAAATGGTTCAAATGGCTCTGAGCACTATGGGACTTAACTTCTGAGGTCAGCAGTCCCCTAGAACGTAGAACTATTTAAACCTACCTAACCTAAGGACATCACACACATCCATGCCAGAGGCATAACGATTTCGCACACTAATATTCAAGCTCCTGTCCTCGGTAGGAGAGCAGTGTAGATGAGTAAGAGTCTTTCCATATTTGACGAAATGTATGGTAGTTTGTAAGATTTAATTGCCAATGCAATATGGTGGTCTGTGTAAAATAACCGCTGAAAGTCTCGTCCGCAGAAGGAAAAAAGGCAGACGGTGCTTCGATACCGGCCGCATCAGTAGTTCAGCGGGTAAATTCGATAAGGGCCAATAATAATGCTCGATTTATTCACACCCTTTGACCTGGGATATAGGAGCCTCTAAATAACGGGGGGAACGTTTGTGTGTGTTGAAAGCATGGAGAGTAACACGTGATGGACTGGGTTGCACGTTAGGTCCGCAAGAAGACTGCATTCGACGCTATTCTGAGTTATTTTCAGAAACATGTTCTGTTAGGGCAAGAACTTTCGTGCATACAAGCTGAGACATCAAGAAAGCGAGCGTTAACTATTAGCGGGACACTATACAAATTACACGAAGTCGGCTCGGTTCTTATTTTTACACAGTCATGTGACATCAGTATAAGATTGAGAACCTTGTTAGACGCACTTGCTAAGGTTTGTAGCTACGCGCGCGCACTTCATGCTGTTGCATCAGTCACGCTGAGCAGTTATTCAGGGTTAGACTCATCTCTCATGTCGCGCAAGGATCTATGCGCCCTGTGCTACTCTGTCAACAACAGTAAAGACACGTGATGCCAAGAGGTGTCTAGCGTATAAGACCGGCGTGAGGGCGCCTTGGATTTCTGTGACATCAGTATAACACTCGAAGAATTCTAACCGTATACACGAAAATAGACCCAACTTTCATCTGCAGCAGAGTGAGAGCGATGACTCGTGTTGGCTTGCATCTGACGGTGGCTCGCGGCGGCGGCGGCGGCGGTGGCTGCAGCGGGGGCGGCAGCGGCAGCGGCGTCGAGTGGCTGGATGGAATTTTTATTAGCAACCTTTTGTTTAAACTATATTCCATCGATTTTACTGACCAATAGGATGCTCCGAATTAAGATAAACTACCCCATACATGTGAAGAATACCGATTTAATTAATTTGCATAACTTTCTTATATCAATGTGGTGTTAGCGGTATAGTAGTTCATGGGAGGGATTGTGTGAGTGGGTGACATGGAGCAGAACAGCAGTTTAAGTGCATAAAACTAGGTTAATTTGCATAATGTTATGCAAAACGCAGTATAAAATTTTAAGGGGGTGTGTGGCAAAGATGAATGCACCAGAAATGGCTTTCAAAACCATGTGAAATTCGAAAAGTGTACCAGAAAATGGTGGGAGGACATAACTAATTACTTAATTTGGTATTAATGGCGTTTTAATATTCTAAGGAAAAGGGAGTGACACAGCAAACCACTTAACAGAACAAGAGGTTAAGTGCCGACAAAGGCCCAAACATTAGGTTAAGACATCCTGAGTACAGTGCCAAACATTGGGTTATGCATCATGTTTGCTCCATGTAATTACTTATTACAAGACCTATGTGTTTCCAGAGAGCAGGGAATGATGAGCAAGAGACAATCCAACCCCCATAAACTGATTTTTTTAAAAATAAACAATATACCCTTGAATCTCCTGTTATGGGATCCTTCCTCTCCATGAATTTCTTTATATTCCATACTGTGCCTTGAATCCCCTAAATTGTTTAAATTAAAAATATTCCACACAATGTCTAAATTGTTTGAACAATATTCCATACATTACAATCGAATACCCTTCAAATGATCGATCATCTAAGCCTTTTTCCCGCCAATTCATAGGAAGAGGTGGCGGCCAGATGACTTAGGTTAGTAGAGGTGCCCTTTTTTCTCGCCATTTTCTTAGGTTAGTTGAGGTTGCATTGTCCTGATGGAATCTGAACTTCCCGCCAGGATGGAATGGCACTTTCCCACCAGAGATGTCAACTAACTGATAAATTTAATGAAGTAGTCAACCAAATTGATTGGAGTGAGAGGGGAGCCTATTCCAAAAACTAAGACCTGAAAGTGTACCTGCAGCAGCGAGGGTGGTTAGGTGGTGGTAGGATGGGGAGGGGTGGGGTGAACAATAGGTTAAATGCAGCAATATGGAAAACCATTTTACAGAACAATAGGCTAAGGTCCATCAATCAAAGGAGAACAATAGGTTGACATGGAAAAGCACTTAACAGAACAATGGGTTTGCCCATGAGTGCATACCTGCCCATCATGTAGGCAACCCACACTAACAAAATGCGCCACCATCCTCTTCCTGAGGGGCGAGGGGAGTGCGAGGGGGTGTGGGGGACAATAGGTTAAGTGCAGCAACATGGAAAAGCAATTAGCAGAACAATGGGTTAAGTACCTGTCAATCAAAGGAGAAGAATAGGTTGACATGGAAAAACACTTAACAGAACAATAGGTAGACATGGAAAAGCACTTAACAGAACAATAGGTTTGCCATTGAGCGCATTCCTGTTACTTATGTAGGCAACCCGCACCAACAAAATGGACTGGCACCCTCTTGTCCCCCTATTGATGTCT
This sequence comes from Schistocerca cancellata, assembly GCF_023864275.1. Lineage (NCBI taxonomy): Eukaryota > Metazoa > Arthropoda > Insecta > Orthoptera > Acrididae > Schistocerca > Schistocerca cancellata. The sequence continues at coordinate 603,411,264 of NC_064629.1, read as the reverse complement.
TCCTATAATCTGACATGGTACGCATCCCAAACACTAACAGTACTCAAAAATAAGTCGCACTGACGTTCTGTATGTGGTCTCCTATACAGACAAACCACACATTCCCTAAATTCTCCGATAAACCGAAGTTGACCATTCGCCTTCGCTACCACAAGCGAACATGCTTGTTCCATTTCATATTGCTTTGCAACGTTACGTCCACATATTTAGACGATGTGACTGTGTCAAGCAGGATGCTACTCTACTAATGCTGTATCCGAATATTATGGGTTTGTATTTCCTGCTCATCCACATTAACTTGCATTTTTCTACATTTAGAGCTGTCTGCCATTTGTCACGCCACCCATAAATTTTGCCTAAATCATCGTGTATCTTTCTACAGTCACTCAACTTCAACACCTTCCGTTACACATCAGCATCAGCAGCAAACCATCTCAGATTTCTGTCCACCCTGTCCGTCATATCATTTATGTATATTGTATTGCATGGAAGTGGGGACCTGGAAACAACAGAGAGGCTTCGTCCCCGCTGTAGCCCTCAGTAGTTCACACCCCACAACAGGCTACACCAGTCCACTCACCCCACCACCGCCCCACACCGAACCCAGGGTTATTGTGCGGTTCAGCACCCAGTGGATCCCCCTGGGAACGTCTCACACCAGACGAGTGTAACCCCAATGTTTGCGTGGTAGAGTAATTATGGTGTACGCGTACGTGGAGGTAGTGTTTGTGTAGCAATCGCCGACATATTGTAACTGAGGCGGAGTAAGGTGAACCATCCCGCATTCGCCGAGGCAGATGGAAAACCCCCTTAAAAACCATCCACAGTGTGGCCTGCACACCGGACCTCGACACTAATCCACGGGGCGGATTCGTGACGGGAACCGGCACGCCTTCCCGCCCGGAAAGCAGTGCGTTAGGCCGCACGGTTAACCGGGCGGGCATTTATGTATATACAAAACAATAGCAATCATGTCACACTTCCCTAGAGCACTCTTGGCGAAACCTTTGTCTCTGACGATAACTCGCCGTCGAGGAAAACATACTCGGTTCCATTAATTACTTCGAGCCAATCACATACCTGAGAACCTACTGCAGACACTCGTACCTTCTTTAACAGTCCGCAGAGCGGCACCCCATCAAATGCGGAACCAGGTGAAGCATCGCAGAGCGTCAGGGTCGCGCGGGAAGCAGCTCAGCTCAGCGCTGCTGCAGAGAAAGTGTGCGCTGAAGGAGTATGCGCAGACGTCCGGAATTCAACGCACGGTCGAGACACCGAAGCGCTCTTTTTTTTTTTTTTTGATGACTGCGTCGGCCATAGAGTTCTGAAATTTACTTATAGTATGTTAAAATCCATTTCGAGTGTACAAGTGTATTAGTGATAACGTAATGTTGCTCAGAAGCGGTAAAATAAGTCAAACAATTGGTATGAGTAACCTAAGTGAAACTTTACAGCAAAATATGGCACAAGAAAATGTAGGTTTATCAGAGAATGGTGATACGTATTTGCTTACAAAATCTAAGGAAGGACCGGCAATTAGAATAAGCGATACAGTAGGAAACAAGGAGCAGAAAATGCCATTAGTGACTTACGAATCAACAGAAAACATGGTTGATACAAACACTCATGCAGTTTTTATGGAGTGTATGAACACAGGAGATGAAAAGAAGAAAAACATATAATTTAATATGCCAGGGCCGTGAAGAGTGGCCGCGCGGTTAGATCCATTACTTCAGCAGTTTGGTTCCTTAGGAATTCACACACATTTGAACATCTGAATATGCAGGAAGTATTTTCAGTTTTGACGAATACACTAGGTACAGCTAACAAGGGAAACTCCCCATCGCACCCTTCTCAGATTTCGTGGCCAGTTGGCCCTCTGGATAGCCCGTCAAAAACTGATCACAGATCAAGCATGACAGGAAGGTGTAATGAGCTGTGGAAAAAAGAAACAAAATACTAACAGAGAACGAACTAAGCTTAATAAGTGCATTATAGAGGAGAGTTAACAAGCGTCGAGTCGTGGATGTGTGGTCGCGGTGTTAGACTGCGACAAAGCAGATCTGGGTTCAAATCTCTCTGGGTCCAATTTTTTTCCCCACAAAACTACGAAATTTCCGTTCGGTCATTGACGTGTCTGTTCGCTGTATTCAGATTTGTGTATGTGTTGGCGTACTGTCAGTTTGCAACAGCATCGTGTAATGAAGAGGCCTCCAGAAGTACGTACCTCCTATTTGTTCTACACAGCTGCCACGTGTTCTGCCTCTTGCGTCCGGTTTTGGAAGTTTCGACTCTTGAATTCCTGCGTTGGAACATAGTTCACCCCTCTTTATTTGTTGTTTTATGTGAGAGGTCTATGCAGCATTTCGCCTGCTCCCACTATTCATCACGGAATATAAGTCATGTGGCAAGAATATATTACCATCACAAGCAAATCTGATTAATAGTGAGAGCAGGCAAGATGCCGCATAGCGCTCTCACAGAAAGAAAACAACAAGTCAACTGTTGTAAACTATGTTACAACAAAGGAATTCAAGAGTCAAAACTTCCAAAACGGAACGCAAGAGGCATAACATGTGGTACCTGTGTAGAACAAATAGGAGGCACGTACTTCTGGAGGTCCTTTCGTTACACGTTGCTGTTTCACACTGACATTACGCCACTACACATACACAAATCTGCATACAGCCAACAGACCCGTCAAAAAACAAAAATAAAAATAAAATAGAAAAAATAAAAAAAATAAAAAATAAATTCTGAATTCGGATCTCCCGCGTTGCATTCAAACATCGTACCCCACAACCACGACACATATATTTTTTAGACCGTCCACTGTTTGTATTTTTCTTTTTTTTCCGCAGTTCAGTACACCTTTTCCTGTTTTCATGTTTGATCTGTGTTCAGTTTCTGACGGGCTATCCAATGGGTCAACGTACCATTGAATCCGAGGTGTGTGCAATGAGGAGTTTCCCCCGTAAGAATAAAATCTGAGAAACTGTTATGAATACTGACTAACACCTAATTAAAGTCATTCAACAAAAAACACTGATAAATTAGAAGAGTATATCAGGGAGGCTGCCAAAAGATTTAAGGAAGTAGATGAGAGAATAGAGAATGCAATAAAGTAATAAGAGTGCAGTAGCTAAGGATCTTTCAAAGCCAAGATAGTAAATCATAAGAGATATATTAATGAACTCCTTCAGAATATTAAAACTTTGGATGAAAATCTCAGTAATGGGACTGAAAAACGTGATGTGTCAGTCCCCGGTTTATACAATCAAATCGATGAAACTGGGTCAGCATTTTCTAACAGAATAGATTTACTACAGAATTTTGTAAAAACTGATACTAAAGAGATATTTGACAGTGTAGCTGGTATTCAGCAGGAGGTCAGTGATTTTACTTTCCAAGGCACTGACATCTTTGCTGAAAGACTTTCAAATTAAGATATCTTATTGCAGTAAATAATAATAGTGGACACAGTAGCAATGAGGATCACTAAAGGATTGTACGTTCCAGAATTTCGCATCAAAAGGGGGACTACATCCCAAGGCGCCTATAAAACAGTTTCAGGGTGCATTATCAGAGAAATGGGATGAAAGGGGGAAGACACGATGTGTCACCAGTAGAATGGAAGGAGATGCTCTGTTATGGGGAATGAGAGCAAGGGAACCTTGTCAGTCATACGAGATGCTTATTAAAAAGTTCTTACACAGATATTGGTCTAACAGCACACAATGTAACGGAAGACATTGTATTCTTCAGGGGAGAAATTTCTTGGGCAGTAGGTATGACAGTTACAATGATTACTTCCAAAATTCCTGTGACAGGAATTTATACCGAGATAACCCACTTAATGAAGAAGACCTCATTGTGGTGGTATTGGTAAAACTTTCGGTGAGTGTACAGGAAAAAATAATCGGAATTACAAAAACAAAACTGAAGATATTTTACAAGCATTAGACCGGTCATATGCTTTATCAGGAGAAGAGAGAACCAATTACGGTTGGAGAGGTGTGAATTGGCGGTCAAGAAAAAGTGGAAACTGGCAGGAACATAATAGAGATATTAATGAAACAAGAAAGAACGAGAGGCACAAGAAGGGTTTCAACAGGGATGAAAGAGGAGGTTGGAACCGAGAAGGTACGAATGATTACAGTAACAGGCGAGATGAGGAACCTAATGAGAGAAACAATGGTGATAGAGCAGAAGGAGGTCATAAAACAGATAGCAATAGTAATGAACGGGGAAACTTGAAAAGGATTCCTGTAGGGTCAGGACACAAACTCATTTGTTGGACGGACCAGTTTCGATGAAACAGTTGGTAGAAAAAGATTCTAGGGATATTAGGAAAGCTCTCTTTGAGGAAGATGAAATTATAAGTAAAGAAGAATACCAACCTATAGTAGGTGCGGAAATTAATGTTGTTAAGGGAGTTGCTGTTACTGTTACAAGTAGTGAATTGTGTGCTGTAGCAGAGGGACTTCATGACAAAATTGTAAATAAAGAAGGATACCAATATTACCATTTCAAGGAGTTAAAGTTATTAGTGCAGTTGGTGGCAAGAGTAAAATTATAAACAATCGAGTATTATTGGATGTAACAGTACAAGGTGAAATGTTGGAGGTTCGTGCCATGGCGGTTCCAGACCTTTGTGTTGGACTGGTAATAGCAAGTGATTTATTGGTAGACCATGCAGCTGTTATGGATGGTAGCATGACCTTGACAATGAACAGTACTCAAAGTGAAATTAAATTTTGTAATACAATTAGACCTAAAGAGAAGGCAGAGGATAAAATACTATTTGAAAATATTGCACGAGTGCTTCCAGTGGAATGTTAATAAAGAGGAAAGTATTTTACAACATAGGCGGACTCATAATCAAAATGAGGTTGGAACACAACTAGCAGATGACATAAGTGATAAAGCAAAACAAAATATTGATGTCATAGATCAAGACTGGAAGAGATTTGGGAAATCTGTTGTTATAATATGAATGGGTATTTTGTAAGAAAGCAGGATTACTGAAGGGAGTATCTTATGAGTTTATAGTCAGGCCACATCAGACACTTAAATTAAGATCACAAGTAATGGGGGGGGGGGGGGGGGTTGGTAAAGAAGTACAGAGTATTGTATTTGCAAATGTATGTTACAAAGAAGGGTCGTTCAGTACGAGTAACACTGGATGCTAGTGTATTAAGTAAAGCAACAGAGCTTCTGAATACTAGGCCAGAATTTCTCGCGGAATTGTTACAGAAACTTGAAGGGGCTAGTAAGCTATCTAGTCTTGATTTGACCGCTGGTTACAGTCAGTTCCAATTAGCTGAAAGAAGTAGGCACTACACAGTTTTCGTACAGAGTTGTAGATGTTACCAGTTCAAGTTACTGCAGTTTGGATTAAATATATTGGTGGTAGCATTCATACGAGAGCCAGACTCCATACTTAGAGGAGAATTGTTGTCTGAAGTTACTGTGTATGGAGGTGACATCTTAACTGCAGCCAGCAATTGGTGGGAGCACAATCAGGTATTGGAAAAGGTGCTACGTTTAATTTAGCCAAATTCGTGTTCGGAAAAGGTGAGGTACAATTTTTAGGGCAAAGTACGTCAGCTAATAGACAGTCTCCAAAAGCGTGACATGCCAAGAAAATGATACGAAAGGAATATGTAGTGGGAGAGATTGTACTAATAAGGCTTCATAGGAGATCGTCTAAGACAGACGCTGAGATAAAGAAATTTGACGAAATTTCTGAAGGGTGAGCAGGGTACCACATCCAAAAGTTGTAGAAGTGGCACATCCTGACTCCAAAGTAATAACACGTACATTCGACGTGCCTGATGTTAAAAGATACCGTGGTAATTAAGGGGAAGGCTGCCAGCTCCGAAAAATCTGAATACGGGCTAATGACGAGAATATCTATTTAGTAAACAGATATACGAATTGTCTTTAAAAGTTTCAGTAACTAACTGTACATAGTAGCACAATAAAAGTGTAAGGTTATTAAGAAAAAGAATAGTTTTAAGAATTTTGAGATAAAGTGTTTTTAGTTCCTTGTTTGTTTACAATTATCAGCAGGAGTTGAATGGATTCTGCAAAAGGGTCATGTGTGTTGTGACGTCGGTGAGGCATTTGAAGAGCCCGGGCTGTCTGAGCGCTTTTACTGGCCTTCGAGTGGCGCGGCCGGCAGCTGTCATGGCCAGAGTGTGAGAATGAATGAACGCCGACGTTTCGTTATCAAGGACGCGTCTCAATGTGTCTGTTTTGTAAACAAACCAGGTGAATGGTATTGACCTCAAGGAATATGGTTGAACGAACTTCGTACATATAATTTTTTTAATGTAGAGGTTATCATTTATTGTTGAATCATCAACTAAAGGTTAGTATCTATTGCGTATATAAATGGAAACATTAGTTAATTGACTTCGAATTTGAAAACTTCTGAGTGAGATAGTGAAAATATTAGTGTTTCATTTAAGAAGCTGTCATTTGTTATGGACAGATTAATTGAAACAAATGTATTTAAAGATAAAGAGATAATTAAATAATAAAATTATCTTGTGAAAAGTATTTTTTTATTTACCACTTGAGCAAAATAAGAAAAAAATTATTAAAATATTTCTCATACTGGACATGTACACATCTGTTATTATTTTGTTTCTAAAATACGTGTTTTTGATGAATGTATTCGTACTAAACCTAATGGTTGGTAGGAAACACGGGAAAATTAGGAGCACATATAACCAACCACACGACGTGCACTGAGAGCCAAACCAGATGAACAGTCAATAACGGGGGGGACAGTTGGCAAACGCGCAAGTGACGACTGTCGTCAGGGGAACACAGGGGAAAGATATCGCCTAGGACCAGCAACTTCGGCCGGGAGTAACTGCGGTTCAAGCAAATTAATGTGTCAGTGATGTGGGCTCTCAAACAACGACCTTGAATCGTAAGTGCTTATAAAAAGTGGTGTGGTGAACGGCAACGCACCATGATGGAGCAAAGAGAAATAAATTTGCAGCGTGAATTGTGTATAATGTGTCTATGCATTAGGACGTAATGGGGCCCATCTGTCTATTTTGTCTGTTTAATGTAAATTGTGAAAAAATGCTCCAACTGATTTCTTTGGGATGACCAACTATCCGCTGGGAAATGTGTACAAACTGTTTTTACTGTTTTCATTAAATATTGTAACAACGAATAATATTTTACTGATGATGTTCGCAAATGTACTCAGAAACTTATATTTATCGTGTTAGGTATTTCAATTGAAGTGCTATGTTTCCTATGTTATTTGTGATATGTGGTTCTAAACCTGAAACTTATATTTATCGTGTTAGGTATTTCAATTGAAGTGCTGTTTCCTATGTTATTTGTGATACGTGGTTCTAAACCTGAAAGAGTAATTATCTTTAATTTTACGAGAGCATGGCAGATAAAATTCAAAGATTCTATTAACGCAATTAATCGGATCCCAGCCGGCCGGTGTGGCCGTGCGGTTAAAGGCGCTTCAGTCTGGAACCGCGTGACCGCTACGGTCGCAGGTTCGAATCCTGCCTCGGGCATGGATGTGTGTGATGTCCTTAGGTTAGTTAGGTTTAAGTAGTTCTAAGTTCTAGGGGACTGATGACTACAGATGTTAAGCCCCATAGTGCTCAGAGCCATTTTTGAATCGGATTCCAAAGGAAACCTGTTTATTAGCTGCATATTTAACGATAGCTCACGAGCGGTTAAATTTTGCGTTTAAAACTTCTCATAACGAAATAGTATAAACAATTTGATGGACAAAAGAAACATGTAAAATAACTGTCTAAGAAAGAAATAAAATTACCTTATTCTATAGGCTGCTCCTAAGGCCACGCTCTCAGTGTTTCTAAAATCGGGATTTGGTTTACAAACCTCCAATTTTGAAAAGCCATTACCGAGGGGGATGTGTAAGGTACCCTTTATTTTCGTATCACATTTTATTTCCCTTATTTTCCTAATTTACACTGTATGTCGTGTCTGCAGATATCAGTAGCATTTAGTGCGCCCAAGTGGCACTGCAGAATGCAGCACCAGATAGAGTTATCGCACTAGCTGAAGTAACCGCTGGACCATTTGGCGCTGTCAGCAGACGATAAGGTGATGCTAGTGGCTAACCGTGATAAAGATACGTACATCAGCACAGGCTACGTAGGGAAACCACAGCCATTCCGGTGCGAAGAAAGTGATGTTGGTCAACAAATATTTACTAATAAAAGCCACTTTTTCCATCACAGTTATTAGGACAAGCATACCAGTCATAAGCTCTTTCTTACACCAATATTACTACGCAAGAAATCAGTCGCTTCGATAAAAAAAATGATAATGTTTAAACTAACGGGGTTGTACGAAAAGCTACAATGTTTCATGATTGTAAAAACGAGATCTCGATTGCGCGCCATGCTCGCCAGTCTCCAATAGGGTGTCTTCTGAGAGAGTTCTGTCGTAAAATCACGTTCTCTAAAAGCGTTATGTTTTGAATTAATAAGTGATCTGCTGTTTCATTACTATCAGTCTGCCATGTTTTAGCAAATGAACACATCATAATGGTATTTACAGAAGTATTTCAAGTAATTTAGCTACCAGCATCGTAACTTAGAATTACAGAGTGTAGAACTGCATTTTCCAAAGAATACGATGGCGCAGTTACAGTTTCTGCAACAGACATCAACCACGAGAATTTGACGACAAACGGATAGGAGGAAATCCTACGCGATGACTCAGTACGATAATTCGAGGACAGATCATCTTAATTCCTGCAAATGTCGAATGGAAATGCCGGCCAGTCATAATGTACGCCTGTTATACCATCTTGTACGGACTCGCTAGCTAGACTGTGACATTTCAGGAGGTTTAGTAATGTGAGGGGATCTTGCATCCTCCTACATAATTTTAATGGTTTTTCCTTACCAAATTCGGAGGAGCGTTGATTCTCTGCTCGTATTTTTCCACACTCTTACTTTGCATGCCTGAATGGAACATCATGCTGGGAACTTCAGTTCGTATCTTAATTACAAATGACAGACAATACAACATGTGCATATTACCGAAACATTGACGCTCCTTTATTTTGAATGGATGTGTTTGTCATACCAAATGCATGCAACTATGCACATTCAGGCGGACGCTTTGCAGTAGCAGCCTGGGAAGACAGCTGAACGTTATTTTCGAAGTCAGCTACGGTGGCGTCAAATCGGCGCGACACGGTGTCACCAGACGTGGCCGCGCGTCTCAAGGCGTGGAGTCGCGTGGTTGGCCGTCTCGAATTCGAGCGTTGGGAGGCCGTCTGATAGTAATATGGACAGACATTGTAATATGGACAGGGAAAGTAATATGGAGAGACATTCAACAGACCCGCCAGGATTTAGCAAGCACAGACTGTAATTTAACGTCTCTCCATATTACTATTAGCAAGACATTGTGTAGCGGTGACTGGGATAGAATTGGCAGACTGTTGCGCTGTACTATTACAAAGCGTATGTTGATAACGTCTGGGTGTTGTGTGATGTCCTTAGGTTAGTTAGGTTTAAGTAGTTCTAAGCTCTAGGGGACTGATGACCATAGATGTTAAGTCCCATAGTGCTCAGAGCCATTTGAGCCATTTTTTTTTGACAACGTCTAATAGACAGAAGGGGAAATTTGATAATTTGCAACCCAACAAGACGATCCACCATTTAGGAGCTTCCCGCACGGTTATCAATTTATTCGGACGTTCGTTATCTGACTATGAGAAATTTGTGCTTTCCAAAGGTGGAAATTTTGCCATTAGCTCACGAGTTGTGCCCACAGAAGAAATAATAGCCAGTGTAGAAGCAGGCATTCGTATTGTGGTCACGGTTACGGCTGAAGAAATCCGTAAGAAAGCTGTAAGAGTATTGTCTCGCGGAAAGCCTCCAAAAACTAATTTAACTGTGGGTGAGAGGAATGCCATAAAACGCCTGAATGAGGACGATGTTATCGCTCTCGCCGCTGACAAAGAAAATGCAACGGTTGTTTTGAATGTGAGCAGCTATTATAGTAACATTAACGACTTGCCCGCTCGGCTAGCCGCGCGGTCTAACGCGCTGCTCCCGAGCGGGAAGGCGTGCCGGTCCCCGGCACGAATCCACCCGGCGAATTAGTGTCGAGGTCCAGTGTGTCGGCCAGCCTGTGGATTGTTTTTGAGGCGGTTTTCCATCTGCCTCGGCGAATGCGGGCTGGTTCCCCTTATTCCGCCTCAGTTACACTCCGTCGGCGATTGCTGCGCAAACACTGTCTCCATGTACGCGTACACCATAATTACGCTACGATGCATTTAGGGTTACACTCGTCTGGTATGAGACGTTCCCGGGTGGGGGGCGGGGGGCGAACCGCATAATAACCCCGGTTTCGATGTGGGGCGGCAGTAGGGTGAGTGGACCGCTGTATCCTGTTGTGGGATTGTGAACTACTGAGGGCTACGGCGGGGACGAAGCCTCTCCACCGTTTTTGGTCCCCGGTTCAATACACAATACAAGATTAACGACTTACTAGATGCGAAAACATATATGAAACTATGTAAAGGCCCCACTGGCAAAGATCTTAGAACTGTTACGCGGTTGATAAAGAAGTCCTCTGTCAAACAGAGCGTTCGGAAAAGCCTGTTCAGTTCAGTCGCGCTAGCACCAAGACTTTGTGGATTGCCGAAGGTGCACAAAGAACATGTTTCTCTAAGGCCTATAGTGAGTGATACTGGTTTGCCCACCTATTAGATTGCCAGGTTCTCGACAACATTATAACGACCGTATGTGGACCGATCGGATTCGTGTACCAAGAATTCGGCACATTTTATCAGTACATTAAACGGCACAGTGGTAGAGCCGGTGGCCATATTAATTAGTTTTGATGTGGTGTCGCTATTCACTGTGGTTCCACTCAATGAAGTGTTGCAACCTCTGAATCGGATTTTTCCTTCCGATGTAGCAGGACTGTTTAAATATTGATTCACAACCACGTGTTTGAAAGGGAACGATGAGTCCTATGAACAAACGGATGGTGTCGCTAGGGGAGCCCCTTAAGCCCAGTTATAGCGAACTTCCTTAGGGAAATATTCGATGAGCACGCATTGGAAACTGCGAAAAAGAAACCGAATATTTGGTTTCGTTACGAGGATGATACGTATGTTTTGTGGCGGCGTGGCAGGGAGGAACTGGATCGTTTTCTCAAACATCTGAACGGGATTAATCCAGGATCAATCAGTTTACCATGGAGGAGGAGGAGGAGGAGGCAGGCGGAAGATTAAATTATCATGATGTGCTAGTTCTTAAGAAAGATGGCAGCTTGGGCCTCACGATTTACCGAAATCCCACGCACACAGATCGTTCTCTACACCGGGATTCGAAACACCACCCACAATAAAAGCGATGCATCAAAAAACGCTGACGGATATAGCAAGGAAAATCTGCGAACCAGAGCTGCTTGACGCAGAATTAAAACATCTCATCAGTGCATTGCTCAAGAATGGTTATTCGTTCGCTGAGGTGTAAGAGCGTTAAGCGCCGGTGAAATCGAAAGGTTTCCTGCCATTCATTGAGGACGTGGCTGACCGCGTACGAAAAATCTTGAAAAAGAGGAACATCGCGAAAATCTACACACCCACACGGAAGACACAACATCACCTAAAATCCGCCAAGGATGCTCGCCTATCATTGGAAAAAGCTGCAATTTATAGGATTCCTTCTAGTTGTGGTGTGTTGTACGTGGGTACTACAAAAAGAACGGTCAAAAACCGACCATAAATGCACAAGGGCAACTATACGATAGAAGAGGGGAGATTGACAGATCAGCCGTTGCGGAACATGCTTTGCAGCCATGAGACCACCACATTCATTTGATTGGACTCAAGTACTGGCAGCCACAAGCGGATACCGTGAAAGGCTATACAGAGAGGTCTTAGAGATTGTAAAACACACCAGCAATTTCAGTAGGAAGGAGGAGGGCGTGAAACTGAGCCTGGGTGTGAACCGAACATTCAAAGAAACTACGATCCCCCTTCAAAATGTCCTCCGCAGAAGGGGACGAAACGTCGGGTTTTAAGGTGAAATCCATTCCACAACGGCATAATAGCCCGGGACATTTTATTAATTCTGACCTTTTCGGCCGAGAAAGTTTCCTTTTTACTAAAATGTCACTCTTTTCTGCCAATAGTGTGAAAACTGCCACGTTTAATAAATTTCCACCACAGAATGTCTCCAGACTTGGGCCAATCAGAACACATCTTCTTTACCAGTTTGCGCTAGAAGTTCCCGTCTGATGTCAGCAGGCGATGGGCGAATCTGTGTCTATACACTTGTGCCTGACCATCGTGACGGGAACTCCGTGAGTCCCACAGCATAGGCCCAGATACTCCAAGATTTGTGATTTCTCACCATTAAATTATTATTTGTTGGCAACCAGCACTTGAGACTACCGCCCTCAGCCTTCTACCGAGCCGAACCGTGCCGAATACCGCAAACCCTGTCTTACGTCGATTGACAGGAGAGTTCCGTGACCCTTGTCAGGTGGCTGCTAGACACAGGTAAGCCAGAACAAGGCCTCTGAATGCCGTGTGGAGCCCTTGCCCATCCCAGAGTTCTGTGCGAACGGGCGTTTTTCACCGATTCTTATAAGGGAACTACAAGCCTCGACTGACAACCACTGCAGTTTTATAAAATACATTCTCTACCATCAAATAACACTTTTAGCATGATGAAACTAAAGTGTGCTGACTATCGCCAGTTGTGAACGGGGGCAGACGAATTTAGCGTATAAATGGAAGGAGACAAGCCAGACGGCTTGTAACTTTTCAGTTACAGTTATACATATTGGTAATAGCCAGTTTTCAGACTTATCTAGATAAAGCATTACAACACTTGTGTGTATACTACGATGCACTTAAAGTGAGACATTGCATATCAGCATTCTGTACTGAGGCAAATCATATCTTGACAAATAGTTCAGATCTTAATATATGATGGCTATTATCTTTACACTTCCTTCAAAAATCTAACATGTACAGGATGACCCAAAAGTTTGTTAACATTTAAAAATGCAGTAATTCACAGAATAATGAAGGTAGAGAGGTATAAGTTGATACACATGCCAGAAATGACATGGGGTATCACTGAAATTAAAAACGAGTTCAAAAACTCACCAACATATGGCACTGAACAATGAAACGTCAATGACACCGCATGAGAATCGTGTATAAAATGAGCTGTAGTGAGAGAAGGAGTCAGATCATCCGTAGCCTGGCTGATAAGCACCTGCTCGACGGTACCACTTTCATACAAGATGGTGCTTCACCCCATATTGCAGCTCGTATGAAAGATGTCTTTCGCACATCGTTTGGTGAGACCTGCGCGCAGAACCGCCATTTCCGTTATGGCCTCCCAGGTCCACAGACCTCAATCTGTCTGATTATTGGCTGTGGCGTTACCTGAAGTTGCAACTCGACCGCGATCGTTCGACTTCATTAGGGATGCTAAAAGACAACATCCGAAGGCAATTTTTCATCATACCAACTGTTACACTATGTAGTGCTGTTCACTGATCAAATTGGCTCTCGATTACGGATTTTGTTGATGGTTGACGGTCGACATACGGTGCATTTGTTATAAAGAACATCATCTTTTTTAAAATTCAATTGTTACGCTAATTAATCCTTTGGTATCATATGAAGCACCATCCGTTGGTCATTTTATGAACTTTTAGTTTTCAATAAAACCCCATGTCATTTCAAGCATGTTTCTCAATTTTTACCTCTCTACCTACGTTATTCTATGAAGTACTGAATTTTCAAACGTTAATGACTTCCTGGGTCACACTGTAGTACACAGCTCCATATCATCCGCTAACAAGTGTGCTTTGCGATGTTGGGATTAGCACTCGATAAATAATAGGTACATTCCACTAAGCTAGTCGTGACTCGATGCTGCACTGGGTTGCTCTGCATGGAAAAATACCTCATTTCATTAACACCCATAACATAGCAACTATAATTCGTTGCATAGATCCATATCTCATATTACAGTCGTTTACAGATACACTAAAAAAAGCAGTATACGCAGGATGTAATTTGGAATTGTAATAGAAGATGGAGAGCTAATTAAGTATTGCATATAAGGGACAGATAGAACCACATATGTGTGGTTTAATAGCATTTTAAGCTACATAGTGTAACCTATATAGTGTATGGGTCAAACGAAGCACATAAGCACAAGTTGTCAAACAAAATTACGCAGCCATATAGGAGGGAGGTGACTTCTACATCTACAGCTACGTGATTACTCATAAGGGAACCTCCCCATCGCACCCCCCTCAGATTTAGTTATAAGTTGCACAGTGGATAGGCCTTGAGAAACTGAACACAGATAAATCGAGAAAACAGGAAGAAGTTGTGTGGAACTATGAAAAAAATGAGCAAAATATACAAACTGAGTAGTCCATGCGTAAGATATGCAACATCATGGATAAATTGAGCTCAGGAGTGCCGTGGTCCCGTGGTTAGCGTGAGCAGCTGCGGAGCGAGAGGTCCTTGGTTCAAGTCCTCCCTCGTGTGAAAAGTTTACTTTCTTTATTTTCGCAAAGTTTTGATCTGTCCGTCCGTTCATTGACGTCTCTGTTCACTGTAATAAGTTTAGTGTCTGTGTTTTGCGACCGCACCGCAAAACCGTGCGATTAGTAGACGAAAGGATGTGCCTCTACAATGGGAACCGAAAACATTTGATGGCAAGGCCATAGGTCAACCGATTCCTCCATAGGAAAACACGTCTGATATATTATATACGACACTGGTGACGGCATGTTCGTCACATGACAGGAATATGTTGTCGACCCACAAACTCGTACACTTGGCGAATGGGTATAAAGATTCTTCTACCTTGCCCGATTTAGGTTTTCTTGTGGATGTGATAATCACTCCCAACAAAGTGATGAAAACATAAGAGTTTGTCTCATTAACTGCAACAAATGAATGCAACAGTTTCACAGTCGCACAGTTTTCCCTTTTAACGTTTTCAAATTTTTCTGTGTGTAGACCGTTAAATCCTGTTTATATCCAAGCAAATCTGAACATGTCCTGGAATTTTGGAGAGCGAAGTTGATTATGTGCGAGTGCCTGAACTTTGATAATTGGTTGAAAACAAAAAATTAAACTTTTCACCCGAGGGAAGATCTGAAACTAGGACCTTTCGTTCCGCACCTGCTCACGCTAACCACGGGACCACGGCGCTCCTGAGCGCTCACCATCCTTGATGTGGATATGT
The DNA here is from genome assembly GCF_023864275.1 of Schistocerca cancellata. Taxonomy (NCBI): domain Eukaryota; kingdom Metazoa; phylum Arthropoda; class Insecta; order Orthoptera; family Acrididae; genus Schistocerca; species Schistocerca cancellata. The sequence continues at coordinate 603,395,980 of NC_064629.1, read as the reverse complement.
TGTGGATATACTACTCAGTTTGTATATTTTGCTTATTTTTTTCATAGTTCCACACAACTTCTTCCTGTTTTCTCGATTGATCTGTGTTCAGTTTTTCAAGACCTATCCACTGTGCCAACTTATAACTAAATCTGAGGGGGGTGCGATGGGGAGGTTCCCTTGTCAGCTATTTGCAATAAAGTGCCTGGCAGAGCGTTCAATGAACCACCTTCAAGCTGTCTCTCTACTGTTCCATACTCGAACGGTGCGCGTGAAAAACGAGCACTTAAATTTTTCTGTGCGAGTCCTGATTTCTCTTATTTTATCGTGATGATCATTTCTCCCTATGTAGGTGGGTACCAACAGGATGTTTTCGCAATCGGAGGAGAAAACTGGTGATTGAAATTTCAAGAGAAGATCCTGTCGCAACGAAAGAAGCCTTTGTTTTAATGACTGCCACTCCAATTCACGTATTATGTCTGTGGCACTATCTCCCCTATTCCGCGATAATACAAAGCGAGCTGCTCTTCTTTGTACTTTTTCGATGTCATCCGTCAGTCCCACCTGATGCGGATCCCACATCGCACAGCAATACTCCAGAATAGGGCGGACAAGCGTGGTGTAAGCAGTCTCTTTAGTAGACCTGTTGCACCTTCTAAGTGTTCTGCTAATGAATCGCAGTCTTTGGTTTGTTCTACCCACAACATTATCTATGTGATCGTTCCAATTTAGGTTATTTGTAATTGTAATCATCTGACGACATTACAAGACGGCAAATGACAGCATCATCTGCAAACAATCTAAGACGGCTACTAATATTGTCTCCTATGTCGTTAATATAGATCAGGAACAATAGATGACCTGTAACACTTCCTTGGGGAACGCCGGATATACTTCTGTTTTACTCGATGACTTTCCGTCTATTACTACGAACTGATTCCTTAATGACAGGAAATCACGAATCTAGTCGCACAACTGAGGCGATGTTCCATAGGCACGCAGTTTTGTTTGAAGACGCTTGTGAGGAACGGTGTCGAAAGCCTGGGAATCTAAAAAAATGGAATCAATCTGATATCCCCTGTCGATAGCACTCATTACTTCATGAGTATATGGAGTTAGTTGTGTTTCGCAAGAACGACATTTTCTGAATCCGTGCTATGTGTCAATAAATCGTTTTCTTCGACTTCATAATGTTCGAATACAGTATACGTTCCAAAGCCCTACCGCAAATCGACGTTAGTGATATGGGCCTGAAATTCAGCGGATCACTCCTACTTCCCATTTTGGGTATTGATGTGACCTGAGCAATTTTCCAGTCTTTAGGTACGGATCTTTCTGTGAGCGAGCGGTTGTATATAATTGCTAAATACGGAGCTACTGTATCAGCATACTTTGAGAGGAACCTGACTGGTATACAATCTGGACCGGATGCCTTGGCTTTATTAAGTGATTTAAGCTGCTCTGTTACACCGAGGATATCTAATTCTATGTTTCTCATCTTGACAGTTGTTCTTGATTGGAATTCAGGAATATTTACTTCGTCCTCTTTGGTGAAGGAGTTTCGGAAAATCGTGTTTAATACCTCTTCTGTAGTGGCACTGTCATCAATGACTTCACCGTTGTTATCGCGCAGTGAAGGTATTGATTGTGTCTTGCCACTGGTGTGCTTTACGTATGACCAGAATCTCTCTGGGTTTTCTGCCAGATTTCGAGACAGAGTTTCGTTATGGAAATTATTAAAAGCATCTCGCATTGAAGTACGCGCTATATTTCGAACTTCTGTAAAACTTTGCCAGTCTTGGGGATTTTGCGTTCTTTTAAATTTGGCATGCTTTTTTCGCTGCTTCTGCAACATCGATCTGACCCGATTTGTGTACCATGGGGGATCAGTACCATCACTTATGTGGTATGTATCTCTCAGCTGTCGTCGATACTATCTCTTTGAAATCATTCCACAACTTTTCTACGCTTACATAAAGGAATGCAAGCATGGATTAGGTAGGAGTTTGCTTCTCTAACGAGCCATCAGAACACTTATCCAGTCAGTCAATGGTTCCCATGTGGGATCACAGTCATCGATAACATTGCATGTAGCTTGTTGTTTTTTCAGTATGTATCACTTTACTCCGCAAGGTCACAGCTGTCCATAAGAAGTATGAGAAGCATGTAGCAATGCCAGAAGGCCGTTACGAATTGCAGAGGATGGATGATGACCACTGGAACCTAGACGCAGGTAAATGTAACTACTGCACCAAAATAGGTGCACTAGGTACGCTGTTTATGATAAATCACTGACGGCGGAAAAATACCGAGGAGCAAGCGTCTGGACAAACGTAGATTGTAACAGACGAATAGGATGCCTTGCTGATGGAATATTATCCAAGAAAAAGGCGAGATAGTATAAAGCCTTGAACTACAATCAGAGTGTCTGACTCTACACACAAGGAAATATTAATAAAGTTGAAGGAAGGGACAGTTACTGGCTGATATGAGACCGAAAAATAGGGTCTTCCGATCTTAGTCTCGCACAGTCGACTGCACTGCTGTGGTCCGCAGTTATTAATAACCACATATCACTCTGAAATGTATGCCGACGTCGCAGAATTAATGTAGACCTGTTCTACAGCTTTTGCGGAATGACGTTCACTGTATCGTAATGTGGATACAGTGCAGAAGTGACAAATGTTCCTATGGGCTCGCAGCCTGCGTCAGTAATCATTGTCGATGAAAGGTGCAAAAGCACGAGCCTGGTGGAGGCGGTTGGTTACCTTAATAGACATGAAAGGTGGGGATTAAATGACGGAAGTACTCTCTCTCTTTCTACCACATTTCATACAACTACAGCTGATTTTCGGTACAGTACACGTTAGCATTATGTGTGGCTACAGTTCTGCATCGTCTAATGTCCTAAACATTCCTCCGCTGTAAGGGAGGAAGACTAGGCCAGAATTTGGACACTCTTGTTACTGATATTGGTGACATAAGTTACATCGAAAATGGCATGTTCCTAAGCAAGGAGAATTTAATTCTGCCTACACAACTACAGAGCCGTTTTGTGACGACATTATGGTGATCAAGTCGACTGTCAAGGACGGCAGTAGCACTCACTCCGTTTTCAGGTCACAAGTGAACCATCCGACCGCCGTGACATCCTCAGATGAGGATGCGGAAAGGAGTGGCGTGTGTTCAGTACACCGTTAACGCTGTCATTACGATGGTTTTCTGTGACCGGAGCCGCTACTATTCGGTCGAGTAGCTCTTCAGTTGGCATCACGAGGGAGTGCACTCCGAAAAATGGTAACAGCGCATGGCGGCCCGGACGGTCACCCATCCAAGTGCAGGCCACACCCGCCAGCGCTTAACTTCAGTGATCTGACGGGAACCAGTGTATCCAATGCGGCAAAGCCGTTTGGCTCTGAGCACTATGGGACTCAACATCTTAGGTCATAAGTCCCCTAGAACTTAGAACTACTTAAACCTAACTAACCTAAGGACATCACACACACCCATGCCCGAGGCAGGATTCGAACCTGCGACCGTAGCAGTCCCGCGGTTCCGGACTGCAGCGCCAGAACCGCTAGACCACCGCGGCCGGCCAAAAGCCGTTTGCAAGGACAGCAGTAGCTACTGTGAAATACCTGGAGATGGATCTAAAATAACTAACACTACGCGCATGCGCACTGTTCATGTAATAGAAGACATACAATACTTGAACCAAAATCCCATTCCTCTGACGAATAGTGCGTGGAAGAAAATGAATAATGCGATAATGCGTGTGTTACCACCTCACCAAATGTCTGGATGGAGAAACAATTAGCTGATTCAAATGCAGATGTAAATTGTAAGCTAAAAACTAAGCTTGGAGTTATTAAGACTACACTGAGCAAACATAAAGAGTTTTTTCTGTGTGCAAAGGTATATGCTAAAACTAATAAAGCTGTTGTACCCAGACATTTGCTATCTTATTGAGAGGGAACTAAGCTGTGTCATATTAAATTTGCTGCTATGAGGATTATTTGGAGAAGTATTAATCCATATTTCCCAACACTCCTGCCATTAAAAATGTCCCAGGAAAACAACAATGTTCATGAATTTAGTTTATTACACCAGTTTTTTAAATAACCGCACTGTTTACTTAAAAAACTGGGGTAATAAACTAAATTCACTAAATAACCGTACTGACCCACTCATGAACCATGGACCTTGCCGCTGATGAGGAGGCTTGCGTGCCTCGTCGATACAGATAGCCGTACCGTAGGTGCAACCACAACGGAGGGGTGTCTGTTGAGAGGCCACACAAACGTATGGTTCTTCAAGAGGAGCAGCAGCCGTTTCAGTAGTTGCAGGGGCAACAGTCTGGATGATTCACTGATCTGGCCCCGTAACATTAACCAAAACGGCCTTGCTGTGCTCGTACCGCGAACAGCTGAAAGCAAGGGGAAACTAAACCCGTAATTTTTCCCGAGGGCGTGCAGCTTTACTATATGGTTAAATGATGATGGCATCCTCTTGGGTAAAATATTCCAGAGGTAAAATAGTCCCCCATTTGGATCTCCCTGCGAGGAATACTCAGGAGGACGTCGTTATCTGGAGAAACAAAACTGGCGTTCTACGGATCGGAGAGTGGAATGTCAGATCCCTAAGTCGGGCAGGTAGGTTAGAAAATTTGAAAAGGGAAATGGATAGGTTAAAGTTAGATATAGTGGGAAAGTGAAGTTCGGTGGCAGAAGGAACAAGACTTCTGTGTCAGGTGAATACAGGGTTATAAATACAAAATCAAATAGGGGTTATGCAGGATTAGGTTTAATAATGAATAAACAAATAGGAATTCGGGTAAGCAACTACAAAGAGCACAGTGAACGCATTATTGTGGCCAAGATAGATACGAAGCCCACGCCTACCACATTAGTACAAGTTCATATGCCAACTAGTTCCGCAGATGACAAAGACACTGAAGAAATCTATGATGAGATAAAAGAAATCATTCAGACAGTGAGAGGAGACGAAAATTTAATAGTCACGGAGGACTGAAATTCGATAAAAGGAAGAGGAAGAGAAGGAAAAGTAGTAGATGACTATGGAATGGGGGTAAGGAATGAAAGAGGAAGCCGCCTGGTAGAATTTTTCAAGGAGCATAACTTAATCATGACTAACACTTGGTTTAAGAATCACGAAAGACGGTTGTATACCTGGAAGAGGTCTGGAGCCACTGGAAGGTTTCAGGTAGATTATATAATGGTAAGACAAAGATTTAGGAACCAGGTTTTAATTTGTAAGACATTTCCAGGGGCCGATGTGGACTCTGACCACAATTTATTGGTTATGAACGACAGACTAAAACTGAAGGAATTGCAAAAAGGTAGGAATTTAAGGTGATGGAACCTGGATAAACTAAAAGAACCAGAGGCTATAGAGAGTTTCAGAGAGAGATTTAGGGAACGATTGACAAGAACTGGGGAAATAAATACAGTAGAAGAAGAATGGGTAGCTTTGAGAGGTGAAATAGTGAAGGTAATAGAGGATCAACTAGATAAAAAGAGGAGGTCTAGGAGAAATCCTTGGGTAACAGAAAAGATATTGAATTTAATTGATGAAAGGAGAAAATATAAAAATGCAGTAAATAAGCAGGCAAAAAGGAATACAGACGTCTCAAAAATGAGATCGACAGGAAGTGCTAAATGACTAAGCAGGGATGGCTAGAGGACAAATCTAAGGATGTAGAGCCATATAGCACTAGGGTTAAGATAGATACTGCCTACAGGAAAATTAAAGAGACCTTTGGAGAAAAGAGAACCACTTGCAGCATAAATATCAAGAGCTCAGCTGGAAAACCAGTTCTAAGACGACTTTGACAGAGCACTGAAAGACCTGAGTCGGAACAAGGCCACGGGAATAGACAACATTCCATTAACTACTGATAGCCTGGGAGAGCCAGCACTGAAAAAACTCTACCATCTGGTGAGCAAGATGTATGAGACAGGTGAAATACCCTCAGACTTCAAGAAGAATATCATAAATTCAATTCCAAAGAAAGCAGGTGTTGACAGGTGTGAAAATTACCGAACTATCAGTTTAATAAGTCACGACTGCAAATTACTAACACGAATTCTTTACAGACGAATGGAAAAACGGGTAGAAGCCGACCTTGGGGACGATCACTTTGGTTTCCGTAGAAATGTTGGAATACGTGAGGCAATACTGACCCTACGACATATCTTAGAAGACAGATTAAGGTGAGGCAAACCTACGTTTCTAGCACTTGTAGACTTAGAGAAAACTTTTGATAATGTTGACTGGAATATTGTATTTCAAATTCTGAAGGTGGCAGGGGTCAAATACAGGGAGCGAAAGGTTATTTACAATTTGTTCAGAAACCAGATGGCAGCTATAAGAGTCGAGGGGCGTATATTGAGCAAACAGTAAAGGGAGTATATTGAGCAAGCAGTAAAGGAAACAAAAAAAATTTGGAGTAGGAATTAAAATCTATGGAGAAGAAAGTAAAACTCTGAGGTTTGCCGATGGCATTGTAAGGCTGCCAGAGGGAGCACTGGACCTGGAAGAGCAGTTGAACGGAATGGACAGTGTCTTGAAAGAAGGATATACGAGGGTTGGAACTTAAATAGTGGCAACTATTTATTCACAACCGATACAAAAGAGTTACATGTTTGCACCTGTTACTATCCCTCAAAGTAGTCACCAGCGTTGTGTAGAACCCGTTGGCAGCGATGTGGAAGGCGTAGTATACCGTTAGCAGAGCCTGTTCCGTTAATGGTGCGAACGGAGCGGTCTACTGCCTGTCGAATCTCTGAAACAGTCTGAAGCGAATACCACGAAGTGGTTCCTTCATGTTCAGAATCAAAACAAAGTCACAAGGACTTAAGTCCGGGGAGCATGGTGGATGGTACAGTACTTCCCAATCCCATCGACCGAACAGAGCAGCTACAGCTTTGTGCAAAATGTGCAGCATTGTGCAAAAAGATGGATGGGTTGCGCAGAAAGTCTCGCCGCTTCTTTCGCAAAGCTGGTCGCAGGTGATGCTCCTAAAACGAACAGTAATACGACTTGAATCCTTGTGACTTTGATTTGATTCAAAAGATGAAAGAACCAGTTGGTGGCATTCGCTTCAGAACTGTTCCAGAGATTCTACAGGCAGTAGACCGCTCCATTCGCACCATCAACAGAACAGGCTACGCTAACGGTATACCACGCCTTCCACATCGCTGGAAACGGGTTCTAAACAACGCTGGAGACTAATATGAAGGACGGTAACAGGTGCAAACATGTAACTTTTTTGTATCGGTTGTGAATAAATAGTCGCCACTATTTAAGTTCCAACGCTCATACGATGAACATCAACAAAAGCAAAACGAGGATAATGGAATGTAGTCGAATGAAATCATGTGATGCTGAGGGAATTAGATTAGGAAATGAGACACTTAAAGTAGTAGATGAGTTCCGCTATTTGGGGACCATAATAACTGATAATGGTCGAAGTAGAGAGGATATGAAATGTAGACTAATAATGGCAAGGAAAGCGTTTCTGAAGAAGAGAAGTTTGTTAACATCGAGTATAGATTTAAGTGTCAGGAAGTCTTTTCTAAATGTATTTGTATGGAGTGTAGCCATGTATGGAAGTGAAACATCGACGATAAATAATTTGGGCAAGAAGAGAATAGAGGCTTTCGAAATGTGGTGCTACAGAAGAATACTGAAGATTGGATGGATAGGTCACGTAACTAATGAGGAGGTATTGAATATGATTGGGGAGAAGAGGAATTTGTGGCACAACTTGACTAGAAGAAGGGATCGGTTGGTAGGACATGTTCTGAGGCATCAAGGGATCACCAATTTAGTTTTGGAGAGCAGCGTGGAGGGTAAAAATCGTAGAGGGAGACCAAGAGATGAATACACTAAGCAGATTCAGAGGGATGTAGGTTGCAGTAGTTACTTGGAGATGAAACAGCTTGCAAAGGATAGGGTAGCATGGAGAGCCGCATCAAACCAATCTCTGGACTGAAGACCACAACAACAACAACAACAACCATACTGCGAGGGCTATTACCGTCAAATTGTTTCGTAGCAAGTGTCGTGGACATGATACATGTAGGTGAGGATACCCACCACTGTTCTGTTACAGTACTTGTGATAAATCACTGTCGGCGGTAAAATACCTAGGAGTAATCTCAAACTGTGATTGTTCCCCTCACGAATACTGTTATTCCATAGGTCCAAAGATACTACGCTTACACAGGGGAGATGTCTTGCCCTCTTCTCCAACTAAACTACACTCCTGGAAATTGAAATAAGAACACCGTGAATTCATTGTCCCAGGAAGGGGAAACTTTATTGACACATTCCTGGGGTCAGATACATCACATGATCACACTGACAGAACCACAGGCACATAGACACAGGCAACAGAGCATGCACATGTCGGCACTAGTACAGTGTATATCCACCTTTCGCAGCAATGCAGGCTGCTATTCTCCCATGGAGACGATCGTAGAGATGCTGGATGTAGTCCTGTGGAACGGCTTGCCATGCCATTTCCACCTGGCGCCTCAGTTGGACCAGCGTTCGTGCTGGACGTGCAGACCGCGTGAGACGACGCTTCATCCAGTCCCAAACATGCTCAATGGGGGACAGATCCGGAGATCTTGCTGGCCAGGGTAGTTGACTTACACCGTCTAGAGCACGTTGGGTGGCACGGGATACATGCGGACGTGCATTGTCCTGTTGGAACAGCAAGTTCCCTTGCCGGTCTAGGAATGGTAGAACGATGGGTTCGATGACGGTTTGGATGTACCGTGCACTATTCAGTGTCCCCTCGACGATCACCAGTGGTGTACGGCCAGTGTAGGAGATCGCTCCCCACACCATGATGCCGGTGTTGGCCCTGTGTGCCTCGGTCGTATGCAGTCCTGATTGTGGCGCTCACCTGCACGGCGCCAAACACACATATGACCATCACTGGCACCAAGGCAGAAGCGACTTTCATCGCTGAAGACGACACGTCTCCATTCGTCCCTCCATTCACGCCTGTCGCGACACCACTGGAGGCGGGCTGCACGATGTTGGGGCGTGAGCGGAAGACGGCCTAACGGTGTGCGGGACCGTAGCCCAGCTTCATGGAGACGGTTGCGAATGGTCCTCGCCGATACCCCAGGAGCAATAGTGTCCCTAATTTGCTGGGAAGTGGCGGTGCGGTCCCCTACGGCACTGCGTAGGATCCTACGGCCTTGGCGTGCATCCGTGCGTCGCTGCGGTCCGGTCCCAGGTCGACGGGCACGTGCACCTTCCGCCGACCACTGGCGACAACATCGATGTACTGTGGAGACCTCACGCCCCACGTGTTGAGCAATTCGGCGGTACGTCCACCCGGCCTCCCGCATGCCCACTATACGCCCTCGCTCAAAGTCCGTCAACTGCACATACGGTTCACGTCCACGCTGTCGCGGCATGCTACCAGTGTTAAAGACTGCGATGGAGCTCCGTATGCCACGGCAAACTGGCTGACACTGACGGCGGTGGTGCACAAATGCTGCGCAGCTAGCGCCATTCGACGGCCAACACCGCGGTTCCTGGTGTGTCCGCTGTGCCGTGCGTGTGATCATTGCTTGTACAGCCCTCTCGCAGTGTCCGGAGCAAGTATGGTGGGTCTGAAACACCGGTGTCAATGTGTTCTTTTTTCCATTTCCAGGAGTGTACTACGAGAAATAGAACTGCCACGTCCTACTGAGGTTCATTGGTAAAATCTTAAGAAAATGTGGTTCATCATCATCCATGAAAGAAACACCTCTTCGATCGATTAAAGCGTCTCACACATGTGAAATTAAAGTTACTACGAAGATTTATAGACAATCAACTGGAAGAAAATGAATAACAGCACTAAGAAGGAGTTGTGCGACATAAAAGAAAGTTGGTAAGCGTGTTTATCAGTCTGAAAGATGATGTATATTCAAATTTCGTGCCTGCGCCACTATGAGAATGCAAATCAGGTTTACTTTAAATACACGCTGTAACGGTCGTGAGCGCCCCCACAGGATTTTCTTTACCATACCAACTCATCAACTTCCCACCTCTCCTCGCTCACACTGAACACCTCCAAATAACCTTCACAAGCCGTAACCTCGACTCCCGCAATCGTATTGCGTCCCCTCTTATTTCCAATCCTAGTGCGCTACCGCACCCCTACCTACACAACCCAACCTGGTACCTGTGCTACTAACTCTAAATCTATCCTATCCTATCAACCTCCCCTCCCCTGGGCTCACTCCTCCTCCTCTCCCCCTACCACACCTCATCCTTCTTCCCTTCCCTGCCGCCGTCCCTCCCCCCTCTTATACTATCCAATATACAACTCTCAATATCAGTTGGCCCTCTCTACTTGCCTCCCACAGCCACCCCTGTCATGTCGCCACCTTCCCAGTTCTCTGTCCTCATTACCACCATTCCCCTATCTCCCTCCACACCCACCCTTCTATTCATCTACAATCCACGTCCCAGGGTTGGTTCTTTTCTAGTTATAGTGAAGGTGCACGATGCTTAGTTTTTAATTGGCAATGTAACTTTCTGTCCTGTTCAGTGTTTTTCTAGTGTTTTTTTTATTTTTTCAAGTGTTTAGTGTTCAAATGATTCTGAAGTGTTTCTAACTGTCTAACTGTGCTGTCTGTCCACATTTTTATGACTGGTTTTAAACAGTTTATGAAGACAGCACTTTATGATTTATATTTCTCCCAGTCATGTCTCCTTTTCAGTTATTTTAAATTCGTTGTACATGTGTCTCCTTGTTTTTAGCTCTAAGTTATTGTTAAGTTCTACTGGCTGAAAAGTGCGTTATTTGTATCGCTGCCAACCCAGCCCCTGCCTACATAGAGCAAAGGGCTGTTGTGTTTTCTGATGAAAGCTGGTTCTGCCTCAGTGCCTGTGTTGGTTAGGAGGAGGCCAGTTGAGCACCTGCAACCAACATGCTACATACATTGGATCTATATCTGGAGTTATAGTCAGGGGTGCGATTTCGTATGGCACCAGGAACAATCCTGTGGTTATCCAAAGCTCCCTGACTGCATATTTGAACGTCAGTCTGGTGATTCGACCGGTTGTGCTGCCATTCATGAACAGAATTCCAGGGAGCGTTTTTCAACAGGATAACGCTCACCTACATACCGATTGTGTAACCCAACATGCTCTACAGAGTGGTGACAGGTTGCCTTGGCCTGCCCCATCACCAGATCTGTCTCCAGTCGAGCACATATGGGATATCATCGAACGATAACTCCAGCATCATCCACAAACAGCATTAACCGTCCCTGTATTACCCGACCAACTGCAACAGGCGTGAAAATCCATTCCAGAAACTGACATCCGGCACCTGTACAACACAATGCATTCAACATTCTGGAGGTTACACCGGTTATCAATGTGCCAGCATTTCACATTTGCAATGGTTTATCTCGCGCTTCCATTAATCAGTGATCTTGCAATGTTAATCACTTAAGTACGTTACCTAGACAAACGTATTCCCGAAATTTCATACTCTACATTAATCATGTTTTGGTGCTCCGATTTTTTTCCATCAGTTTATATATTACTTTATGTGTTCACTTTAACAAACAAGCATGTCTTTCAAAACGACAGAGAGCAGCAATCTGTCGTCGCTTCCTTTCTAACTCTATTAAAGCAGATACAGATTTCGGCTAGTAACTATCCATTATCAGTATAGTATTTCAGAGTTATTGTGCATGCCTTAGAACGTCAACAAGTATTGATCGGGCTCCTGTTACATAACTGATAGCTGCTCTCTATCATTTTGAAAGTCATATCACAGTCATAGAGCGCATTCTACTTTCCTAAAGGAAGGCAATTTGATGAAAATGTATGTGGCCATTACTCTACCTGGAGATTCATACGCATAGTTTGCAACCAAAATCCGCGTGTAGTTCTGTACAGGATTTTGCTATGTTAATAATAATAATAATATTCCGAACATCGAAACCGATACCCGCAAACGACGATTGAAATTCTACGGACACATCACGAGACTACATGGCAGCCGACTAACAAAGAAAATTTTTTAGTACTTACAGGAACTGAAAACGACAACAGTCTGGATAAAACACGTCCAAATTGATCTAAAAAATGCCAAAATCTGACCGACACACATCGAAGATCGATACGTCTTCAGACATAAGGTCTACAGCTGGGAAATTTCATCAGAAGACAAACCCAGGGTACCTAGTAGAAAGTGGTCAGATGAATGTCGAACTAAGCATAGCGAAATGATGAAACAATTCTGGAAGAACAAGAAAAATAACAGCCGCAGGTAATAATTTGCTTTCTGTGATCCTGTATGGGTCTAAACAATGTAAATAAATAAATAATAATGTATAATTCCTGGTGATTAAAATGTCATTCATGACATTAGAACATAAGACCGACGTTATCTACCTACGTATCTACATCTACATTTATATTCAAAAGCCACCCAACGGTGTGTGGCGGAGGCACTTTACGTGCCACTGTCATTATCTCCCTTTCCTGTTCCAGTCGCGTATGGTTCGCGGGAAGAACGACTGTCTGAAAACCTCTGTGCGCGCTCTAATCTCTCTAATTTTACATTCGTGATCTCCTCGGGAGGTATAAGTAGGGGGAAGCAATATATTGGATACCTCATCCAGAAACGCACCCTCTCGAAACCTGGCGAGCAAGCTACACCGCGATGCAGAGCGCCTCTCTTGCAGAGTCTGCCACTTGAGTTTGTTAAACATCTCCGTAACGCTATCACGGTTACCAAATAACCCTGTGACGAAACGCGCCGCTCTTCTTTGTCTCTTCTCTATCTCCTCCGTCAACCCGATCTGGTACGGATCCCACACTGATGAGCAATACTCAAGTATAGGTCGAACGAGCGTTTTGTAAGCCACCTCCTTTGTTGATGGACTACATTTTCTAAGGACTCTCCCAATGAGTCTCAACCTGGTACCCGCCTTACCAACAATTAATTTTATATGATGATTCCACTTCAAATCGTTCCGCACGCATACTCCCAGATATTTTACAGAAGTAACTGCTACCAGTGTTTGTTCCGCTATCATATAATCATACAATAAAGGATCCTTCTTTCTATGTATTCGCAATACATTACATTTGTCTATGTTAAGGGTCAGTTGCCACACCCTGCACCAAGTGCCTATCCGCTGCAGATCTTCCTGCATTTCGCTACAATTTTCTAATGCTGCAACTTCTCTGTATACTACAGCATCATCCGCGAAAAGCCGCATGGAACTTCCGACACTATCTACTAGGTCATTTAAATATATTGTGAAAAGCAATGGTCCCATAACACTCCCCTGTGGCACGCCAGAGGTTACTTTAATGTCTGTAGACGTCTCTCCGTTGATAACAACATTCTGTGTTCTGTTTGCTAAAAACTCTTCAATCCAGCCACACAGCTGGTCTGATATTCCGTAGGCTCTTACTTTGCTTATCAGGCGACAGTACGGAACTGTATCGAACGCCTTCCGGAAGTCAAGAAAAATAGCATCTACCTGGGAGCCTGTATCTAATATTTTCTGGGTCTCATGAACAAATAAAGCGAGTTGGGTTTCACACGATCGCTGTTTCCGGAATCCATGTTGATTCCTACATAGTAGATTCTGAGTTTCCAAAAACGAGATTATACTCGAGCAAAACACATGTTCTAAAATTCTACAACAGATCGACGTCAGAGATATAGGTCTATAGTTTTGCGCATCTGCTCGACGACCCTTCTTGAAGACTGGGACTACCTGTGCTCTTTTCCAATCATTTGGAACCTTCTGTTCCTCTAGAGACTTGCGGTACACGGCTGTTAGAAGGGGGGCAAGTTCTTTCGCGTACTCTGTGTAGAATCGAATTGGTATCCCGTCAGGTCCAGTAGACTTTCCTCTGTTGAGTGATTCCAGTTGCTTTTCTATTCCTTGGACACTTATTTCGATGTCAGCCATTTTTTCGTTGGTGCGAGGATTTAGAGAAGGAACTGCAGTGCGGTCTTCCTCTGTGAAACAGCTTTGGAAAAAGGTGTTTAGTATTTCAGCTTTACGCTTGTCATCCTCTGTTTCAATGCCATCATCATCCCGGAGTGTCTGGACATGATGTTTCGAGCCACTTACTGATTTAACGTAAGACCAGAACTTCCTAGGATTTTCTGTCAAGTCGGTACCTAGTATTTTACTTTCGAATTCACTGAACGCTTCACGCATAGCCCTCCTTACGCTAACATCGTTTAGCTTCTGTTTGTCTGAGAGGTTTTGGCTGCGTTTAAACTTGGAGTGAAGCTCTCTTTGCTTTCGCAGTAGTTTCCTAACTTTGTTGTTGTACCACGGTGGGTTTTTCCCGTCCCTCACAGTTTTACTCGGCACGTACCTGTCTAAAACGCATTTTACGATTGCCTTGAACTTTTTCCATAAACACTCAACATTGTCAGTGTAGGAACAGAAATTTCCGTTTTGATCTGTTAGGTAGTCTGAAATCTGCCTTCTATTACTCTTGCTAAACAGATAAACCTTCCTCCCTTTTTTTATATTCCTATTAACTTCCATATTCAGCGATGCTGAGTGTGTCCTGGTCAACGGCCTGTTTGCGTGCAAAGAAAAGTTTTATATTGTCGGTGGATAAGTGAGCGTTAGTCAGAGGCAAAGGGCTCCAACTGCTGCATCCCGTGGGAGCCTTCTAAGGCATATGGAGGGGTTGTGCTTGCTGGCAGTGGCACAGTCACCCACTGTCTCTCCAACTGCACAAATAGGGCACAGCCCTGGACACTGGCCGTTGCGCTTCATACTCTTGTCGGCGTAATAAAATACAAGTCACGGAATTTTAGTCAGCGTGAGGGCGTGGGACTCATTGCAGTAAAAGTATGGTGCATCGTGAAGGGCCTTACTCAAATTATTCTCTGAGCCCACATTCCAACCTAATCAAAAAACGCATTATTTCCTCCAAGAAACGTTTCACATAATGTACCAGCTAATTTTACTGCCTTCGCCGACTGTCATCTTCTCACCCGGCCCCTTTGAACACCGCCCAAAGTTGCATGTTTGGTGTGTGCAGTTGTTCTAGTGTGTGTCAGCCTCGATTTCTAATGATCTCTTGGCTACTGAGATTACTTTGTCACGAAATGCCGGAAACACTTTTGGACCACTCCATAAAAGGGTTTCCACACCGACTTTCAGTAATAGTGAATAGATCTTGAAGTATCTGCGTTGCTTTCAGATTGCAACATGTCTAATCACGAAGATGATGTTTGGTTTGTAGGGCGCTCAACCGGGTGGTAATCAGCGCCCGTAAAAATTCACAATCTTTTCACTGTCCAGTCTCGCCATTTTCCCAACTGATGAGGACAACACAAACACCCAGTTACCGGACGGAGAAAATCCCCAACTCGGCCGGCAATCGAACCCAGGACCGCGTGATCCAAAGGCAGCAACGCTAACCGCTAGACCACGAGCTGCGGACTAATCACGAAGAGTCGTGACACTGTGAACTTTGACGATGCAGTGTAGTGGCTCGGTATTTGAAATGAGTTGGAATGTCGTCAGCTCATGAACGTGCAGCAACGGTTCGCTATGGAAGAGGTATTAGGCGTGATGTGGTTTTCTCGAATGTGCCCGTCGCTCTACGGCTGAAGGAGTTTAAATGACCTCAGTCTGTCGGCCTGCGCGATCACGCATGCGATCACATGTAGAACAAAGAAAACGTAAGTACCATTGATGTTGCAGCGAAGTGAGTAACATCAGTGTGAAGAACTGAAAAAAATTGTTATTAAGAACTGATTTGTGCCATTTGTGGTTTGGGGACAATAAACACTTCATTGCGTTTATTAACAAAGAATTAAACAGCTATTGACAGCATCATGTAATCAAATGATAAAACGCGGACAAGCGGGGCGTAAATACACGTGATTTAAAGTGAGTGCCTAGAAACACCGTTGCTTAATAACGTAATTGCTACTCCCATATGCACTTAATAGCAATGATCACTGTAGATGTGAAAATGTGACATCTCTGAAAACATAGCTTTTGTTGAATGACAGTACTTTAACTAGGAGTCACTTTTAATATTGATGTATCAATTAATTTCTAATCATCACCCAAACTATGAAGTCAAGAACAACATATAAAAGCTGATGTGTAAACAGTTGAAATGCATAAAGAACAATTGTTGTAGATATAAGATTTACATTAATTTTTATGTAATTTGAAGTCCGCTTAATCTTTAATTAATATTACTCCTTCATTTATTAACATATTTATCAACCAGAAGTATCAATTCTATCACTGTGAAAGCGAGCTTCACACCCGATATATATTCAGTTTGGGTTCACTAATTAAGGAAACAAAATTTGTATTTTTAATTGTAACTGTACATGAAATAGGAACGCTACGTGCGCCTCTGGGTATGAAACGAACGGCAATTCGGCTGCCAGAGTGGTGCGGAATTCCGTAAGGACTAAGAACTGTTATTATGAGGATGCAAGTATTCATGGAATTTGAATATTTTGACATAGAAGCTTCGGGAGTGCTGATTTTGAGCTTTTGCCATCGTCATTAACGACCAACTAGGACTTTGACTGATGAAATAATCCGATGAACTTTAAATTTATTGGAAAATAGCGCGGGCGTGTACTTATAATTTACCGTGAATCTCAGACTTCGCTAAAGCGTCTGTGCACAGCTGGCCGCTGTGGCCAAGCGGTTCTAGGCGCTTCAGTCCGGAACCGCGCGACAGCTACGGTCGCAGGTTCGAATCCTGCCTCGGGCATGGATGTGTGTGCCGTCCTTAGGTTAGTTAGGTGTAAGTAGTTCTAAGTCAAGGGGACTGAGGACCTCAGATGTTAAGTCACATAGTGCTTAGAGCAGGGCTTCACAACATACGTGCTCGCGGAGCAAGCTGTGAGCAACAAAGGTGCGAGCACGGAGCAGCGCGAGCACGCTACCCCCACTACCGGACCCGAGCGGAGAGTGGGGAGAGTCACGTGGGGCACACAACAGCTGGCGCCAGTCAATGTAAATCCGCGGCCACATGCAGGGATATCACTCACGAATTATTACTGCGACAAATGAAACAAATAAAGGAGAATGTACACGTGCCACATAATTTTATTACCTTAGTGTATGCCTCTACATTCGTATTAATTTGTGAAGTGTTACGCTATAAAAGGTGTCACTGAAGTGTGGGATTCTCTGTTATCTTGTACTTTTTGCCCTTTACAATTGCGTCTATGTTCGGAGTAATTGTTCTTGTGCATCGTAGGCGCAGCGTGCAGTTTAAATTTCGATCAGACAATGCGTTTCTCAGGCGCGTCTTGTTACATTTCATTGCAGAGAACAGTTATTCACAAACATACATGAAACCGAACATTGATATTATTGTAGCCGCCAGTTTGTGCAAATGAGGAAATCTATCCTGAGGGAAGTGTCTGTAAAATTCCAAAATGTTTTTCTTGTTCTGAAATTTGTCTCTGTATTCTCTGTCACACTGCAGGTCAATAATTTCTAGTTGCAGCTCAGGACGAATCTCTTCAATATTCGCTGAATATGGAGAGGAGAACAGATCGGAATCACTGTCTAGTGCTGTCAGATCTTGAAAGCGTTGATCAAATTCTTCCTTAAGGGCAACTAAACTATGTGAATAACGTTCACAGTCTTTGTGAACATCTTGCATGGATGATAATTTAGGAAAATGAGCTAGATTTCCTGTTTCCAGCTGACTCACCCAAAGTGTCAATTTCATTTTAAAAGCACGTATTCGATCTATGAAATGAGTAATTAGCAGACCTTTACCTTGTAGTGAAATGTTCAAAGCATCCAGATAGCTAGTTAAATCTGCTAAGAACGCGAGATCACATTTCCATGAAGGCTCTTTCAATTCAGGAACCCACATGTTATTTATTTCCATTAACATATTTATCTCATCTAATAGGCAAAAATTCGATTTAATAATTCGCCACGACTAAGCCAGCGGATCTCGCTGTAATAAGGCAGGCTACCATACTGGCTTTCTACATCCTCAAGAAAGCTTTTCAATTGTCTGTGTTGTAGCCCATGCTTCCTTATATAATTGGTTGTACGAACAACAACACTCGTCACATTTTTTAGAGTGATACTCTTTGCACATAAGTTTTCCTGGTGGATCACACAGTGAACGCCCCTTATTTCATTCGGCACGGTCAGTTTTTGCATTTTCTCCTTCAACAGCGCAACGAAACCTAATTTTTTCCCTGTCATCGCTGGTGCACCGTCTGTAGACACTGAAACTAAAGAATTCCACGACAATCCTATATTTTCAACACTTTCTTCAACACTACTTAAAATATCACCTCCGGTTGTAGTGTTCTTCATGGCTACTACATCGAGGAACTCCTTCCTCACCTGAAGATCTCTATTAACACCTCTAATAAATATGGAAAGCTGCGCTGTTCCAGTGATATCAACACTTTCGTCCAGAGCTAGAGAATACGCCATAAAATCTTTATAGATATTTGCAAGCTGGCTCTGGACGTCGTCTGCCATGTCCTGTATGCGACGCATAATGGTTATGTCAGATAATGGCACAATCCGAAACTGTTCAACTTGAGATGGACACAAGTGTTCCGCTGCAACTACCAAACATCGTTTTTTAAATAGTCATCAGTGAAGGGGCGCAGGGATTTTGCTAAAAACAAAGCAATTTTGTAGCTCACTGTGAGAGCTGCCTCAGTTGATTTTTCTTCGTCATCCAGATCTTTTTCGGATAGCTTCCTTTTAAGTTTAATAACTTCCTGTGTACGATCTGGTCCATCACATTTTCCACTTCCGTAGTCTTTCGCGTGGTACGACATATAATGTCGCTGCAAATTAAATTTCCTAAAAGAATTCAGCGTTTTGTGACATACTAAACATTTTGCAACACCATCTTTTTCTGTAAACAGATACAATTCCTCCCAATGGAGGTTGAACTGCGAAAGCATGGTTGGGGTTACACAACGGGGACTTGACATGAATCTTAAACAGTGAAGTGACTGTTAGAGCTGATCGTAGTACTTTTAACGTTACACAGTCGGCGCGAATTCAATAGGCACGCTGCGGTCCTATTCATACGTGCGCGCGCATTTCCCCTCCCTCCCCTCCCTGCCTACTCCGCGACCTTGCACCTGGTCGCGAGCACGTGCCTGAGCAGACGCGAGTACTCGCACTCAAAACCGGCCAGTTGTTAAGCCCTGGCTTAGAGCCATGTCGTCTGTGAACATTTTTATACCGACTGACCCGTTTCCAAGAACAACATTAGGAACTGTGATCCATAATCATCTTTATTGGAACGTTAGTTGATAGTATTATATCAATTTAGTGTCACATTTTTTCCGCCACCGTTTTTGAATTTTACAACTGTTTTGGGCTACTGCGAGGAATATGGGACCACCTCATGACATAGTTGAGAACCCTTGGCCAAGAAATAACCCTGCTGTGTCTGTAGAGTCAGCCTCGTCCGGTACCTAAGAAGTTCCGGACGCAGTTAAGTCACCTTGGGCTATAGTGTTCGCTGTCTGGAGAGTCTTCGTCAAACGCAATTGAGCCGCAGACTATCCTCCCTTAATTGACGGATATTTGGATTCCTGCTAACCAACATACCATGCGGACCGGAGGGAGCAGACAGTCCGCCGCTCGTGGTGTCGTGGTAGCGTTCTCGCTTCCCGAGCACGGGGTCCCGGGTTCGATTCCCGGCGGGGTCAGGGATTTTCACCTGCCTCGAGATGACTGGGTGTTTGTGTTGTCCTCATCATTTCATCATCATCCAGGAAAGTGGCGAAATTGGACTGAGCAAAGGTTGGGAAATTGTACGGGCGCTGATAACCACGCAGTTGAGCGCCCCACAAACCAATCATCATCATCATCATCATCGGGAGCAGACACTGTGCCAAACACTGCCGTCGTATTGGGATTCAGCTACAACATAATGCTGTCAAACTTTTGTTTACATGGCGTCGCCGCCAAAACAAAGATAATATAAACGGAAGGCAGAACGTATAGACGAAACGCAGTTAAACACAAGAGACATACATGAAAACTTTTGCAATTACTGAATTAATATAAAGCAATAAAACATACGTGCTTTAACTATATTAAAAGGTATAAAATCATTTGTGCAATGAAATTCAAACTGTGAGAAAGACACGGCACATACTCCTATAGCTAATCAAAGGAAAAATGTCGTTCTAGTTTAGTGGATGAATTACTGAAATGGCCACACCAGCCATAAGGAATGACTGTAGTTACAATAACCACAGAGTAATAAATCATTAATAACTTCTCTTAATGATGCACGGCCCTGTACACGAAACGTAATATTTATATTTACGTTATTTTTTTCAGTTCTTCGTGCCATAGAATGTCAATTATTTGCCCCTTCCTTGAGTCTGTGTTTACAAGTATGCGCCTTTTTCGAATGAATGTGACTATGAAATGTGACTATGACATGTAAGTGAAATCGATCACAGAATCAAGAGAAACGCAATGCTGCAAGACTTACGCTTGCTGAGTTTGGTGTTGGCGGCCAGTACGACGTCCTCCTCAGCTGCTGGTGGGGCAGTCAGGTCTTCGAAGTTAATAATGTAAAGGCAAATGTCATCTACTTCGCTCTTGATAGGCGCTATCACCTGGCTGCATAGGAACTTGGTGCCTGCAATAGAACAGATGATTTGCATTTCAGAAACATTATTATCAAGTAGTAAATTTACAAAAATATCACATCACATGACGTCATCATACGTGGTATCACATGACGTCATCATACGTGGTAACATGCTGCAAACAATTATCAAGCCACCAGGGAGGACGTGGTGAACAGAAAAAGAATGGTGAACGGGAAACAAGAGACGCCGAACGTTTGCATCAAACGCGTCAGCTTAAGGTGGCGAGCAGCCAGTGAATACTCGCCGAACGCTAAATACTGAGGACGGCTGACAAATACCGAGCGCCGATGTTGGGTGCACGCTCTTTCCCGCATCGTCTCGGAACCAATATTCCTCTAGGAGTACTCGTCAAGCATAGGACCGGTCGCAAACATTCTAGGGTAAACAGTCGTTCGTCAATCTAATTATTCGTTACTAAATTCACTCTCGTGCGAACGTAGTATACTCATATAAGAAACAGTATCATTACATTTATCATCATTCGTATTCCACCAATAGCAATTTCCTTTCATTGGCAACGACTTTGAATTTTTAAAATTATAATTCATCATCTGATATGAACGATTCATTTTTATCACTTACCTGTTTCTATACTGACGGCGTAAAAGTACCAAGAATATAAATTTCTAGATTTATTAGAAGACAGGTACAGGTGCACTCTTCCCCGTTCGGCAATCTTGAACTGTTTGACGCTGATCTTCCCTCAGGCCAATGATCATACTTATTTTGACTGCTTTGTATGTAACACGTTGACACTGAAATTTGATTTGCAGCACAGTTACAGCTGACTGCAAGGAAGGATAAATTTCCATTACTGATAACAGTGCACACGTCCATGGATGAACAATTACGTTATTATTAAGCTTATCCATTACGGATATTTTAGAACCCGTGACTGTTAATTGAATTTAAATACATAAAACTGCAACCAGTCACTTTTTGAATAATTATTTATTATACCATGACTCGGTTTTCAAACATTTTCAGGTTCATCTTCAGATGGTTTCTGGACGTTACATCAATACTTCTAACATAATGCTGGGTGCTGGCTTGCGATGGTATGGGTGGCTTTTTTCCTTTAGTGTCCATCTGCCTACTTCCATTTTGATTGCTAGCTGGTATATCACTTCACACAATTTTTCCAATCTATACTAATTTACATTGTGGCAGCGAAACTTTGTCAGCTGGATGCTGGCACAGCTTCACTGTCACAGTGTAAATTAATATAGACTGGAAAAATTGTGTGAAGTGATATACCTACTAGCAATCAAAAAGAAAGCAGGCAGATGGACACTAACGGAAAAAAGCCGCCCATACTGTCGCAATCCAGCACCCAGCATTATGCTAGAGATAATGATGTAACGTCTAGAAACTATCTGAAGATGAACCCGAAAATGTTTGAAAACCGATTCATGGAATAATAAATAATTATTCAAAAAGTGATTGGTTGCAGTTTTATGTATTTACATACGTTATAATTGTTGGTTACGTACTGTTTACATGGAAGTTTCTACCGATTTTTTCAGGTTGTTGGTGGCTAATTACAGCCTAACCGAGATAGGTGACACGTATTTCATTTATGAGGAAGCACGATGTGAAGGTCAAGCAGTAAGACGCCTGTATGCAAACTACACTGAAGCGCCAAAGAATCTGGTGTAGGCATGCGTATTCAAATACAGAGTTACGTAAACAGGCAGAATACGGCTCTGCGGTTAGCAACGCCTATATAATACAAAAATGTTTGGCATAGTTGTTAGCTCGGCTACTGCAGCTACAATGGCAGGTTATCAAGATTTAAGTGAATTTGAACGTGGTGTTACAGTCAGCGCACGAGCGATGGGACACAGCATCTCCGAGGTAACGATGAAGTGGGGATTTTCCCGTATGACCATTTGACGAGTGTACCGTGAATATCAGGAATCCGGTACAAAAGTCCCCGGCATCGCTGCGACCGGAAAAAGATCCTGGAAGAACGGGACCAATGACGACTGGAGAGAATCATTCAACGTGACAGAAGTGCTACCCTTCACCAAATTGCTGCAGATTTCACTGCTGGGCCATAAAAAAGTGTCAGTGTGCGAACCATTCAACGAAACATCATCGGTATGAGCTTTAGGAGTCGAAGGCCCACTCATGTAGCCTTTGTCGCGTCTGTAGTTTCCTGCGAGCGAATCCGGTAATGAGGTAGCTCGTCCAACTCGAAGTCCTGGTGCTGGAAAACAAGCTGGAAATTCTTTGCAGATAAGGGAACTCCGTGGGATAAAGGACGTATACTTGTGATGAAATAACTAAGATGAAACACGAGATAGGATAAGACCACTGTCGAACCCTAAGAGACACCAACACATTGAATGTAAGTTGGACAATCTTGCATGTACCCTGTGCTGCTAAGTGCCATGAGAAACTAAGTCCGGTCCCGAGGGCAGAGTAACTCAGGTCCAGCGTCTGAGGCAATTGTCGAAGGAATCTCCCCAGCAGCACCAGCGGCCCTGCTTATATAGGCTCGTCTGATGCAATCGCCCGCGATCACGAGCGTCTCCCGTGTCCTGTGGTCCTTCCAGAACATTCTGTCGTAGCAGGTAATGTAGCTCCAGCGCTCCTTGCCACAAAAACGCAACCTCTCCTGCTTCCCAGCGCCCTGGCTGACCTTAGGTTGCTTTCCTACATGTTCATCTTATGCAATTTTATGCATTTCTACACACATCCACGACCCATTCGCGACATCTTGATGACTGCACGACACAAATTATATCGAGCGCATGGAAGTGTACGGGTATGGAGACAACGCCATGAATCCATTGATCTTGCATGTCAGCATGGGACTGTTCCAGCTGGTGGAGGCTCTGTAATGGTGTGGGGCGTGTGCAGTTGGAGTGATGTGGGGCCCTTGATACATCTAGGTACGGCTCTGACAGCATCATGTCCGATCACCTGCATCTATTAGTGTCCATTGTGCATTCCGGCAGATTGGGCAATTCCAGCCGGACAATGCGACACCCCACACGTCCAGAATTGCTACAGAATGGCAACAGGAACACTCTTCTTAGTTTAAACACTTCCGCTGGCCATCAAACTCTCCAGACATGAACATGATTGAGAATATCGGGGATGCCTTGCAACGTGCTGTTCGGAAGAGATCTCCACCCCCTCGTACTCTTATGGATTTATGCACAGATCTGCAGGATTAATGGTGTCAATTCCCTCCAGCACTACTTCAGACATCAGTCGAGTCCATGCCATGTCGTGTTGCGGCACTTCTGCGTGCTCGCGGGGGCCCTATACGATGTTAGGTAAGTTTAACACTTTCTTTGGCTCTTCAGGGCGGAGGTCACCAAATAATGTCACATTTCAAAGATTCGATGGCCGTCTTCATGGAGCAGAATCCCTTCAACTAGACCAATGGGAAACTAATAGACCTCGCATTGTGTGAACTGTTCAGTTTGAGGAAGCTGTGTTACAGCAAATCGAGGACAATCCCAGCGCACGATCCACAGCCAAGGAACTAAATACATCCAACGCTAATGTGTGAAACATTATGCACAATACGGGCATGCATGCACTAAAGTACCGGAAGGTACAAGACCTATCAATTGATGACTTTCCCAGTGCTTGAAATTCTGTCAGTGGTCCTTACATCAAATTTTAAACGTCTATGACTACCAGACGTGTGGTTTGTTTACTGAGAAGACTGCCTTTGCAAAGGAAAGAATATTCAGAAGTCATAACAGCCACGTCTAGGAGCTAGAAAACGCTAAGACAACACGGGTGATCCACCATCAACAGAGGTTTACCATAAATGTGTGGGCTGGTATACTTGTCGACAGTTTCATTGGGTCGTGTATTCTGCCTAACACGCTCGGTGGAGGGAATAACCGTATGTTTCTCCATGAAGTAGTATGATTATAATTCCAACATGACGGAGCCCCACCACACTTTCCTGTTGATGTCAGGGAACGTCTAGATAATGTTTTCCCCAAAAGCTAGCGGCGCGGCCAAGGGTGCCTTGCCCGGTTCGCACAGCTGCCCCCGTCGGAGGTTCGAGTCCTCCCTCGGGCATGTGTGTGTGTGTGTGTGTGCTGTCCTTAGCGTAAGTTAGTTTAAGTTAGGTTAAGTAGTTTGTAAGCCTAGGGACCGATGACCTGAGCAGTTTGTTCCCATAGGAAACGACAAATTTCCAAATTTCCAATTGCTGGATTGGGACGGGTTGGCCAGTACCATGGCCACCAGGTTCTCCAGATTTCAATCCTGTGGATTTCTTTTTGTGAGGGAGATGAAGCGTTTGATGTACGAAACACAAACAGACACTCCGAAACAACTGGCTGCGTGTTTGGCTAAAGGCCGGCCGGTGTGGCCGAGCGTTTCTAGGCGCTTCAGTCTGGATCCGCGCGACAGCTACGATCGCAGGTTTGAATCCTGCCTCGGGCATGGGTGTGTGATGTCCTTAGGTTAGTTAGGTTTAAGTAGTTCTAAGTTCTAGGGGACTGATGACCTCGGATGTTAAGTCCCATAGTGCTCAGAGCAATTTGAACCATTTGTTTGGCTAAAGCCGCAGCCATTATTCGTGAAACGCCTGGTTGTTAGACAATCGTCAGCAAGCAGGTGGCATTTGTGTATACGGACGACAGTTTCAGCAACATCTCTTAAACAATATTCATCAAACGGGAGGTTAAACACCATCTCTGATCATCACTAGTGTCAAAACCTTAATGGGCACAAAGCGTGAAAATCATGCAGCGGTGACATTTTTGTTGCATTAAAAAGTGTTTCTTTTCATCTTCTCTAAACATTCTAGGATTGTGTATACGTTTTTTACACTTTCAGAAGCCATTGTACAATGCGTGGTGGAGGGCGCCCCAGATATGGATCGAGAAAATAGCTTCTGTCTGCATCCCTCCGTGTGATTACTTAATCCAAATAATTTGCAAAAAGGTTTAAAATTAAATAATTCTGACCAAATTAATCGTCTAAATTAAGAAAGAGCAGCATTTTCATAATTTCACTAAGGGTGATGATTTATGTGGTATCGAACGGACCGAACTTTTTACAAAAAGACCCATATTTTCTGCATATGTATTCTTTACACGAAGGTTATACGGAAATTGAAGACCGATGATGATTATATTACTTGGATTAAATGGAATCCTACTTTTTTATCATGGTTTGTCTTTATATTTTTATTTATATTTGTATTTATATTTTTTGCCAAAGTCTGTTCCGCATTTACGCTCAGCATCTGGCACACGCCACACCTTCTCACACCTACTTGCTCGAAAGATGGCGACAGGATGCCCGGCATGTTAAATACTCAGGGATCAAAGTACTAACAGTTCTGTAGGAAACAGTATGGTCAGTGGATATCCTGAGAGTGCTGCTCATCGTGTCTGATAAATCGCCTGCATATCTAACGAGAAAGATAATGGCCCTATTATGCTTTTAAGGCACTGATCATTGTTATTCATTCACGATCACTCAGACCATTGGTCTTTTCAGTTTTTCTTTGGAGATAGACTGGACTAACGACACTAATTAAAATTTTTTGATTGGTACTAAAATAAGGCCGTTATATGAAATCCATCTTTACCGATCCATGGCCACACGGAGTGGCAGCGCGGTTAGTGGCGCAATGTCACGGATTGCGCGGCCCCTCCCGCCGGTGATTCAAGTCCTCCCTCGAGCATGGGTGTGTGTGTGTTGTCCTTAGCATAAGTTACTTTAAATAGTGTGTAAATCTAGGGACCGATGACCTCAGCAGTTTGATCCCTTTGGAATTCGCACACATCGAACCATGAAAATTGATATGTCGTTTACGATTCTTCGAAATTGAGCTTACGATAGGTCATAAATGCGACGCTACTGATAAGAAAAAGAGCAATTCGTTAATGGCATCATCTGCAATCTGCTTAAATAAAGTATATAAAAGCTTGTGAACACTTAACTTACTCTTCTGATTCTTTTTCTTTCTTAACATACTGCCATACGACGAAATACAAAAGCGTCTACATCAATTACTAGTGACGAGTCGATGTAGATTCCGTACAGCTAGCTCCTAAAACAACGAATACTCGTACTTCCCAGAGTGACTCGATGCACGGGGCAATGTGCGCGTGTCTCGTTCGAGGCACTCGCCATCTGAAGAGTACTTCCCCTATGCGGCGCTCTCTGCACGCTCCGACTGCCCCGCGTGGCTTGGCGAGCGCTCGCAGCAAACACCGTCCGCCAAGCAGATCGTACTGCACTGACACTTCGCAATTCGTGAAAGTCACACATGCTCACGTTCGTTAATGTTTAGCGCTACCGTGTCTTAGAAGAACCAAAGTAATTGGCGTTTTCTTTGCGATTCTGAAGAACGCGGCCCTTTTTATGTAGATAAGCGAGTACAGTCATCTTCCATTGTTGACATGCGATTAGCGTACTAAGCGTTTCGTCTGATTCTAAGCGCAGTCCTTTCACTTTAATCCATCCAATGGCAACCCGAGTGACAGAATGTTAGCATTCAGACTATTTATGGAGGCTGTGAACCCTGTTGCAACTGAAATGTTAACAGTTTTTAATTTCTTTCATCACTTCAGTTACCTCTAGCGACATCTTTCGTCGATTATCAGCAAAACATTCTGCAGAGTCAGCAGAGTTTCAGGACAAGATTTCTAAACCTGTGTAGCAAAGAATATTAAGATTTCTTAGCACTCCGTTTTTAGTTTCACTTTTGGAGATACAAATAAAGGCGGTTGATATGTTTAATTCCATTTTACCATAGAACAGGTATCACAGAATCACGATTTTGTTTGAATATGTACACTCTTATTTGGAAACATCTTTTTTGTGATGAAAAGAATAAAAATGCAGTAAGGTCCCAAATTTACGATCCAGCGCTAAAGAGGAAGGTGCTTCTTGTAGCATAGCGGTAATTGATACAACATATTTCATCACTTGCAAATAAAAAACAAATGCCATGTTCCACACATGAGAGGAACTGTTTGTATTTTTTACTTAGCCCTACCGTACGTTCCTTACTTGAAGGCCGGCACTGCAAGGTGCACGGCTTCGACTGACGGCGCTAGGGTCCTGTTTGCCTGCATATGTTTACAAGCTGCGCAGACAGCGGGGAGCTCCATCTTGTTTGTCTCGCTCAGAAGTGACATCTTTGGTACGACTGCACTGCATGTTCTGTTTCCGGCCCCCCTTCCTTTTATTGATCCCATAGCCTTACTGTTGTACTCATAAATGTACAGCCTGTTATCACATATGACGATGTCATAGGTGTAACTATGTACTGTGGTGGTTTAGTACACGTAATGCATCTTCACCGTCTGCGATCGAAACTAACAGCGAAAGAATCAAATCAAATAAACATCAGTTATGGTTGGAGAATGGTGATATCATTCCTACAACATACTGATTTTGTGGAGCACAAGTTCCACAACAGTCGCATTTAATGTAGGTCTGAATAATTTTCCATTACTATTTGAAAATAATCTTCCTGATGACAAAACACGTTCAAAACCACATAAAAATTATGGATGACTAGCAATGTTAGACTATTATGTAAATGGAAAAGTGATAAAATTGTATTAATTATTTAATTTACTAATAAAAGTTTTCAAAATCCTTAGATTCGTGCACGTCATGTCACAAATTAATGTTTTGCAAAATACAGTTAATCTTGATGAAACATAATAACGTAATAAATAGCATCATGAGCCACACAAAAAGGCAGCATCCCAACTGCAGAGAACCCATCAATGCAAATTCACAAGTATCGGTGTCCTTCATAGATATTTCCTAAGTATAGGGAGAAAATGTTAAACATTTCATCAGAAAAATCAAGACAGAGAAAGCAATCTCCATACAAACATTCATTGCGAGGTTTCACCCACTTCTACTTCTGAAACAACAAAACCCAATGGAATGATATTTCCAAATAAAGAATTTTTGCACGTACTATTCTTTTCTGTGATATGTTATGCATCAGTAACTTATGTCTGTGCTATAGATGGATTACAATATGCCACTGTTAAATCCTTTTATACGATTATTGAGTCATTTCCGTTTCTAAAATCAGTGAGAATATAATCTACTGCAGAACAGGTACACAACATTAAATTACAAAATCTTGTTTTTTATAGGAGTGAAAACGGATGTTTTTATGAGTTTCACGCTCTCACTACGGAGAATATTTCAACTTACTGGCAATAAAACAAAATTCTGTAACGTCATTAAAGGTCTCTTTCAGATGTATTATTGTACGGTGTTGTAATAATATTAATTGCTATATTCTTTAGAGTTGGTGCTGAAGTTTGTCATGATAGGCTAGCAACCTGTCAATTCATTCACTGTGACATGTTCTCAGCCATTTACAAACATAAAAGATGCTTAGTAAATATATTAAGAATTATAGTAGAGTAGCTTAATAATTAGTGCACAACTACAGCAAATGAGATTACAATAAAAGTACAACATTAAAATCGTTACACTTTATTTCACTTCTCTTATATAGTTACTTTCGCTTCCACTAATAAGATAGACAATCTTATTCTATCTTCTTTTTTGTATCTCGTCTCTGTCTCTTCTCTATACATATATAAATTAAAGTCCCCCGCCACGATTTCTCTCAGTATAATTTATAATTAGAGTCTGTAGTGTGAGTAAATACTTTTGTTTTATTTTTGTTTTGTTTACTGTATAATTTATTTTTTACTTTACCATTGTAATTGGTGTTTGGAGAGGCATTTAGTGGCAGTGATGGGAGCTAAGAGCCGGTCAGTCAGAGACGAGGCGAAATGTGGCACGTGCAGCTGGCAAGTACATGTCGCCACACGTTAAGAGAGCAACGAACGTTGATCAGAATCTATTCTTTTTCTGTATTGTTACTTCAGACCCTTCGTGGGGGTAGGCTGTAAGAGTATCATTCAATCCGTTCTTCAACCAAGAGGCAAATGAACTAACAGAGACGAATAGAAACACAAACGTAATTGAGTCATTTACAAATGAATTAAAAAATTTTTAAGAGGAAATTTATGGAAGTTTTTATTCATGAGACATGACTTTCTTCCTTGCTTTTTGTTAAAGACACTAACAATTTAAGTTACAGAATCAAAAACAATACGAGTACATTTACAACATGAAGCAAAGCCCTGATATTAAAAAGATGCACTTCACTGTCACTAAAAGTGGAAGGACCTGCCCTGGGAAAAGGAGTTCATTGTTGAGGGGAGAAAGTTGTTCTTTGAAGACGGTAGGAGGGTGGTGGACTGATGCGTGGTATCGATGGGGTAGGGGTGGCTGTTGGGAGACAAGAAGGGAAGAGAATATGGAGGTACTCTTGAGGCTGAAATCTGAAGCGGAAAAGGGGTTGAGAGATAAGGGGGAAGGAGTAATGGGTAGAAAAATGCGAGGAGGGGAAGGAGATGAAGCTCTGATGAGGTAGAATGGGTGGGGTGGATTTAAAGTTAGTAGGATGGGTAGTGGGATGTGAGGGTAGAGGTGTGGCAGCATACCAGAATCGGAAAGTAGAAGCTAAACTATAGAAATATTGGAGTAGAGTTTGCAGACAGTGTAAGTTGTTTGGAGTAGTTCAGTGTGAGTGGGTAGAGGTGGGAATTTGGTGTGCTACTAAAAGATCCTTGTTGGAGAAGGTAAACGGATGCGAAAAGCGGATATGGAGAGACTTATAGAACTTAGGTAGGGGAGATATCCATTCAACCTTTGCATAGCACAGGATAGATCATATAAAGTTCTTGAAGTTGTGGAAGACAGTGAAGGGGTACAATCCCCAAGTTGTTTCAGAAGTTTAGTCTAGTGTTGGCTTTCTGTTGAGCAGTTAGTATGTGAGGTTTCCATGTTAGCTGTCAGCTGATAAGATATTTTAGTGTACTAGTTTAGTGGATAGAGTGGTAGTAAATTGGGAGGTTGGAGTATGGAGACGGAAGATGTGGATGGTGCATCCTACAATTATTGAAGGGTTGATCTTCAGAAGCCACTGGCTACTCCCGGAGGCAAACTGATTGAGGTGGAGTTGTAGGGATCGTTGGGATTTCTGGACTGTGGGATAGAGAGTGAGGAAGACGATGTCATCAGCATACTGAGGGAGGTGGATTGGTGGAAGTGCTTTGGGCATATTGGCAGTGTAGGGGAGATCAAGGAGAGGAGAGAGGATGGAGACTTGGAGCACGTATGCAGTGTAATGGAAGGTACAGAAAATAGTGCTGTTAATAGTAACAAAGGTTGGGCAATTAGAGAGGAAGAACGCAATAAGGTGGACATAACTAATTGGAAGTGTGTAAGTTTGGAGTTTGAAAAGAAGACCATAATGGCAATCACAGCTGTATGCTACCTCTAGGTCAAGACAGACAAAAACAGCGGATTTACAGATGGTGGGCTGGGAGGTTAGAAAATGGGTGAGATTCAAGAGCTGGTCATCAGAGGAGAAGGTGGGATAGAAGCCACATTAATCAATGGGAAAGATGTGGTGTTGGCTCAGGTGTTGATAGATGCATTAGGAAGGGTGAATTTGAAGAAGTTGCTAAACACCAAGGTGAGACAGACGGGGCAGTAGGAGGAGGCATCAGTAGGGGTTTTGTGCCGTTTATGGCAAAGTAGGATTCTGGAGGTTTTCCACAGTTCAGGATATTAACCTGTGGCGAAGACAGTGATATAAATGGTTGCAAAGGTGACCAGAAAGGAGGCAAGGCATCCTTTGAGATGTCGATAGGTAATACAGTTGTGACCAATGCAAGTGTCGCATTTTCTGTAAAGTACTGGTTTTATGTCAAGTGCTGTGATTGGGATGTTTAATTCTGTTTTTGGTATGTTGTCGAAGTACTGGAAGCTGGGAGCCAGGGTGGGGCCATAGTATTTGTGAGTTCGTCGATGGTAGGGAATAAGGAGTAAGGTGTCAAAGAGGTGGGATGCAAAGTGGTCAGCTTTGTTCAGATTGAAATGTAAGGGATTGCTTTTGTGAAGGAGTGGGTAGTGATAGATGCAATGACTGTCAGTCAGTCGGTGGAATGGTTTCCAGTGCTTAGAGGAGATAATAGGGAGTATAGTGTTGAAGCTGGTGCATGTCTGTCGCTATTCCTGGCTGTTTTTAGCGCTGAGTAAATTCCTTGGGTAGGAAGAATACTATAAGCGACGGGATTTTCAGAAAAGGGGTAGGGCTTCTGGCGGGAGAGTGAGACAAACAGGATATATAGCCTCAGGAGAGATAAAGGTGGGTATAGCGTCTGACAAGAACTGCTGCAAGAGAGCTGAGCCATAGAAGATATCGCCAGGCCGGAGGAAGGTTAGAGGGTGGCTATCAATCTGGCGGTCTATGGATTCCCAGTAGGCACTGCAGTTGGTATTGGCATAGCCGTGAATAACTTGTGAATGGAGACTCGGGTGAGATACATGAGGATGAACTAGCGTGTAGGAGATGCTATGGAGAACATGTACGCGGTCACTTCCAGTTGGATCGAGGACTTCTGCAGTTAGGCGTCCAAGGAGGTTCGGAGATGGTAGAACGAGATTTGTGGTGGTGTTGCTTTCGGGACGGGTGTGTTGTGAGATGAAGACAATTACATCTTGGAAGGAATCTGTAAACTGACGCCATTGTGGAGTTCTGCAGCAGTAATGTAGATGGAAAAGGTATGGTCAATGTGGGCGAAGAAATTGCAGGGAATGGGATTATTAGGTCGGATGTAGATGTTAGCACAGGTAACAGTTAGGGTTTTGAATAAGAAGCTAAGGATAAGGTGCTCAGTGGGATTATTGAGTAAAGGTTGTGGCCAAATGAGGATGTTCTGTTGGTGACTGATTGCTGCTCAATCTCTGGCCAGGGGACGAGAGTTAAACATACAATGGTGGATATAGGGAAAGGCGCGAATGGTGTGGTAGTGTTGGAGGAGCGTTTTGTAGAGGATGAAGGTACTGATGCAGTGTTGGGACAGGGATGCATCAAAATGGGCTTGTTGGTGGGTGAGGAGCTGACATTGCTATCGTGCCATGATGAGAGCTTAGGGAGTGGGTTGCATAGGTGAGGGAGTGGAGAGCTTTAAGTGAGGGTGTCGAGATGGGTGAAAATAAGGTGGACTTGGTTTCAGGAGTAGAGGGGCTTGGATATTGATGTGGAATATAGAGCAGGTGGCAAGGGAAATTTGTTGTACGGAATGCAGTCACTGGAAGGGATGGTTTTTTGGAGGATGATGGTGAGGAATCTTATGATATCTTTGGCAGTGGGACATGGGCAGGGAGAGATATTTGAATGGATAGGATGGATGACAAAGTTAAGTCTAGTTTGACAGGTGGGATCCTGTCTTTGCATTTGGTGGAGTAGGACAGGGTGGTTGTCATTGCATGTGTTGCAGGTGGGAGGTGAAGTGGCGGCTGGACACTGTTTGAGGAAGCTGGAGACTTTATAGTGAGTAGGGGTGTATGAAATTTTACAATCATGAGTAAGGTAGTCATTATAAACGAGGTATTTTTGGCAACATTAGGACTGGAAGAGGGATTTGGAGGGTTCAGTTTTATGACGGTTCTTGTAAATCATGGGTCCCTCATGAGAAGGTCATCAACAATGGGGGTAGACCCTGCACAGACATGTATAAGTATGGTGGGAGTTGAAATTCAGTTCAGAGACCACCTCCTCTGCTATGATCTCCAGCCTTCGTTATTACAGCAGTGAGAGTGGGATGATGGCAAGGAGGCTGTGGATGTCTGGATGGGGAGACAGTGTTGAAGAGAAGGGGGTCCGAGTGGAAGATGGAATATATGGATCTGACAAGGTCTGAATATTTCTCGGATATGATTTGGGTGATGGGGAGGTGAGGGATGTACTTCCAAATTTAGAGTGTGAGGGATTTGATGTTTAGGAATTGAGGTCAGAGTGGGATAGGATGAAGGTGTGAACAGCCATGGAAGAAGGTGCAGGGAAGGGAGCAGTGTCCATGTATTCAGTAGGATCACGAAATGCTTGGGGTTTTTTGGTTATAGTGCTAGTAGCGGGGTCTGCATTACGCCGCTTCTATGGGTTTTTGGAGCTAGGGGGTTATAGCGGTGTTCCGGGCGTTGGAGAAGGTAGGATACGGCATGGTGCAGGTTCTTCAGTTTGGTTGGAGTTGGTTCGATAGTTAACTGTATTGTGGTTTCTGGCATTGCTATGGCAGTTCAGTGAGATGTTATTTTTGCTGGTGTCGCAGAGATAGTGGACAGTGTCAGATGAGATGAAGAGGAAATAAGCAAATGAGGTGGCAGAAGATGTGGAAGAGGTCGGGGTAACAACAGGATAGGTGAAGGAAGTGACTGCAGATGGTGATGAGGCTGTGGGGAGTGAGAGTGGACATAAGGCAGTGGACTTGTAGCAGAGGAAGGGGTGGTATAAATGATGGAGGTCGTTGGAATGTCCATTGTGGGATAAGGAGGCAGGGAACAGATAGCTGATGATGATTACTGGCGACGAAGCGCCATCGAGATGGTGGGGGATGACAGCAGTAACGTCCGGAATGTGATGGTGATGACGACAGCAGATGAAACTGGCGGAGACGAAGACGGAGGCGGCGAGTCGACTGCGGAGAAAGCGGAAGCGACAAGACGACTGCGGCAGCGACGAGGCGAAGGCGAGATGGAGGCGTCGACAGCGACAATGATCCACAAAGTGAAGTGTCACAAGTGCACACAAACGCAGCAGAAGTCTAGAAGACACAAATCAACTACAAATACGAACAGATGCTGATGCGAAGCATAGGGGAGATGAAGAAGACAATTGATACGGCACTGGTGAGTGTCCTACAAAGTCTGTTTCGACAGCTATTGAAGGATGCGATCAGAATCTATCTTCTCCACAAACATGTATTGAAACCCCTTGCTCCCATCTGTGCGTACGTTCGGGCTAATCTCAGGAACTATTGCAAGGATTTTGATACAGGTTTTACTAATAGGTAGATTGATTTTCGAGGAATGTTTATGTGTATAAATTATAAATATTTCGGGTGTCTTGCCTCAACTATGATGAATTAAAGTGAATCGCTACAGTCAAAACGATGCCACTGTTATGTTGCTGCGAATGGCAGAACTCGCAGTGCGGGCTGTTGCTGCGCTATCGACAGCGTCCGTTTGATCTCCACCACTCCCTGCAGCGGTTCTCCGCTCGCTCCGAGACACCATTGTCGTGACTGTGTGACTTGTTATTTCCCGTTCGGGGATTCGTACATTTTGTGCTGCCCACGCACTTACATGAAGCAAATAAATGTTGGACAGTATGGACATGCAGTGTTACCTAACTAAAAAACTTTTAAAAATGGTTCAAATGGCTCTGAGCACTATGGGACATAACATTTGAGGTCATCAGTCCCCTTGAACTTAGAACTACTTAAACCTAACTAACCTAAGGACATCACACACATCCATGCCCGAGGCAGGGTTCGAACCTGCGATCGTAGAGGTCGCGCGGTTCCAGACTGAAGTGCCTAGAACCGCACGGTCACAACGGCCGGCCTAAAAGACTTTCACTTCCATTAAGCGACACGAAAACCTTATTACCCGATTTTGTATGTCTAGACATATCTTCTTCTTCTGTATACGTTATAAATTATAGTCCCCCGCCGCGTTTTTCTGTCTGCATGTGAAGCCTAATCTCAAGAACTACCGTAAGGATTTCTATACGATGTTCAAATGTGTGTGAATTCCTAAGGGACCAAACTGTTTAGGTCATCGGTCCCTAGACTTACACACGACATAAACTAACTTAAGCTAAGCACAACACTCACACCCATGTACGAGGGAGGACTCGAACCTCCGCCGGGAGGGGCGGCGCAGTCCGTGACATGGCGCCTCAAACCGCGCGGCCACTCCGTGCGGGTATACGGTTTTCAGTAACAGAGAGACTAATTCAGGGTTGACTGGGCGGTGTGGTGCTTCCAAGTCCCCATCATTGACACGAGATGTCGCTCCGAAGGATAATTAAATATGCATCACACAACATTCGTGGCTCCTGAGATTTTCCTTGCGCGTGCTGCTACAGTCCTTTAAGTTACATGACAACAATGTTATTCAATTGTCTGACGTCATCCACTAAACTCTGTTCAGTGACCCGTCAATAAAATTAACGCTATGTGTAATCGTGCCATCACTTAAGTTACCGACCCTGGACGAAGTATGTGTATGAGGAAGAAATGCGTCACTTCGAAATATAGCTGACTTACCAGGAGGATTCTGAATATGCATATGGAATTTTATGTCTTCCGCGACGAGTAAATATGTTAGAGTGGAACACTTGGCAGGATATTCTTCGTGTTCGCTAGTACTACAATCACAATAAGGCGCACATCATTTATACCCTGAGGTGATAAAAGTCGTGGACTAGCGACACGCGCGTTTACAGATGACGGTAGTATTGTGTACACAAGGTATAAAAGGGTAGTGCATTGGCGTAGCTGTAACTTGTATTCAGGTGATTCATTTGAAAGGGTTTACGATGTGATTATGGCCGCAAAACGGGAATTAAGAGACTCTAAACGTGGAATGGCAGTTGGAGCTAGAAGCATGGGTCATTTCATTTTGGAAACCTTTAGGGAATGCAATATTCCGAGATACACAGTGTCAAGAGCGTGCCGAGAATACCAAATTTCAGCTATTACCTTTCACCACGGTATCCGCAATTAACGAGTGGACATAATTCAATTAACGACCGGGAGCAGCGGCGTTAACATAGATTTGCCAGTGCTAACAGACAAGCAACACCGCGTAAAATTACCCCAGATACCAATGTGTGACGTACGATGAACGCATTCGTTGCGACAGTGCGGCGAAATTTGGTGTTAATGGGCCATGGTAGCAGATAACCGACGCGGGCGCCTTTGCTAACAGCATGACATCGCCTGCTGCGCGTCCCTTGTGCTTGTGACCATATCGATTGGACCCTAGACGACTGGAAAACCGTGGCCTGGTCAGATGAGTCTCGATTTCAGTTGGTAGCAGCTGATGGTAGGGTTTCAGTGTGGCACAAGCACCACGATACCACGGATACAAGTTGTCACAAGGTACTGTGCAAGCTGCCAGTGGCTTCATAATGATTTGGGCTGTGATTAGATGGAATGGACTGGGTCCTCTGGTCCAACTGAAAAGACCATTGATTGGAAATGGTTCTGTTCGGCTAGTTGGAGACCATTTGCAGTCACTTCTGGACGTTCACAAACAACGATGGAATTTTTATGGATGACAATCCGCCATTTCACCGGGCCAAAAATGTTCGCGGGATGGCGCCGTATCTGATGAAGAGAGTGGATGTCCAACAAATAGTACTTTACATTCCTCAGTTTTCTCATTGCCTAAATAATTTAGTCGTCGGTTACATTTCGCTTAAGGCAGACAGGGCGTCCCTAAGGAATGGTCAATATTCAGGTATATGAGAGGAATGATAATCCGAAACAAAAAAGTCTAGTGAACATGGACTCTAAAATGCATACCTTAAGAGCTATGAGCACTACTTCATCTTCGCTACTGTGAAAAACATCTGTCCTACCGAAGAAGTGCTCATAGCTCTTCAGGTATGCATTTTAGATTCCATATTTACTACACTTTTTGCTTCGAATGAGCATTGCTGTCATATCCTTGAATACTGCCTATTCCTCCTAGGACATACTGTAAGAATTTTATTTCCTTCTCAATCCACGCTTCTTCCCGCGTATTCCACCCACTTGGTCCAGTTATTGTTTTTCCGTTTGATAGGTTACTGACCCGGTGGCTCAGTAACGAGGAGTCAGAGAGTGCACTGAAATTTTTGGGGTGTGATCCCGGTCTGTCGAAGAATTTTTAACTGTCACTAATTACTTATTTCACCTCTGGCAATGTTATTGTGAAAAATGTCGAGCTGCACAATGGCTGTCCCTATAAATGGATGGGTGGGCCACGGAATTTTTCAGTACACCTTTAGTCCAGCCTTCACCTCTCAAAGATGTTAAAAGTCACCAGGATCAACGAGTGGTTCGGATTCCAAGTTAAACAGTGGGTCCTCTTGCCCAGTTCGATAACTGGCGTAGAGTAAGGTCACGCGAGTCGCCGATTTAGCGTGCAATTCAAAGACTTGCATCTGACTACTGAACGGCGCGAATTCGACGTTATTATTCTCCCGAATACCTACGCCATCAGAAACAACTTCCGTCGCAGATCTTGAAATACTGCATTGTGCACTTTATCAGTGGTTGCAGTTTATGGACGTCATTCGCGTGTATTACTGTTAGGAAAAGTATGACAACGTTTAAATTCAAGCACTTATCACGTAACTGCTGAAAAGGATGAAATAGACGCCGCATAACCTTTTAGTAACATTGGATGAATTGCCGTTAGCGATGACCGACCGATCATTTTTCACCTTAATCTCGTACATCCAAATAATAGTAACATCTCATACACATCAACCAAAATACGTCCCGTACTATGAATAGGAATCGCCCGTTTTATCCAAGTCACAGATACCTCAGAAATGTTCAGAAGCTTGCCATTTTGAAGCGCAACAACTTATCAGTTACGATATGTATGTAGGATATCTGAGACTGCAAATTCTTTTAAGGTATCTATAGGTGTGTTCCGCGACCGTTCACAATTACGTTACAGAACTGTTGCGCCAAACAAATCTCTAACTAATTGTAATATCACTGAGATCTCTGCCACTTGCTACAACGCACGGTCCATCAACAGGAGCGAGAGAAGCGTCCAGGCGTTTAACAGTGGTGGCAGCGGGCCAGGCGGCGGTTCCAGCTCCTTAATGACACGCGCTTGCCGTCTCTGTGTGGCTCATCCCACCGTTGCGATCTGCAAGTCAATGAAGCCAGAGTGTATCAAATCTTGTAATGGGCCAATAAGTGTCACTCAAGTATTACGGTCACACAAATTACCTCACACAATCACTTTTTACAGTTATAAGGGACAGTCAAATACAAAAGAGACAAATGGAAAAAAGTAAGCCGGTCGCTGTGGCCGAGCGACAGCTACGATCGCAGGTTTGAATCCTGCCTCGGGCATGGGTGTGTGATGTCCTTAGGTTAGTTAGGTTTAAGTAGTTCTAAGTTCTAGGGGACTGATGACCTCGGATGTTAAGTCCCATTGTGCTCAGAGCAATTTGAACTATTTTGAAAAAAGTAAATAAGCCGTTTACTATTTCAAATGTAATCGCCATAACTGTTAATACACTTATACCACTGTGAGACAAGACTGTCAATGTCTTCGTGGAAAAACCTTTGCGGTTGCCTACGGACCCATAATTGTATCCAGGCCTGCACTCCCATGTTCCAAGCAAATCAACGGCCGTGAATATCTTTCTTCAAGGCTCCAAAAATATGGAAATCGCACGGGGAGAGACTGCGACTGTATGGAGGTTATGTAAGGTCTTGTTAGCGAAACTACTGTAGCGTACTCGAAACAACCTTGGCAAGATGTAGGCGAGCATTATCCTGCATACGAATGATACCGTCCACCAACATTCTTGGGCGCTTCATTTTTTTTGCAAAGTGTCCACGTACAGATAGGCTTAAGTGAATGGATGGAATCACTCTGTTGCAGGATAATGCAGCCTATATGTTGCGAAGGTTGTTTCAAGTACGCTGCAGAAGTTTCGCTGGGAAGACCTTACACATCCTCCATAAAGTATGGATCTCTCCCCATGCAATATCCATCCCTGAAGAAAGAAGTTCTTGGCTGTCGACTTGCTTCGGATAACGAGGAACACGCCTGGACACAATCATGGTTCCATAGGCAACCGAGAACATGTCTCCATGAAGGCACTGATCGTCTTGCCTCGCACTTCTTTTCTATCCGTATCATTTTCATTTG
Organism: Schistocerca cancellata; assembly: GCF_023864275.1. Taxonomy (NCBI): domain Eukaryota; kingdom Metazoa; phylum Arthropoda; class Insecta; order Orthoptera; family Acrididae; genus Schistocerca; species Schistocerca cancellata. The sequence continues at coordinate 603,356,502 of NC_064629.1, read as the reverse complement.
ACTGCAGCTTATATTACCTTTAAGTGTTTCATTTAGCATATTCGAACTTCGATTACCATTTAATTTCTCAGACTAAAGAAGAAATGTCTTCTAGCTAACCTGCCAGATTCTCGCTGTATTGTGAATACAAGAAATATAAATTATTGCTGTAATTTTCCAGCGTATACGACATTAAAACTATTGTCACGCCAACACTAGACACTTCACTCGCCGCAATTTTAAAACATTACCACATGGCCTTTGACTAGTGAAAAATAACAAAGATCCAGGCTATGGTTTACATGTTCAGCACGCAGGAGTGAATACGTTATGCACAGCTGCCGAGGAAAACGGTGTCCATTTCATTCGGACACCATAATTGCAGTAGCCAACGTTCCAGGTAACAGTCATTGAACGATTAAATTGTGCTCAGTCAGATTACTACGATATTCGGTACATAAGAAGGAAAGGCGTTACAAATATTATAAGGAAAGGAAGATACGTGAATAAGAACTATGTACTACGTATGTATGTGATAGCTGATTTCAGCAATACTGTTTGTGGTGAACAGATGATTTAATTACAATAAAAGTCGCGGATACTGTGCTTAATTTACTTCATTTTTATGGAGGTTTAGATTGCTATTTGTAGTCTGCACTGTTTTCATGAAGATCATAAACACACCCAACAAAAAAGTACTCTTCCCCAGGATACTATTTAAAAACCCATGTGACATGTTTTCCACAGATGCAGGGAATTTTTAAGTGAATTTCTCGTTAGATGAGCTACGGATTTCCCTACCTTCATATCGACGCATGACAGCTGCTTTACCAGCGACGGATCTTATATAAGCACAATAAATGTCTTGCTACTACTATTTACTGATACATGTATAAGTGTATTCGTAGGATGATAAGCCACTAGTCGTTTTCTGGCTGGGTGGGCGTAGGTATTAACCGTAGATCCACGCGAACTGTTGGAAAAGTTGTTGGAACAGTTTACATTTCAAGGGGAGCTAGAGAGACTGACATCAGCGCAAACTGAGCCCTGCATACGTAACCATGTGTAATACCATCTTGTGGCAAGTGCTCCACGACACGGCTCACTTTTCTAAACTAGAGGCTTATTCATTCCCGCAATCAACAACCGACATTCAAGTTTTGTGGAAAGGATAACGCTCCACAATCACGCGTAATTATAATCGCAAAGCATACAGATGGTTTACAGCAATATATGCACACGGCGCTGATCAGCTCCTCTCAAATGCACTGAATTCGTCAAACACAAGTCCAATAAATTACTAGGTGTTCTATCTGAAGTTAAATCTGTTCAACACTAGCAACTGGAATGTTTGGCAGGCTAAGTTGCCCGGTCATTGCGATCTTCGGAACCTCGAGTTATTGGTAGAGTTTTGTAGAATTTACTGTACCTGAGCTACGAATCTGCACACCACCAAACAAACGCGAGTGTTAAGAAAAGATAGCAGGCTTGTAACGTAGCAACTACGTTACGTAGTACTATTTAGATATATCCACTATATTTTGTAATTTTATTTGCAGGCTTCAATAGTAATTTTAATAATAATATTAACATAAGTGCTTCATCCAAATTTAAACCAAAGTAATTCACGCCACCCATAAGGCGACGCGAATTAATATATTTTCGTTATTAATCAAAGTAAACGTAAATGAGAGAATGCGGAAGGTAGTGGGCAGGCATATGTCGAACGATCGGTATAGAAGGCTGTGCGTCATCTCGAGCAGGAAGGCGCACTGATTGATGTGGCCGGAAGTAGATGGGAGTGCCAGCTGCGCGGGAAAATGATAGGTTTCTAGTACCTTCTACAACAATTTCAGCGTAGTAATACCGTTCTCGTATCAGAAAACGTGCGGGATTGTGAATGCTGAGGGGAACCACCCTGTAGAACCTCAATGGCGATACTGCGAGATATCGACGTCGAAAGAAAATAGTGCCACTTGTTCTTAACCCTTCAGGTTCAGAAAAATATATTTTAAATGTAATATAAAGCACGTAATTGAGCACAGGACTTTAAAAAAAACGATCTCCTCTCTTACATGCTATTTTCTTTCATTAGCTTGCAAAAAGTGTAACTACGTGATTACTCATCGGCTCGGAGGTACGAATGCAGTGTGTGTGAGGGGGGGGGGGGGCGCTAGTTTTGGCGCTGGCGCTTTCGCTTTATAGTCACTCTGGGTCCTTCGTGATGGACAGACCCGTATCTGGCCGCTCCGATGAAATGCTTTCTTTATCCGGTCGTTCGAGTCCCGGCGGGGGTCAGGGATTTTCCCTGCCTCGAGATGACTGGGTGTTGTTTTGTCGTCTTCATCATCATCATTCATCCCCATTACGGTCGCGGGAAGGCAATGGCAAACCATCTCCGCTAGGACCTTGCCTAGTCGGTGGTGCGGGTCTGTCGCATCGCCCCTACGCTGCTCGGAGATGGAACCTCATCATTATCAGTACTTTTACAGTACAAATGGCTTTCCAGGCACTGACCCGAGTGTCTAGAATAGCAGCTGATTAGCGACAGATTATTCCGCAATTTAATACGCCAGTAAAAGCTACGCGAACAATGATTTTGACTGTGTGATACGAAGTCTCATTGGAACTGTGATGTACTTTAGAACAACGGTAGAACCGCGTATCGCAATCAAGTGATTTCTTGCATGGCTTGGCGCTGGTGTGAATTTCCGATAAGTCCTCAAGGTTTTACTGTACGCAATATGTCCATAGAGTCGAGTGCCGTTGAACGAATCTAAATTCATTGTGTAATGTGGCAATGTTTAAGCGAGCGAGTTTTTGTTGTAGTTGCATCATTGGAAGTCCCGCGTGGCAGTGCAAAATTAATTGTTTAACTCTGAGTGAAACCGGTATCTAAATTCTATGTACGTAAAGAGAAGACAAGTTGTTCTAGAAGGAGCGAACGTATATTACATTGTTCTGAAGGATAGAGCCTGATTCGTTGTGAAAATAAGTTATGATCATAAATGAGAGATGTGTCATCATAAGGCGCGTAAGCGAAGACGTTAGCCTGATACTCTTACCACTTGTGTGCTCTCGGATTAACTGCAGGTGCCAAACATTACTGTAATAGCAATCCCTTGCAGTTGAAACATGTGCTTTATTGGAGGACACTGTGCCTCTGAATTATATTTTATTTATCACGGTAGTTCCGTGTTCTTATTTGCTGCAACACCCTTTATCATTACAATATTACATGGTTGATTTGTTGCTTCCCAAGATTGCTTACAGTGAGCAGCTTCGAGAGCGCGATAGTAGGACTATCTCTGAGAGCCAAACATCGTCGAGAAAAAAAAAGGTCGTGGTCTGTGGTGCTTACGACACTAACAAATTTTAGGTGGACGTTGGACCGCTGCGCGCCTGATTGAATACTCTCTATGTGGCACCAAGGCTCTCAAGTGACTAACCACTGGCACCGATACATTAATAATAGTATGCAATTCATGTTAAATCACATTCCATCATTCGGTTTAGTCATAATGGTACTCAGGGGGAATAAATCTTATACTAATAAACTGCTCCATCGACCCTGCTAACTTCCAAGCTACACTTCAAATCAGCATATTCAACCACAGTTACCAAATAATAATAAGGTGGGTAAGAAAGTAGCCCATCCGTTCGACGAGTTACGCTTTGTCTGGTGCTTCATAAGTGAAGGTTGTCTCAACTTCAGATTGCCTACAATATTTGTTACGAGAACGATCAGACGACCCAGAAGCAAGAACCAGTACAGACAGCACGGACGGCGTACGTAGCAGCTGATGCAGTGGCGTGTGGCCTTACATAACGAACCACTGTGTTATTTCGCTCTCACGAACCTCTAAATATAGTTTCACATGTTCTTCTCAGGAACCGGGAAATGCCATAGTTTCCTATACACAAGATAGCGTTGATTTCACGTCATTATTTAATACAGTTATAATAAACGTCTGCACAACACAAAAGTAATGTGAAACTGAACATGCTAATGATTAACCGTCATCTGAAATACAAAAAATGGATGACAAAGTAACAATTGTGTTCAGTGCAGCAAAATAATAAACGGTTATAATTTCTAGGACGGTATATTCGGATACGTACAAATACCATTTGGATATCTGGATTTCTTGTACGAAGGGATTTCACATTATAATGGCACGGCACGTAATTTTTATTGAATACTGCACTACACTTCAAAATGATACAGATACACGACTTTAGTTTCCCCACTGTAAACAACTATCGGAATATTCTATACAAATCGTTCGATTCCTTGCCGATAGAAATTCGTTCCCTGCTCAGGTAGCCACTGAAGAACTTCTGTGTGAACGTCTTCATTGTTGGAAAATCTCTTTCCCCAGATGTTCTATCAGCTTACAGAAGAAACTGTTTAGACATTGTTGTCTGTCAGTTGCATTCCCTCTGTACCAGTATCACCCACGTCTGTGCGGCATTGGTCAAATTGTTGGCACCATTTCATTACAGCTGAACGCGACATTGCATTTGGTCCATATATCGCTAGTATTTCACGATGAATCTGTGTGCAATTTAGACATTTTGCCTATAAGAATAATATTGTGCTGTGTACTTGAGCTTTGGATTACGCTTCCAGTTGGCGCGCCATTGCACTCGCTTCCGGTGCTGCTCCTGTGTATCAGTACTGCAGAAGAACAGTGTCTGGAGGAAGCCTTAAACATGTAGTCTCTTCTGACAGTGCACCACTCGTGCTGCACAACGGCGTTAGTGTAGAACGACTTGGTTAACTTACTGTCGGAAGTCCCTACATCTCTGAAGCCTATCTAGGGGCAAACTGTAGTGCTCACATCAACATTTACGGAGAAATTTGTTGTCGTCTAACAGTTATTTCATAAACCGAACTAACTGTCTAAAGGTGAAACAAAAAATACAATAAAACACATATCGTCCATTTCCAGAGCCAGACAGACTAGAAATATAACAAACCAATTGGTAAACCAGTTTACGGTGAGCATTGTTAGTTCGAGCTATCTATCAAAGAGGCACTGTACTTAAGATTCTGAGCCAGTACGCGGGGCGTGGGGTGGGGGGGTGGGGGTGGAATGGGTTCAAATTCCGGTCTGGCTGGTGGAGGTTTCCGTGGATTCTCGAAATCACATCAGAGTCATCCTCCAACACGCCACTGCCAACTTCTCCCTCTATCCTGCTTCAACTGACAGTGTTCCGCTTCTTTCTGCCTCCTGCGTGGATGTGCTAAATGCTGCTGCATCCGCACCACATCCACAAGTCTTCAAATCCTGATCCATAGACACCAAAATTTTGTAAACAACTTTAAAGTGTTCGCTATGCTGGAACTCCGAGGGTAGCGTTTCTTCTGCCTTGAACTACTTTTGTTTGCTGAAGACTGTCCACTTGACTTACGGATATCGTAAAATAAGAATGTAAGGGCCGTTCATGACTAAATAAGTGCTGAACTGTTTCATGCAATCCTGTATATCGATCCATGTAAGTAAATGAAAATCTTATTGTAATTTATGCATTGTCCTTCGACTTTAAATTACTGTTGTGGACATGGAAACTCGCAACTGCAGAGCCCTATAGTTCTAGAGTATGGAAGAGACTGCATTAAATGTCAACAAATGTACTGTATGCATTACGTGTTATCTGTAACTCCATGAAAGTAGGATGATCATATATTCATGTTAGAGCTATATCTCCGATAATGAGTAAATCCCTGTCAACCATAGAACCCTTAACAAAACGCATTATAAAAAATACTCACCCAAACGTTAGGAACCTGCATGTCAATTAACAACTTAAGTCAAAGGACTGAATGAATTGATGAATCACAACATCAGGTAGTACATGTCGGTGGCCAGGTACTATAAATCGATTGGCTCAAAAATGGCTCAAATGGCTCTGAGCACTATGGGACTTAACATCTGAGGTCATCAGTCCCCTAGAACTTAGAACTACTTAAACCTAACAAACCTAAAAACATCACACACATCCATACCCAAGGCAGGATTCGAACCTGCGACCGTAGCGGTCGCGCGGTTCCAGACTGAAGCGCCTAGAACCGCTCGGCCACACCGGCCGGCAAATCGATTGGCACACAGTGCTGTAAACGCACTTTGCGAAAAAGAGTACTGTTGAGGTCGGCAGTGACAATGTGACTAGGTGAACGTTTTTGGTGGATTAGAGAGGTCCCATACAATGGTTGACATTGTTCCCGATAAAATGACAGAAGGCTGCAAATAGTTTGTTCACCCGCAACACGCAGTACAAACATAGCGCCCTTCAAGACGGTGCACCATAGCATCGCTCACCAGTTTTGCCATAAAGGCCCGATAATTTATTCACACAGATGAAGTTACTCACCTGGTGAATGACGTCATATGACGTATATTCTGTTGAGCAGATATTGTACGTTGCTGAGGGAGAAGTTGCTGTACTGGACCACGTGCCCAACAGTTCAAAAATGGTTCAAATGGCTCTGAGCACTATGGGACTTACCGTCTGAGGTCATCAGTCCCCTAGACTTAGAACTACTTAAACCTAACTAACCTACGAACATCACACACATCCGAGGCACGATTCGAACCTGCGACCGTAGCAGCAGCGCCGTCCCGAACTGAAGCGCTTAGAACCACTTGGCCACCGCCCAACAGTCTCTGCGGGTTGTGGCAACTGTTGAGCTGTCATAAAAACGGCTGACCAAAACTTGAGAGGTCTGAGAATCATGCTGAGGGGTGTGACGCTAGCTATTAAGAGTTAAGTGATTCTACATAATGCGTTATCAGTTTCGTTCCTGTACGTACGACTCTTTCACCCGCTCAAAAAAATATATAACAGTGTGACGGTCCTATTTCTGACACAATGTGTGTTGCTTTTTCATTATTTTATGCCTAATTTCAGTCATAAACAGTACAGCACCTAAAATAACCTACAATTCTCGCAGTTTTTTGTTCCAGAATTTCCAGAACAAACTGTTTGCGCATTAGAACAAGTGTGACTAAATAATTTTGTTTGCACGTTGATCTTTAGTCAAAAGAAGTTCTGATGCGGCTCTTCGCGCCAGGCTATCCTGCGCCAGTCTCTTCATCTGTTAATAATTACTGCAACTTACATCAACCTGAACCTGCTTACAGTATTCAAGGCTTAGTCTCCCACTACAATACCTCCTTCTCCCTCCACATTTCCCTCCATTACAAAATTAATTATTCCGCTATACCCCATACTATATCCTAGTAACCAATCTGTTCTTTTAGTCTATTGTACCATAAAACCCATTTCTCCGCGATTCAATTCATTATTTTTCTATTAGTTACCACATCTTCCCTCTGATGGTCAGTATTTTGCTGTACCAGCACATTTCTTCTTATTTGTACTGCTTATTGTCCACTGTGAATGGTAGCATCTTGTAAAGCTTTTTTTGCAAGGTTGTTAAAAGATGAAAGTGGTCAACGGAACGCCAAAGAGGAAGAAAATCATAGTAGTTTGGAAGGGCATTTGTGGAAGTAAAGCTGTAAGGACGACTTATGGGTCGTGCTATAGTAGCTGATTCGGCAGAGCACTTGCCCTGGACAAGTAAAGTTGCCGAGTTCATGTCTAAGTGCAGCACACAGTTTTAATCTGCCAGGAACTTTCCTATCAGTGCACACTCCGTTGCATAGTAAAAATCTTATTCTAGCACTTCAGATTTCTTTCGACGTTAACATATTGGTATTTCTCTTTCTGAAGGCCGGCCGCGATGGCCGAGCGGTTCTAGGCGCTTCAGTCCGGAACCGCGCGACTGCTACGGTCGCAGGTTCGAATCCTGCCTCGGACATGGATGTGTGTGATGTCCTTAGGTTAGTTAGGTTTAAGTAGTTCTAAGTGCTAGGGGACTGATGACCTCATATGTTAAGTCCCCATAGTGCTCAGAGCCATTTGAACCATTCTTTTTTTTTTTCTTTCTGAAGGAAGCTTTTGTTGCTACTGCCACTCTGCATTGTTTATCTGCTTTTCCTCTCTAATCGGGTGTTACTTAGCTCCCTAAAATCAAAACTCGTCTACTACTATTGGCGTCTCACTTCTTCTCTAATTTCTACTTCCCTACACTGCCTGACCTAATTTGACAACAGCCCGTTAGCCTTACTTTACTTTTGTTAACGTGCACACATTTCACAAAGCACATGATATAAGAAAAATGAGTGAAATTCCCACTGCAAAGCGAACAGCAATCAAAATTACTGTTTTTCCTATTTCTATCCGCTATAGGCTTAAACACCGTCCAAACTCAGCTTTTAAGATTCGTTTCATGCTGTGTGATTCTATACTCAGCAGTGATTAGTTTTTCTTCTACTTCTCTTTTTCCTGACACGACCTCTTTCCTCTGCACATCACCTTTGGTTTCAGCACTCATTTTCTGTATTAAGAAGAAATGGAGAATTTGCAGCACTCCACTAAGCACTGCACTACTCGCCGCTCATATAGCGTAGCTCGCAAAGGCATCATTGCTACCACCAGCCCATAGATGGCAGGACACCGGTGCTTGCTCACAGTACTGTCCGCTCCGTGCATGAGGTCACGTGCTCGCTCAGTGCGGAGCAGTGGACTTCGTCTGTATGCAAGACTGTGCTGCGCCCGTAGCACATCGGTGCTTGCCACGCGGCTCAGCCGGTGCAGTGACGTCATGAGCTCGCTTCGTGTGAGACAGTGGTAATGCAGCGTCGCCACAGCCCAAAAGCCGAACTTCTGTGCATGACTTTGGTGTACGTCTGGGATAAATCATGTTTCATATGCAACCACAAACATTTCTCCGTGAAGGCATTGACTTTCTTGTCTCATAGTGGGTCAACTGTGTTAACAGTTATGGTGAGTATATGCCTACAGATGTACATGCTGCAACCTGACATGAAGAGTGGTGGTGGTGGTGGTGAACAAGTTGAAACAAGTAAGGTGCTTATTAAAACCAGCTATAGAGGAGTGGCGGGTGGTGGGAGGGGGTAAACAAACAGGGAGATTATTCGAACCAGCCAGCCAGCACCCCGTCTAGTCTGACACCGAGCAGGCGACTGCACAGCAGCGCAGTTGCGAGCCCCTAGTGCACAGCCATTCGGTGACGCATGTTGATTCATAGTGGATGCTGCCTGCTTCAGCACCCAGGTGGTGCCCTAGCACACACGCTGCTGCCGAACTACAGTGCAATTGCTTATAAATAAACAATAAAACTGGATAAAAACGGTGATAATGCCATTTTAACTGACCTGTTTCCACCATTCCATCATCTTGAAGTTTTTACACCATCATTTAAGTGGCCTATTTGCACCATTTGAAAATTTGAAGTAGCACAAGTGGACTATCTCCAACATAGTAGTAGATACACAATACAGATTCAGATTCCTGCCATTTTCGACGTCTTGGGTATTTTTACACCGACAGTCTTCTGCCATTTTTTAACTTAAGACATGTGCTCTATTTCCACCATCTTGAATTTTTTAAGCAGCACAAGTGGGCTGTATCTGCCAGAAATATGACAACTTTGCATGGGGGAAGAAGAGACGGAGGGGGAGGAGTTGAACTTCATGTATGACCTGGAGGATGTGTCCCTGAGAGACAGGATGGGGGCGAGGAGAAATATTATGTCTGCACCATAACTCTCTTACTCCCACGTCTCAAGATCAGCAAGACACCTCAGCATTCCATGTGATAGCACTAACCACTTGAGAAGAAAAGTAAATATTTTGTCTTCCCATCACCTATCAATTGTTCTGGCATTTTCTGACACAAAGCGGGAACAATATTGGATCTACCCTACACAGAGATGGAAACCAGGAAAGGTGATCGGAATAAGTATGTTTGAAGCTTAAAAGTGAGCCTCCCAGAGACATCCGGAGATCTACTGTCAATAAAACTTTTCGGGGTACGTGACTGCATTGACAATATATAAAATTTTCCAACAATTTGTTCACTGCTGCAAATGGCCTTCCTCAGGATATTTTGCTTACTTTAATCAAAACACCCTGAGGAAGACTGTTTGCAACAGTGGCCGAAATGTCACAGAATTTTATATATGGACAGTGCTGCCACATACTCGTAAAAATTTTACTGACAGTAACAACGGCCGCAGAAACCTACACTTACAGTCCGAAAACTAGTTTCCGACTACTCCAAACCAACAAAGTGCATAAATGAAGCCTCCATAGAGGCAGTTCATCAATATAAGCTGATATGTATTACAAACAGAGTCATTATTGTGTGGTGGGATAGCGAACGAAACAGATCTTACAAAAGCAGACACCTCCCTCAGTCAAACACCCACCTAGCACAGAGGATCCAAAGTCCGATGACAGTTATCCATTTCTAAAACCATTCTCAGTGGTTGAGTGGCAGAGAGTTTTCTGCTCTGGCAAAAATACTGTCCTGGGCACACATAATATCCACTAAATACGCTATCATTTCTGCCACATGGAGTACAACAGTACCTATTCCGTATTTATAATAAAATGCGGACTGAGTATTGCAATACTGAGACCTTAAGACAGGTAGGATAATGCCGGAGCTCAAACCACGACAGAATCCATATCTGGCGGCATTGTACGTTACTACAATGCCCCTACAATGTGGCGAAGGTGGTCAGATTCCAGTCCGAGTGGTGGTTTTAATACCACTTACCATTCCTTCGTAATCAGACGGATTTTCACAAAGCAAAAGGTGCTGAAGATATTTTCATGCATCGGGTCAGTGACATGAAGCCTGTTTCAACAGAAACGCATATTTGCTAACATTGTTTCTGCATCTTAGAAACACCGACGATAACGTCGTAGTCCCAGTTCTAGCCACAAAACTAAAGGATCAACGCGTACTCCACACATTTTCAGAATATCTCTTATTTTTACCCTCTAATCTTGCCCGCATCTCGTGGTCGTGCGGTAGCGTTCTCGCTTCCCACGCCCGGGTTCCCGGGTTCGATTCCCGGCGGGGTCAGGGATTTTCTCTGCCTCGTGATGGCTGCGTGTTGTGTGCTGTCCTTAGGTTAGTTAGGTTTAAGTAGTTCTAAGTTCTAGGGGACTGATGACCATAGATGTTAAGTCCCATAGTGCTCAGAGCCAGAGAGCCCTCTAATCAGTTGCCACCAGTCGTACGGGTACACGTAGGACGAACGACAGGACCGCGAACTATGAGTATGGGTTTGCCGCAAGGATCTGTTTTTGGACCTCTTCTGTTTAATATCCACTAAGTAAATACTGATGAGCCAAAACATTATGACCACCTGCTTAACAGCTTGTTTGTTCGTCTTTGTAACGAAATACACCACTGATTCTGTGTGTCAGGAACCCTACAGTTTGTTGATAGGTATGTGGAAGTACGTGGCGTTCGATGTCCATGAAAAACGCGTAAATAAAGGGTTGCTGATATGTGTACGCGGCGATGACGCCCGATAGCGACCCAGATGGGATCCATAGAATTTACATCAGGGGAATCTGGTCGCCGAGACATCAACGTGAGTTCCCTATAGTGCTCCTCAAACCACTGTAGCGCGGTTCTGGCTCCGAGACACGGACAATTATGCTGCTGAAAGATGACATCGCCATCGAGGAGTAAATCAATCATGAAGGTATGCAGGTGGTTCGCAGCTGTCAGAAAGTCTTGGATTACTACTACAGGTCCCATGCAAGCGCAGGAAAATGTCTCCCATAGCATAATACTGCTCCCGCCAGCCTGCGTCCGTGGCGGCTCGCATGTTTCGAGCCGTCGTTCAACTAGATCACTGCGTTTGTGGAGACGACCATCGACCTAGTGTAGCAAAAATGTGATTCACCCGAAGAGCCGGCGTGTTTCCGTTGATCAACGGTCGAATCCCGATGGTCCCGTGCTCACTCCAATCGTAACTGCAGTTGTCGTTGGGTCAACATGTGAACACGTAGGCGTGGTCTGCTGCTTAGCTCCATATTCAACAATGTACGATGATTGGTGTGCCCCGAAACAGTAGTGCGCGCACCAGCGTGCATCAGCATTGAGCTCTTTCGGTAGAGATGCCAATCCTACTTTACACAGCAGACAAGCCTCCGAAGCCTCTGTAAAAAGTCGTGGACTTCCAACCATTTAGCGCCCAGTAGTAGCTTCACTGTCCTACTTCTTTCTGTAGATGCAGCAAGGAACATGACGGACACGGACGTTGTTCCGTTCCAGTTACCGATCCCCCCGTGCCCGGTTTCCGAACCGTCGACATGCATGACAGCAGCGACCACGTCTGCACTCCAACGGTGTGAGGAAGGAGAATACCAGAAGATCGATTCGAGCTCGGACACGAAGATGCGGGAGCTGACTACTGTTTGTACTGATCCACAGGAAGCGGACACGCGCTCCCGCTTTGAGAATTCGCCCAAACGACGAAAGATGAGGAGACTGTCCACAGGAAATGCTTGGCGAAACGGTGACACGTTGCAAGAGGATGAGGAAAATCTCTCTGTGACCAGGACGTGGACCTCACTTCAACGGTTCCTGGTTCGTGCTCGCAACGTCCACCCAAGGACAAAGACAAGTTGACGATGACTCGAGCGACAACCTGATGCCCGCGGCCGGCGTATCTTCGGACGGACATCGTGTCTCTGCCGATCAGTAATATACGTATATGGTGCGGGTGACAGGGACAGTCAGGCGGGCGACGAGGCGCTTACTGGATTAAACGACTGCAGGCTAGGTCGTCGCACTATCCAATGACCCAGGTTTATCGGACAGGTAAGGTCAATGTCAACGACATTAGTTCCATGACTAAAACCCAGCTGTTACAGGACATGATTCGGGCGGCGGACATTAATATCGTGTTTCTTCAAGAGATACGGCCTAATCTGTGCCTGAATGTTTATGGAAACGAGTCTTAAGTCAACCCAACTTCCGACGGTGGTGATGGTACGGCCATACTACTAGCGATGGCATAGAACCAACGGATATTCAGCATTAGCCATCAGTGTGAGGCGTTGCGCTCACCATCGGTGAAGTCTTGATGTGTTTTCCTAAAAAATAACACTATCCCCAGCTCTTTATCTTTTTTCAATAAATTTATATGAATTTTTAAAGATGTAAAATCTCTTTTGAAACACCCTGTAGAGATGTGGTAGCGCTCATGTCGGCATGCCGCTTAGAAGCGCCCTCGTGGCAGTTGCCCTAGACCACGCATTTGACCGAGTTGAGCACCATTTCTTGCAGGCTGTCTTAGAGAAGATGGGACTGCCCCCAAAATCGGCAGGTGTGGTTCCCAGTGTCATCCACGGAGCCCCTTCCACAGTCCTGTTCAATGGCTATCGCTCGCCACCGTTCCCTACTGAGCGCCCAGTGCGACACGGATGCCCTCTGTCAAGCTTTCTCTTTGCCGTCGCCCTCGAGCCTGCACTTCATGGTGTACGACAGCGCTTGGAGGGCATTCGCCTCCGCAACGTACGTTTTAAATATTGTGTCTATGCAGACGATGTAGTTTTCTTGGCGAGATCGACAGAAGATATATCTACGGCGATCGCGTGGCGTCATACGGAAAGGTAGCCGGGAGCCGTATCAACTAGCGGAAGTCGTACTACATGGATGTGGGCACAGGTTTGAATATGAGAACGCCAGTGCCCATTACCAAGGTCCCGGCGATGAAATGTTTGGGAGTAACCTTTCGTGGGAACGTGTAGCGCACAGCAACAGCTACGTACCGCTGACTACTTAATGTGATCCGCGCGCAAATTCGTCTCCATATCTTTCGAACACTTGACTTGATCATGCGGGTATATTTTGTCAACATCTACTTCGCTCCGAAACTTAATCATTACACACAAGTTCTCCCAGTGGCCGCTATGGTGCCTGCCAAGTCCCAGGCAGCATTAGGTCATTTCGTCAACGGTGGTAGGGTGTTCAAGACCTGCTACGAGACAATATCGTTGCCCACACATGCAGGCGGCATTGGAATGATAAACGTGCACAATAGAGCGGGCTCTCTCTTTCTGCAGACGATGAATCGCCAACGTACTTCGGACAAGGAAACCCTCCCTGGTTCACTGATTGAGGAAGTGGAACCTCATTCCCTCTGGCCGCTGATTCCTGTTGACATATTGCGCCACCACTGTGTCACATTCGTACCTATCTGGTCGACATGAGTTATCTGTTGGATGTCCTACCGACCACACGGTCTCCTAGAACCAAGGACTTCTACCGCTACTTTCAACAGACACTGCCTGCTAATATGATTGAAAGCCGACATCCGGCGGTGGGCTGGCTGCGGGTGTGGAGTGACATACACTCGCCTTCCCTTCCCACCGCGGTGAGAGAGCAGCGGTATCTAATAACGACTGAAAAATTCCCAACCTAACAACATTTATACATTATACTCCTTGCCGAAGAACCTTTCTGTCCCAGATGCGCCGCTGTAGATCCGACATGCACCGTTTCGCTTGTGATACGGCTGCCGGCTGCTGGATCCTCACACGGCGCATGTTGACATTGTTGCTGCGGCAGACGCCTCAGTCTGTAAAGCCCACCCAACTGATCCATCCCGACATCACTTACTACCCTGCTACTTGCCATAACGCCACGGTGCTGGTTAAGGGTATGGCATTGTCATACTTTTTTAGTGAGGGCGTTGCACGGTTGTTAGATTTTTGGCACTATTTAACGAGCAACTACACGGTTTTACGGCGCAAGACGTCTTGGGGTCGTTGTTTACACGGCCTCCACAGACCATTGGAGTATACCGAGTGTGAGAAGAGATTGACCATATAACACATGATGGACTGATGAGAGACAGCAACTGTATCATTGGATATTTCACCCTCGCTGAACGAGAGGACACCCACGGAAGAAGATTAAAATAATTAAAAAAATAACAAAAACATAACAACAAGAAATGAAACAAATGAAATATAATAACAGTACTGTACTTTTTCCTTTAACCGTTTTTTTTAACAGAACGATCAGAGGCGTATTTAATTTTTGTTTGTGGGTGGAGCCTGAAGTGGTGACAAAAAACCGTCCTATTTAGCTTTTTGGGGTGAAAGTGGCGGTGGCGCGAGCTTTGTTTCTGTTTTTAGGTTAGATAGGTTTTTGGAGGTAGTATCGGTGACAGGGGCCAACGCCTGAAGTGGAAAAGACCTAAACATAAGAAAAATAAAATAAGTTGTTAGAGTGGTAGCCCCTCGAATTTTGCAAGATGATATCCCTAGATTGCTGGTTCGAATTCACAGCTAAATAATATTTTAACTTATTTGTGAAACGATTCGACAGTCCTCTCACGTGAAAACCAAATCACAATCACAAAACATCACCACACAGATCAAAGAATATTTTTCTGTTAGCCTTGCTGTTTGTTCACAAAAGTCACGTACAAAAGATATTGTCTAGCTAATGTAACCACACACTTTCCACTTTATTAGAAACAATATTTTTTATCCTCTTATTGTCCAGCTAGGGTCCTTATTGTTTAAACTTTTGAAGTTCATCATCTTACATAAAGATGAAGTAAGTCTGCCTCAGACATTGGCGTTAGTTTACACTCATAAACAGCACAGACCCTACGTTTGTGTTACCTTCATATTGTACATGCTTTATATCTCTCCGTATAGAAAATCTCATCGTCATACATCTCGTTGAAATGTGGACATATGATGACATCTTCACTACTAGCAACACTTCCCAAGAAAGTGAATTGTTTGTTCGCATAGTAAATGAATTTTCTCTCTATTGTCCAATTTTCAGACTAAGATTAATGTGAAGCTAGATATAGTACATCCCTCCTTCGAAAAAAATGCTACAATCTGTTCTTGCTAACGCTGTTTTCATATTTAGTGTAAAACATTGAAAACTGTAAGACCCTCCAGGATTCGTACATGTGATCTCATTACGTACAATCAGATGCGCTATCCGTTGCGCCACTGAGCGCCTCTTCAAAGCTGAATCGTTGGTGATTGTCTTCTGTATAGGAAATCAGCGCTACGCGTTGCCATGAATAATTTTATTGTGCTTCGGGTCGTAGCTCATGACTGATAGTCGACAATCTAGCTCTAATATACTGACCCACTTGCAAAAGTTCTACAATTCCTTAGTTTTGAGAGAGTTTCATGATGCTACAGGGAGTAAGGAAAAGAATTTCCGTCGTTGCAGATATCACTATTCTAAATGGGTGGAGCATAAACGCGTTAACTTCGCAATGTTTCCACTATCAGCTTTCACAAAATTCCTTTCTATTGTTACTTAAAATTGTAATTGTGTTTTCCACCGCTAAACAGCTAACCTTTTTGCATAAAATGTACAAAAAACCTTGTAACTTCGGCTAACACTCCTATAGCTTCTTCTTACTCCTTGTCTGTGACGTCACCAGAGCATCAGCCAATAACAAAGCGTTTTCGATCAGGTGACCAAATCTTGAAATTTAATGATTTTTTTATCTTTAATTACACAAAAATAACAATTTTTTTGAGAGAATATTGACAGTAAAAGCTGTTTCAATGTTAAAATCCATCAGAACAACAACAGTCCCAACCATATTTTTAACACAGAAAATAGCCTACTGTTTTGCCATCGTTTGGTCATACAATAATGGGTCTTGATTTGTTTATGTTGAGGGTCAGTTGCCAGCCCTGCACCAAGCCTAAATCCGCTGCAAGTGTCCCCGCATTTCACTGTGACTTTCTACCTTTGTGACTTCTCTGTAAACAACGGCATTATTCATGAAAAGCCTGAAGGAACTTCAGACGTTATCCACAAGGTAATTTATATTCGTTGTGAATAGTAATAGTCCTATAAGCCTCTCGAAGTCGCTTTTACGCCTTAAGATTTAAGAAAAGGTTTTGCTATATTTATTAACTATTCTTCTTTCCTATAAGAATTAATTTGAGCATGGGCCTCCAGTATCACGTAAAATAACATTTCATAATAACAAATCTGTTGACGTCGTTTATCAGCCCAATAAAGTTATTTCCAAGGCATTTAATTAATTTTAACAAAATAAGTAGACACTTTTATTTATCAGGTTGCTACGATGTTTGAAGGTCTCTCGGTCATGCAGGCGGGTTGATCGATCAGTGTAGAACGAATTATCGACAGCGTAACGTGCGATCATCATCATGTTACTCCTGTTTACTGACCAGTGAGTGCGATATATATACCAGTCGTCTTCCCCTTCCACTGACCCCGCGTCCGAACCGCACGATGTGCCAGCCGCGGTGGTGGGGCTAACTCGGGCTGTGGATTCGAGTGGCGGTCCTCTCTGCGCTCCGCCTTCGCCGTGCTCGGTGTTCGTTTCCACTGCACTTGGAGAATTTTCAGTGATGGAGCCCACGCTTGACTAAATTGAAATCCATTGTTCTCGTTGATGAGGTTCTCATGTAGCCGGGATTCGATAGCCTCCTTGTATACACACTCCAAGTAATGGGATGTACAGTGCGGAATTTTTGCATCTTCGTATTTCATTTTCTGGTTGGTTTCAGCGCAATGTTCAGCATTTTTCAATTTTGTGGGCTGCTGGAGGTCGATGTGCCGTTTGTGTTCCGTGCACCTATTTCAGTTGTGCGAATGGTTTGTCCGACATATGCATTCCCATGCTCGCACAGTATATAATACACTCAAGATTTCCGGAGTACCTCAAAAATGGCTCAAATGGCTCTGAGCACTATGGGACTCAACATCTATGGTCAGCAGTCCCCTAGAACTTAGAACTACTTAAACCTAACTAACCTAAGGACAGCACACAACACCCAGTCATCACGAGGCAGAGAAAATCCCTGACCCCGCCGGGAATCGAACCTGGGAACCCGGGCGCGGGAAGCGAGAACGCTACCGCACGACCACGAGCTGCGGACCCGGAGTACCAGGTCGTCTTTCACAATCCCTAGGTGTGGAGTGAATTACACACCACGCGATTGCAGGAATGCATGTATCGGATAAACCATTCGGCCAACTGAAGAAAGATGCACAGAACTCAAACGGCACATCGACCTCCAGCAACTCACAAAATCAGAAAATGCTGAACACTGCGTTGAAACCAACCACAAAATTAAATATGAACATATAAAAATTCTGCACAATACATCACACTATTGGGACTAAAGGACGCTATTGAGAACCGGCTACCTGAGAACGTCAACAGGGATTTAAACTTTGTCAAGCGTGTGCTCCTGCACTGAAAATTCTCCAAGCGCAGCGGAAACGGAATACTGAGCACCGCGAAGATGGGGCGCAGACATAACCGCCACTCGAATCCAGAGCGCGAGATAGCCCCAACAACGCGGCCGGTACATCGTGCAGTCCATACACGGGGTCAATTGAAGCGGAAGACAAGTGGTATATAACGTACCAACTGGTCTAGGATGTCAATCAGCACAAGTAACCTGATGATGATGGCACGTTACGCCGTCGAAAAATGTTAAAAACGATTAATCAATACGGGTTCATGTCCGAGAGACTTTGAAGCAGCATATTTGCAGGCAAAACCTTGGAACACACATTAGGTTGCTACACTAATCGCCTGTTCTGTGACGTCGTTCTGATGGCCGTACAAATTAAGAGTAAAGTACGAAGAAAAATTAGAATATGAATAAAGACATCACAACAAGATCAGCTCATACGCTGCCCCGTCCGAAGACGTGGCTTCACAGCTTGTCACAATTCGCAGCTCAGACACTGACATTCATAGCCAGGCGTTTGAAATGCACCATTCGGAAACTTATTGGCTAGATATAGATGTGGCAGGGCAGAATAAATTCTGCATTTCAGTGGCCACTAACAGCTTGGCATTAAACACTACGTACTTCCATGCCGTCATGCGAATCCTGACAAAATACGAGAGCAAAGTCGTCAGCAAAATTCAACAGCTAGCACTCAAAACAAATTAAGTACACAGTGAAACACAGTCTCTAACAACTACGAAATACTGCCTGCGGATTTCGGTACGACAGTATTTTATCATTCTCGCATTCCGGTCGCATAATCGTCACCTCTCCGACTTTCAAACGTCGCCCCTTCCGTGAACTCTACGCGAACGCCGAGTAGGTGATCCGGTCTTTTACATGGGGGTGTGCGCCTCACAGTTTGAGTAGAGCTTCAGCACTTTTTGTCTTCTACGCGTAGGATCTTGATAGTAGTACCAAAGGAGCGCTTCAGTCATTCCTCTGACAGAACGGCTTTCCGAACAGACGTAAAAACCAGTGTTAAACGGCGTGAGATATAAATTTCTGGTTAAAGCTCACTAACCACACGGCCGTTATTCTTAGTGTCCGAGGTTCACAAGCGGGCCAGCTGACTTCACGAAAATAACTTATTTATAGTTATTTCGGCCTCGCCACCGTGAATGAGAAACATCGAAGTAAAACATATAGTGTCTTGATTCGTTGTTCTGTCGTTATTTGCAGTACCGTGTCTCTGTATCTATCCAACACGTGTGAAGAATATATGCACCAAGTCTTTATCACAAGCAGTGATCATTGCACGTGATAATTAGTGCTTCAGAATAATGTCTTCCACATAGAATTTGGCGATTTCTGAAGACATCCCCTACGGTGTCTTTCTTAGTATCTGACAGATCGACAGAGACTCCACCAATATAACCTGCACATGGATCTTCCCGAACCAAGATAACTAGAGCTTGCAGCGTCGTAAAATTGCTTCAGTATAAATGGCTGTACATAAACCGTGATGACCTTCCTCTAACATCGCAATTCGAAGTATACAACGATTCGATCATTAATTGGGATTCTTCTGTTGCAGATTTTTCTCCCTCCAAGGTCTTCATTATCTTCAGCAATGGTAGTAGTAGTAGTAGTAGTAGTAGTAGTAGTAGCTTTATTAATCCGTGGATCTCTTTTTACAAGGACATAGGACATGTAAAAGTATTTACAAGTATAGACCGATTTAAAATAAGCTAATTCGTATACATATATATTTACAGGCTTCTAGTTAGAGACAATCATTAGATTCACTCCTGGTATACAATACTTTTTTTTACAAATAACTTATTAAATAATGTAATTCCACACTGTTCACTCACAGCTCACTATCAGTCACTGCACACACTATACACGCATTGTTTCATAACACTTCACTCACTACACACACACACACACACACACACACACACACACTGGTGATCTCTGGGCCATTTTCTGTACCGCAACTACACATTTGCTATCCTGAATAACTGAGTCAGCATCCCTCCATAATGAGTGAGATGTTGAGCTCGAAGAGGAAGAGGTGTAAGTAGGAAAGGAAAAAAGAAGGAAAAAACATAAAGTGAAGGTGTTATGTGGAATGTTGGATGTTTTATAATCATTATTATTATTATTTATTTGCATAACATTTTTTACCAACTCCCTACTCAGTTTTATTTAAGTAATTCTTCAGTGTATACAATCATAAACCATGGACCTTGCCGTTGGTGGGGAGGCTTGCCTGCCTCAGCGATACAGATGGCCGTACCGTAGGTGTAACAACAACGGAGGGGTATCTGTTGAGAGACCAGACAAACGTGTGGTTCCTGAAGACGGGCAGCAGCCTTTTCAGTAGTTGCAGGGGCAACAGTCTGGATGATTGACTGATCTAGTCTTGTAACAATAACAAAACGGCCTTGCTGTGCTGGTACTGCGAACGGCTGAAAGCAAGGAGAAACTACAGCCGTAATTTTTCCCGAGGGCATGCAGCTTTACTGTATGATTACATGATGATGGCGTCCTCTTCAGTAAAATATGCCGGAGGTAAAATAGTCCCCCATTCGGATCTCCGGTCGGGGACTACTCAAGAGGATGTCGTTATCAAGAGAAGGAAAACTGGCGTTCTACAGATCGGAACGTGGAATGTCAGATCCCTTAATCGGGCAGGTAGGTTAGAAAATTTAAAAAGGGAAATGGATAGGTTAAAGTTAGATTTAGTGGGAATTAGTGAAGTTCGGTGGCAGGAGGAACAAGACTTTTGGTCAGGTGAATACAGGGTTATAAATACAAAATCAAATAAGGGTAATGCAGGAGTAGGTTTAATAATGAATAAAAAATAGGAGTGCGGGTAAGCTACTACAAACAGTATAGTGAACGCATTATTGTGGCCAAGATAGACACGAAGCCCACGCCTACTAGCTCTGCTGGTGACGAAGAAATTGATGAAATGTATGGTGAGATAAAAGAAATTATTCAGGTAGTGAAGGGAGACGAAAATTTAATAGTCATGGGTCACTGGAATTCGATAGTAGGAAAAGGGAGAGAAGGAAACATAGCAGGTGGAGATGGATTGGGGGTAAGAAACGAAAGAGGAAGCCGCCTGGTAGAATTTTGCACAGAGCATAACTTAATCATAGCTAACACTTCGTTCAAGAATCATAAAAGAAGGTTGTATACATGGAAGCAGCCTGGAGATACTAGAAGAAATAAAAACTTTGAGGTTCGCCGATGACATTGTAATTCTGTCAGAGACAGCAAAGGACTTGGAAGAGCAGTTGAACGGAATGGACAGTGTCTTGAAAGGAGGATATAAGATGAACATCAACACAAGCAAAACGAGGATAATGGAATGTAGTCGAATTATGTCGGGTGATGCTGAGGGAACTAGATTAGGAAATGTGACACTTACAGTAGTATAGGAGTTTTGCTATTTGGGAGCAAAATAACTGATGGTGGTCGAAGTAGAGAGGATACAAAATGTAGACTGGCAATGGCAAGGAAAGCGTTTCTGAAGAAGAGAAATTTGTTAACATCGAGTATAGATTTAAGTGTAGTCGGCCGTGGTGGCCGTGCGGCTCTAGGCGCTCCAGTCCGGAGCCGCGCTGCTACTACGGTCGCAGGTTCGAATCCTGCCTCGGGCATGGGTGTGTGTGTGTGTGATGTCCTTAGGTTAGTTAGGTTTAAGTAGTTCTAAGTTCTAGGGGACTGATGACCACAGCAGTTGAGTCCCATAGCGCTCAGAGCCATTTGAACCATTTGAACCATTTAAGTGTAAGGAAGCCGTTTCTGAAATTATTTGTATGGAGTGTAGCCATGTATGAAAGTGTAACGTGGACGATTTATAGTTTGGACAATTGGTTCATGGTGTGGGTTCCTGTAGTCATGTCCTAGTTCATGAACCACGGGCAACGTATGAGTGGCCAAGTAAGTGGTTCCGACAGTCGGGATACCAGTTACTTTGGAATAAGGCTGGGCATCTCGGACATATTCTGAGTCGTGGTCACCTTTGTGCTCATACGGCAAAGACTATCAAATCCACCGGTTAGTCCCTCAGCCGTTAGGGGTAAAACCCAATGGGACTCGGGGCAAGTAAGGCTAGCAACCTGCTTCCCTGGTACTTTAAATATGATGCTGGCAACAATCAGAGCAAAATGCCTCGGACCTTTGGAGGTGATGGAGTCCCACCTCTAACTGACAAACCAGGGACTCCTAAGATACGACTTGGCAAACAAATGGTAATGAGATGGGGAGCTATTAATATCAATGGGGGCTACTCTGGGAAGAAGGTAGAGCTGGCAGAGGCTGCAAGTAAGATGGGGCTGGACGTTTTAGCTGTTAGTGACATTCGGGTAAGGGGTGATAAAGAAGAGGAAGTGGGAGAATACAAGGTCTACTTGTCAGGAGTGGCTCTGAGCACTATGGGACTCAACTGCTGTGGTCATAAGTCCCCTAGAACTTAGAACTACTTAAACCTAACTAACCTAAGGACAGCACACAACACCCAGCCATCACGAGGCAGAGAAAATCCCTGACCCCGCCGGGAATCGAACCCGGGAACCCGGGCGTAGGAAGCGAGAACGCTACCGCACGCTTGTCAGGAGTCAAAGCAGGAATAGCACAATGGGGTGTAGGGCTTTACATCAGGAAAGAAATGGAACCCAGCGTAGTTGCAATAAGGTATGTAAACGAACGACTGATGTGGATAGATTTGACAGTGTCTAGCAAGAAAATTAGGATTGTGTCAGTATATTCGCATTGTGAAGGGACAGATCAAGATAAGATGGATAGTTTTTATGACGCACTCAGTGATGTAGTTGTTAGAGTAAAGGACAAGGACAGTGTTCTGCTCATGGGTGATTTTAACGCCAGGATTGGAAATCGAACAGAAGGGTATGAAAAGGTTATGGGTAAATTTGGAGAGGATATGGAGGCCAACAGGAACGGGAAACAACTCTTGGATTTCTGTGCCACTTTGGGCTTAGTAATCACGAACTCCTTTTTTAAACATAAGAACATTCACCAGCATACTTGGGAAGGCAGGGGAACCAGATCTGTCATTGACTATATAATAACAGATCAGGAATTCAGGAAGGCTGTGAGGGACACACGTGTATTCAGGGGATTCTTTGATGTCACTCATCATTATTTAATCTGCAGTGAAACTGGGATTGTGAGGCCTAAAGTGCAGGAGGTCAGGTCCATATGTAGGAGGATAAGAGTGGAGAAACTTCAGGATAAGGAAATCAGGCACAAGTACATAACAGCGATCTCAGAAAGGTACCAGTTAGTTGAATGTAGTCAATTACAGTCATTGGAAAAGGAATGGACAAGGTACAGGGACACAGTACTAGAAGTGGCTAAAGAATGTCTTGGAACAGTAGTGTGTAAAAGTAGGATGAAGCAAACAGCTTGGTGGAATGATACAGTCAAGGCAGCCTGTAAAAGGATAAAGAAGGCGTATCAAAAATGGCTACATACCAGAACCCAGGTAGACAGTGAAAGTTATGTTGAAGAAAGAAACAAAGCCAAACAGATAATTACAGCATCCAAGAAGAAATCTTGGGAAGACTTTGGAAACAGGTTGGAGACCTTGGGTCAAGCTGCTGGAAAACCATTCTGGAGTGTAATTAGCAATCTCCGAAAGGAAGGTAAGAAGGAAATGACAAGCATTTTGGACGGGTCAGGAAAACTGCTGGTGAATCCTGTGGATGCCTTGGGCAGATGGAGGGAATATTTTGAAGAGTTGCTCAATGTAGGTGAAAATACGATCAGTAATGTTTCAGATTTCGAGGTAGAATGGGATAGGAATGATGATGGAAATAGGATCACATTTGAGGAAGTGGAAAAAATGGTCAATAGATTGCAGTGCAATAAAGCGGCTGGGGTGGATGAAATTAAGTCGGAACTCATCAAATACAGTGGAATGTCAGGTCTTAAATGGCTACACAGGATAATTGAAATGGCCTGGGAGTCGGGACAGGTTCCATCAGACTGGACAAAAGCAGTAATCACACCAATCTTTAAACATGGAAACAGAAAAGATTGTAACAACTACAGAGGTATCTCTTTAATCAGCGTTGGGGGTAAAATCTTCGCAGGTATTGTTGAAAGGAAAGTGCGAGTATTAGTTGAGGACCAATTGGATGAAAATCAGTGTGGGTTTAGGCCTCTTAGAGGTTGTCAGGACCAGATCTTTAGCTTACGGCAAATAATGGAGAAGTGTTATGAGTGGAACAGGGAATTGTATCTATGCTTTATAGATCTAGAAAAGGCATATGACCGGGTTCCTAGGAGGAAGTTATTGTCTGTTCTACAAGATTATGGAATACGAGACAAACTTTTGCAAGCAATTAAAGGTCTTTACATGGGTAGTCAGGCAGCAGTTAGAGTTGACGGTAATTTACGTTCATGGTTCAGAGTAGTTTCAGGGGTAAGACAAGGCTACAACCTGTCTCCACTGTTGTTCATATTATTTATGGATCATATGTTGAAAACAATAGACTGGCTGGGTGAGATTAAGATATGTGAACACAAAATAAGCAGTCTTGCATATGCGGATGACTTAGTTGTGATGGCAAATTCGATTGAAAGTTTGCAAAGTAATATTTCAGAGCTAGATCAGAAATGTAAGGACTATGGTATGAAGATTAGCATCTCCAAAACGAAAGTAGTGTCAGTGGGAAAGAGGTATAAACGGATTGAGTGCCAAATAGGAGGAACAAAGTTAGAACAGGTGGACGGTTTCAAGTACTTAGGATGCATATTCTCACAGGATGGCAACATAGTGAAAGAACTGGAAGCGAGGTGTAGCAAAGCTAATGCAGTGAGCGCTCAGCTACGATCTACTCTCTTCTGCAAGAAGGAAGTCAGTACCAGGACTAAGTTATCTGTGCACCGTTCGATCTTTCGACCAACTTTGTTGTATGGGAGCGAAAGCTGGGTGGATTCAGGTTACCTTATCAACAAGGTTGAGGTTACGGATATGAAAGTAGCTAGGATGATTGCAGGTACCAGTAGATGGGAACAATGGCAGGAGGGTGTCCACAATGAGGAAATCAAAGAAAAACTGGGAATGAACTCTATAGATGTAGCAGTCAGGGCGAACAGGCTTAGATGGTGGGGTCATGCTACACGCATGGGAGAAGCAAGGTTACCCAAGAGGCTCATGGATTCAGCAGTAGAGGGTAGGAGGAGTCGGGGCAGACCGAGGAGAAGGTACCTGGATTCGGTTAAGAATGATTTTGAAGTAATAGGTTTAACATCAGAAGAGGCACCAATGTTAGCACTGAATAGGGGATCATGGAGGAACTGTATAAGGGGGGCTATGCTCCAAACTGAACGCTGAAAGGCATAATCAGTCTTAAATGATGATGATGATGATGATGATGAAGAAGAAGAGAATAGAAGCTTTCGAAATGTGGTGCTACAGAAGAATGCTGAAGATTAGATGGGTAGGTCACATAACTAATGAGGAGGTATTGAATAGAATTGGGGAGGAGAGGAGTTTGTGGCACAACTTGACAAGAAGAAGGGATCGGTTGGTAAGACATGTTCTGAGTCATCAAGTGATCACCAACCTAGTATTGGAGGGCAGCGTGAAGCGTAAAAATCGTAGAGGGAGACCAAGAGATGAATACACTAAGCAGATTCAGAAGGATGTAGGTTGCAGAAGGTACTGGGAGACAAAGAAGCTTGCACAAGATAGAGTAGCATGGAGAGCTGCATCAAACCAGTCTCCGGACTGAAGACCACAACAACAACAACAACAACAACAGGTACGTTTTAGCTGCCTTTTTAAATAAATGTATTTTTGCAATTTCTTTAATCTCTTTCGGTAATTTATTATACAGTTTTATTCGTTGGTAGAAAATGCTGTTTTGAGTTTTATGTTTATTTTTTCTTGGTAAATGTAAGTTGAGTCTATCTCTTGTTGCATGGTCATGGACAGAGCTGTTTGTGAAGTAATTATCAATGTTATTTTTGATGTGTACAACTGACTGATAAATGTATTCACATGGAGTAGTTAAAATCCCCAGTTTTTAGAACAGATGTTTACAAAGAGCTCGACTAGTATTTTTGGTTATTATTCTTATGGCTCTTTTCTGGAGTTTTAAAATTTTGTTCATATTTTGTGCGTTTGTTCCCCAAAAAAGAATGCCACAGCCAAGAACTGAGTTCACATATGAATAATATGTAAATAAAAGACACTGCATATTACACACTGATGATAGGATTCTAAGGGCATAACATGATGATGACATTCTGTTTCGAAGTACCTTTGTGTGTTCACACCACTTCAACTGAGAATCAATATTCATTCCTAGAAATTTTGCACTTGTTACACAGTCTATAGAGGTGCCATCTACATTTAATTTAACATTGTCATTTTTCCTCTTCAAACTGCAATTCATGGCATTAAGTTTTCTTTCTGTTCAATGTCACCTTATTGCTTATTGACCAGTCATAAACTTCCTTGAGAGTTTCGTATGCTTTCTCGGCAAAGGAGTTATCTTGTTTTCTCAGTGACTATAATATTGCTGTCATCAGCAAAGGGAATTTTTTCACCATGAGGAACACTGCAGGGAATGTCATTGTTGTATATCAGGAATAGTACTGGTCCTAATATGCTACCTTGCGGAACCCCTATATTAATGTATTTTGGTTCTGATAAGTGTTTTATTAAGTGTTTAGATCTATTTGAAGTATGCGTTATCTCTACTCCTTGTGCCCTATCTGCTAGGTATGATCGAAACCAGGCGTTAGCTACCCCTCTTATTCCTAATGCTTGTAATTTATTTAATAGAATCTTGTGCTCGACTGTATCAAACGCCTTAGAAAGATCCAAAAATATGCCTGTGACACACTCATCTCTATCAAGAGCATCAAGTACATCTTTTGTGAATTCTACTATGGCTGACTCTTTTTGCCACTTCGGAAACCAAACTGCGATTCGCTTAAAAGATGGTATTTATTCAGGTAATTTATTAATCTGTCTTTCATAGTTTCTTCCATTGTTTTTGAGAATGCTAACGGAGATTTGGGAGAGGTCACTTTTGTGGAGGCATATCTTCGCCCTGCAGCGCAGCTCATAGCACAAGACTTAAATCATATCATAGTACCAAACGGCAACACATTTATTGGCGGCGACTGGAATGCAAAGCATCCTACCTGGAATTCATGAACGCCAGCCCTAGGGGACTGGTGCTGCACAGCCTGGAACAGGACTTTGATCTGGAGATCTGGGGACCTCTTCAGTCGACTCACACTCCCTCCCCCAGTCATCAACGTCCAGATGTCCTTGACACTGTTATCACCTAAGGACTTGGGATTTACCCCCGTCTTTTAACTATCAATGACTTATCGTCGAACCGTGATCCTGTTCTGGCGTCGCTACCACGGACGAGTCAGCTACCGAACCAGCGAGTTCACCAGGATAATAACTGGCCTCAGTTCAAGAGGTATTTAAATAACATCATCGCGCTTACACTGGAGGTTCAGACGCCGGCGCAAATCGATTATGTCGTCGATTACTAAACGCGGAAGCTCTAGAAGGACCACAAACTGTTGTCTATAACGGTTCTTGAGGCCTTCCAGACCCACGATCCATTGCCTCCCTTACTTGAAGAACTACTTGAATGGTGAGTAGAAACGTGGGAGGGTAAGATATTCTCCTTCCTCCTGCAAACCAGAGAGGATTAGTGGTTAGTGCAAAACTTGAGGGCCGACCCCACGCCCAAACGACGGCTTCAGACTCCTCAGGAATTAACGGAAGACCCATTCACAAAAGCGGAAACATTCGCGACAGCGTTTGAGCGACAAATGGCGCTTCTGAGGGAGCCTCTGAACAGGGCCCATAGAGACCACGAGTATGCGACCATACAACTCGTCGATCGGATCATCACCGCTCCTGACCGGTTCTGTCACCTTCTAACTACAGCGAGCGAAATTAGAACCATACTCAGGAAGCTAAATGGGAACAAGACAGCTGGTGTTGACAAGATCAGCAACTTACACCAGAAGAACTTGCCGTGTACACCATTGGTGCTCTTGATAAGAATTTACAATCGCTGTCTCTTGACATATTATTTCCCCACTGCGTGGAAGATCGGCAAGGTAGTTCCTATTTCCAAACCATAGAAGGACGTTACCCTGGCCACAAACTACCGACCCCTAGACTTCTTAGTGGTCTGGGTAAAACCTTCGAGAGAGTCATCCAGTTCCGCATTTTGAAACCACTGGTGGCAGACAGTACAATCAGGGCACAACGTAAACTATCCACGGAGCTGGAACTCCTTCGTCTGGCGGAACATGTTACCAGAAATCTCAATGTGTCTAGTGCTACTGCAGCAGTCTTCTTAGATACCGAAAAGGCCTACGATAAGGCATAGAGGGAACAACTAATTCGGAAACTGGATGAACTGATCATACAATGAAGGCTTTCACGACCGGATGGTACTGTTGTTGATAATTATTCCGGGTTATATGGCCGTGGTCCATGGAATTCTTCTATTCCTAACGTTTCGTCCAATACTACGTTAGACATCTTCAGAGGAATGGCTGGCCCTGCTGAGTCCTGCCGACTGACGAGTCGGGCGTCGGAGAGCGGCCTAAATACCGAGGAAAGTGGGCGTGGTCTAGCTTGCACATAGTAACAGAGAGAAAACTAGTCAAAGATAAAATGTAACTATCGATAATAGTCCGTCATAGATAAAAATCACTTATCGATGAACTGAAATCGATACCCAATTGTTATGTGAAATTTATAGCTAGTTTTTTGACAGACGGAAAGATGATTGTTACAGTAGAGGGTCAATCGTCTGAGAGCCGACTGGAGCAGGCGGGGCTGCTTCAAGGATCCGTTTTATTCTCACTACTATTTAATCTCTACGTCAATGTCATTCCAACTGCCACAGGGGTACAAATTTCGCAGTTTGCTGATGATAGGGCTTTTCTCACCAGCGACAGACATATTCACGCCAACATTCGACGCCTTCAGTGTCAACTAGATGCCACAGCCGCTTGTTGTAACACCTATAAAGAGCAACTAAATCTCTCCAAGACGACAGCCATCTATTTCAGCAAGAAACGCCCCTCGATGCCTACCAACTTGAGACTGTATGGGCGGCGTATCCCCTGGGGGGCAACGGTCACTTCCTGTGGGTAACTTTGGACAAATACTTCTTTCCCCATCAACATGTTGACCTTCTCAGGAACAAAGCTTCTGGTATGGCCAAGAAACTCCTATCTCTTTTCAAGCATACTGACCTCAGTACCACAGCAAAGCTTGGGTTATATAAGGCGACGGTGCTCTCTAAGATACCGTGTGGCAGTTCGGTCTGGGGACTTGCCAGTCCAACACAAATTAGCCGTCTACGAGTTTTACCAAATATGGTGCTCAGATGGATACTTCGTGCCAGCCGTTATACTCGCATCGTTGACTTGCACACTGTCCTTCATATGGATACAGTTCTAGAAGCAGTTAGCAAACGGAAGACGACCTTGCACAACAATTTGGACACTTTGTGTAACTCGGTGTACCACATAAGAACTCTGGGCAGGACAACACCCCTCCCATGGCATTGGTATATGGTACCGCGTTCATTGACACTATGACATCCTAATCCATTCCACCAACAGATGGCATCTTACGGACCGATATACAGACCCTAAGAAGTTGACTCCAAACGTTTATTCATAAGAAAGTGAACCCAAGCAACTAATTACCTTCTACCATGAAGTCTGGATTGTCGTCGACGATGGCATTTCAATTTACAGGGTGACATTAAAAAAATAGAGCCTGGCTACGATTAGACACAGTGTTATTTTATACTGCGATAATCTACAGAGATTAAAGACTGGAATTAATAGGTAACGTGACAGAAGATCACATTCAACTGAGAGCAACCTCGATTTTACATTTCATACATACAGGCCATCGTCATTCACTGTACTAAGTGTCTTTCTGAACCGTGATACCTTAACTTTTATTAAGCTTCACATGTCCATACGTGACCAATGCTTACAATAGTCAGCATGCTGCTATTACGTTCGATATGAATGTCTTCTGCAACACCGAATAGCTAATACACGGCAGTAGAGCATTTCTATCGACTTCTCCTTTGCATACCAGTTGCAGCAAATTTAACTGAGATACTAGTCCATATACCCATTTACAACAGACCTTCTGGTATATATGTGTGTTTATGTCTATGTCTTATTAAGTACTTGTGACAGCATAATTAAATCTTGCCATCGGAGCATTAAAGACAGGGTAGGGTGAGAATACTGAGTTCGCCTATACTTACCACTTACTAGAGGAGGCATTGTGATTATGTCAACAAATTTATATTTATTTAAAATTTTGTAAAACTGTCTTAACTAATCCAGCAACTTAGTAACAGCGATATCCTGGATTAGTAACAAGAGTCACAGTGTAGTAATTTAGAACTATTTAAAAGTGTATAATGTGGTATCATGTTAACGTTGCATGATAACTGGAGAAAGAAGAGGGTAAAAGCCGGTGCCGACAGACAGCCTACTCCTTTCAAAAAGCACCAAGGAGGCAGCCGAACGTGACGTTTCCATCCGACCGTCCATGAACACTGTCACATCCCCTCACTCCGTGAGACACTTCGGAGAAGTACGAGATGTGATCCGAGTTACTGGCGCAGGGTCTGGTGATCAGGAACTGTACGCTACCACCTCTCTTTTATACATAAAGATGAACTGCCAATCGCTAAAAAAGTTTGAGACAGTTTGTGAACTACAGGCAAGTACAGCACGAATGTGTGCAGCATGACAAGCGTATCCGGACGTGCACTGAGTGCCGCACACGTCTACATTACAGTGCAGATAATGCACCACGGTAAGACGTCTCCATCCGCCAGTTTCTATGCCAGTCAGTCGCCATCATCCACGTAGTATCACCCACATTTTCTGTCTCTCGTACCACAAAGGATGTTACTCCATATCACCTTTCCCTATTCTTTACAATTCTCTCTCTCTCTCTCTCTCTCTCTCTCTCTCTCTCTCTCTCCCCATCCCCCACCCGGCTCTAACTATTAGGAACTCTGCTAGCGTCGCTACCGTTCTTTTTTTGACCTCTGTTTCGTCTGCTTCGCCGTGTATGGAAGTTCAGCTCCTAATTTCTTTTTCTACCATGTTAAGGTATAAGAGGTGAAAACACGATCAAATATCGACTTTTGTTGCAAAAGAGAGGAAGCAGATTTTGCACTGGGACGAGCGCGGTGTACATTTGGCAGTAACATCCACTTCGTGGGGACCACATGGGATTTCTCACCCACATCTGTGGAATACTCTCTCTGGCTGTGCTGAGAGAACAGACTTGTAGCTCGAAGCAAGAACACAGCTTCCGCCACTGGAAAATCGTATAAAGGATGAGTCGCTTTAATCCACGGTGTCTACTACGTACGGAGATCTACTAAATATAACAGGGACACATATATAATATTCCTATGATACAGAACTGAAGGATGAGGAGGAGGAGATTAGTGTTTAACGTCCCGTCGACAACAATGTCATTAGAGGCGGAGCACACTCTCGGATCAGGGACGGATGGAGAAGGAAAGCGGCCGTGCCCTTTCGAAAGAACTATCCCGACATTTGCCTTAAACGATTGAGAGAAATCACGGAAAACCTAAATCTGGATGGCCGGACGCGGGCTTGAGCCGTCGTCCTCCCGAATGCAAATCCAGTGTGGTAATCACCCAGTGTAGTAATAACCATTCCGTATGATACAGAACTCGGGGCACACGTGAGACATTTCAAGACTATACGACAATAGCGAGGAAATATATGTGAACTACTTCCCAAATTCTGTTAGAATAACCATTTGTACTCACCCAATGTTTAACTTAACCGTTTAACATTTTAATTTGCAGTATTTTCACCAAGACACACGCTAATACTGTGACATAGTATGCATCTCACAAACAGTAAAACAATTATGACACTAAACAGTATGGACCTACCTATGTAGCCCGTAAGGCAAGAGAACATTCGACTGTACGTAAGAACGTACAGCATAAATGAAATAATGTTACGTCCCTCTATCGGGAGTCAGAGATTGGCCCAGTGTCACAAACGTTGTTAGTTTCCAGATAGTGCAATGAAGTCGAAGATTAATTCCATTCAGGTGGTAATGATGTACAGAAACAATCTTGCTTTATAATTAATATTGCTTTATTTACTATGAAATGTTACGTAAAAACAGCACGGTAAATTTCCTTTTTTTTTAATTTTAAAATAACTTTTGAGACATAGTTAAAGATTTTTACGTTTTATTTCTAATAAAGTGTTTAACAAAAGAATTTAATTGTTTTCACGCGTCGTGTATAATATCTATTGAATGTAATATCGGGTGTTTGTACATGAGTGTCAAAATTGTTCAGCTTCACCAATGCATCCTTCTTTCGATTAAATATTAGGGAGTTCACACATGGAGTGAACTATGTGATCATCTGCATCGATGGTGTTCCTGTTTCGTTTCTCAGTACTCACAGTTTATTCTTCACTTTCACAAACGTGTAGTTAACAACATTCCTTGCACAACTGCACAGAATTTTCCCGTTGTCCAAGTGTGTGAAAGAAAAAAATATTATCAAATTCTCTAACGAGCGATAAGTTTAATCTCACAAAACTACAAACAATAAATGGTTTATCACGCATTGCATGGTGACTTTTAGGTGGTGTTAGTAATAGTTCCAACATTCGTAAATTTCTAAACGACATGCCTTGTCTGAACATGTTTTCGTCAGGTTGTTTACCATAAGCACCAACATCTATGACTAAAGTTTTGTAGTTGACATCAGCAACTGCTTTCAGTAAAACAGAATAATACAGGTGCCTGCCGCCTATATGTCCTACAAAACTGGGAAACCTTTCCACATCCATTTCGCTGAAATTTTCTTTAAATCGAGAAACAGTTGGGACTGAAAATAACCTGCAGCAAACGATTTCCATATGGCAATGTAAACTTCTCTCACCATAAATGATACTGTTAACACCGTTACTCTACGTCAGGCTCATCCAAGAATTGCGCCCAGCGGGCGTGGCTGCGCTCCGCGATCGCAAGGCAGTATAGTTCAGCGCACTGTTATATATTTTTTTTTTATATTGTGTAGTGTGGAGCGAAGAGATCATCCTTGATGACTTATTCTTCTAGGACGGGATGTAAGGATAAAAGGAAAACACTTTATTTATTACACATTCAGTTAGGCTTGGGCACGCAATGGGTCCTTTAGCCTGCTGTCTTTGGTGATGTCTATCTCCTGTGGAGGGTGAAATGTGTCAACGCTGTTATGTGTGACTGCTTCCTCGTGTTATGACAGATGGCCTATGGGGGGTGAAACGTTACTGACTTCGGTACTCGATACTTGTGCCATCTTGCAGTGTTTACCGTTCCTACCGATTCTAATTGTCGAACTTCGTCCCTAAGGGCATCGATTTTGTCAAAAACTCGTAGAGCCTTGTCATGGACCTTCTCTTGTATAGTGGTCTCGTGGAGTGCGGTTCGGATGTCGACGTTTCTTGTCCACCATGGAGCTCCTGTGAACCATCGATAGCTAATGTTTTGCAGCGCTTGGAGTTTGTTGTAGTTGGGGACGCACGTAGTTCCCCACGAGGTGGAGCCATATAACATTGTGGGTTCCACCGTTGCCTTATAAAATTGGAGTTTAGTCTTAGGGTTGAGATCCTTACTCCTCAGGAACGGAATCAGTGACCTGGCCATCTTCTGGGCTGCCGTCTTCTTGTCGTCAATATGAGGCGTAAAGAGTAATTTTTTGTCAAGGTAGACACCGAGATACTTCACTCCCGACGACCATGGGATAAATTGGTCAGCTATTTGGAGTCTGTCGTTCAGAACTGGTTTCCTCCGTGTGAACAGAACGGCTGCCGTCTTCGTCGGGTTGATCGTTATCTTATTTTGCAGCGCCCAGCGTTCCATAACAGCAAGTTGCCGTTGCATCGGAGCACGCTGCCACGGCTGAGAGCCGACTGTGTGCTATTGGGGCGGACGCGAGATTGAAGAAAACCACCCTGTACCAGAGAAGTTAAAACCTAACCAAAAACAACGGTTTCTGGGACGCAGCATATGTCATATTGCTCCCGTGCTCAGAGACAAATTTAAAGATAAGGTAGCTCATCTGCCTGCGGCTGACCAAAACAAAATGTACTCCGTCTTCGAGGAACACTCATGGTTATTCGAGGAAAGGCGTTATTTGCCGGCTACTGACCTTGTTTACCATGAAATTCCCACCGGAGATGCAAGGCCCATTGCGCAGAAACCATGTAGACTACCGTATCACCTCCAGCCTGTTGTGGAGGAAACTATCCAACAACAGGTAGAGGCAGGGATAATGCAACCCTCCGCCAGGCCCTGGTCGTCTCCAATCATCGTTGTCCCAAACAAATCAATCATGGAGAGAAGACCTACTGTCTTTGCGTTGATATGAGAGCAGTAAATAAGGTAACCACTCCTGATACTTACACTCCTCCATATATCGACGAAACACTGGACAGGCTAGGAAACTGCAAATACTTCACTCCCCTTGATATGAAGAGTGGGTATCACCAAATACCGATTGCATCACAGGACAGGCCAAAAATAGCGTTTGTAGTTCCCTCCGGTCTATATGAATTTTTGAGACTGCCACTGGGGCTGCGCAACGTGCCAGCCAACTTCCAACGCTTTGCTGACTTACTTTTAAGAGGACTGAAACCTACAATGTGCCTAATTTATCTAGATGATATCATTGTCTTTTCCAGAACCATAGATGAACATGTTACCTGGCTAAGAAATGTTTTGTCTAAACTAAAAAGTGCCAATTTAAGCTTGAAAATAGAAACATGTTCCTTTGCTGAGAATCAAGTACAGTATCCAGGGCATATTGTTAGTGCTGATAGAGTAAAGCCAGATCCCCGCCTGATTGAAGCAGTTAGAACATTCCCTTCCCCAATTATTATAGGCGTTCTGTAAAGGACTATGCCACAGCAGCCAAAATCATTACCCACCTTTTGGAAAAGGATGTACCCTATCAATGGACCCCCAAGTGTGAAGCTGCTGTACAACATATCACAGATGTTCTGACTAGTTACCCCTTATTGATATCCCGATTTCGAAAAACCATTCATTCTCTCCTGTGACGCGTCCGATTTTGCAGTGGGAGCTATTCTGAATCAAATTATTGATGGCAAGGAAAGACCAATTTGTTATGCATCCTGTCAGCTGAATCAGGCGGAAATTAATTACACTACTACGGAGAAAGAATTGCTGGCATTAACGTTTGGAGTCAACTATTTTAAATGCTATCTTTATGGGAGAAAGTTTACAGTAGTAACAGATCATGCAACACTTCAATGGCTATTAAGTTTAAAAGACCCTGGCAGCCGTCTCACCCGCTGGGCCTTGAAGTTGAGTTTGTATGATTACCAAGTGCAACATACAGATCGAAAATTGCACCTGAATGATGACGCCCTTAGTAGAAAAGTGAGAGTAGCTCGAACAGACGATGTGTTAATTGACGAATTAAAAGACTCACAGGAGAATGACGCAAAATGTTGCCAGTAAGTCTCCCATCCAGATTTTGTTACAGAAGATGGAATTCTATACCGCAAGACACCCGTGGGTAAAGGTATAGTAGTACCTAAAGACCTACAATCCAGAATTATTGCTCAGTGCCACGACAGCATTCAAGCTTGCCATAATGGACGAAGAGCCACAAACGCCGGCATTGCCACGAAGTATTGGAGGGGCAAAAGATGGCGAGATGTTGCTAAGTATATAAAAAACTGCCTACCATGTGCACAAAGAGCACAACCCCCACGAATCAAAATTCCCTTACAATCTCTTCCTGAGGTATCAAAAACTTTTCAGTTTGTGGCTTTGGACGTCGTTGGGCCACTTCCCGTAAGTACATAAGGAAGTAAATATATTATATCCATTATTGATCACTTTACCCGATACCTTATTTTGGTACCCATCGCTGACATGTCAGCTGAAACAGTAGCACCAGCTTTTATGGATCATCTTGTCATTCCTGTCGGAAGCCCTAAAGCCATTATAACAGATCAAGGAACCAATTTTATGTCTTCTTTATTTGTCCAAGTCTGCAAATTGCTGAGAATTAGAAAATGGAGAACTACCCCTTTTCATCCCCAGGCAAATGGTCGCATTGAGCATGTCCATCGCACTCTGAAACGAATGCTTTCCTATTACATCAACTCAGCCTACAGAGACTGGCAAAGATACATTACGTACATGGCAAGTGCGTATAACATCTGTTTTCACGAAGCCACTGAACGTACCCCTTATGAGATAGTGTTTGGCCGGCCTATGTAATCTCCCATTGAGATAGACAAATTACGTGGGAATAGATCACACAGCCGTTAAGGGGCTAGCCCGCCGCATTCAGGCTATTTGGAAGAAGGTGCAAGGGAACAAACGCAAAGCAACCAGAAAACAGATGGAAAGAAGTAACAAAAATGCCATCCTCCCCTGCTTAAACTTGGTGATTTGGTTTTGCTAAAAAACCATAGTATAAAGAAAGGAAGAGTGTATGACGGACCATTCAGCTCTCAGCAGGTTCTACCTCCTCCCCCTCCCCCTCCCCCCGTCCCCCCGTTAAGCCGAGAAAAAGGAAAGTTGCACCACCCCCAGCTCGCCCCAGATATGCACTGAGATCTAAACACCCATATGCCCTTAGATACAGGGACTAAACACGAAGGTACTGTTTCTTACTTATAATATTCGCCCAGTGATCGTGGCATGGCCAAATATCTCACGAAATAAGCGTCAAACGAAAAAACTACAAACAACGAAACTTGTCTAGCTTGAAGGGGGGAAACCAGATGGCGCTATGGTTGGCGCGCTAGACGGCGCTGCCATAGGTCAGACGGATATCAACTGCGTTTTTTTTTAAACAGGAACACCCATTTTTACTACATATTCGTGTAGTACGTAAAGAAATATGAATGTTTTAGTTGGACCACTTTTTTGGCTTTCTGATAGATGGCGCTGTAATAATCACAAACGTATAAGTACGTAGTATCACGTAACATTCCGCCAGTGCGGACGGTATTTGCTTCGTGATACATTACCCGTGTTAAAATGGACCGTTTACCAATTGCGGAAAAGGTCGATATCGTGTTATGTATGGCTATTGTGATCAAAACGCCCAACGGGCGTGTGCTATGTATGCTGCTCGGTATCCTGGACGACATCATCCAAGTGTCCGGACCGTTCGCCGGATAATTACGTTATTTAAGGAAACATGAAGTGTTCAGCCACATGCGAAACGTCAACCATGACCTGCAACAAATGATGATGATGCCCATGTAGGTGTTTTAGCTACTGTCGCGGCTAATCCGCACATCTGTAGCAGACAAATTGCGCGAGAATCGAGAATCTCAAATCGAGAATCTCACCCATACCATATTTATATGCACCAGGAATTGCATGGCGACTACTTTGAACGTCGTGTACAGTTCTGCCACTGCGCGCAAGAGAAATTACGGGACAATGACAGATTTTTTGCACGCGTTCTATTTAGCGACGAAGCGTCATTCACCAACAGCGGTAACGTAAACCGGGATAATATGCACTATTGGACAACGGAAAATCCACGATGGCTGCGACAAGTTGAACATCAGCGACCTTGGCGGGCTAATATATGGTGCGGCATTATGGGAGGAAGTATAATTGCCCCCATTTTATCAGTGGCAGTCTAAGTGGTGCAATGTATGCTGATTTCCTACGTAATGTTCTACCAATGTTACCATAAGACGTTTCACTGCATTACAGAATGGCGATGTACATCCAACATGATGGCACATAGCTCGCATGCAGTTGAAGCGGTATTGAATAGCATATTTCATGACAGGTGGATTGGTCGTCGAAACACCATACCATGGCCCACACGTTCACCGGATCTGACGTCCCCGAATTTCTTTCTGTGGGGAAAGTTGAAGGATATTTGCTATCGTGATCCACTGACATAGCCTGACAACATGCGTCAGCACATTTTCAATGCATGTGTGAACATTACGGAAGGCGAACTACTCGTTGTTGAGAGGAATGTCGTTGCACGTATTGCCAAATGCATTGAGGTTGACGGACATCATTTTGAGCATTTATTGCATTAATGTGGTATTGACAGGTAATCACGCTGTAACAGCATGCGTTATCAGAAATGATAAGTTCACAAAGGTACATGTATCACAATGGACAACCGAAATGAAGTGTCCAAACGTATCTACGTTCTGTATTTTAATTTAAAAAACCTACCTGTTACCAACTGTTTGTCTAAAATTGTGAGCCGTATGTTTGTAACTATTACAGCGCCATCTGTCACAAAGTGAAAAATGTGGTCCAACTAAAACATTCATATTTCTTTACTTACTACACGAATATGTAATAAAAAATGGGGGTTCCTATTTTAAAGAAACGCAGCTGATATCCATTTGACCTACGTCAGCGCCATCTAGCGGGCCAACCATAGCGCCATCTGGTTTCCCCTTTCAAGCTAGACAAGATTCGTTCTTTGTAGTTTTACCGTTTGACGCTTATTTCGTGAGATATTTGGCCCGGTCACGATCAATGGACAACCACCATATATATATATATATATATATATATATATATATATATATATATATATATATATAAAACAGGAATTAAGCAACAACCTTGTTACTTTCTCTTGCAGATGAACATTCTACCTGTACAGTATATATTTTATGCTCCCATGCTATGATAACTGATATGTCACTCTAGCCTCCCTCTCTGAAAAAGGTTATCAGAGCTTTACGCGCCCAGTCTGTTCTGCAATGCTGGCCTAACCTAGTTAATCCCAAGTTCTAACCAGTATTTTTATTATGTTCCCGTGATACGCCTAGTGGTCGGACAACAGCTCTATTTTCAATACCAATATATTTAATTCTAAATACAAGTATCATGTGGAGAAGTTATGGATCAGTATCAGGATATTGTATGAAGTAATGAATGCATTAAGTCTCTACCTTTTCGTTCCAAAGACTTTCTCCCTGAAATGGCGCCATCTTTCAGTAACTAATTTTCCCGTTTCAACACCCAGAGTGACAATTAATAACATGCAGTACTAACGGAGAAATTATTTCCTATTGAAGAAACATAACTTGTCGCTTTGACACCAAAAGAAATGCTAGATAACTCAAAGACTATTCTCATAGCGCTGCCGCGTGGCCAACACACAACAGTGGCACTCTAAATTCCCCCTACTGTCCCTCACGGACGCCCTTTCTTTTTCGGGGTAACTCAGAAGGTAATTACAGTCGCTGGGCGCTACTGAGAAGTTGTAAACATGTGCGCTCCGCCTGTCCGAATCAGGTGAACCCGTCAACAAGGAGTCGCACATGCGGCGGCCGTAGTGTGAAGGGCGGAGCCACTTCAAACACCTGGCACTGCTGTCACCTCCCAGCCCCTCCCCAACCCGCGCTGTCCAACTGTCCCACTAGCCCGCGCTGGCTGTCGCCGCCTGATTCCCCTCCGCCCTACCCCTCTCACCGCGCGCCGTCTGTGTGCCTAAATGCCACTGTTAAAAGAGACCTTACACATACTAGAACGTACTATCTTCACTATCGACCAGTGTATAGCAATTTAATGCAGACAAGTACGATCTTCTCATGTAATAACTATTTCAAACGTTATTTCTTCGATCCTTCCGTCTCATACCCGGGTAACTTCAACAACCTGAAAACCCACCCGTAAATTTACTTGCACACCTAAACTCTTAACATGCCCGCTGACCAGATTATAACTCCGAGGGGAATTTGGAAGGAAGCGACCTCCAGCTGATGCAAATCAAAGCGGAAAAGCATCGCAATATCCAAGCTCGCTGTTATGGGGTGTCTTCCCGTGCAACGCCATTTAGCTTGATGGCCTCCTCCGAAGTATAGTAGCACCATACCACCTTCCCTCTAGTCTGACGCATCTTAAGAACCGACTACCTGCTCCCTTTCCAAATCCTTAAATGGTTTCGCCATTAGGTGCCCACCACAGCCTATTCACTTTTGCCACACGAAAGTAAAAAAAAAAAAAAATCTTTATAAATGAGCTATAGTAATTTTACCCAGTAAACCCATATAAATCGATTTATCCGAGAAAAAAGTTACTGTACTATTCGCAACAGTCACTAATTCCACTCTATTATTATTAACTTTCATCATCTGCATTTTATGAATGGTTTATTCAAACGTCCCAAGAAGTCGTGAAAATTTTTCAGTTAGAACACACCGGAGCTGTTGTGGCGCGCTACACTCGCCGCGGAGCCACTCCTCTATCTGAGCATCAACCTGAAACCTGCCTTCATCGCAGCAAGTCTGCTTGTGCCTCTTGCCATTTTTATAACGCTACCTGCTTCACCATGTACCGAGTTTGATAAATTGTTTTACCACTCAGTTTTGGTGGCACCCAAAAAATTCTTACCATACATGCATCTCCACCAATAAGAGAACCCCCAAACAGACTAATTTAAGAATTAATACCGTGAATTAAATATTACGTACCCATTCACTATACCCCGCATCTCGAACATAAGACTTATGAAAATCGGCTATCGAATTGTCCCCTTTATACTCCCAATAGCTTTACAGGTATTAGGAGAGAGCACATGACACAAGAGAACCAGGCTTCGATCCCCAGACACAGCCGACAAGAAAAAAATAATTACA
The DNA here is from genome assembly GCF_023864275.1 of Schistocerca cancellata. Classification (NCBI taxonomy): domain Eukaryota; kingdom Metazoa; phylum Arthropoda; class Insecta; order Orthoptera; family Acrididae; genus Schistocerca; species Schistocerca cancellata. Next base: position 603,315,640 of record NC_064629.1, on the reverse strand, counting down.
GGTAAGTCCGTCCCGTCAGTACAACATGATGCACCACCAGAACACTAAATCAAGTACACCCCACCAGTAAACGGTGCCTAATCTCTTCCTCCCCACCCAGATATGTGTCAGAAGCCTCAGTATTATGCGCATTTTGTGTTATTAACGGTGTTGAGCAATGTCCGACCCACTACGCATTGCTAGTTGCTAGCTGTTTAATAATTGACGCCCAATAACTTGTATTTTTTCTCCCCTTATGATTTTGTGTTACGTTTAAGCATTTTACAGTCATTTTGCTGCACAGCCCTTGCTATACCCTATATGTTATACCATGCATGTATTTTTATAATTTATAGCATTTGTTTTGTACAATATGCTCTTGTATTTTATACTTATGATCCCAGTATGTAAAGGCCAAACACAGCCCTGGATTCCAGATATGCTGCACTATAGCAATACTCCCATTACGTAGGATCCCCCTTCAGTCGTGATACACGATTTTGTGAGTTAGCGATTCCGGACCCATATTATCCGCCATGTTCGTGCCTAGAGCTGGACTGGTATGTTTAGAAGAAAGGAAGCACCCGAGTTATCTAAGCTACTCAAAGAGAAGAGTCTAATGCGCTCTTGAAGTTGAAAAGAAGTCTGCTACCGTGTCGCTGTAGAGTGGTAAGCGAAATAGATTTTGTATTAGGATGAAACTAAATAAGTTTCATCAAAGAAAGTGAAGAATTGTAGTGCGCAACCCATGTGCGTTTTGACATTTAAAAGTTCACCCAGACGAACAGATGTGTCGTTGTTGTTCACCCTACTTTTTACGAAGTAATTTAGTGGTGGAGATGTTACAAGCAGGCACGGAAATCGGCATTGCTACCATTTCGATACAGTGCTCCGCCGTGTGTTTAGGAAGTGAGAGACACCCGTTTGTTTATTCAAACAAATACACCCATGACGTAATAAGATTGAAGTACTCGCTGAAATAAGCACTAGATTATTGATGATTAGCACCCATGACGTGACGTCATCACCCAAGCGCAGTAATGCGTTATCTTGTTGGAAATATAGTTAGCAAGAGACTTCCACCCTAATGAATAAAAGTTTTTATTGTACAATGTCGCAGTAATTCGCGCCCCTTTTTTGTAGCTCACCCTGTTACTTCATGGATTTTGGGAATTTTGCAGTAGTTAACTCCCACGAGACGAAATCGCCCTTATGGAGACAGAGCACAGTTCCTCCCTCGCCCATGCATTGGACTGGTTACTACGATTGCTCTGAGTTGCTCGCCTATTCGTTCCAACCTCAACCATTACTTTGTATCTCCCTCCTCCAGGGCCGTGTCCCTTACACAGTGTGGTTAGCGCTCGCAGAGTGTCCAGCTGATCAGGTTATTCTTTCAGTTTTCGCTTTCATAAATTGATCACCTACCTATCTCTTTCATCTATGCATCATTGGCATATCACGACGAGGCTCGCCTTCATCTGCACCCTGGTCGATAGCCAATGCTACTCAGATATATTGCCTCCCCCCTCCCCAGAGGGAGGGGGAAGGCAATATGGATACCTTTTATATATTTTCTTCATTCTTACCCTCTTGCGATCGATTCATTTAGTGCTGAGATGAATGCAGCCACTCTTGCCTCCTCAGGTCTGGCATTCTGTCTAGCGGAGAAACTGCCTGCTTCCCTCTTCCTTTTTCCTGGCGTGAGGGTTAAGCAGAGCTGTTTTTGCACCCAACAACACAAACATACATTCTCACACTATTAGCCCCGGATGTTTGACACTGGGTGTTGTGTGATGTCCTTAGGTTAGTTAGGTTTAAGTAGTTCTAAGTTGTGGGGGACTGATGACCATAGATGTTAAGTCCCATAGTGCTCAGAGCCATTTGTTTGAAACTGTCATCCCACACTAACACTTCCTACTGTCGAGGCTATGTGACTTTCATAGTGCCGGGCAATGAGATGCCCCGCCTCCAAACCAGCTAGTTCACGTGGTTCGTGGCCGATTTTACTATATGGCCCTCAAGCCGCCCCAGAAGTTTTCTCGAAATTTCACACCCATCTTCGTATAGTATTAGTAAGTACCTGGACACATGACCAAATTTGCTACACGATGGTTACGGCACAACCGACTCACACTTGTGCCCCACAGACTTCCCTTTTATCTTGTTCTTTAAGGACATCGCACACCCTCAAGGTGGTACTTAGTCGATTCACTGCCGGTTAACTAAGAGCAGACCTGTTTTGACCCATGGTAAACTCAGTTTAGTAAAGGTCAATTTTCGTTGACTCGGTTCCTTACTCTCCTGCTAAGCTGGCGGTAGGCGGCCGATTCTGCTGTGGAAGTCCCTGTGGACGGTGCGCTCTACTGCCGTATCAGTCACTGCGACATCACTACTACCCTCCCCCCCCCCCCACGGAAGTGTTTGCACACTTATCTTACGCCTATAACGTACGACACCCCCCTCTCATGTGGTATTTACCAGAGCAACCGATGGTACTACCGTCACTTGACAATTGGCCATGTCTCCCCTATCAGTCACATTCCCAGCTGATCCAATCTTTAATCGACCTGGTAAACAAAGAATCAGGGCAATTCACGCTAGACCAAGCCACGACACATATCACGGATTGGCACAACCACCAGTATCTCAGTCGTATAGTCATTCCAGTTCTGTATGTACACCTCTAATAATTATCCTTATTGGTTTATTACTACGGGTAGCATTCCAGTTCTGTATGTACACCTCTAATAATTATCCTTATTGGTTTACTGCTACGGGTAGCTTTTAGAAAAGGACTTTTTGTGCGACTTCGGTCGGTCCTCCCTGCAGTCCCTGAACAGCAGCCTCCCGGGGAATATCATGCTTAAGTTTTGTAATGGTAACAGGAATGTTTCTTGTTGCCCCATAGTGTAGTTGTCCAGTACAAGATTGCCATGGCCGAGTACCATGTGAGTAGGAAAGGAATAATAAATAAATAAAATATCTCCATAAAGAAAACGGATGGCCTTCCTTTAGGAATAAGCAACAAAGTGAATCACCGTATGAGTGTGAAGTAATGCAAAAGTGTTAACCCCTTCCCCTCTTGTGATCTGTGCTTCACCCCTTCTGGAACCCCCACTTACACGCTCCAGAGGTAGTTGCAGTGCGCCACAGCCCGCCGCGGCCATCGACCTTCGCCGCTGCAGCGCCAACAGCTGATTGCCGCACCTTGCGCTGCCACTCGCAGCACCTCACAACACCACCGTACCATCCGCCGTTGTCCAAATTTTGTCACGCAAGACATTAATACAAAAAATATTGTCATTCATTCAATACTTTTCCTAAGCAAAAAGGCAAATTTTAAAAACAATCAAAAATGTATTGTCAAAAATTATGTAAGGCTGTCCTTATGGAACCATATAGTAAATGTCAATTTGCCTCCCTATGCTTCACTCCCGCGGAGGGGAGAAGGGTGTACAGTGGGTGCTGATACTGAATGGATGTAATATTTTAAAAATTTAACTTTTTATATTTCAATTGATGTTCGCCAGTGCCTTCTGCCTGGCGGCTAGTTTCAGCTCCTAATTCACGTTGCATTATACCGGACAGAACCACTTCGAAACTCAGGTGTTGAACCATCAGCAGCTAAACTCACGTGTTGCTGACGATGTAACGCTACCGAACCGCGTGTCTACTATTTGGCTGTCTAATAGGGGGGTTTGGAGGTGGCCACTTGGGGGTGGGGCCGCGGTCAGCCGCCGTGAGCGGACACGCTGTCCACTCTCTTCTGCTGGCAGCTTCCGTCCCAGTTAGATACTCTCCTCTCCTGCTCTCTTGGGCACAGCCCACTCAGTTTCGGCGTCTTCTCTAGGCATGCCTTCAACCACTTTTTACTGAAATAAACCATCATGTCTATCAGAAAATGTTTAACTTCATCACCACAATGGGTGCCTACTACTTTCCCTTCCTCGCCAATCCTGACACATTAACAGTGTCCAGATACGGGAGAGGAAGGTTAGGTTAGTGTACTTGATTTATTTTGCTTGGTAAACTGACTCAATTATCCATCCTAATTACCTAATTAATCACAAAGATCGGTCCTAATTTCACAATTACATGCAAAGCGCTGCACAAGGACGGCTGAAAATCGCAAAAAACTAACTATACCATACAACTGGTCTTATCCTGCTTGTAAAAAAAAAAAAAAAAAAAAAAAAAGTACCACTCCAAACGTACACAAATATCCATGCTAATTGCGTAATTAATCACAAAGATACGAACTATATGCATATGACTGTGCAAGAACGGCAATACTGCGCAAAAACTGACAACTAGTCTTATCCTGCTGCGACAAGAATTATACCCTTCGAAACCAGCGACAGAAACACTGAAACTCCTCCCTACACCTACAAGCTGGGGGGAAAATGTGCAACTGAGTAGATCCTGGTGTTGGACAGAGATGAGTTTAAAAATAGTGTATTACGTGCAAGCATCCATCCCTGTTTGACGTAAGAGTTCACTATACGCACCAACTAAAAATTGCCCTAACCGAAGCCAATATACGCTATCACAGCTGATGAAAAAAAAGCATCACAGTGCTTGGGGAAATCGTCATCCTAAAAGACTGGTTCTCATCCATATACAATCACAAACTCTGGGATGGAGCTACTATGCCGACAGTCTCACGGCCCGTGCGCCCCGTGCCGGCCGGCGCCCCAGCTGAAAGCCTCGCCAAAATGCCTCGCGGGCATGCCGGCGCCAAGGCGAAAGTCCCAGCTGGCCGCCGCCTGCATCGATACGATCACGCGCTCCGCCAGTAAAATAGCAGGTATAGAGATAACAGGATGGCTTTCCTCCAAATGCATCGTGTTCGTCTAAAAGTATAGTGACGCAGCCGTCCCTAATGGCTACGAGGCGCTGCTGTCACAGGTCTCAACGCCTCTCGTTCTGAGATGAAAAACACTTTGAAGTCACGTAGTACTCTCGAGCAGGGACCGGACGAGAGCCACAGTATCGTAGACAACTCACCCGCTGTTCTGCGCTCGATTATTTATTTGACATCAGCTTGACTCCTATAATAAAGCAACTATTAAAACAACATTCTCGACCATAATAAATGTCCGCTTTCCACGAAAATAGACAAAGTCCAGTTTCATTTAGTTTTATGAGGAATATCGGTATAGTTTCTTTCACGTTCGACTGAGAAACTTGTCAAGTCTGTGAAGACATTTACGTGGAAACTCGAAAAAGAAAATAGAGCAAACCAATATTTTCACTCGCGAATACAGACGTCAGTGATGTTGCAGATTCCAAATCACCCTCTATAATTTACAAAGCCAAATAAGGTCTTTCTCATACCTAGAGAACCAGCAAACATGTCTTCCACCTGCAAAATGCACACACCACAATCGATCTTCTCTCAACTAAATAAAGAAGTCAAATGCGAAGAAGCAGTCAACGGAACAATTTACATGGTAGAGAATAATAGCCCAGTGCAGACACACATCGACATTGAATCTCCTCAAATTTCCATTTGATCACAAAAGCTATCCAACACATACTAAGTATTGGTTCGCTAATCGGTCGTCTAGACGACTATGCAGTTAAGTCAATTACATTCCCGCATTGCAACAGCCCTCTCCATTCGAATGGTCCCTGCCGTTACCAGGAAACGTTAATCACCCCACCACAGGCCACGCATAGACAGAATCATCCTACGAAATTGGCCACATATATTTGATCACTATACTTATAATTAAATCTTACTATTGTGGTTTCAATTGAATGACATTCGACAATGAGTGAAGTATCGGAAATACACCCTGCTGACGGGTGTGGCATCAGGGTTTTGCATCAGCGTAATAAATAAATTAGATGAAATCCATAGGTAAATAAATTGTTCAAAAAATAAATAAAGTACTCTCTTTCCTCTCTCCAGCAGCCCGGAACAGGCTGATTTCATTTCCCCGGCAGTTTTACCCCTCCAGACCGCCGGGGGGATGAGGTGGCTTGGGGGAGACTTGCAGCTGAGAAAAACACGTGACGTCATCACGCTCCTATGGACTGAACTGCACGATCAGTTCTTTTGTCTGGTGAATCGGAGGTAGTTGTCTCTTGTGTGGTGGGAGCTTATACATAGGTTTTAGAAATGACTGACAATTCCAACAGAGACAGATGTATCCATGCATTTTGTAATGCATCTTTAATGCAAAGCATTTATTTGCAGGACCGTATTCTTCCTCTTGATGTGTTCAAGCATTAATGCTCGCTTAGTTTCTTCATGCAGTGATCTGTGGATGCACTCCTCGGCTGAGTGAGTGCATGTAATACAGCTATTAACCCCCCCCCCCCCCCCCTGTCTGGCACCAGCATCTCGCTAATTGAACACTGACAGCTCAACAAGCACTGATATCTCAGCCTCTGGTGGTGGTAACACTGAACTAATGCTGTAGATAATAAATTTAAACAAATTTAGACAAATTTAAACAACTTATATTCGAACTGAATGACTTCGTGAGCAGCTTTTAGTGTGGGCAGCACCATACTAACTCCCCTCAGCTGCAGGAGTAAGCTCTTAGAGCAAAATTCGATATTCCCGCCCATTTTCCAAGAGGATGACACGCCAGGAGCCCCCTCTAATTGTTTTAATAAAGGCTTATGTCCAGCAGAGGTCGAGTCCTTTTCCCGCCAGTTCCTAGAAAGAGGTGGCGGTTGGGTGCCTTTTGCTAGTGGAGGTAGCCCAACTGCCCTTTCTATCCCGCCATTTTCTTCGGTTAGCAGAGATTGCCCAAGTGCCGTTTCTTTCCCGCCATTTTCTTAGGTTAGTAGAGGTAGCCCAAATAACCTATCTTCCCTCAAAAATTCAATCTTCCCGCCAAGGGCGTGGCACTTTCCCACGAAGAGACGCCATTTTGGGTAAGGGTGCACGCGTCATCAGCTGACGTCATGGAAGCCATCTTGAATGACGTCAATCGCGTCATAAGTTGTCGTCACGTGACGTCACGTACTTGCGTCATCAGCTGACGTCACGACCTCCATTTTGGATAACGGTACTTCGGGGTGACATCGCCCCTGGGATGACGCCGCCCCTGGGTTGACGCCACCCTTTTCGCCATCTTGGATAACGGTACTTTGGGGTGACACATAGGTTGCCCCAGTACTGACGGTTGTGTCCAGACACGCTGTCATCCAGGCGAACGGCTGCTCGAAACATCCACCACACTATGGCCGGTTGTATTAAGAGAGACATTTTCCTGGGCTTCAGTGGGACCTGTCCTAGTAATGTAAGACACCCTAACCGCTGTGCAGAACATGAACGTTATTGTATCCCACTCGCATACATTCATGTTTCATGTCTTCCCAGACGGCGATGGCATCTTCCAGCAGGTCAACTGTCCTTTTCACAGAGCCAGAATCGTACTAAATCGCGCTACAATGGTTTTAGGAGCATGATATTGAACTCACGTCGATTTCTTCGCTACCAAAATCGCCTGATCTGTATCTAATGGAAGACATTTGGGACGCTATCGGCGGTAGCTTCACGCTCATAAATCGCTGACCTGTATACAGACGTCCGCTGACATGCACTTCCTGAAACCTACCAAAGACTTACCAAAAACATACCACGCACAGTCACTGCTGTATTGCACTCCAAAGATTGATTATGAGTTATATAATTAATCAAGTGGTCGTGTTGTTTCGGCTCATTGGTGTAATTAGTGAAGGTGCTTTCATTGCCCTGTACGAATAGGGAAGTAAAGAGCTATACTTTCTTATACGCCCTGAGTAACTCGCCCATCCCCGTCTACTGGCTGCCGCGCTCGCTGTTAATCCCCTGGACGCTGCATAGCCGTCCTGACACATCCCATACCCACGTGCAGTATGAATACATCCTACAGTTATCTGTAAACATCCCTCACAGGTCTCAGCTATATCACACATCTTCAGTTAGACGTAGTCTTAACCTGCAATCGATTTTTACGACACGTATCGCCACAAACCACTTTCGTCGATATTTTAAAAACTGAAATAGTGATGACTGGACACTATTTGGCTGGGTGGTCAGTACTGAATTGGAGAATGACCTACTGGCTACAGTCTCGACATCCACTCGCGACAAATCAGAGTTACTGATTGTTTCTTCACTTTGGGATATAATCATCTTACTGGACATGCATATAACCTTTATTTGTTTAACACTGGAAGAGGTGTCTCTATACAGATGTGCTTTAAGGGGCTCCGGAACGCCCTATACTTACAATGTTAAAATAACGCTTATAAATTACATCTTTCCTCACAAAGTATTTGAGGTAGGAAGTTGAACTTTTTACAGATTATTTATTGGAATATGGGCTACAACTTAACACAGGGATTTTACAAAATTTTAGTTCAGTTATTAAAGATGATTTTTTTCAATTGTAATGAAATTCACAACATTTTTTTGCAATTTTTTATTTATATATTCAAAAATATACAGTTTTTTGGAAAAAGGCTGTGTTACATTATGCAGAAGGTACTGTGTAACATTTACTGAAAGTTTGAAACAAATATGTTTGGAAGATCCTTAGAAAACATGTAATTAGTATGAGAAAATAAAAGTTTTGGGAATCGAGCGACAAAGATTGGATGAACTTTTTAGTGCATTCCAGGTGCATAGGATGGATTATCTTCATCCTCTGCAAACTCCTCCTCCAGCTTCCTCTTGTTCCTCCTCCTGTTTACTCTTGCTTGTATTTCTAGACTCTTTACAGCCCTGTCTGCAGCCCGAAGGCGTTCCTTGTCTAAAGCAAGCATCGCTCGTACCATGTTAGAACCTATCTTCATTCCCATATTTCTAAATACCTTGCACCTTACAATGTTGCCATCCATCAGAGGATTTCTAATAACTTTACTTTTACTCATTATTATACTTCAACAAAACAGAGACTCAAGAAACAGAATTAATTACGAATATTTTCGAGATAACGACAGAGTAAATAAACATGAAACAATCGACAATCACACCAGCGATATATATTGAACCATCACAGGTTAGCCACAACACATACTTTATCTCACATCACTAAAATGTACCTGATGAACACGGACGTTAATAATAACACCATTTGACAGCAGTTTAACAGCGCCACAGTGGGTCACGCCCATGTAGAACACATTTCAAAAAAAATTTAAAAATAGTTGTAGTCTTCGGAATTGAATAAATTATATATCTATTAAAAGGTAATAGTCTGCAGATTCAGAAAACGCAAAAAAGTAAAAATTGAACTTTTCATGATTTTGAGCCTTTCCGGAGCCCCTTAAGTAGTAGCTTTCAGGAAACGTCGTTGTATGTATAGTACAGTAGCGAAAGAGTTTATGGCGTGGATGACTCGAGGCCTGGCCGAGCGGAAGGCGGCGGACGACGTCGGCGTCCATTTGCACGGGCGGCCACACTGAAAGCGACTGGCCGCAACGACTGCCGCTGCTGCTGTCTCTGCCGCTTCCGCTTCAGCCGTCACACTGCGGAAGCGGCCGAGAAAGAGTCTCGGGTGCCGGCGCCAGGACAGTCAGGCCATTTGCTAACGCCAGACAGAATACATATGTTTTTTATAGAAATTAGTATTTCCGACGATGAACAACTCCTCGTACTAGCATCGCGAAATGGTACGAATAAAAGACGACGTAGTGTACATAATCCACACATGTTGCAAAAATATATGTATGTATGTTCCACATGTCTTCCTAAACCACTGGAAAGATTCCAGCCAAATTTGTTACCCATATTACTTACCGTCCGGAAATAAATAATCTGGCGGTAAGAACCAGCAACTTCATATTGGGGACGGGACTATAACGTGTACAGGAAAAAGAGGAAGAGGACATGGGTAGACAGAGAGTGGAGAGGAGGAGATGGACAGAGAAAGGGAGGGGGGAGGAGGTGATGGACATGAAGAGGAGGAGGAGGGTATGGACAAAGAGACAAAGAGAGATGGAGGAGGACGTGAACAGTGAGATGCGGAGGAGGCGATGGAGAGACGGGGAGTAGGAGATAGACGGAGAAAGGGGGGAGCAGATGGACTGAGGGAAGGGTGAGCAGCAGATGGACATCGAGAGTAGATGAACAGAGTGTGGGGTGGGGGAGGTGGACAGAGCGGGGGACGGAGGCAATGGACAAAGATGGGGGAACGAGGAGTGAACAAGGAGAGGGGGAACAAGGAGATGGACCAATCGAATATTGGAATAAATACATACCCGCGCAACGATGTACTCAGCTATTAATAATACGAAAAGAAAAAAAATAGACCAATACCACCGATTATATATTTAACTGTAATCGCATAAAGTCAGGTTTTTTAAAATGTTTCCGGATGTCGCCAGAATGTCAAAGAGAGCACGAAGAAGTGCACAAAAAACCGAAGGAAACCAATAGAGACGAGGAATAACTAATCATTTGTTTGGGGTATGTTACAGACTTCATGCTCTTCTTGTGCCTCACATAACAGAAGCGTGAATTTCAGTTTCCCTGCATCACCAAGAACTAGTTTTTCTCGGCTTGGAAACGATGAATTACAACGTGCTGAATAACTACTATCAATACACGCAACAATAATGCTGCAGTGACAGTATATGAAAGTTACTTGCCAGGTGCGGTAGTGGCTTTGTATTTTCCAGCTGCTCACGAACAATTACAGCACAAATAAGGACACGTGCTGTATCACTGTGTTATTTTTTCAAGCAATTGGATAACATTATAAAAAGTACAGGGATGGACAAAACTATTGAAACACCAGAAACACAACATACACTCCTGGAAATGGAAAAAAGAACACATTGACACCGGTGTGTCAGACCCACCATACTTGCTCCGGACACTGCGAGAGGGCTGTACAAGCAATGATCACACGCACGGCACAGCGGACACACCAGGAACCGCGGTGTTGGCCGTCGAATGGCGCTAGCTGCGCAGCATTTGTGCACCGCCGCCGTCAGTGTCAGCCAGTTTGCCGTGGCATACGGAGCTGCATCGCAGTCTTTAACACTGGTAGCATGCCGCGACTTTGAGCGAGGGCGTATAGTGGGCATGCGGGAGGCCGGGTGGACGTACCGCCGAATTGCTCAACACGTGGGGCGTGAGGTCTCCACAGTACATCGATGTTGTCGCCAGTGGTCGGCGGAAGGTGCACGTACCCGTCGACCTGGGACCGGACCGCAGCGACGCACGGATGCACGCCAAGACCGTAGGATCCTACGCAGTGCCGTAGGGACCGCACCGCCACTTCCCAGCAAATTAGGGACACTGTTGCTCCTGGGGTATCGGCGAGGACCATTCGCAACCGTCTCCATGAAGCTGGGCTACGGTCCCGCACTCCGTTAGGCCGTCTTCCGCTCACGCCCCAACATCGTGCAGCCCGCCTCCAGTGGTGTCGCGACAGGCGTGAATGGAGGGACGAATGGAGACGTGTCGTCTTCAGCGATGAGAGTCGCTTCTGCCTTGGTGCCAATGATGGTCGTGTGCGTGTTTGGCGCCGTGCAGGTGAGCGCCACAATCAGGACTGCATACGACCGAGGCACACAGGGCCAACACCCGGCATCATGGTGTGGGGAGCGATCTCCTACACTGGCCGTACACCACTGGTGATCGTCGAGGGGACACTGAATAGTGCACGGTACATCCAAACCGTCATCGAACCCATCGTTCCACCATTCCTAGACCGGCAAGGGAACTTGCTGTTCCAACAGGACAATGCACGTCCGCATGTATCCCGTGCCACCCAACGTGCTCTAGAAGGTGTAAGTCAACTACCCTGGCCAGCAAGATCTCCGGATCTGTCCCCCATTGAGCATGTTTGGGACTGGATGAAGCGTCGTCTCACGCGGTCTGCACGTCCAGCACGAACGCTGGTCCAACTGAGGCGCCAGGTGGAAATTGCATGGCAAGCCGTTCCACAGGACTACATCCAGCATCTCTACGATCGTCTCCATGGGAGAATAGCAGCCTGCATTGCTGCGAAAGGTGGATATACACTGTACTAGTGCCGACATTGTGCATGCTCTGTTGCCTGTGTCTATGTGCCTGTGGTTCTGTCAGTGTGATCATGTGATGTATCTGACCCCAGGAATGTGTCAATAAAGTTTCCCCTTCCTGGGACAATGAATTCACGGTGTTCTTATTTCAATTTCCAGGAGTGTATTACTATGCCTAATACAGTGCAGGACAACCGTTGACGTTCAAAACATCTTCCAGTTGTCTCTCGGAATGGATAAATACAGGTGCTGTACGGTTGTCGAGGAAATCGTACACCATTTTTCATGCAAAATAGCGGCAATTTCAGGACACGATGATGGAGGTGAATAGCGAGCACGCACCCTCCGCTCCAAAGTAGGCCACATGCGCTCAATAATATTGCGATCTGGTGACTATTGTGGCGAGGGGAGATGAGACAGTTCGTCCTTGTGCTCACAAAACCAGTTCTGGACGATGCAAGCTGTGTGCACAGGTGTCCTGTTCCCTTGGAATACAGCATCATCATTGGGTAACAAACACTCTATCATGGGATGGACTTGAGCTGCCAACATGGTCACACAATCCTTAGCAGTAATGCGACCGCCGGACTCGTGGAATACCACGATATGTGTGCCCAAATCACCACTGAACCTCCGCCGTGTTTCACTCCTGGTACGTTAACTCGGCCACAAGTTGGAAACAGTGCGAAGCAAGACTCATCCTATCAAATTACTTTCTTCCATTGCTCCACAGTCCAGGTTTTATCGCTTCGGCGCCAGGTATTCATGTTAAGGCCATATGCGACACTGATTAACCGTTTTGACATTCCAGCTGGATCTGCAATTCCCTGCCTACGGAGATTCCTTTGAGTTGTTTTGGCGCTGATGTGTATCGCGATTTTAACATTCAGTTCTACAATGACTTTTACAGTTGTCGTCGTGTTGTTTTTCCTCTCTGTACTCCTCAATGAGCGTCCGTCACAATTTCTTAGCACACACTTTTAGCCGTGGTGTGACTTAAAGGATGACGTTTTTCCGCTTTCCATTTTATGCAGTATAAATCTTTGATACGGAGCCTGTTCATACACCAATCACTTCGGCTTCCTTGGTTACGGAAGTGTCCACAATTTGCCCACGGTCGCATTTACTTATTTCCGGTTTAATCCACCCTAACTACATACAATATTGTTCAGACCACGACTGTCACTTGCAACGTACTGAGGACATTGCACAGATACAGTTCGTAGTCAACTATAACAACGCAATCTGGAGTCTTGGCTAGCATTTAGGAGGCCGTGCTGAAAAGTAATGTCTCCGAAATTTCTATGTGAGAATTTACAGCTTTTTAAATAAAACAAACGTTAACATTCTACATCTTCATTCTTCGTGTCTACATATTTATTTCGCAACATACTCACCCTTGTGACGAACACATTTCTCCCAACGAGACTAGTTTGTTGATAGCGTCACTGTAGATTGTTTGACTTTGTTGAGGGAGCCACAACCGCACCTCTGCTTGTAACGCTTCATCACTATCAAAGCGAAGTCGTCTAAGGTAGAAAAAGATAAAAATCGAATGGGATCAAGGTGGGACCGTATGGAGGAGAGCCGATGACAGTGAACCCAAGGCGTCGGACTGCTGTAGCTGTAGCATCGTTCGTGTGTGGTCTGGCACTGTCATGCTGAAGGAGTGGATGGTCCATGTTTCCACGAACTCTTCGAGTTCGAAACTCGATTATAAGCACGTTGTTTCTAACGCTACACACAACTACATTAAGCGCTACAATTCGGAGACCTTTAGCGGCACGGTGCTGCAAATACGTAGACATTAATAATACAGATGTGCAATGTTAATAACTTTTGTTTTATTTAAAAAGCCTAATGAGTTTTCACATAAAAATTCGGAGACATTACTTTTCTGCATGCCTTCATATGTTCAACCATGTATTTCTCACTGTGTTTCCATATTATGGTCCATGCCTTGCATATCGATGTCTTCTATGTCTTCTGCATGTCGATAGATTAAAAAGTTATGACTATTAACCGCAGGAGAGATTGGTGAAAACCACAACTACAACGCAACAAAATAATCGACTCTGCGTGATATCGCTCACCGAGCACATCCTTTCGATATCTTAAATAGTTGCCGCATAGCGCCATACATGAGTCCTACAGAAAATTTGCGATTGCTTCGTGTAGGTACTGAGTCACGGCGCCCACGTAACCGATGTTTGTTCTTCTGTGACAGTTGTGTGCTAGTGGTCATGGCTCTGGCCGAGACGTGTCACACTCGTATAGGTGAAAACTGAATGCAACATTTGCTGTATACGAAACGGAACAAAAAGGTATATTTCGGTATATCAATAACTAAATTTCAGCATACATTTAGCTTTTCTGTAACAATAGAAAAACAGTTTTCTCTAAAAAAATTTATTTCTCGTAAATAATTGTATGTTCTGTTGCTCTCGTTTTCTGCTGAGTACCGGCAATTTCAGGTGTGTGACTGTTAGAGTGAATGAAAGGATAAATGTGATGTATGTGACATACGAATATCTGTATTAGTCTTAACTGAGTACATATGGCGTGGGAACATGTATGTAAATCGGCTGTGTGAGTGATATACATGAGGAAACTTGTGATACGCAATTCGCCAAATTATGGTGCTGGGGAAGCGAGAAACATACTTCGATGATTCACTTATCTATAGTAGGGATGATTTTGCTGTTATTGCGACATTGTGTTTTTCAGAAATTATTTATTTAGTAAAATTTCTAAAGAAATATTCATCATATGATTGATGAGGGATAGTGAGGATTATACCTGCTAGTTGATTGACTATAATGGATCTCAGTCAGAAGAGAGAGCATACGTGCGCTTTAATGACCTAGAGGAATTCCTTCTTGAGTCTTACGGGATTCAGGGCTTAGACATCATGACGATCGGTCGCGATCACATTGAGCTCTGAAAAAAATGTTTTTATTTTGCGCAATCGTGATTAAAAGTCATGGAGTGTCGTAAAGTGTTAACGGACGAATGATAAAGACGAAAGTGCAAATTTCTGACTTTTTGTGTGAACTGTGGCTTTTTTTGAGTAACTGTAATCCACGTGGTGTACTGTACAGATCGTAATCTAGAACTAATTGTTTAATGTGATCTGTTTGTAGAATGCTGATCGCGCATTCTGTTGACAGACAATCCGTTGATAATTTTTCCGGCAACAGGTTAGTGTGTACCATAACCTGCCTATTAAAGATGATTGAGCTACGTGTGTGTGAACTGCGTAATTTTTCCTCCAAACTAATTCTGACTTGGTTGTGAAATTGTATCCAAGAAGTGGCAATATGCACAGGGTGGCTCTCTTAAACGTTTAAGCGTAAATATCTCTGGAACAACAATAGATACTGAAAAAGAGACGACTGTCATGTGAATGAATGTAAGGGAGTTGCTCATGAAGGTAAACACTATGAAACATTCTAAAACGTAAGCAAATATTATTTTTGTTGAAAATAATATTTGCTTAAGTTTTAGAAAATCTCATAGTATTTACTTTCATGAGCCAATGCCTTACATTCATACCTGCAAAAGTCGTTTCTCAATATCCGTTGTTGTTGCAGAGATATCTGCGCAATAACGTTTAAGTGGGTCACCATGTATATTGGAATTTTCATTCTGCGATTTCTTCTCATTTAGCAGCTAGTATAACCCGGCACTAGAAAAAACATTTCGTACCCTGTAGATTCGCATACTGCAACTAATTTTCATTACATCCTTTCCAGTCGGAAAAACATTATTCGTTTTTTCAGGACAGGCGTGTGTGCTGCAGAGGAAATCACCGAAATATGAGTGTTAAACAGGGTAGGAAACAGATTACGCTGCCGCACAGTGTATGGCATATTGAGCGGCGCGGGGTCGTTTGCAGGCGCAGCAGAAGATTGGACGCTTGGCATCATACTGTGAAACGCTGTCAACCACGAAATATAAAGTGTGTGGCAGTAACATGCATTTCAAACCGGCCGGCTTCCGTCTGGCCTAGCCGTTAGGGCGAGCTGCACCAGTACAACTAACGTAATAAAGTAACTGCATTCCGCCATTAGTCCCCTATAATACATATCTAAATGTTCACATTATGAACACGCGGCGTATCTCGAGAAGATTTAGATTTACCAATTATACCAATCTAGTACTGAACAATAATTCACAACGATTATGACTACATGATGCTCAAAATCCATCTGAAACGATAAGGTACAAAAAAAAAGTCACAATCTAGTAATAAATTGTAGAAAAATAGTCCTTATTCACGCACTGTCACGGAATGTTTATGTAGTCTAAGAGGCAGTATTCTCTAGTTATATTATCCATAAACAAACTGCGAGCACCAACAAAGAAAAAAAATTGAGTGCTGTCAACGGATCCTAAATTGTCTTTTCTCCATTATATAAATTGCTGTTACAATATCTCTATGATACTTCAATAGCAATGAGACAAAGAATTCTTTATTATCTCTAGCATCTCAGTTCTCTGGTTACGTTGTAGGCATCCATTAATACCAAACCAACCACATAAACTCGAGTAATACAGTAGAAAAATCGAGTACCTCTTTTGTAAAGGCAGCGTAAAATAAAGACAGATCAACCATACAGAAAATAAACTAAAGAGGAGTTAAAATATAATTTGACTCTAAACAGTCCAGAAGTCATCTCTGCTAGAACGTACTAAGTACGAAGATGGCCAATAAAAAATGGGATGGTAGTGTGAGGGAACATCATTCGAGTGGGAGGCTAGAAGTTTAACAACTAATTACGTCCGTGCATTACTGCAAGTTTGAAAGCGATGCTAAACAGGGATACGATTTCGCTGTGCACATGAAGTCTGGTAACAATATAAGGGTTTTATCTCAAAGCTGCTCGACGAAAGAAAATTTCCAAATGTATTACTTCAGTAAGCTATTGAGCATCATAATATCATTGATTATTTGTCAGTCTAAATGTAGGTACATAGAAGAGAGATCGCTGATGGAGTCGTTGTACAATTGTTGATGAACAGAAATAAAGTTCTTAGTGAAACTCCTGACTACTAATAGCGGCGCGGAGTGGCCGCGCGGTTTGAGGCGTCATGTCAAGGATTGCTCGGTTGCTCCCGCCGGAGTTTCGAGTCTACCCTCGGGCATCGGTGTGTGTTTTGTGATGTTCTTAGTATAAGTTAGTTTAAGTGGTGTGTAAGTCTAGGAACCGATGACCTCAGCAGTTTGGTCCCTTAAGAATTCACACACATTTGAAGATTTGAATTCGACTACTGACAAACTGGACCACCTCGTCACAGAGGTTAATGAAGAAAAGGAAGAAGGAAAAGAAGAAAAAGTAATTACACACACCGCTCGCGAATCTCTTTAGGGGGGATGTAACGGAAAAAGTGAGCATTTATTTAAAACATCATTACTGCCATATTTATTAATGCACAAATCTAAAATTTTGCATGTTTAAAGCAAAAGAGATGTGTTTTAACGGGAAAATATAATTAAATATGCTGGATTAACATTTTGCCGTAATC
Organism: Schistocerca cancellata; assembly: GCF_023864275.1. Taxonomy (NCBI): domain Eukaryota; kingdom Metazoa; phylum Arthropoda; class Insecta; order Orthoptera; family Acrididae; genus Schistocerca; species Schistocerca cancellata. The sequence goes on along the minus strand of NC_064629.1, from coordinate 603,298,150 downwards.
TGAATTTTTAATTTTACAGTCTTTTTTTTATAAAAAGCCGTAACTCAAATTCTAATCATGCAATTCACCTGAAAATTTTATTGTAGTGTCCTGAGAAGGTTGTAAGACCACCGAACTACAGTTATTAATTTATGGGTCAAACTGTATCATTAACAGAGTTTTTAATTTTGAACATCCAAAATTAACTTTTTTTTCTGCGTGTAATCATATAGAAATCAGAATGTAACTGCAGGATCTCGTATTTTTTAGTTCTAGGAAGACAGCAACGCGTTGCGAACAGTTCCTGAAAATTTCATAGCATTATCCCATACACTTTTTAAGGAAAGGCCTCTAATAACGTGAAAAATGTAAAACAGGAAAAATGAGGTTCAAAGACTTTCTTCTCATGTAATAAGCTTACCTCAATTTTAAAATCCTTCATACTGATACTCTTCTTCCTCCAGGTTTCTCTTCTCTCCTCTTCGAATCTGCCTGGCCTGTTTTTGCAGGTAAGACATTGATCTGTTAGCTTTCTTGACCCTGCTCTCGTTGATAGTGTAAAATGTTTTTGTTGTAAACACACCAGGATCTATATCAACTCTCTTCAGCACTTCAGTTCTGCCGTTATTTATTGCAACATAAAACTGCATCATAGAGACCTATTTTGAGTACTTCAAGTCCACAGAATGATCATTTTGAGCATCTAATCCAAATTACATTATTGAGGCTTTCATTTGCATTTTGTGTCTTTCCGTGAAGGCACTTCCTCAATAAATCAGGGTTTGCAAGAAACCTGAATGTGGGCTCAGCTGCATCCATAACACGTTCTGGTAATGAATGTTTATGTGAATACGCCTCATTTCTGTTGTTTAACTTACACCAATCGTCTTTCGGACACAGATTGTGCATTGGTGTTTGGTCAGTGGATAGTTTGTGGAAAAAAATTGCCCACACAGCACGCCTCATTGCCTCTAAATTATGTGTGTTTTTCCTGGTAGCTCTCCCATTAAAAAACTGAAGAGAATCAATTTCTTTCAGAGTAAGCCTGCGTTTTCCTTCTAGTGGTTTTCCATCCTCAAGTACTTCACCTTGCTTTCTTTCAGCAAGTGATAAAGCCTGCCACTAAGCCTCATTTCTATTGTTATATTGTACGGATTTTTATCTGTTACAGCTTTGTACGAAGAGGAGTCCCCATCACCAAGGTATTTAGTATATCTACTGGCCCTCAGATCTGGAGAACATACTCACAACTGCAGCAGGCTCCATGCCCCCACTTGTGCCACTATAATTCTTAGAGCATGCTACTGCATGATTTTCTTGCCTCAGTTCCTCGCTGTCTTCATTGCTGGACATTTTGCTAGTTGCACACTGGTGGCAGTATTTAGACATAATTTCTACATCTAAAACTTTACCTGAGTCAATACCAATAACACATGCAACTCCAAACAGAGATGTGTTACCCCTTTTCATCCAGGTCCCATTTACAGACTCACAAAGGTCAGTAACATTTGTAGAACATTCACTGTCATGAAAATCTACCACAGGATCTATTTCTTTTTGGTTTATTTCCACCAATTTCTTTACTGCTTTCTTCATGGCAGTATCGCATACAGCATCAGACATTTCTTTATTTATTTTTTCAAACGTTGCACAACGTGAAAACATGTTCAGAAAACCACACAATAAATTACCTCCCTCCTTGCCCTGTACCTAGGCATCTCAGAGCATATGCTAATCTAAAATTGCTTTCATAGCTATCAGTGCCAGTTGTTTTGGAGGAGGAAAATGAAAATTCATAGCCACACGAATTACAAATTAATTTAAAATCACAAGCTATTCCCACTCTTCTCCCTTCAACAACAATCATACATTCCGTATTTCTACAGCTAACATTAAATTAATAAGTCCCAATCCATTGGACTCCATATCAACACCATTCACGCACCTGTACAATTCTCCTGTCCCAAGTTTCGATGCTGAAGCTGAGAGCTTATGTTCCTCATTTCGAGCTGCTTCCTCTTTTTTGATGGAAAACGATTTCCATGAAGCCTCCATTTCCTAAACACAGTTTTGCCACCACCCATTACGCATTACCCCTTCCACGTAAAGGTTTGCGAATTCAATCTTTCACCTACTAATATGTGTTAGTACTGTCAAAACGTAAATAAACCACACAACCACACGCAAGGAAGTTTTCAGGCAAAGATATAGATGTCAGCCAGAGATATAGATGTCTGCCAAATATATCGAAAGAAAATAGCATTTACACTGACAAAAATTCCGCTGAAGCAAGCAGTTTCCCAAACGTCGGAAAAGGTGGGAGTGGCCACCAGTGCAGAGTTAATCAGGTTAACAATTTAATGGCATTTCTAAAGCTGCTATCACGATAAAATTCACACACAACATAGATTAAACTGTGTACATCAAGAAAATAATATTTTTGAAAAATCGTATTTTGGACCAAAATCCATTACATCCCCCCTTAATTAATAAATGTAGTCAACTATACGCAACTTACGGACTTCAACTTAAAAATGTTAGCGTGCCGCTACTCCAAGGTTAGTAGTTTTACCTCTTACCATATACGGAAGTATGATACGATCAGAGAAAGAAAATTCTAAGATATGCTCAGTCTTATGTTCCTGAACCAGCCTTATTCCACTTTTACCCACAAGAGGTAAAGGCATGTGGTGAGATCCTAAAAATCACAATTTCTCATTCGATGCAGAACTGTAAGATTATAAATACAAAACCATGACAAGTGATGTGTTAACTGAGAGTGGTGAAGGATTGAACACGATAGAAATTTCAAAGTGTGCAGAGCATAAATACTACAGCAATCCTTACGAATTCGTAGGACGTTTCAAACTACTTCTGCCCTCACATGAGCCGGCCGGGGTGGCCAAGCGGTTAAAGGCGCTACAGTCTGGAACCGCGCGACCGCTACTGTCGCAGGTTCGAATCCTGCCTCGGGCATGGATGTGTGTGATGTCCTTAGGTTAGTTAGGTTTAAGTAGTTCTAGGTTCTAGGGGACTGATGACCTTAGAAGTTAAGTCCCATAGTGCTCAGAGCCATTTTTGCCCTCACATGCAAGAGGACATACAGAATACAACAATGCAACTGTCTTAATTATTTCTGTACTGTGCAAATCTCATATATTTCAATAATCAAGGAGAGGGCTGCACAAACCAGCTCGCAAAACATAGCCACACAGACATGAGATGATTAAAGGATTCGGTGTGGTGTGGCAAGATTGTCCTGTAGACTTCAGATAGTACTCACATGTGGACTGAAGTTTCAAGTATGTGAGGATCGTGATATGAGTCAGTTATTAAGAAAAGAACAGAATGCCTTTGACCTTGAGTATCAGGCTACATTCATAAGGACTTCTGGTGTCAGGTTACACACTTGAGCGACAAATATTTAAGATAACACTCCACATCCCTCCAACTGGGGAACCACTGAGTATTGATGAGTCCTCCAACGGAACCCCCTGCTATCCTTACCCCTGGACCAATGAGATTTGATCACCCCCAACTCATCTTCATCCTATATAACTGGGACACTTGAGTGGGTGGGCTCATTGTGAAGCTGTGCAGCACAGGGAGAGAATCAGGCTGGGTCTATTTTTTAAAAACAAATTATTGTAATTACATTAAGTCAGATCATTTGAGGACTATTTGTTCATAATAATGTCATTCGAGGCACCAGAAGAGACCACACACATGGAAGATATGTAAGTACTCTCATTTTCTCACAATTTCACAATTTTTCCATATTTATCGTATTTTCTATATTTTCCAGAATTTTATGTTTTTCCGCATTTTTCGTATTTTTCTAAAACCTTACGTATTTTATCCAGTTAAATGAGTTCCGCCCCACTGCTCTTCACGTCATGTCAACATCGCGAGATGTCGACGTCATGATACTTTCAGCCAATAACAGTGCAGCATGTGTCCAAAACTATCCGAATTATTTATCGTTGCTATACGAAATACGCACCTAGAGAGCTGACTAGTGAAAAGTGTACTGCTTATAGGGTAGATAACACCTTTAATGCTGACGTGAAGAGCAAGCTAGCAATGGCCGAGAAATTTGCCATAGTTTAGTTGTAATCGTTTCCGACGTCACTGCAGAATGGATAGCGATATAATACGGTATAAACAGTTGCATTATTATTAGAGAGTGTGTGATATTGCTAGAAGACACACAACAATTCGAGTAGGAACCTACCAATCCTTCTGTGTCCATCATATCGGTAAGATTAGGCTGGGGTTCCCTTCAAACGTGGGCAGGAATGGCGCAACAGCTATATTCCCACCCCCACGTGGACCATACTAGGTATATCAGGAAAAAATATGATCCTCCATGCGCACTGGCGGTGGGTGAGATCTGTCAGTGCTCCCAGGCACATTAAAAAAGACATGTGACATGAACTGAACTCTTGCAGTATTAGTGTACAGTGTCTCCAAAAGATTCGTAAATAGATACAGAGTATATATACAGGTTCCTGACACAAAAATGAGACTGACCAACTGCCATAGTGCAGCAAGAAAATGAACTGTTTGTACTTCATGTCGCTGATTTACAGAGGTCACAAACCATTAATATATGGCTTTAGAGAACTGCAGCGTTCACGAGCCGTCTGTCGCCAAGCGTCTGAAGAAATTTCGGATGAAGCCGCCAACCTGCCCATGCGACCGTGGGCATCTCGGCCGCGGGCATCTCGGCCGCGGGCGCCGACACCAGCGCTGCCAGCCCAGGGAATACTGGCTAGGCCGGGCTACCCAACCAACACCTTTTCAACGATACTTCGCACATAACTGAAACGTCTAGCCCTGGAGCAAAACCACCGCTGTCTCAGCGTGCGGACATTACTTGACAGCAATTTCTAGAAAATGGCTACGCCAAATTGACAAAACCTGGGGAATCACCGACCTGTGTGTCGTTCCCGGTGACGTCCAAGAAATTCCTTCCCTCCACTCACAATCGCAACCTCAAGATCAGAGGGGCTGCTCAGCGACCGGTACAGAAACAGAAACCCATACACTATTGGCGCCGCGCGGGATAGCCGCGTGGTCAAAGGCGCCTTGCCACAGTTCGTGCGGTTCCTCCGTCGGGTCGGAGGTTCGAGTCCTCTCTCGGGCATGTGTGTGTGTGTGTGTGTGTGTGTGTGTGTGTGTGTGTGCGTGCGTGTGTGTGTGTGTGTGTGTGTGTGTGTGTGAGAGAGAGAGAGAGAGAGAGAGAGAGAGAGAGAGAGAGAGACAGAGAGAGACAGAGAGAGAGAGAGAGAGAGAGAGAGAGAGAGAGAGTGTTGTCCTTAAGTTAGTTTAAGTTAGATTAAGTAGTGTGACCTCAGCAGTTTGGTCTCGTAGGAATTTATCACAAATTTCCACTACTGGCATCGCAGGTAGCCAGTGTTCGGTAAGTCTGGTAGTGTATCACCTGCCAAAGATATGTGTCCGCGGTGGACCCTGGACGCAGGCAGCAATGAAATGTAAAATTATTTTTGTTACTTGGCTCGCGTATGTTGTTGAGCATGTCTATGAGCTGCTGGATTTATCCACACAGTCTTATGAACAAAAATACGTCCATATCTTGTGTTATACAAAATGCATTATTTAGTAACAAATACATTCCCACAAATACTCGACACAATAAAACCACGTTAAGTGTTGGACGTTAATAATTTATCACAAATCATACTCTCTCCTGGTTCTCATATGTCGTTAGAGCTCTGACAACGTCCTGTTTATGACATTGTCACTGAAGGCAAAGCACAAATCAGCTAGTATCGGAATCAAGTTCAGAACTTGATGCTGTTGACCGGATAAGTACGTATACAGTATATTTTTTTTTTTTTTGTAAATTTTAAATGTGACAATTCGATTGGGAAATGCCCATAATCCTTTCATATAATGACTTCATCTTACAGCTAGCATTCTCCTGGGTAATTTGTTTACGAGACTGACGTTTAAGATAGCTTGCACCATAACTTTATCCCACATCTAGTAATTCAACCTAGTATGAATCTGAGACTGACGAGCAGATCCAGTAACGTTGTTTATAGTGTAGGTGGCCACACTTCATTGCACTGAATCTTTTGTTGCTTGCGGAAATGCTTACTAACTTACTAAGTAGAATACTTTTCCCAAATCCAATCGTGTGATGTTGGACTTGGTACCAGTATGAAATGATAATTAAATCAAGACCCTAAGCTGTCGACAGGCGTTGATATACATCAAGGGGGACAGTTGAAAATGTGTGCCCCGACCAGGACTCGAACCCAGGATATCCTGCTTACATGGCAGACGCTCTATCCAGCTGAGCCACCAAGGGCACAGAGGAGAATGCGACTGCTGGGATTTATCCCTTGCACACTCCCCATGAGACCCACATTCCCAACTTAATGTCCACACACTACATTCGTAGTGCCCCTGCCCATTACACTCATTACTCACGGCAGACAATCTTACGGGACTCGGTAAGGGTTGGGGTTGGGTTGTTTTGGGGAAGGAGACCAGACAGCGAGGTCATCGGTCTCATTGGATTAGGGAAGGTCGTGGAAGGAAGTCGGCCGTGCCCTTTGAAAGGAACCATCCCGGCATTTGCCTGGAGCGATTTAGGGAAATCACGGAAAACCTAAATCAGGATGGCCGGACGCGGGATTGAACCGTCTTCCACCCGAATGCGAGTCCAGTGTCTAACAACTGCTCCACCTCACTCGGTGACTCGGTAAGATTGTCTGCCGCGAGTAATGAGTGTAGTGGGCAGGGGCACTACGAATGTAGTATGTAGACATTAATTTGGGAATGTGGGTCTCACGGAGAGCGTGCAAGGGATAAATCGCAGCAGTCGCATTATCCTCTGCCATTGGTGGCTCAGATGGATGCCGGCACAGTAGCTCAGCGTATTCGGTCAGAGGGTTAGCTACCTTCTGTAAAAAAAACTGAGTGAATGGATCAACGTAGAACCCGAACGAGTGTCATCGGACGTCCGCCACGAACAAATTCCACGAAAAAAAGGTGAATAGAGCATCTGCCACGTAAGTAGGAGATCCTGGGTTCGATTCCCGATCGAGGCACACATTTTCAACTGTCCCCGTTGATGTATATCAACGCCTGTCGACAGCTTAGGGTCTTGATTTAATTATCAATTCATTCTAAGAGAGCTGCATGGTCACCAATGGTATCTGTTCTTTCGAACATGTCGGAAAGAACAGATACCATCTTCTTATTGGTACCAGTATGTTCGACCAACACACTGGTCGTACATGAACTTAAATTGGACACTGCTCTGTTCGCAAAAACACTATTAAGGACTGACATTCATAGCCAGCATACATTTTGTGGAAGATAAAGAGTAATTAGGACTAGTACAGATAGGCATTTTCCTACCTAGCTCCGTTTTTGTAAGTGGCACAAGATACCATACGGAGTTCGTCTATGTTCTAAAAAGTTAGGAAGAGACGTCATGATCACGCGATCTTCTTATAAGCAATAAGCGACCTAGAGTTCAAACAGGCATTAAAAGGCATGATGAATCTGTACAAAAACATTTGTCTAATATCAGCCTGTTAAGAGTCTCAGACTGACGAGCAAAGCCCATATTTTGTCGTAACGCACCACGAAAATCCTAAACATGTTATGCATGTGATAAACAATTGTAGAATCCATAGGTAATTGTAAGCATTTACTTGCAAACCCATACTGACATTAGCGCTGTGCAGTGTTTCTGCCAGAGGTAGCAGCAAGCGCGTAATAAAACACGTTTTATACTCTTGGTTCTATAGGAAGTATCTGACGTCAGTAACGTGGATGACAAATTGATTTCAGTCATCTGGCAGAGTAACACTGAATCCCACCATTCGATTGTCTACAGAACAACTGTCAGTATCACTGTTTGTGCAGTCGATTCGACGATACAATAATTGAAACTACAGGCATACAATGCACAATTTTACACAGGGTGTTACAAAAAGGTACGGCCAAACTTTCAGGAAACATTCCTCACACACAAATAAAGAAAAGATGTTATGTGGACATGTGTCCGGAAACGCTTAATTTCCATGTTAGAGCTCATTTTAGTTTCGTCAGTATGTACTGTACTTACTCGATTCACCGCCAGTTGGCCCAATTGAAGGAAGGTAGTGTTGACTTCGGTGCTTGTGTTGACATGCGACTCATTGCTCTATAGTACTAGCATCAAGCACATCAGTACGTAGCATCAACAGGTTAGTATTCATCACGAACGTGGTTTTGCAGTCAGTGCAATGTTTACAAATGCGGAGTTGGCAGATGCTCAATTGATGTATGGATTAGCACGGGGCAATAACCGTGGCGCGGTACGTTTGTATCGAGACACATTTCCAGAACGGAGGTGTCCCGACAGGAAGACGTTCGAAGCAATTGATCGGCGTCTTAGGGAGCACGGAACATTCCAGCCTATGACTCGCGACTGGGGAAGACCTAGAATGACGAGGACACCTGCAATGGACGAGGCAATTCTTCGTGCAGTTGACGATAACCCTAATGTCAGCGTCAGAGAAGTTGCTGCTGTACAAGGTAACGTTGACCACGTCACTGTATGGAGAGTGCTATGGGAGAACCAGTTGTTTCCGTACCATGTACAGCGTTTGCAGGCACTATCAGCAGCTGATTGGCCTCCACGGGTACACTTCTGCGAATAGTTCATCCAACAATGTGTGAATCCTCATTTCAGTGCAAATGTTCTCTTTACGGATGAGGCTTCATTCCAACGTGATCAAGTTGTAAATTTTCACCATCAACATGAGTGGGCTGACGAGAAGCCGCACGCAATTGTGCAATCACGTCATCAACACAGATTTTCTGTGAACGTTTGGGCAGGCATTGTCGGTGATGTCTTTATTGGGCCCCATGTTCTTCCACCTACGCTCAATGGAGCACGTTGTCATGATTTCATACGGGATGCTTTACCTGTGCTGCTAGAACATGTGCCTTTACAAGTACGACACAACATGTGGTTCATGCACGATTGAGCTCCTGCACATTTCAGTCGAAGTGTTCGTAAGCTTCTCAACAACAGATTCGGTGACCGATGGATTGGTAGAGGCGGACCAATTGCATGGCCTCCACGCTCTCCTGACCTCAACACTCTTGACTTTCATTTATGGGGGCATTTGAAAGCTCTTGTCTACGCAACCCCGGTACCAAATGTAGAGACTCTTCGTGCTCGTATTGTGGACGGCTGTGATACAATACGCCATTCTGCAGGGCTGCATCAGCGCATCAGGGATTCCATGCGACGGAGGGTGGATGCATGTATCCTCGCTAACGGAGGACATTTTGAACATTTCCTGTAACAAAGTGTTTGAAGTCACGCTGGTACGTTCTGTTGCTGTGTGTTTCCATTCCATGATTAATGTGATTTGAAAAGAGGTAATAAAATGAGCTCTAACATGGAAAGTAAGCGTTTCCGGACACATGTCCACATAACATATTTTCTTTCTTTGTGTGTGAGGAATGTTTCCTGAAAGTTTGGCCGTACCTCTTTGTAACACCCTGTATATCATTATAAGTTCTGATTGTGTTTTACTTAAGACAGGCGTGGTATTACATCTACCAATGACCAAAATTCCATTAAAACTACCGTCTTTCACAACTTGTACACATAAAGCTAAAATATAATTCTTGTGTATCCTAATTTTAGAGGTAATAACCAGAAAATACGTCATGATCACATGATTGACAACATATAAGCTCGTATTACTTCCCAGTAGACAACCTGCAGAACAACAGCTGTATGTACTCAATAAAAATTGGACACATGTTATATGGCATTTTTTCTGCAATTTGTCTATATTACCACCTCCAACAATATTAACTATATCTCCTGAAACATCCTATGTAACTATTCAGGTCTCGATGGGCCATCGAAAGTTTTCAGTGCTACACGCACGTAATCGACAGAACCCTCGCGGGAATGCAGTGTGGCTGCGAGCGAGTGGAATAATGGAAGGGGATGGGGGGCCATATGTTGTATGCGGCAAAGATGAGAATTTGCGTCTGACGAGGAGCGTGTGTGGTTAGGTTCCGCAGGCAACTTGACCAGTGTGTCGCGATAGTGCAATGGTTAGCGCGTCTGCCTCCTAAGCAGAAGGTCCAGATTCGAAGCCTACTCGGGCATACATTTTCATCTGCCGCCATTGCTGTGTTTCAACGCCCTGTGACAGTGTGGATGTCTGTCCTTCGATATTTAACATACAATTGTTTTTTGAGGCAAGACAGGTGATTTTGATAACATTTGTCTTGCCATCAACGTAACGGGATTTCACTGATTTGTGATGGCGCTAACCCATGTCATCTACATGCGAATCAGATTGTAGCTAACATTTAGGCAAATGAGGAATGGTCAGTATGCAAGTATTTACGAACAGCAGAAGCAGGAGTGTAGCGAGCTGACACTTAACCAAGTGCAACATAGAGTACCTGTGTAGTGAGTCATTTCAGCTGCAGATATGACGGTAATATTTGTCAAGCAATTCACTGTAGAATAAATGTAATACTCACACGATGATCTCTGCAGTTATAAATGGAAGAGACGACGCCACCACAATATCTTTACTAAGGTAGTCAGCGCTAGATTATGTGCACCGCCATTAGCGTTACAGTAAGCAGTTTGACAACATAAGACCACCACATCCCCTGACGACCTGTGCCATTAGCATCATACAGTTGTTACTCGCTGTGATTACAAGTTGCTGATGTTTGTCAAGAATAGCGGAAAGCGCCTCATGAATGTGAAGTTCCATTTGCATTACGCCTAGGACAAAGAGAGTCCTAAATAACAGTAAAAGGTTACCCAACGAAGGGAAGAGTCCACGTGTTGTCTCGAGTTCTTGCAGTTTGATATTAATGTAGTTCCCGATGGTTTCACACTAACGGGTTCTTTTGGCTATCGGAATACGCATATGGGAATTATCAAACTGTAATTGCTAGAACACTCAACTACCTTAATAACACCTCATTTTGAATTGAATATGACTCGGAATGAAACGTTAATTTGACGTTTCCGACCGTCTCCTGACGACTTACTGAATGAAGTCTGAAGTGTACTGACAGTTGTGTTGCCTGCAGCATGAATTCTGCAAAGTGTTGTGGCAACTGGCAGTCATTGCTGAATACAGACATGTGCAAATATCTTCACTGCTCTAGTGGAATTTATATTTCTTGCATTTTTTCCATCCACAGCACAGTAACGTAGGGTTCATTCTGCTGAAGAACTTGATGCCCGCAAGTCCTTAAATTAGAATCTACGAGCTGTAGTAATGATTGAAAGGAAACAGATAGTTGCACAAAAGAATGGAGAGCTCCCTGCTTTTTGCGTTTCGGATAGGGCATACTATAAGAATCTGCTGTAATATTATGCTTCAGAACCGTAGACGGTTTATTTTTCACTTCATACTAAAACAAAAGCTGTGATATGAGAAGAGGAAATGACTTACACGCTCCTCAGAAACTTTAGTTTTTTGTGTTTACTTTATCACTTCATACGAAAACAACGGCGTTGATATGAGAGGAGGAAGTGAAGTATACGCTTCAAGGACGTAATATTTCTCTGTGTCGTACTACTGCGTGCATGAAAGCTCTGCAGTTAATTCTTGTGTATTGGATAACGTTACTTTATGAGAAGGTTCCTATTTTCTTGGGATTCAAATAGAGTGTACATTTCGTCACTAGTTAATATTCTGATGACTAATGACATCATACCTGTTCCAATTGCTCCATGGCACATGTGAGAAGAGTCTCACGTTGGTTCTGTAAGAACATGAAGGTAGTGATGTCCGCTCACTGCAGTCAGAGCCAGTCAGAGCTTATGGCGAAGCGTCTGCTGCAGTGTTGGCTCTAAGCACTATGGGACTTAACATCTGAGGTTATCAGTCCCCTAGACTTACAACTACTTAAACCTAGCTAACCTAAGGACATCACACACATCCATGCCCGAGAGAGGATTCGAACCTGCGACCGTAGCAGCAGAGCGGTTCCGGACTGAAGCGCCTAGAACCGCTCGGCCACAGCGGCCGGCGAGCTGCAGTGTCCACGCTCAGCCAACATAAACAGATCTCGGCGGTACTGGGCACTGCTAATCGCTGCAATTGTCGCGAGCCGCGACAAGAACGTACTGTTTCTGCTAACGATATTATGGAGTTAATACATCTTACTCCCCCCCCCCCCATGAACCATGGACCTTGCCGTTGGTGGGGAGGCTTGCATGCCTCAGCAATACAGATAGCCGTACCGTAGGTGCAACCACAACGGAGGGGTATCTGTTGAGAGGCCAGACAAACGTGTGGTGCCTGAAGAGGGGCAGCAGCCCCTTTAGTAGTTGCACGGGCAACAGTCTTGATAACTGACTGACCTGGCTTTGTAACACTAACCAAAACGGCCTTGCTGTGCTGGTACTACGAACAGCTGAAAGCAAGGGGAAACTACAGCCGTAATTTTTCCGAGGGCATGCAGCTTTACTGAATGGTTAAATGATGATGGCGTCCTCTTGGGTAAAATATTCCGGAGGTAAAATAGTGCCCCATTCGGATCTCCGGGCGGGGACTACTCAGGAGGACGTTGTTATCAGGAGAAAGAAAACTGGCGTTCTACGGGCCGGAGAGTGGAATGTCAGATCCCTTAATCGGGCAGGTAGGTTAGAAAATTTAAAAAGGGAAATGGATAGGTTAAAGTTAGATATAGTGGGAAAGTGAAGTTCGGTGACAGGAGGAACAAGACTTCTGGTCAGGTGAATACAGGGTTATAAATACAAAATCAAATAGGGGTTATGCAGGATTAGGTTTAATAATGAATAAACAAATAGGAATTCGGGTAAGCAACTACAAACAGCATAGTGAACGCATTATTGTGGCCAAGACAGATACGAAGCCCACGCCTACCACAGTAGTACAAGTTTATATGCCAACTAGCTCCGCAGATGACGCAGAGATTTATGAAATGTATGATGAGATAAAAGAAATTATTCAAATAGTGAAGGAAGACGAAAATGTAATAGTCATGGATGACTGGAATCCGATAGTAAGAAAAGGAAGAGAAGGAAACGTAGTAGGTGAATATGGAATGGGGGTAAGGAATGAATTCTGGTAGAATTTTGTACATAGCATAAATTAATCATAGCTAACACTTGGTTCAAGACACTATTGGCTAGGAACTAAACATCTATGGTCCACAGCACGCTAACATTACTGTACTGGCGAGCCCCTGCAACACAGCTACTACTGGTAACCCCAGATGCTCGACCCGCCGAAAAACAGGCAACCGCAGGGAAACCGTACTGTACACAGCACGCAAACCAACCACACACACCTCCTATACTGTCTGTGAGCCGATCTATGACCGATCGCCCACTAATGCACAACGAATTTGAACTGTTGCAGGGACGCAGCAACTGCAGTAAGCCCCGCAACGAGCTCCAGCAACGACAAATGTAACGTTGCACGATACCTCGCACTAACATAACCACACCTTGCATGCACTGTCGCAGATAGCAAGCCGCTACTGCCCTTACTACCCGTTCTACTGTCGCAGAGGTTTTTTTCCCTTGGCGCTCGCCTTTGCACTTTTTTTCCTCTGCCCTTACAACCGCTACCCTTCGATCGCTTTCGTCCACTTTCTATCTCCTGATGGACCATGTTAATGAGTAATCTTACCCAGACGCATGGATAACATCACAGCCCGCATCCTGTGACTCCTGATTGAAAAACTAACATGTTATACGGAGGTGACAGTAGAACTTTTGGTTTGGTCACTACGTTGGTGTGGGTATGGAGGGGCCCCATCCCTTGTTACTTGGTTCAAGAATCATGAAAGGAGATTATATACATGGAAGAAGCCTGGAGATACTGGAAGGTGTCAGATAGATTATAATGGTAAAACACAGATTTAGGAACCAGGTTTTAAATTGTAAGATATTTCCAGGGGCAGATGTGGATTCTGACCACAATCTATTGGTTATGAACTGTAGATTAAAACTGAAGAAACTGCAAAAAGGTGGGAATTTAAGTAGGTGGGGCCTGGATAAACTGACAGAACCATAGGTTGTAGAGAGTTTCAGGGAGAGCATTAGGGAACGATTGACAAGAATGGGTGAAAGAAATACAGTAGAAGAAGAATGGGTAGCTTTGAGAGATGAAATAGTGAAGGCAGCAGAGGATCAAGTAGGTAAAAAGACGAGGGCTAATAGAAATCCTTGGGTAACAGAAGAGATATTGAATTTAATTGATGAAAGGAGAAAATACAAAAATGCAGTAAATGAAGCAGGCAAAAAGGAATACAAACGTCTCAAAAATGAGATCGACAGGAAATGCAAAATGGCTAAGCAGGGATGGCTGGAGAAGAAATGTAAGAATGTAGAGGCCTATATCACTAGGGGTAAAATAGATACTGCCTACACGAAAATTAAAGAGACCTTTGGAGAAAAGAGAACCACTTGCAGCATGAATATCAAGAGCTCAGACGGAAACCCAGTTCTAAGCAAAGAAGGGAAAGCACAAAGGTGGAAGGAGATATAGAGGGTCTATACAAGGGCGATGTTCTTGAGGACAATATTATGGAAATGGAAGAGGACGTAGATGAATATGAAATGGGAGATATAATACTGTGTGAAGAATTTGACAGAGCACTGAAAGACCTAAGCCGAAACAAGGCCCCAGGAGTAGACAACATTCCATTAGAACTACTGATAGCCTTGGGAGAGCCAGCCCTGACAAAGCTCTACCATCTGGTGAGCAAGATGTAAGGCGAAATACCCTCAGACTTCAAGAAGAATATAATAATTCCAGTCCCAAAGAAAGCAGGTGTTGACAGATGTTAAAAATTACCGAACTATCAGTTTAAAAGGCCACGGCTGCAAAATACTGAACGAATTCTTTACAGACCTCGCGGAAGATCAGTTTGGATTCCGTAGAAACGTTGGAACACGTGAGGCAATACTGACCCTACGATTTATCTTAGAAAATATATTAAGGAAAGGCAAACCTACGTTTCTAGCATTTGTAGACTTAGAGAAAGCTTTTGACAATGTTGACTGGAATACTCTCTTTCAAAGACTGAAGGTGGCAGGGGTAAAATACAGAGAGCGAAAGGCTATTTACAATTTGTACAGAAACCAGATGGCCGTTATAAGAGTCGAGAGGCTTGAAAGGGAGGCAGTGGTTGGGTAGGGAGTGAGACAGGGTTGTAGCCTATCCACGATGTTATTCAATCTAAACAGGGTGGTCCATTGATCGTGTCCGGGCCAAATATCTCACGAAATAAGCGCCAAACGAAAAAACTACAAAGAATGAAACTTGTCTAGCTTGAAAGGGGAAACCAGATGGTGCTATGGTTGGCCCGCTAGATGGCGCTGCCAAAGGTTAAACGGATATCAACTACGTTTTAAACTAGGAACCCCCATTTTTATTACATATTCGTGTAGAATGTTTTAGTTGGACCACTTTTTTCGCCTTGTGATAGATGGCGCTGTAATAGTCACAAACATATGGCTCACAATTTTAGACGAACACTTGGTAACAGGCAGGTTTTTTAAATTAAAATACAGAACGTAGGTACATTTGAAATTTTATTTCTGTTGTTCCAATGTGAAACATGTTCCTTTGTGAACGTATCATTTCTGAGAACGCATGCTGTTACAGCGTGATTACCTGTCAATACCACATTAATGCAATAAAAGCTCAAAATGATGTCCGTCAACCTCAATGCATTTGGCAGTACGTGTACGGAAATTCCTCTCAACAGCGAGTAGTTCGCCTTCCGTAATGTTCGCACATGCAGTGACAATGCGCTGACGCACGTTGTCAGGCGTTGTCGGTGGATCACGATAGCAAATATCCTTCAACTTTCCCCACAGAAAGAAATCCGGGGAGTCCGCAGCTCGTGGTCGTGCGGTAGCGTTCTCGCTTCCCACGCCCGGGTTCCCGGGTTCGATTCCCGGCGGGGTTAGGGATTTTCTCTGCCTCGTGATGACTGGGTGTTGTGTGATGTCCTTAGGTTAGTTAGGTTTAAGTAGTTCTAAGTTCTAGGGGATTGATGACCATAGATGTTAACTCCCATAGTGCTCAGAGCCAAATCCGGGGACGTCAGATCCGGTGAACGTGCGGGCCATGGTATGGTGCTTCGATGACCAATCAATCTGTAATGAAATATGCTATTCAATACCGCTTCAACCGCACGCGAGCTATGTGCCAGTCATCCATCATGTTGGAAGTACATCGCCATTCTGTCAGGCAGTGAAACATGTTGTAGTAACTTCGGTAGAACATTACATAGGAAATCAGCATACATTGCACCATTTAGATTGTCATCGATAAAATAGGGGCCAATTATACTTTCTCCCATAATGCCGAACTATACATTAACCCGCCAAGGTCACTGATGTTCCACTTGTCGCAGCGATCGTGGATTTTCCATTGCCCAATAGTGCATGTTATGCCGGTTTACGTTACCGCTGTTGGTGAATGACGCTTCGTCGCTAAATAGAACGCGTGCAAAAATCTGTCATTGTCCCGTAATTTCTCTTGTGCCCAGTGGCAGAACTGTACACGACGTTCAAAATGGCTCTGAGCACTATGCGACTTAACTTCTGAGGTCATCAGTCGCCTAGAACTTACAATTAATTAAACCTAACTAACCTAAGGACATCACACACAGCCACTCCCGAGGCAGGATTCGAACCTGCGACCGTAGCGGTCGCTCGGCTCCAGACTGTAGCGCCTAGAACCGCACGGCCACTCCGGCCGGCTACACGATGTTCAAAGTCGTCGCCATGCAATTCATGGTGCGTTGAAATATGGTACGGGTGCAAGCGATGTTGATGTAGCATTCTCAACACCGACGTTTTTGAGATTCCCGATTCTCGCGCTATTTGTCTGCTACTGATGTGCGGATTAGCCGCGACAGCAGCTTAGACACCTCCTTGTGCATCATCATCATTTGTTGCAGGTCATGGTTGACGTTTCACATGTGGCTGAACACTTCCTTATTCCTTAAATAACGTAACCATCCGGCGAACGGTCCGGACACTTGGATGATGTCGTCCAGGATACCGAGCAGCATACATAGCACACGCCCGTTGGGCGTTTTGATCACAATAGCCATACATCAACACGATATCGACCTTTTCCGCAATTGGTAAACGGTCCATTTTAACACGGGTAATGTATCACGTAGCAAATACCGTCCGCACTGGCGGAATGTTATGTGATACCATGTACTTAAACGTTTGTGACTATTACAGCGACATCTAT